>NW_027411592.1:55561309-56181085 GCF_049639745.1 Rhodnius prolixus | reverse complement strand
TAAACTTGTCTATCTATACCTTTGACAAAAAGTTCTATTTAGTTAATTAATGTAGTACTATTTTCTGTTTAAAGGATAGGTGGGCCCTTACACCTATTTTTTTTTAAAAACTCCTCTTTATTAGCTTAGGTATATATTATCCCCCCTCTTTCTTGCTTATCATTGATAAGTAATTATGCAATTTGTTTGGTGGAAATTTATTACCCTGCACGCTATTCAATTATACTAGGCGATAGGGGGTCATTTCTCATCATTGTAGTCTTTCCTTTGACAGCTTGTGTCTCCTGACACTTGCAGCGCTACTGATATATCGGATATTAAACAACATGGACATAATTAGGATTTCCTCTTCCAAGTAAATACGTTTTTTTGTTTTCTTTCTTCGTTATATAAGAAGGAAGAGTATTAATTGGAAATACGATTAGCAGTTTATTTCGTAGAATGAGATTTTTTACAGTCTCTTCTTCTCGGTTTCCATAGGAAGTAATATTTAGGTGCAGATTGATTTTGAATTTCTTTGTACGCTGGAAATAGTTTTTTTTTTTTAGGTGGATCATTAACAATGAGAAAATGATTTATAGATTAGTTTGTCTTTGACGACCCTCCAGATTGCTCATAGAACTGGAAACGCTTAATGTACAACACTATTCTCAAACCTATTTGGACTTTCGGACTAGGAGCTGTGGGGTTTCAGCCAAAACCTACAAACATACGGACAGTATAAACGTTTCAGTCAAAATTACTGCCGACAGATAGTTGAAGCACCTTTCTACGGTGACTAACCTCACTCTTCACAACGACCTCAACATTCCCTTCATAGATCAACTCGCCAAGACTAAATATCAAAAATTCCATACTGCTCTCTCTACTTGCCCTAATTCTCTCGTACTGTCACTCGCCTCCTCTGACATTCTTGAGAATCCTCTTCGCCAACTGAATCGCCGATGGACCCGCTCATTTCTACGGTGACTAACCTCACTCTTCACAACGACCTCAACATTCCCTTCATAGATCAACTCGCCAAGACTAAATATCAAAAGTTCTCGCACTAATTGCTGAAATCCTCTCGTACTGTCTCTCGCCTCCTCTGACATCCCTAATACTTCTCGCCTACTGAATCGCAAGTTCCATATTGCTATCTCTACTTGCTCTAATCCTCTTGTACTGTCTCTCACTTCCTCTGACATCCCCTAACAATCCTCCTCGCCTACTGAATCGCCAGTTCCATACTGCTCTTTCTACTTACTCTAATCCTCTCGTACTGTCTCTCGACTCCTCTGACTTCCCTAACAATCCTCTTTGCCAACTGAATCGCCAGTTCCATACTGCTCTCTTTACTTGTTCCAATCCTCTTGAACTGTCCCTCGCCTCCTCTCTGACATCCCTAACAATCCTCCTCGCCGACTGAATCACCAGTGTCCACGCGACTTCCTTGCAGTCTGAAGACCATAAACATCATTATTATCATATAGAGAGTGCTACCGCTGGGTAGTTTCTCTCCTCCTGCTCTTCCCGTAACAGTTCATCATACTCTTCATATTTACTTATTGTATACATTTATACAGATTGTAAATTACTAAATAAATTAACAAAAAAAAAAGTTACGTCTTTGAGAGTGATTTGTATTTTGTTAGAACAACTCTGAAACGGAAAATTCTTGGCAATTTCTAGTCTGTTATTTCATTTAGTCTTTCTTCGACCGATTATTAGGGCCTCATTTCCACATTTTGTACTAATGCCGAAGAAAAAAGTCGCGAAAATGGAAACTTTTGTTCTTTGGTCTATCAGATTTCTTCGAATTTTCAAATTTTATTGGAATTCATATTAATATTTTACAAGAGCATTGTTAACATTGTTCTGAAATATTCCAAAATAATATAATAAATATTCAATAAATAAAAATAAAACTTTATTTCCTGGAGACCCGGGCCAAAAAGTTCTTTGTAAGGTAGACCAAGCTTGTGTGTTTCTTTCTAGCGATGCTTTAGTATCTTTTCTTGTGTTTTCCTCTGCTTCTTTGGAGCTTTGGACTGGGGTTGGTCACTCTAGTAATCTGCTTGCCCTTATTCTCAAGATCCATCTTATCTTCAAGACATCATCTTAATATTTCTTTCTTTCTTGCTGCCGTCCAGTTGTCAAGTTACCTGGCAGTATTCTTCTTCTCTTATGCAGGCTCCTCCTTCTAGTTGGACTTCTAGGGCCTGGAGTTACCGGATGTTTTCGTTATTGTTATTTCCAGTACCATCCTTGTCAGAAAGCTTCCACAAGATCATCACTTCTCAAATAATTTAGGTTATCTCCTTCTGCTTTATTAGAATCCTCGCCTTCATTGTGTTTCTTTTGTTATTCATTTTAATGTTGAAGAAGTTAATCAAGCTACAAGAGGGTTATGAAATGTAGTGAGTACCTTCAATGCTGGCTAGTTTCTGTGCCTAAGTGTGTGCTATTTAAGAAGGTTGTAGTTTGGTCGCCAGAAGTTAGATTTAGACATCTTTTTACTTTTTTTTGTGAGCTTCACCAGATGGTTATCCTTAAAAAAAAATAGACATGTTTCCCCATTTCATTTATTAGCCCCAAAAAATGAAATCATATTTATGCTAGTGATGATGCACTTTAGTGATAGTCACGTTTCGCTGAGCATGTAAATGCCTGACTAATTTCTAGTCATCTGGCCCATATAGCTCGTAGATTTTTTTTTTTCTTTTTTTTTTTTAATGAAAGGTCTAACTTTCGAGTATGTTATGACATCTAAAAGTCACGTGCCTAATTTGTTACGCCATTAACGTGTCACGTGTGGGGGATCCTTGACCATTAGATTGTCTATTTGTGATATGAAGTTAATGAGTTGAAGTTTGAATGTACAGAGCAAAATAACACCAAATATCTGACTTAAGACTTAAGATGTATTGTGGGCGATGGATATGGTTTCCGTTATAAGCTTTGGACTTTACTTTAATGCGTTAAATAAGATGTTTAAAGTAACTTTAGCAGTCGCCACGGTAGCCGAGCGGTTAAGAGACAAGACCCGCAATGCTAAGATGTATTGTTGGTTTAGTGGGTTCGATTCCTGGTGTCTAGGCCTTGGTTTTTATTTAATGGTTTAATATGAGATATTTATAGTAAAGTATGTTTGCTAATCGCCTCCCTCCGTTTGGACGTAAAACTAACCTTATTATTATACATATAAACAACTTTACTGCATAGAATAGAATAGATTAAATTAGGGCGGCCTCAAGGCCTACGCCACCGCGACCCCTATGGATCTATTGTGGCTCCCCGACTTTAGAGCTCACCCTTCCAGACCCGTCCGCAACTTTACTGTAAATTAATTTATTAATTAAAATAATTTTTATGTATTATAAGAAAAAACGTTTCTATGATATTTTTATGATTTAATTATTTTATGTCCGTTATTATTGATTATTTTTCGCGTACCATCAACCAGCAACTCGCGTACCACAGGTTGGGAAACGTTGCACTAGTGGGAGAAGTTTTTATAAAATAATGATATTAACAGGTGACATTTTCATGCTACAGGTTTGCATAAAAAATTCCCATCGTATTTACAGAGTACATATGGGGTTTCCTATCGGTTTTCTCTGGTGTAACTACTTATTTTACAATAATTACTTATAAATTTATAATTGGATATGGTATTTTTTTTTTTTTTTACAACCATTATAGTTCAATAACTACTTTAAACATAGAAACTAGTGTAAAACTAAACATGTGATTTCTTTTCCATAGTTATGCTTCAATTAGTTCACACAGACCAAAAAAAAACAACAGGAACATATGTTCTTCGTAAAGTACAAACGCCCACCCACAAATATTCAGTAAACCACCTGATATGTTATTATTTATTGAGCAGGATATTATAATTTTAGTAGTAATCATAATTGGCCAATTTTTATTTTTGTTTAACCCTCCTCTCCTCTCCTACCCCCGCCAAAACAGTCAATTATGCATGGAGGTGAATATATGTACCTGTATATGTACATTGTTTTGGATGGTTGAGTTGTTATTGTGCATGAAGTTGTAATTGTTAACAGTTAATTTATTATTTGTGAACAACGACAACTGTAATTGTTCACCTGACTGAATATCATGCATATAGGAAAGGAATACGTTGAGAGTTTTTGTTTTTTAAAATAGGGAAATTTAGGGAAAAATAGCAAATTTATATTCCGCATTTTTGCTAAAAGAAGAGGTGATAATAAGGTTTATTTTAGGAGCCATGCTAGCCTAGCGGTTAAGAGACTAGACCCGCAATGCTAAGATGTTATGTTGGTTTAGTGGGTTCGATTACCGGTGTCTAAGCCTTGGATTTTATTTAATGGTTAATATGAGAAATTTACAGTAAAGTATGTTAGGCGGTTAAGAGACTAGACCCGCAATACTAAGATGTATTGTTGGTTTAGTGGTTTCGATTCCCCTGTCTTAGGCCTTGGATTTTATTTAATGGTTAATATGAGAAATTTACAGTAAAGTATGTTAGGCGGTTAAGAGACTAGACCCGCAATGCTAAGATGTATTGTTGGTTTAGTGGGTTCTATTCCCAGTGTCTAGACCTTGTATTTTATTTAGTGGTTAATATGAGAAATTTACAGTAAAGTATGTTAGGCGGTTAAGAGACTAGACCCGCAATGCTAAGATGTATTGTTGGTTTAGTGGGTTCGATTCCCCCTGTCTAGGCCTTAGATTTTATTTAGTGGTTAATATGAGAAATTTATAGTAAAGTATGTTAGGCGGTTAAGAGACTAGACCCGCAATGTTAAGATGTATTGTTGGTTTAGTGGGTTCTATTCCCAGTGTCTAGACCTTGTATTTTATTTAGTGGTTAATATGAGAAATTTACAGTAAAGTATGTTAGGCGGTTAAGAGACTAGACCCGCAATGCTAAGATGTATTGTTGGTTTAGTGGGTTCGATTCCCCCTGTCTAGGCCTTAGATTTTATTTAGTGGTTAATATGAGAAATTTACAGTAAAGTATGTTAGGCGGTTAAGAGACTAGACCCGCAATGTTAAGATGTATTGTTGGTTTAGTGGGTTCTATTCCCAGTGTCTAGACCTTGTATTTTATTTAGTGGTTAATATGAGAAATTTACAGTAAAGTATGTTAGGCGGTTAAGAGACTAGACCCGCAATGCTAAGATGTATTGTTGGTTTAGTGGGTTCGATTCCCCCTGTCTAGGCCTTAGATTTTATTTAGTGGTTAATATGAGAAATTTACAGTAAAGTATGTTAGGCGGTTAAGAGACTAGACCCGCAATGTTAAGATGTATTGTTGGTTTAGTGGGTTCTATTCCCAGTGTCTAGACCTTGTATTTTATTTAGTGGTTAATATGAGAAATTTACAGTAAAGTATGTTAGGCGGTTAAGAGACTAGACCCGCAATGCTAAGATGTATTGTTGGTTTAGTGGGTTCTATTCCCAGTGTCTAGACCTTGTATTTTATTTAGTGGTTAATATGAGAAATTTACAGTAAAGTATGTTAGGCGGTTAAGAGACTAGACCCGCAATGCTAAGATGTATTGTTGGTTTAGTGGGTTCTATTCCCAGTGTCTAGACCTTGTATTTTATTTAGTGGTTAATATGAGAAATTTACAGTAAAGTATGTTAGGCGGTTAAGAGACTAGACCCGCAATGTTAAGATGTATTGTTGGTTTAGTGGGTTCTATTCCCAGTGTCTAGACCTTGTATTTTATTTAGTGGTTAATATGAGAAATTTACAGTAAAGTATGTTAGGCGGTTAAGAGACTAGACCCGCAATGCTAAGATGTATTGTTGGTTTAGTGGGTTCGATTCCCCCTGTCTAGGCCTTAGATTTTATTTAGTGGTTAATATGAGAAATTTACAGTAAAGTATGTTAGGCGGTTAAGAGACTAGACCCGCAATGTTAAGATGTATTGTTGGTTTAGTGGGTTCTATTCCCAGTGTCTAGACCTTGTATTTTATTTAGTGGTTAATATGAGAAATTTACAGTAAAGTATGTTAGGCGGTTAAGAGACTAGACCCGCAATACTAAGATGTATTGTTGGTTTAGTGGTTTCGATTCCCCTGTCTTAGGCCTTGGATTTTATTTAATGGTTAATATGAGAAATTTACAGTAAAGTATGTTTGCTAGTCGCCTCCGTCCACGACACCTAATTTGATAGTTGGACGTTAAGCCCGCCTGAAAAAATAGGCAATCACTTTACTTTGTGTTTTACTTGATAAGGTATATTTTTTTATTTTTTTTTTCAAATTTGGTCAACCTGAAATACAACTTCCTGTGCTTATACAAAGTTTTAAAGAAAACAGTTGGTGGTATTTTTGAGTAAAAATTCTCAGTCGCGAGCTAAAAAAATTGAATTTCGATCTCTCGCGTCCATTCAAGGCTTGAGCTTGCTCCGCTAAATTTCCAGTCCAAGCTGGAATCCAAAAACAAAGCTTCATCTTTACCCAGACTGTCCCTATATTTTTGCACCCAATCCAGATACTAGCATAGAAAACCGCGTAAATTCAAGACCCACATAAATTCTTTGTAGCTGACCGGTTTAGGGCGTTCATTCCGGATGAAGATTAATCAGAGTTTGAGTTCACTTATGTTTCTGCTTCGCACTAAGCCTGCTGACCTAATAAAACCGGCCGGGGATGCACAATGCATGCTACGACAGGTAAAAATCAAAGATATTACCCAGCAGTGGGGACTTATCCCAACTTTTTAACCCAAATCATGGAAAATGATCTGGCTCATGGAAAATCCATGTCCAAACTTGCTAAATGCAATTACCTAACCTTCACTTCCAGTCGTGCTGCAACATTTTCTATCTATCCATCTCCATAGAATCATAACCTTAATTGTTAATAGAGTTCGCTACCTGGGACCTAGCTAAGGGGCTCATCTGTGTTTCCCACATACCCACACCAGACAATTCTCCCAAGTCATCCCCAAACTTTCTTCAGATAAAAGACAAACAAAAGACGAATTTACAGAATTGCCATTTTTCAACCACACTACAGACTTACGGATATAAATCCTAGGCTTCACTCAAGCAATCAGACTGCTATCGTATCCCAATCCGATCCTGATCCAGAGTCCTTTGCAAAAATAACAAATTGCTCATTCCTGTAATTCTAATCTAACCTCTATATTGATCTTTAAACTCCTTTTGTCCACCAGTTATTTCAACATCCTGCTACAAAACATTATTTCTTGATTCTGTCCATCTTAACCCACTTATACAAAGACTGTTCTCTTGTCATTATCTTCTCGGAAGATTATTATACCATCTTCCATAAGGGCGTACCTCCATTTGGTGAAACCTTGCCTTTTTATTTCAGCCCTTCGCATGTGGTAATGTGTATTACTGTAGTGAAAAGTAGAAAACACGCGTTTTCCCGTTTTTGAGTTGTGCTTATCTACACACCCATTTGAGAGACTGTATAACGCAATTTCCTGTAAAATCATTCAAAACGAAAATCAGTAAGAGTACGCTTTCACTTGGACTAGAAATAAGAAAAACAAAATCAAAACTAATAAATTTCACTTGTTGTGTAGTACCACTTTTGGTTCCCATTAGTAGAAACGTCATTAGATGAAAAGTGCCCAAATTGTATTGGCTAAAGAAGGAATGAGAGGAGAGTAATAGAAATGACGTCATTTAGAAAGAGATAAAACTTGTTTGCTTGCAATTTTAGCAACAGAAAGGGCTTTTTAGAGAGCAATGGAGGGGGGACTGGTTATACGGAGTTGAATTAGTTCAGTAAATAAATATAAATTAATTGTCATGAGGATTTTAGTGTGTGTACGCTTGTCCTTGTGAATACGGTGCTGGGAAGAGGCAGCAGGATAACAATTTGACAGGGAGCTGGGGTGGTGTGTAGAGTCTGGAGTGAGTGGAATGAGGAGGATGAGGAGAGTTGGCCAAATATTGACAAGAGTACAGTCCGCACTCTTTGCCCCGTCTATTGCTTGTTGTTGAAGGACTGGCACTGTAGAAATCTAGTCTGTATGGGGGGGGGGGAGACTATGGGGGAATAGGGGGCAAGGAGAAAGGAATAGGGGGAGCGGAGACGTAGCGTTCCACATGGAGCGATTCTCTTCTCTCTTTGCCGCCGCCTCCAGCCAGCCACTGTCCCAAAGTTTTTGGGTTTCGGGTTGGTGGAGCTCTGGGTAGATGGAAACGGATGTTACCACAGAGCGCGTTCTACGGCGACAATAGGTCGGCCAAAATCGTCAGGCTCCCCACCAACTCTGTTTACTCAGGGATTTTGGATCCACTCCCGAGTTATTGTCCCAAGCTAATTATTTATTATCACAAAATGAATAAAAAAAAGTTCCCATTATCGGCAGATCGTTTTGTCATTTTAATTTAAAAAAAAAAATAAAAGCGTCCATCTAATTGCCCATATTATAATGGCTTTGCAAATTCAGTTATTTATCGCTTTATTATTTGATATTTGAGTTTGTGCTATTGTTCAAACTCTGTTGCTTTCATTTCACTGTTAATGAAAGTCTGCTAAATGAAAGTAAATGCGAATTAGGTAGGATAAAACAGCGAAATTATGGACTGACTAGACTATCTCTATTATCTACTAAGTAAGAGAAGATTCTGTACTAGTGCAGATTTCCAATTTTAAAGAGTTCATCTCAAATTAAGAAATTTTTAAATATTTAATAGGATGGTGGCTCAAACTTCTATTGATGCCGAATGATCGACTTCCAAAATTTTTTTTATAGTAAACTGTTGGAACTCCCAAGACAATAGAAATATCCCCTTTAATTGGTGTCATGAACTTAGGTCATACTTACTAGAAATAGGAGCTGATAATGTCTGGAAATCTCAACTTCCTATCCTGTTCTATTCCCAGCCTACTGGAATCTTTTAAAAATAATCTAATCTGCAAAGATGTAACTAAAGGTGGTCACATCATCCCTATAATCCAGTCTTTAGAAATATAAGTTTTTTAGGACTCGGAGAATCTTATTTCTTCTTTCACTGTCAGATAAACTTTTGTTAAGGGTAGCCAGCCCAATTGAGGTTATTTGGAAGCAAGTATACTGTAGAATCTTCCTTAATAAGGTCTCATATTAGATTTAATCCTGAGCAACAATGTAACTTATGTGAATTTGAAAGCGATAATCTAGGACACTTTCTTTTATCAAGCCCTAACTACGAGGGTCGTTTGAAAAGTCCGTGCAAAAATAAAAGCTACTTAATTTTTTGGGGTAAACCTTTTTTATTTTTCAACATAGTCTCCTTTTAGGCTTATACCCTTCGTCCAACGCTGCTCTAGTTTGTTGATCCCTTCCGAATAACAGGATTTGTCCAAGTCTGAAAAATAGCCATTCGTTTCTGCAATCACCTCCTCGTTTGAATAAAATCTTTTTCCCGCCAGCCATTTCTTCATATTGGGGAACAAATAGTAGTCCGAGGGAGCCAAGTCTGGAGAATAGGGGGGATGTGAAACGAGTTGGAACCCTATTTTCATTAATTTTGCGACCACAACTGCTGAGGTGTGAGCTGGTGCGTTGTCATGATGGAAAAGGACTTTTTTGTGGGCAAATCGTGGGCGTTTTTCTATGCAACTCGGTTTTCAAACGGTCCAATAACGATGAATAATATGCACCTGTAATAGTTTTACCCTTTTCCAGATAGTCGATTGAGGATTATTCTTTGCGAATCCCAAAAGACAGTCGTCATAATCTTTCCGGCCGAAGGAACGGTCTTCGCCTTTTTTTTTGGCGCAGATTCCCCCTTGGTAACCCATTGTTTAGATTGTGCTTTGGTCTCAGGAGTGTAGTGATGTATTCATGTTTCATCCACAGTGACGAAACGACGCTTAAAGTCCTGCGGATTCTTCTGGAACAACTGCAAACCGTCCTTGCAACACTTCACACGATTTCGTTTTTGGTCAAGCGTGAGCAACCGCGGCACCCATCTTGCGGATAGCTTTGTCATGTCCAAATGTTGATGCAAAATATTATGTACCCGTTCATTCGAGATGCCCACAGCACTATCAATCTCACGCACCTTAACTCTTCTGTCATCCATCACCATATCATGGATTTTATCAATGATTTCTGGAGTAGTAACCTCGAACAGGGCGTCCAGAACGTTCAGCGTCACTTGTGCCCATATGGCCGCTCCGAAAATTTTGAAACCACTTATAAACTGTTCTAATCGAAGGTGCAGAGTCACCATAATGTTTATCAAGCTTCTCTTTAGTCTCCTGAGGCGTTTTGCCTTTCATAAAGTAGTGTTTAATCAACACACGAAATTCTTTTTCGTCCATTTTTTGAAAATCACTCGACTTCCTCGATTCAAACGAATGCCAAACACAAAGAAATAGACCGATCTGGCTGAAACTTGGTGTGTGTTCTTCCAAGAGATGCTACTAACTAAACATAACTTCGATACGCGCCAGTAGTGCTATCTCTCTGACTTTGCACGGACTTTTCAAACGACCCTCGTATGTTGAATTGTTTTAGGCAAATGTATCTTTTAAACTATGGTATATTTTATAACCCATGGGGTGGCGATTATATACTGTCAAATTTATTGACGATTGACACTTATAGTAAATTGAATAACACCTTTCTATACGTTCAGAATTCTTTAAAGTTAAAAAACTTTATGGAAAGTTAGTAGCAGTTCAATCTGATTAATTTTATATCACTTTTCTTCGCCATTTTGTTCCGAAGTAAATGATTGTGTTTAGAGATTATTACTACCATTTATTTTTATCTATTACACTATTTATTTATTTTCTGTATTATTATTATATTATCTCGTCTTTTTGTAATTACTGTTATTATCTTGTAAATTGACTCAACCCGTGTTACAAGATATTATCTTAAAAACAATAAATTTCATTCATTCATTCAGATTTCCCATTTTGTTTTTTTTTTAATCACCGATAATCTCAAGTCAAACGAATTGGTCCGTATAATCTACCCGTAACTCATTAAAACGAAACATTGTACACAGTTCAGTTCGCCATTTGTTGAGCCAGTCCTGTAAGTGGTTGATGTGTGTTTGTAGAGCTCGTGTAAGCGATAAGATGATCGGAATGAGGAGATAAGAATGCAGTATCGTGGAAAGGATGGTATTTGGTTGTTGAGGTAAAAGTAAAATTGAATAACTAAATTTATAAATAAGTAGAACAACGTTGGTCTTTTTATCCTCCCCAGCGCAATAATTCATTCTTTTATTTCATTTTACATCTTATTCTAAATTTGATTATCCTACAAATTGAGAGTAAAGTGGGACTTTAATAAAAGAAAAAGAAAAATGAAAATAAATGTTTATATAATGCCCCACTTTATATGATAATAAAGTATATAGGCGAGATGAAGGTACATAGAAAGTAGCAAATTTAATGAATAAATAACTAATTTCCTTTGTTTTATTGTTTCTGGTTTTCTTTAATATTCATTCACAAGTCTGGGGTGGCGTATTCCTTTATCCCAGTTCTTCTTCTTCCCATATTATTATCTTCTTTTTTATAAATAAGTTACTGAAATTTTGGCATTAGTTAAAAAATATAAGTTCAGTCCCCCCCCCCAAAAAAAAATTGTGTACATTAACATTTCTTCTCGCCGTTTTGGGTTACCATTTCATTAAAACCAACATCCGGTCTGATGTAGGGAGGTCCTTTCTTTTCTTTCGAAAGCCCTAATCCTTAAAAATTACTGCCCGAAACTCTTATTAACTTCTTTCAGTGTTTAAAACACATTTCTAATTTTTTTTTTATTCCTTTTATTTTTAGCTGAATATAAAAATGTAAAAAATGAATGAAAGAGAATAAGCAGTCGTTCTTTTCGTTTTTTTTTGTTTTTTTTTTTAAGTTCAAAACATCATTGCTGCCAACTGTTTCTGGTTAAATCAATTGAATGTTTTATTTATTTATTTGGAAGTGTGGTTATGTCCACAGTGTTGGTTAATATCCTTTCTACTCTGTATGTGTAGAAAGTTTATTAAGAGATCGAAACGTAAGTGAAGTCGTAATCTTTATACTAAACTGATGATTATTCTACCTATGATGATGGCTGAAAAGTCTAAAACCGGTCAGGGATCATTTGGAGTGCGACGGATAAAATAAAAAATGTATTTATTTATTACAACCTCGTCAAATTTAATATCGAGAACAGTCAATGTAGAGAAGCCAGCCCTTAGCTGGGAATTCTTCAGCTGTTAGAAACTGGCATGATCACATCATGAGAACCACGCTGTCATCAGTGTGTGGCTAATCAGGGAATTTAGGGGAAGAGTAGGCGAGGAGCTAGGGGATTTTTTGGGGGGGGGTGACTTGGATAGATTTAGTGAGGCGCTTTAGTTACTGGTACTGGAATTAGCCTATAACCGCCTAACATACTTTACTGTAAATTTCTCATATTAAACCATTAAATAAAATCCAAGGCCTAGACCGGGAATCGAACCCTCTAAACCAACAATACATCTCATTGCGGGTCTAGTCTCTTAACCGCCTAACATACTTTACTATAAATTTCTCATATTAACCATTAAATAAAATCAAAGACCTAGACTCTAGGAATCGAACCCACTAAACCAACAATACATCTTAGCATTGCGGGTCTAGTCTCTTAACCGCCTAACATAGTTTAATATAAATTTCTTTTATTAAAACCATTAAATAAAATCCAAGGCCTAGACCAGGGTGAATCGAACCCACTAAATCAACAATACATCTTAGCATTGCGGGTCTATTCTCTTAACCGCCTAACATACTTTACTGTTAATTTCTCATATTAAACCATTAAATAAAATCCAAGGCCTAGACCAGGGTGAATCGAACCCACTAAACCAACAATACATCTTAGCATTGCGGGTCTAGTCTCTTAACCGCTCGGCTACCGTCGCGCCCTAAATTTGCGGTATATGTATTCAAAATAAATATTAAAATTAAGCCATTTTAGTCGTGCAAGTGTTCACAGTTAGTGGAAATAATAGGAAATGCTACTGTTAAATCAAAGTTCTGTTTAATTGTAATTATGATTGTCACGCTAGATTTTTAGTGAGCAGATTCGTTAAAACACCACCTGAGTGGTTCACTGGTTTGTAAGGATTCGTGTGTGTGCGTTTGTGGTGGTAAAATTATCAAAACCATGTTGTAATATATTTCCGCAAAGTGGGGGTAGAGGAGAGGGTTAAACAGAGAAAAGAGAGAGAGAGAGAGAGAGAAAAAATAACAATAACTTTTTTTTACATTTTGTTTTGTTCGTTCCAATTTTTTTTTGGTGCTAACCTATTGTCCACGCAATGTAATTATGTTTAAAACCGCGAAACACCAAAACACAAACTTAAAACCAAACCGTTTTTTTTGACCCCACCCATCTACGTGCTACAATCCGTAGAAGAATATTTTACTTCTACATTTACGGCGCTACCTAACGGGCGCTCTCTAATAACATACTGCTCACAGAATTGCGTTCTCGGCTTTTCCAACCCTATTAGTCACATGCAACAGTTTAGTTAGTATAATATAATGTGCAACAGCTGTTGTTATTTTCGTTTATTTTATTTATTTATTTTTTTCTTAATGCAACAATTTAATAAATAATTACGTAAAGAAAAATTATTACAATCTACCGCTTAATTTCTGAATTTATATTTATTTCTCTTTTCCTTCCTCCATTTCATTACAAATTTATTTAACAATTTAATTACTGGTTGGAAAAGTTAAATAAACACAATCTTAAGATAAGAAAATTTTATGAGCTTTTCTCATACTATAGGGAAATTATTATAATATATGATTTTCGTTGTTGAGGGGATAAACCTAATAAATATCATTTAATTTGAAGGTAATTTTATTTTTTAAATAACCTTTAATTATGGACGTTTAGTGCTAATATTATTCCATTGTAGAAAATCTTATAGATTTTTTATTTATTTTATAAATATTAAGTTGGCAGGCGCCACGATAGCCGAGCGGTTAAGGGGCTAGACCCGCAATGCTAAGATGTATTGTTGGTTTAGTGGGTTCGATTCCCGGTGTCTAGGCCTTGGATTTTATTTAATGGTTTAATATGAGAAATTTACAGTAAAGTACGTTAGGCGGTTAAGAGACTAGTCCCGCAATGCTAAGATGTATTGTTGGTTTAGTGGGTTCGATTCCCCTGGTCTAGGCCTTGGATTTTATTTTATAGTTTAATATGAGAAATTTATAGTAAAGTATGTTTGCTAGTCGCCTCGGTCCACGACACCTAATTTGGTAATTGGACGTTAAGCCCCTCCTGAAAAAATAGGCAATTACCCATATTTTCAAGGATTAAATGAATTGCTAAAATTTTTAGTTGGTTGGAAGTTTTTTTTCTACCGGAAGGAGCTTCTTTCCTCGATGTTCGGGGATATACTGAGCTGTCTGTGACGAGAGGCCGGAAGTGTGTTATTAAAAAAAAAGCTACAGGCGCCTATAACTCTCATATGTTGACGCATTTCTTAAGAGGACATAAATTATTGATATTAAAAATAATTTTTAATTTTTTTCCTGCTTTATCTTTTGCACCGTTCCATTTGGTCCCTTTTATTTTAAATATTTATAGAATTGATTTCATAAGAGAATGAAATTGCCGAGACAAGAGAGCTACTGACTTATTCACCATCATCTGTTGATCTCCCTAGGGTCTAGAAGAGGGTCCCGTACTAACGCGCCCTTTCCTTTTCTCCCTTACACATATAGCTCAGCCAGTTCAGCCAACTTAGTTTCCCAAGTTTATCCCTGCTCTCTGTATGAACGATGGGAAGATATTTTGGACGCAATAGGGTGGTGTGGTGTCAGCTTGTACATGGGATGGCTCCCTCCCATACCAACCGGTAGTAGTTGATTAGCTCTCTCGACTACGTACAATATTAAACAAGTTGAAATTGTGTATATATGTGGGTGTGTATAGGAAATGTAATGTATTTCTTGGAAGTATTCTTAAAATATACACGCGATACCCCCCTGTATTTCCTATTTCAAGAGATAGAGACCACCTTCTCCTCTCTCTCTCTCTCTCTCCCAAGAAATAAGAGTTTTTATCGAATTATTAAATCGTCTCCTTTATTAATGGCGGTACTATAGATGGGGGAAATTGGAAAAGTATTCCGGAAGTGGGGAAATTGGTTTGGCTAGTAAATAATACAAACCTGTCAATTTGTTTTTCTTACAAAAACTAATATTTCAATCTTATTTGATGTTAGGAAAGATAATATATTGTTAGTTTCTCTCACCCCTTCGGTAGTGGAAGTAGTGTATTTATTCAGATTTTAGATGACGCTGAAAACGGAAGCAATTAAAGGGAAAATTCTATTGTTAAATGCCCCCCCAAAAAAAAATTGCAATTAAATAACTTTGACATTTCCGGCGGGTTGATTTCCTCTAAAAGCTTGTTATCTGGTCTCAAATTGGCACTAATTTAAAATTTGTTTTTACAGCAATTTGGTTCAGTTTTTTTTGAGTTGGGCTCACCATATAAACACAAACTGATTTGTAAACAAAAAAATATGTATTAAAACTGTGCTCCACCAGTACAACTGAACGGAGTAACGATTGCTCCAGCTGACGTAGTACGATACTTAGGACTGTACATTGACAAGAGACTCACCTGGTGGAACCCACATACTCGACTGAAACGACAAGACGTGAACAGACGCTACAAGCTACTTACTAGACTAGTTGTCCACAGATCCAAACTCGACTTGAATCACAAACTGACAATTTACAAGACACTGTTAAGACCGATATGAACATAAGGAGCACAAGTGTGGGGCTCAACCAAAAACTCTCGTAACTCCTAACGCCTACAGACACCTACAGTCTGAATCTTGAATGCTCCATACTACATTTCTAACCTTATCATTCACACTGACCTTCACATCCCTTTTGTCATTGATCTAATAAAGTCTCGCTACCAGCAACTTTCACAGCCTCCTAGCTCTCCATCCTAATTCTCTTGTCCAAACAACTCTCCTCTCCTCACCATCCCGACAATCCTCCTGGTCGTTTGAAGCGGAAGTGGCCTAGAGATCTATTGCTGTGATTAAATCATTGTGAAAGAGTTTCACCAGTGGGTGATTGCTCTAACCATGACATTACAAGTGAACTTAACCAGTAAGATCAAATTTACTTGATGCAACGTTTGTTGCAGTTGTAAATACCTATACATAATAATAAAGTGGGAAAAAAAAATAAACTGTCCGGTAGGACAGTTGTATAAGGGTTGATCGTCAAAAAAATGCTCGAAAAAGCGTAACGTTCAAAAATACCCAACTTTGACAATTTTTTTCTCTTTTTCTATAAAAGATAATGTTCCCAAATTTTATTTATAATATAGGGCAAACTCTCCTTTATGACTGTAATTTTTTTGCAACAACCCAGATCTAATAGATTGTTATAAAATTTGAATATAAAATATAAATGACTGAAATTGCGAGCCGAAGTATGAATGAAATGTTGGGTACTAGCTGATTTCTGTACCTTTTGTCGTTTAACTAACCCCTAAACTATTTAAACTATAAATTTTTGTTGAGGAGTTATATCTAATAGTGAAAACATGGTTAGAAATTAGTTATTAGTTGGGATTAGTTGTTAATTTTTCTTTGAAGACCTGACATTCTCAAAAATGAACACCTATAGATTGTAAGGCAGTCCGGATTGTTAGAAGGCCCCAGGTTGTCCGCAGGGTGTAGGCATGGGCGTGTCTTCTCCAGGTCGGCCATTCTAAGGCCTGGCACATCTCCCACTTCTTTTTTTCTTCACAGTCAAGGCTATTTGCTACTTAATATTGGAAGCTGTGGTAGGGAGATCAAGTATCTATTTCATTTCGAAGTTTTGGATGTTTTTAATAGTCTTTAAAGAAATAAATTAGTCTTTTTATGTTTTAATCAATTTACACTTTTGTCGTTTTAATCAAATTAAGTTCTAATTTTAATCAAAATCGGCCAACTTGAACTTCTTTACTTGATCAATTATTTTATTTGAAAGGTTTGTGGTTTTATTTTTTATTGGGCTGAGGGCCGGAGGAGTAACAAAATTTCCATCCAATCAGGATCCACCTAGAAAACAAATGGAACTAGAAATAGATGTAGGTCATCTCCACCTCCAGCTTATATGTGACAGGGGGCCGACTCTGGCGGGTAGTCTCACGTACTACAACAGCACACTTATCTCTGTCACTATACCGATATGACACCCGTTTTGGGATTTTGGCTCTAATTTTGCTTTGCCCCAGATTGCTGCCGATCTATAATATGTTGTTACTATATGTTATTCTAAAACGTTATATTTACTGGTGATTTCTTCAATTTAGTGGTGTTAAAAAATTAGTAAAATATTTTATTTTTAGCGTAATTTTAGTGACAATAACTCTCGAAGACTGATTAAAATGTACAGGTAAAGGATACAAAACTATTAAACTAACTAAAAGACTAACATACAACTCTGAAATCAAAGCTATACGGAACTATTGGCTAGAACTGTGAGGGATCAGTCAAACAGACAAACTTACGGACAATACAGGCATTTCAATCTAAAATATTACGCCAAATGGTGCCCCGTGCCATGCCACAAACCTGAAACTACACACCGAACTCGACATTTCTTTCGTAAAAGCGGCTAGCCAAGGAAACTACCAGAAATACCAACACTATTCCTTCTCATTGCCCTAATCCTTTAGTACAATCTCTCGACTCTCCTACCATTCCTGACAATCCGAGATCTCCTTCAGGACTGACCAGCCAAATGATGGTTTTTTTTGGTTTGTGTATGTTTAGTGAGAATAGAATATTTCAAGAAACAAAAAAAAAACAACGCATATTTAACTCAAACTTAGTTTTCCGTTTTGGGTTTTATAGATGCTTTCAAACTCTTTAGGATTTTCCGTCGTAATTGGGCTACTGGGAAAACGCCTCTTTGCTGAAGTTGTTCGTTATTTGTTTTGATTCCCCCACCAGAAAATGGCTCCCAAGGATTTTTTTAATTTTTATTTCTGGAACTTCATGCACTAAAGTAAAGTAACTGCCTATTTTTTCAGGCGGGGCTTTACGTCCAACTACCAAATTAGGTATCGGCGACTAGCAAACATACTTTACTATAAATTTCTCATATTAAACCATTAAATAAAATCCAAGGTCTAGACAATGGGAATCGAACCCACTAAACCAACAATACATCTTAGCATTGCGGGTCTAGTCTTTTAACCGCAAAAAGCTACCGTGGCGCCTAACTACATGCACTATTTTACCCACTTTTATTTGAAAAGTTTTCTCAGCACAACTTTTTATTTTGGAAATATTTTAGGGAACCATAATTTCGTTGCTTACAGAAAATAGTTTTGAAAATAGTTCCAATAATATTTATTGAATTTAGGTATGTGCCATTTGTTTATGTAATATTAGTAGGTAATAATTTTCTGTAAAAAATTATTTCGCTTATTATGAAGTTGATAGATTTAATTTGGAAAAATGCTTTAGAAGGTTAACGGTAGTGCGGTATATTAGGTGGTAGATCGGGTCACTATGATTAGGGGAAAGTCGTCGGTGGACAGTGTAATTCAGGGAGCGTCATAATTCAGGGATAAGAGAATGTAAAATTGGTGTAATTCATTAAAAATTATGATTTGTTATTTTTTCTCTTTCAATACTTTTTTATAAAAAAAAAATCTATACAATACAAACAAGAATGAAATCCGTTAGAAACAATGGACAGCTGGATGAGCAAAACAAGGTTTTATTTTGGCGGTTAAACGGAAGTAACGAAAGTGTTGCTTTCCTAGGTAGCGAAGGTGGGATATTATTGTGACGTATCGCTCGCGCGCGCGGGCGCACGGTAAAGAGAGAGAGAGATAGAATGTTGAAAAGAAATAGTGAGAGTGAGACGGGTATAGCGGCCTAAACGCGTGTAGCATTATTGGAAGTCCGGAGTGCACACAGGCAGGTGGTTGTAAGCGGTACATCTGCTTTTATTAGTAGGGGTGATCTGGGACGAATGGTAGCAAGCATAGCTTTAGGAGAGAGCTATAACGCTGCAGGCTGTGTGTGCTATACTCCCCTTCGGTATACAGGTGTGAAGCCTGGATTTCAAGTCTACGCCAGTACAATCATCCATGGCTCGCTCGCCCTGCAGTACTGGGTAGAGAGCTTCTAGCCACTCGTTCTACACGCACACACACACACACACACACACACATAGCTGACAAAAGGTTCTGTATTTAAGTCCTTCTCCCTTCTCTATAATCGTCCCCCTGTTCAACATCTTTCTCTCTCTCAATTTCTAACCCCAATCATAGTGTCTGTAGACAGAGAATTAACATCTGTCACGTTGGGGGGGATACAATGCTTGTTGCATTGTGTATACGGCCCTTCCCCCTTCTTCTAAAACAACTGCACATACTTTGCAAAATACTTTTCTATTCCAGGCCCTGCCTTTCAGTAATAACAATAAAATGTCTTATTGCATAAACTGATTAGAATATCCAACTAATACTTCCATCAAGCCAAAAAAAAAATCCTCACCAGACCACATCTTCTACTTCTCCAAAGAATGGGCGGAGACATGTTCCACACTTATGTAACCTACTTGTTCAAAGACCTTTCTTCCTTTTATAAGAGCTGGCCTTCCTTTTACTATTCTTCTTCGCTTTCATTCATTGCCTCTTAAGAAATGCCATTCACCTGTTACAATAAGGTAAGGTTGTTGATTTTTTCCCTATCGTTATTGTTGTTGGTTGATGTTGTTATGGTTACTAGAACTACTTATTTGAATGGGTGTGACCTAAGATTGTAATTTCTTTCAGGTGGCACTAAACATGGCTGTCGTTATTCATAAGTTTTTTTTTCTTTCATTCATAATTTAAGGTAGTTTGGTTTTCAAGGTCTTGTAATACAATGAATAATTGCTTTTTTTTTTCTTTTTTTTTTTAATATATTTATCATTCATAACTTCTGAATTCAATAAATTTAAAAAGGACAACTAATTGTTATAATTAAGGCCAAGATATATTTTAAATTTAAGTTCTCTCTCTCGTGGTGTGTAAATTTACGCCTGAACTTCAAATTTAGTTTTTAGCGGCTAAAACTCTCAACCAGAAGGTTATTAAAGGGTTTATAAACTTCTTACTGGAAGTGGTACAGCTGGTGAACATAGATTGCTAGTCTAATTTGATTCCAGCAGATCTGTGCTGTGGGAATATCGTTACCAATGAAAATCTCTCGTTAGATGCTAGGTTGAAAAAATAGGTGCCCCGATAGCCGAGCGGTTAAGAGGCTAGACCCGCAATGCTAAGATGTATTGTTGGTTTAGTGGGTTCGATTCTCCTGGTCTAGGATTTGGATTTTATTTAATGGTTTATATGAGAAATTTGTAGTAAAGTATGTTAGGCGGTTAAGAGATTAGACCCGCAATGCTAAGATGTATTGTTGGTTTAGTGGGTTCGATTCCCGGTGTCTAGGCCTTGGATTTTATTTAATGGTTAATATGAGAAATTTACAGTAATGTATGTTAGGCGGTTAAGAGACTAGACCCGCAATGCTAAGATGTATTGCTGGTTAGTGGGTTCGATTCTCCTGGTCTAGGATTTGGATTTTATTTAATGGTTAATATGAGAATTTAACAGTAAAGTATTGTTGATGCTAGTCGTCTCCATCCACGACACCTAATTTAGTAGCTGGACGTAGAGGCTGTCTATAAAAATAGGTCTTTTTTTTTTAGGTTTTCTGGAAAAGAAAATGGTTTCCATGATTTATTTCTAAACTAATTCACTCTTAGCACTAATTTAGAACTAGAAAGAAAATAAGATAGAGGATTCTTCGTCTAATTTCTTTGACGGATGTGGCCAGTGGTTCCTATATCAGAACCCAGATACTGGTTATTAACCAGTTCTCACTATTTTTCTTTCTTCAATCAGAAGAACTTAGAACTCTCTAAGTAAGGCCACAAAATAAGTATTGTGAAGATTATCTGCGGTTACCCCCCACCTAAAAGCATATTCTTCTAGCAGTTTCCTAGTCATGTACTCGTCGGCATAGCCATGATCTTGCGCAAACAATCACCTGGTCGTCGGCAAATGGTTTCTATGTTGCCATTGTCTGGTTTCTAAGTGTACATTCTTTGCATTATTTCACTAACCGACCTCTCCAGTCGTATCCTTTCTTTAATCTTCAACAAAGGGGAGAAGAAAAATAAGTTTCATCACTTCCTTATTACACAGAAATTAACCCAACAATAACAAGGACACATTGTCATCACGATAAGGACACTTGCAGCTTACAATAGAACTTACCTCCAACTTAAATGCACAAAAGAAAGTACCTCCTTGAAAAGTTGTGAACCCCCTTTTCTTTTCCTTTTTATTCTTCCTCCAACAAAAATTAGAAAATAGAAAGTTGTGAATATTCTCCTGGACAGGTGGCTATTGTGTGGGAATGACTTGTTAAGTTCGTGTTGTCCTTCTGGAAGGGTGTAGCTGGGAAAATGGGACTCACTTTTATTGGATGACTAAAACAATCTGGCCAGAAATACGCTCATGACTTTTTTTCCCTTAATGCGGTTTACCAAATTAACTTTTCATGAAACATAGCATTTTTACTTTCATCATTATAAATGTTTACTATGGATAAAATGACAGTTTTGAAGGAATCTTGACTTCACAACTCCTCAAGAATCTCCATTAAACTTACAATAATGCCTAATTAAACTGGTAAAATCTCTTCTGTGCAGTAGTTCTACACCCAGTAGCACTAGACTGTCGTTCTTCCAACCAGGAGTTTTTGGGGTTAGACATTAATAACTTACTTGGGAGTATTTTACTATTAGTACTGTACAGTTTACTGAGAAGTCAATTAAGAGGGAACCTTAATTTTAACCTTTGCTACAAAAACAAAGTACCAACCTACAGAGAATATAATCTCTTTAGGCGCCACGGTAGCCGAGTGGTTAAGAGGCAAGACCCGCAATGCTAAGATGCATTGTTGGTTTAGTGGGTTCGATTCCTCGGTGTCTAGGCCTTGTATTTTATTTAATGGTTAATATGAGAATTTATAGTAAAGTATGTTTGCTAGTCGCCTCCGTCCACGACACCTACTTTAGTTGAATGTAAATCCTGCTACAAAAAAAATTGGCGATTACTTTACTTTTTTTTTAATCCCTTCAATCCAAAAACCTCCATACAATGTTTCCTTCTACGCTTTTCAAATTCTACCATCCACAAAGATCTTAGAATTCCTTACGTCAGCCTAGAAGCCAGATCGCATTATAATTAAACAATTCCACCAATTTCTCTGCAATCCCACTCTAATTCCAATTGGTCCGCCAACTCTCTCATCTGGCTCCATTCCCAGATAACTATCCTCGCGTCTTTTCTCATCTAGTGACCGGGAGCAATTAGCTGCAGCAACTGAGGAGTGATACATCTGGATAGTTTCACCTCTCGAAGTGAGCATGTTCAAGATGCATATTCAGTGCGCCACTTATTGCATTAAAAGTGCTGGTGTAACGTTGCAACTAAAAAAAAAAAATGAATAAGTAATCCCTGTATATATATTCCAAATCATCCCTTCCGAACAGTTTTAATATCTACGTGTTTGTACATTCCACTTTTTTCTGGATATTGACAGTGTGATGAAATTTGGACCCCAGCTTGAAGTTATACTTCGATACTTGAGCAATAAGAACACCAAGTTTAAGAAAATCCTTGGTTTTCCGGGGGAAAAATTCAGAAAGTAAATATTGTTTAATGTTTATCCTTGTATAGATCACCCACACAGAAAATAGAGATTTTTTAAATTTATTTATTTTTTTAGAAGACTTAATAATTTGTGCCCTTTCTTTTTTTTAATTAATTAAAGTGCAATAAGGGAAAAGGGACATTAAATCATTCATAGGGCTAACAGTGTTGGGAGTAAAGTTGTGCTTAAAGGGTCGGACACATGGCAGCAGCATGGTTTATACCCTAGACATTAAGGTTTGTACTGCAGTAATGAATAAAGGGCATATATATATGTATATAGAGGCCTGAACTTACTTGTTTGACGGGAAGGTAAAAGGGTTTAGGTACTAGTTCCTCCTTACTTAGTCACTCTCTCTCTCTTCCCCCTCCAAGCCTGTTTGCTAAATGAAGGGTCATGACAGATGTTAATCACTAAGTCCCAAGAAATGCTTTGTCACACCTATCACTTTAGTACTTTGCTAGATATATATAATACTTAGAAGTGAGAGTAATACCGTAAGTTTTACACCCCCCCCCCCCTCCATTCGTTCCTTTCCAGAGTACTTAATTAATGCTTGTACTTCCTTTTATCGTATTAACTTAATCTCTTTCAATTTTTCGTTTTTTTTTTTTTGGTTTCATTTTGTTTCGCGTACAAAATCTTTAAATAACAACTTTCTTTTGGCAAAGGAAAATGAAGTAAAAAAAAAAAACTATTATCGTAACTTTAGAAAGATTTGTATCGCCAGTAACTTTTGTCAGTGACGAAGATGGATGGAAATCCAAAACCGGACAGAAGTACAAAAGAAACGGGCCGGGGAGAGAAATAAGGTAGCCTTTGAGGGATGTAACAGCTAATATCATCCGGCATTGCGGATCAAAGCATATGTTCTACTAAAAGTAATTCTCATTAATACGAGTTATATATTCACCTTCTGTGGGTCGTGGGCGCTTGATATATATATATATATATATATATAGAGAGAGAGAGAGAGAGAGAGAGAGATTGACTAACCCCTTGAATGAGACAGATACATTTCTCTTAAATAACATTCCAAAAATCTGTTTTATCCTCATGGATGAAACTGTTGCCTTCGAACTCTTGTACAGCTGGACGGTACTGGTTGCAGAGAGTTGTTCGTGCTTGGTCAACAGCTATAGCACCTTTGCTTTATTTACTAGAACAGCGTTTTCCAACCTTTTTTGGCTCGCGTACCACTTGGTAGTACATCATGTTAAATTGTAACACTTCGTAAAAATAATTGTACGAGGGTCGTTTGAAAAGTCCGTGCAAAAATAAAAACTACTTAATTTTTGGGGGTAAACCTTTTTTATTTTTCAACATAGTCTCCTTTTAGGCTTATACACTTCGTCCAACGCTGCTCTAGTTTGTTGATCCCTTCCGAATAATAGGATTTGTCCAAGTCTGAAAAATAGCCATTCGTTTCTGCAATCACCTCCTCGTTTGAATAAAATCTTTTTTCCGCCAGCTATTTCTTCATATTGGGGAACAAATAGTAGTCTGAGGGAGCCAAGTCTGGAGAATAGGGGGATGTGAAACGAGTTGGAACCCTATTTCCATTAATTTTGCAACCACAACTGCTGAGGTGTGAGCTGGTGCGTTGTCGTGATGGAAAAGGACTTTTTTGTGGGCCAATCGTGGGCGTTTTTCTTGCAGCTCGGTTTTCAAACGGTCCAATAACGATGAATAATATGCACCTGTAATAGTTTTACCCTTTTCCAGATAGTCGATGAGGATTATTCCTTGCGAATCCCAAAAGACAGTCGCCATAATCTTTCCGGCCGAAGGAACGGTCTTCGCCTTTTTTGGCGCAGATTCCCCCTTGGTAACCCATTGTTTAGATTGTTCTTTGGTCTCAGGAGTGTAGTGATGTATCCATGTTTCATCCACAGTGACGAAACGACGCTTAAAGTCCTGCGGATTCTTCTGGAACAGCTGCAAACCGTCCTTGCAACACTTCACACGATTTCGTTTTTGGTCAAGCGTGAGCAATCGCGGCACCCATCTTGCGGATAGCTTTGTCATGTCCAAATGTTGATGCAAAATATTATGTACCCGTTCATTCGAGATGCCCACAGCACTAGCAATCTCACGCACCTTCACTCTTCTGTCATCCATCACCATATCATGGATTTTATCAATGATTTCTGGAGTAGTAACCTCAACAGGGCGTCCAGAACGTTCAGCGTCACTTGTGCCCATATGGCCACTCCGAAAATTTTGAAACCGTTTATAAACTGTTCTAATCGAAGGTGCAGAGTCACCATAATGTTTATCAAGCTTCTCTTTAGTCTCCTGAGGCGTTTTGCCTTTCATAAAGTAGTGTTTAATCAACACACGAAATTCTTTTTCGTCCATTTTTTTGAAAATCACTCGACTTCCTCGATTCAAACGAATGTCAAACACAAAGAAATAGACCGATCTGGCTGAAACTTGGTGTGTGTTCTTCCATGAGATGCTACTAACTAAACATAACCACGATACGCGCCAGTGGTGCTATCTCTCTGACTTTGCACGGACTTTTCAAACGACCCTCGTATTTCGTGAAATTTGTTATTCCGAGTGTGTTATTTTTTTTATTATTATCTTTATTTATTTTTTTAGAAATACAAAGTATCTGTTACAAAGGTGTTCCTAGTTCGTGTTCACTTTATATAAACTTTGTAAAGTGCAAGATCTTAGTTTTAAAACTTTTTTTAAATTGTTAAAAATTGCGTATATATTTTTCTCTTCAAAATTATTAATTAATTTACTAAGTTCTTCTTTAGGATTATTATATTTGTGCCCAAATCTTCTAAATTAATTTCTTTTAAGCATTCAACTACCCGTTAAGTATCAATTAAATTTAATGTTGCTTGGATAGAGCTTACTCATTACAATCTAGTCTCTTTAAGCAGATTTTTATATAGTTATCATTTAAGTTCTGTCACATGACAATTCTATCAAATTTTCTTTATCTTTTGATGATAATGATGTAGCTTTTCCTAAATTTTCTTTATAGAATTGGGTTTGAAATCCAATTAACATTTGAGTTTTCAGGTTTTGGAAAATACTCCTTGAAAGACAATTCTAATCCTGTTAAATGTGCTATTCTATTTTCTCGTATACCTTATTACTGTACTGTATTAACAACTTTACTGTAAAATATTAATTAAAATAATTTTTATGTATTATAGGAAAAAAAGTTTCTATATTTTTATGATTTAATTTTTTATGTCCGCCATTATTGATTATTTTCCGCATACCGCCAGTGGTACGCGTACCACAGGTTGGGAAACGCTGTACTAGAACATAGTTCGTGCTTGGCCAACAGCTATAGATAGCACCTTTGCTTTCTTCACTAGAACATATGTACAAACATTTTTCCAAAATTAGGAAACTTCCTCTCTTAACTGGACATTTATTAGAAGGGTCATTTCAAAAAACAGGAATTATAAAAATCTCAACATAGGAATCCGTCCAATTCCAGTTGAATGAAATTCAAATCAACAGGAAATATAGAACACGTAGGTGTATTATTAGGTGTATAGGATATGAATTTTGGTTGGAAAGCCAATGGTCTACGGGTTTGAACTTGTGTTTACTTCTCCCCCACATATGGTAAGCTCCCTCCTCGAGTGTGTAGTGGTCAGGTGTGCTCTAAACAATAGAATCTAGTAACATAAACATGTACCCACACCGCACAATGTTACATCTGTCCACTAAACGCTGCCGCTCTATGTATGTACAGTGTTGGCAACCTTAAACAGAGTTTTGTGCTGTTGGCTACCCTGTTTAGTTGAGAGGAGATTTTTTTTTGGGCTGGGTGAAGAGAAAGAGGGTGACTAGTAAGCGAGTTATTTTTTTTACAAAAACCGGTTTCAATATTATACCTTATAATTTTCTAATGTTACAATAACTCGCTTATGGCTGTGATTACATTGTAACTTATTAAGTTAAGCGCGTGTGCGGGCAGTGTTGGAAAATAATATGTTTAGATTTGATTATAGGGTAAGAAGAAGCCACGCTCAGCCTGTTATAGACAGAAAGTCATTTTAGGGCCCCTGGGTACAATAGAGAAGTTATACCCATATTGTAGGAACTGGGTGCTGACTTTAGGATCGGCATTTACTTGTCTCCAGTCACTATTTTAGACATTTTGGGCTTATGCAGAATGATTCAAATCTCGATTAACATTAGAAAAAATGTTGCTTTAACATTGCTAAGAACAAAAACATTTTGCTACTCCTAAATTAATTAATCAATCCTTCAATACGTTTTCATATCCATCATAGACAGGTTTAAACTTGTCTGTCTGCATCATTTCCACTCTAAATACCCTCCAGACACTCTGTATGGCATCAATATACAGTTGACACTGCCTGCCAAATATTACCATCATATTGATGGCTTTAGGCGCCACGGTAGCCGAGCGGTTGGTTTAATGGTTAATATGAGAAATTTATAGTAAAGTATGCTAGGCGGTTAAGAGACTAGAACCGCAAAGCTAAGATGTATTGCTGGTTTAGTGGGTTCGATTCCCCAGGTCTAGGCCTGGGATTTTATTTAATGGTTTAATAAGAGAAATTTATAGCAAAGTATGTTAGACTAGACCCGCAATACTAAGGTGTATTGTTGGTAAGTGGGTTCGATTTCCTGTGTCTAGGTCTTGGAATTTATTTAATGGTTTAATAAGAGAAATTTATAGCAAAGTATGTTAGACTAGACCCGCAATACTAAGGTGTATTGTTGATAAGTGGGTTCGATTCCCGGTGTCTAGGCCTCGGATTTTATTTAATGGTTAATATGAGAAATTTATAGTAAAGTATGTTAGGCGGTTAAGAGACTAGACCCGCAATGCTTAGGTGTATTGTTGGTTTAGTGGGTTCGATTCTCCCGGTCTAGGCCTTGGATTTTATTTAATGGTTTAATAAGAGAAATTTATAGCAAAGTATGTTTGGCGGTTAAGAGACTAGACCCGCAATGCTAAGATGTATTGTTGGTTTAGTGGGTTCGATTCCCCTGGTCTAGGTCTTGTATTTTGTTTAATGGTTAATATGAGAAATTTATAGTAAAGTATCTTTGCTAGTAGCCTCCGTCCACGACACCTAGTTTCCAATGTAAGAGAAGCTAGAAAATCTAACAGTGTGTTAAGATGAACTGTTATAATGAATTAGATAAATTCTTGAGGTAAATTTGATGTTAGCCCCCCCCCCCACATTACTGTGTAGTATTTTGTAACTAGATTTCGAAATTTCGGAGGGGGGGGGGGAATTATCACGTAAATTACAACAGTAAGAACTCATCGGATTTTTTTGTATTACCACTTGAAGTACCAACTGATTCACCAATCTAAACACAATATATCGTATTAAACATCTGCTCTGGTAATCTAGAGTTTTGGTTCAAATTGAAGAACACTATTCAGGACGGTTTTGGAGGTGGTATAGTTGATATTACACAAAAAGTAGATCACTCTGTTGATGACGAGGGAGAGAATCATCTGTGTTTTTGTTGTTGTACTGTTTGATATTGAAAAAAAAAAAAGTGCGTCTAAAGCATGCCACGTGGTTCTTAATGTTTGGGGGGTGTTTTCCCCCACAAATATTTTTTCCATTTTTTTTTTTAAAAGTCTTTTCTATAAAAGTGATTTGATAATTTAATGAGGTTCGTCTTTATGAAGTTTTTTTTCTTTATTGTCATTAGAAAAAAGTTGAACTTTTATCAAACATCTGTCCCTTCCTCCCCCCCCCCCAATGGCGTTGATATCTTTTGAATTCATTACTTTTTCTATGTCTTTTTTTATTCATATTTTTTGGGATTTATGAGCTAGTTTAATGATCCCACTTTTCAACGTTTTTCTAACGGTTCATTTAATGATTCCCAATCATATTATTTATTTTTCAAATTCAGGAACCATCATTTTTTTTTTTGAAATAGAGCAAAGAAAATACACTAATGTTTGGAAATTATAGATTTTTTTCTCTTCCCTAGGGAGCTTCTTTCAGTTCACTGACCGGTGATGGACAATGTTCTCTCTGTTTTACGAGAGAACACTGTCCGTAGGCCAGGTGGTGCACTGAATTAAACTCCTGGCTACAATTAACCTTAGAAGTTGATGCGTCTTAATTTATAAAAAGTGCTATAAATGCAAATGTTAAGTTCATAATTTTTTAACTTTGTATTTCAAAAATGGGTCTTTGCCCCATAATTACTAAAACCAAACTTGCTCTCAGTTTATGTAACATACTTGAAGACACAGCCTTATAGTTAAATCATCTACCAACAAAAAAATTCTTGAATTTGATCTAATTTTGGGGGGGCTGCCCTGCTTCCATTTTGTAGTAACTAACTTTTAATTTTTCAGGGGCGGCCTAATACCGGACAGTATGATCACTCTCTCTTTAGGAAGTCTCTCTCCCTTGTTATATCCCGAGAAACAAAGAAACTAACGGGAGTCCAGGGTATTCGTACAACCCTTTATTCTGTCCAACCTTTATAAATACCAATCTATTACACCTAACTTTAATTTTTTAAAGCATATTTTTTTAGAATGTAATGATTGAATAATTGATTAATTTAACTCGTTCAAATTACACCTTATTTTTTTGGCTTTACTCTGCAGTGGTTTGTCCTACATCTTACTGTAGTTCAGAAATATGTTTTCCAGAACTTTAAATCTTGTAATTAAGAAAAAAAGAAGCAAAGTAATGGCTTCTTTTTCTGTAGGGTTTTACGTCCAAATACCAATTAGGTGTCGTGGACAGAGGCTACTAGCAAACATACTTTACTACTTGTTGTTCATTCTTTTTAGTGACTGATTCATAGTTTCAATAGGATGAACAAAATAATTGCCATTTCAGTCGTGACACATTTATTCTGCCTAGCTTTCGACCTAGGGACTAGGTCATCTTCAGAGCTAGTTTACAAAGTAATATTTTTACATTACAGGGTTGGTGGGTCTTCTGTTTTGTCTGTTCATGGACTGAGTGTGAAAGCTCGGCAGAATAAATGTATCACGACTGAAATGGCAATTATTTTATCATCCTATTGATACTTTACTACAATTTCTCGCATTAACTTTTAAATAAAAACCCAGGCCTAAGACCGCGAATCGAACTCACCAACCAACAATACATCTTAGCATTGCGGGTCTAGTCTCTTAACCGCTCGGCTACCATGGCGGGTATAAATCTGATAGGTTTTTCTGCTTCTAAAAAGAGGTACTGTTAGTTTGGTGAACGTAAGAATCGGACCCCTCTCCCCGCACTCTCTCTTTATTAATTTAACTGATATGTTGTGTATACTCCCCTTCTTGTTCTGTGTCGGCTGGTAAACACCATTGGAACATCTGCCTCTGTGATAATATCGGCCGTCTGTGGATCTGTGTGTTAGTAATGGATATTGTTGCTCTCTCAGATTCTCATCCTGTTGCACTCTAATCAACAATTTTTCCTTTTATTTGATTTCCTCTTTAAAGAAATTATTGATTTGGTTTTTTTTTTTTGGTGATAATGTATTAAGAGGTTTGGATTAGGGCTGCACTATGACGACAAAAGTAGCGTACTGAACATATATATATTTTTTTAATTTAAGACTCCTCAACATCTAAGAACTTTAATGCCTAGAGCTTTGATTTGTGGTCTACTACACTTCGGGCAATGTTTTCTCGTTAGGGATATCATAACCAGTGAGCTGTAAGAAGCTTTTCGGAAGAGAACATCTAAGGAACAGCAGCTTGATTCGAACCCGGAATCTTCACGTGGAATTCCAATATTTTTTTTATCTCTTATTATTATCATCATTTTTATTTAACTTACTTTATGGTTAATTGAAGTAATATTACGTCATTATGTTACGTATGTGATACGTATTCAGACAATAAGCATGTATATGTCCCTTTATATGTCTGGCGAAAGATCAATTTTTCGTAAAAATAAAGGGGGGAAAAAATTAAAGAAAAGCCAAAGAAAGGTACACTTTTCTGACACCGTACTTAGTAAGTTGTTAGTGAGAAGCGTGCAGGGTACTGGCAAGGGCCACTCGCACAGGTAAAGTTAGGTTGTACCTTGTCCCAGTCTATAGGCACACTTCTAGGCTTTACAAAATCACACAAACACCCCTTCTCCAGCCTCCCCATCCCACAAAAAAAACGGAAGAAAGAATAAAAAGTTATATGTTTACAAAATAAGGGACCACAGCTTCCTCCCACTCTATTTCTCTCAGGTTCTCTGTGTGTGTGTGTGTGTGTGTTAGTGTGATGGGTTCTTACTCGAACCGTTTTCAACCATTCATAGCCAGCCGCTTAAGAAAGAACTTAACAGAGTATTTGTACTTTACCCTCTTAGTTAAATAAACCACCGGTAGTTTTTACCTGTAGTACAGTTAGGTCATCAAGCATTAAGCCCTCCTAAGGGCATGATCTGTCTCAATAGCAAAAAAATAAATAAATATATAATAATAATCTGGTATGAACGACCAGCAGGTGTTGGTGCAATGGTTATGAAGAATGGATTTGTAAGTCGAATAAGTTAACGGGTCAACACCTAACTGAAAAAATAAGCGATTACTTAACATTTTCACGATTTTCTCTTACCGCAAGTTACGTCATTTTTCTTTAAACTAAGAATTAATACTAAATACGGTATATTTAGTACGATTATTAATCTTTTCACTAAAGAACCTTATTAATATCAATATTTTTAGAACACAATTTCTTAAAACAAAGTTTTAAGTTATGACCCGAAAAATTTTCAGCCTAAAAGGTACTAAGATTTTTCTCTTACCTGGCTTTTCCAGTCAAAAAATAATAAAAAATTTTCTCCAAGGCCAGACCAGGTGAGGAAGGGAGGGATCTCGTATAAGTGCACCAAAAATCACTCTAATTTTTACATAAACTCTATAAATATTGAAGGCAATTTACAAAGAAATATAGTGTGTATTTTTCTTAATATCGGGACATAAGTCGTTTTCCGAGTGATTTTTCTAAGAAAAATCAAATGTTAAGAGCTTTAAATGTTCACAAGCTTGCACAAAATGGCTAAAAATTAATTCTACATCTGTTAAAAACAAGAAGGTTTAATAATTATTTCTTAATTTTGGGAGAGTTGCGTTTAATTACCAAAAAAATTGGAAACCTCCTTAATAAATATTAAGAAAAATACTAGCTTTACTGCCTTGGCAATATTTTCAGAAGAAAGGGGATGAAAAAATACTTAAAAATGACCTATCGCGGAGCTCTTCTTTCTCTTTGATAACGAGTTAAAAAATTGAAATATGATTAAAAATACCAGATTTTGAAATGGCCTAGCACCTTTAATTTTGAAAATATCGAATTGTGTTTTCCGGTTTCATTCATAACTTTTTCTACTCTTTAAAACTGTGTACATGAAAATGGGGGTCAACTGCGAAATCTCACTTTTGGTCGCGCGTCAGCCGCGTATACGGGTAGGAATTTAAAATCAAGTCACATATTCTAAAACTAGAGGTGACGGGCAACAAAATTTTTCCTCTACAATTTTTTGCTCAGATTAACGGTTTAAGCATGAATGTACAATATTTTGCTATAAGAGATAATAATAGTAGAGACAATAATTTGCTATACTAAGAGAGGAGATACATACTCAGAGAGCACTGGCAACGGAGTGCTCTACCTTGCTCTCCGCGGGTAGCGTACCAATATTTTGGTGTACTTTGCCCTAACGGGTTATCTCTACCAATGCCCGTGGTGATGATCGTATTTTTCGGGATATTTAAACGGCCCGGGTTACAATATACAACATACGTTATGTAATCTTTAAAGGAAACTTTCGTATGTATGCGATGTGTACAAGGAAGTTCACAGAAAATCCTAGGAGCCATTTTCGTGAAAAATGTGAACAAAGTGAACAATCCATGGAGTTAAAAGACCTGCTTCGGATTGAGGCATTTTTTTTTCCAAACTCGGAATTTTAATGACAAATATAATCAGGAAAGGGATTAGCTAACTGGGTGTATTGGATTCTCAGGCGGTAATCCTGGGATTGTATCCAGATTTTTCTCTTCTAATGAGCTACACTTACAGATGTGTGGTTATTAGGATAATTGTAGGACTATTAATCTCATGGGCTTGGCAGATGATAGCCTCTGTAGGTTCTGTCATGAGAAGGAGGAGGAAACGGCACTGTATGTGTTGTGTCAGTGTGAGGGGCTTTTCTGGGCTAAGGATGTTACTTCTCGGGGAGGAAAAACCCAAGGGCTGTGAGCTTTACCAAGAAGCCGCTCTCCAGAATTAAGAGTCTGATTAAAAGGACGGGTTTGGAAGGCGAGCTATAGTGAAGTGGGAGCCACAACAGATCCAAAGAGGTCGCGGTGGTATAGGTCTTGTAAGGACGCCCTACTGAAATCAATCCATCTACCTACTTACAGCTTACTTACTATCCGGAGATAAGCAGTTATGTCTACAACGAGAGAGCACTGCCCTCCCCGGAGTCCGTCAGAACACTGAAAAAAGCTCCGGGCGCCAATAACCTCAAATGGTAACGCGCCTTAAATTAAGGAGGACAAAATTAAAACAAATATAACCCTTTCTATTAGTGCAAAAAGATATAGTGCCGAGAAAATGGAAAATCTGTACAATATTAATGACTTTTCTTGGTTGAGTAAGAGAAAGTAGAAGAGAAAAAGAGAAAAAACAAACTGAAATTCCGTTTTCTAATGTGAAAACTTTGTAATCGATACAGTTTTCTACGGCATTTCAAAATTTGAATTTCTGAGGAAAATTATTGACAATTAAGTAATTTTTCCTTTTTAATTTTTAAGGGAACTTGTTTAAATCTGTTGTTTCCGGTTTGTGCTCATCCTGTCTACCAAGAAACACACTTCCGTACATCCCCAACTACTTTAGCTCCTCTGATGCATCCCGTCTAGTCTTTATATTTACATTCCAGGGTTTAGTTAGGACATTGTAATTGGATATCACTATATCCAAATTCACCCACACTTCTGCTCTTACACTGACAGGATGTATGAGTATTGTTGGTGAGAGTGATGTGAGCCAGTGTGTGTGTGTGTGTGTGTGTGTGTAGAGAGAGAGAGAGAAAGAGAGAGAGAACTATGTGAGTTTATTGGGGACCTTCTTCCGGTTATAGACCTGTGGATGACGTAACAGATGTTCCGCACCAGCTGGTTCGACGGACCAGACTGCTCCGGGCTACACCTGGGCGGACGGTCATTAAGAGCATTACCGCACGGTGATCGGATATTACGAGCAAGGAGGGGGGGGAGTGTCTACCTAAAAGACGAGGTAAATGGAAAATATCTGTTAGCACGGTGCATTATGTCCGTGTGTATGTAGTTTATTACTTCTGTTTTTTTTTTAATATTGTAACGGACTGTTGGTCCATAAGTACTTGTTGCTAAACTACATATAGTTGAGGCTTCGTGGATTTAAATAAAAATCTGATTACTCACAGGACTTCCGTAGTTTTACAGTAAATTACGTAGTTAAATTATCTTGAAACCTCTAATTTGTACTAAAAAGTACTATACAACATAATTGGCTTCATTATACGATATGTCTTTTTATTTTTAATTTAAATTCGATACAAATCAAATTTGTAAAAAAAACTCTCACACAGAAGTACGTTCTTATTCTGTAAACTTCGTATTTCATCTTACCCCCCACACTAGACTTAATAGGACAGAACTAAACAGACGCCATCGACTACGTAAAAGACTCTTAGACGATAGATCAAAACTCTCTCTGGACAACAAAAGATTGATTTATACTTCTGTTTTAAAACCCATCTGGGCGCGTGGAATAAAGCTGTGGGATTCAACCTCCAAAGGATTCAATCTAAAACACTTCAAACTATTGTAAACGCTCCATTTTATGACTCCAACCAGGGCTATACACACTGTGACCTTAACATTCCTTTTATCACCCTAAAGTCGCTAAAACACGATGCAGGAAACTTCATTTCAACCTGCTATCACCTGCAAAGCCTCTTTCTTCTAGAACTCTTCCTGATAACCCGCGGACAAGACGCCTTAAGAGACAGTGGCCTCGTGATCTTCTCTCAAAGTGAAGAGAATAGGACCAATAGTTTAATGTTTTGGAGTGTTACCACTGGGGTAACTTCTCCACTCGTTTGTATACACTACCATTCTCTTGTATCATTGTTACTTATAGCGCCAGCGCGCTGATTGTAGCAAAAATATACGCAAAAACAGATATAAATATAACTTTATTGTGTATAACTGTCGTCATCATCTTCATTTCCGCTAAGTTAGCAGTGGTTACAATCGATATTCAGCCATAATGAAAATCGGCTACGGTTCGCAGCACGCTTGTCTCAACTTGAAGAGTTTTGAGACTGCCTAATGACGTTGCCGCAAAGTTGCCAGCCATCCAATCAGAGAGCAAATGATGAGGGCTGCTAGGTAATCTGCCTCGAGGCATGGCTGTGGCCTGTTGACTTCCGGACAAGACCATCTTTTTTAGCTCATTTATTTAGAATCGGGTTAGTTGATAGCCTGACCTGTTATCCTTTTGCAGAACCGGTCACATGGTGGATCATCTCTTTATGTACGAGGCGGCCTTCTTTCATTTAGATATGCCCTTTTCTGCACGAGTTCTTTTTGAGAGCGGAAATCTATTGAATGGCGGAGCGTCTAATGAGAAGATCAATTTTGGCCGGAATAGCTACAGACTCCCAGTAAGGCAGATCATCCCGTAAAGTTATTTCTTTTTTTCTCTAAACGTGTTTTCTTCTGAGAAAATTCATTTACATAAATCTATGACGATCGCTGAACTTCCTTTTTTTTTATTGGACTGAAAGAGTACTTCCTTACAGTTAAAAGATAACTACTGAAAAACTAAGATTTTCAATTGCTGCTGTACGCTGATAAAAAATATTTCTTTTTATAAGAGATCTTTATTTTTTCTAAAAATATGACTTCTACTTTAACTGCAGCCATTATAGTGAAGCTGTAACTACGCTGACACATTTATAGTACAAAACTATAGTGCTGTCACTATAAACGCAATACACCCACACACAGAGAGAGAGAAAAAGCAGTATTCCGCTCAGTAAGGGGTTTTTGTGAATGTAATCTGAAGACCATTTTGTATGTTTGTCTGTCCACGTTTGTGAAAGAAGAGAACCGCAGAATGTTCTTTCTCTGTTTAACTGCGTCTGAATATGACACGTCATACTATCTTCTAACCTCTCTCACTAATGTTTACTTCTTATTCTTTTTTATAGTTTTCCCGCAAACACTAAACATGGAAAAACTCTTTTTTAAAAAATGAGCTCATCGCCCTTCCATTTGGGTTGCAGACTTATGTAATCCCTTCTTATCCGGCCATTTAAGATGACGTAGTTAGTTTTATTTTATTTTAGTTTTTATTACTTTTTTTTTTGTAAGAGTCATAAAGTGGAAAATATAAATTCCTAAAAACTGGTTATTGTTCAGCACCAAGATCGCTTGTAGGATCTTAGCTCTAACAATAAATGACGTTCGCCAAGTCAGCCCCTTTTTGTGTGGACTAGCTTGCACCAGTCCCCTGTTACTCCCATCGTTTTTTTTTAGATCCCCATCCTCGGTATCAAACCAATCTATCAGCTCAGATTACTTTTTTACCTGTAACAATAATTATGACAAATCTTAACAAATTTTATCTTAAAATAAGATAAAAATAATAAGAATAAAAAAAAAAAAAGCTAAAATAATTTGGGAGCAACAATAAAAGTTATAATATAAATTAAGAAAGAAGTGAATGCACAGTTAAAGGTCAACAGTTTATATTTAGATTAGCGTTTGAAGGGCGAGCCCTTCATAAGGAGCAATCAAGTTATACAGTAAATCTAATCTCAAGAAAGATAGAATTTCAACAGTTGGTTATCTCAATGAAGAAAAAAAATCAATACTTTTTCTTGATTTTTCTGGACAGCCGAGTAGTTAAAGTAATTTCAGACAAATTTTCTTTCACGAGCCTAAACTAGGTAAAAAGGGCCTAAGGCTGTAGAATTAATGTTGTTTAGGGCTCACAATAGTACGAGGGTCGTTTGAAAAGTCCGTGCAAAGTCAGAGAGATAGCACCACTGGCGCGTATCGAGGTTATGTTTAGTTAGTTGCATCTCTTGCAAGAACACACACCAAGTTTCAGCCAGATCGGTCTATTACTTTGTGTTTGGCATTCGTTTGAATCGAGGAAGTCGAGTGATTTTCAAAAAATGGACGAAAAAGAATTTCGTGTGTTGATTAAACACTACTTTATGAAAGGCAAAACGCCTCAGGAGACTAAAGAGAAGCTTGATAAACATTATGGTGGTGACTCTGCACCTTCGATTAGAACAGTTTATAAGTGGTTTCAAAATTTTCGGAATGGCCATATGGGCACAAGTGACGCTGAACGTTCTGGACGCCCTGTTGAGGTTACTACTCCAGAAATCATTGATAAAATCCATGATATGGTGATGGATGACAGAAGAGTGAAGGTGCGTGAGATTGCTAGTGCTGTGGGCATCTCGAATGAACGGGTACATAATATTTTGCATCAACATTTGGACATAACAAAGCTATCCGCAAGATGGGTGCCGCGATTGCTCACGCTTGACCAAAAACGAAATCGTGTGAAGTGTTGCAAGGACGGTTTGCAACTGTTCCAGAAGAATCCGCAGGACTTTAAGCGTCGTTTCGTCACTGTGGGATGAAACATGGATACATCACTACACTCCTGAGACCAAAGAACAATCTAAACAATGGGTTACCAAGGGGGAATCTGCGCCAAAAAAGGCGAAGACCGTTCCTTCGGCCGGAAAGATTATGGCGACTGTCTTTTGGGATTCGCAAGGAATAATCCTCATCGACTATCTGGAAAAGGGTAAAACTATTACAGGTGCATATTATTCATCGTTATTGGACCGTTTGAAAACCGAGCTGCAAGAAAAACGCCCACGATTGGCCCACAAAAAAGTCCTTTTCCATCACGACAACGCACCAGCTCACACCTCAGCAGTTGTGGTCGCAAAATTAATGGAAATAGGGTTCCAACTCGTTTCGCATCCCCCCTATTCTCCAGACTTGGCTCCCTCGGACTACTATTTGTTCCCCAATATGAAGAAATGGCTGGCGGGAAAAATATTTTATTGAAACGAGGAGGTGATTGCAGAAACGAATGGCTATTTTTCAGACTTGGACAAATCCTATTATTCGGAAGGGATCAACAAACTAGAGCAGCGTTGGACGAAGTGTATAAGCCTAAAAGGAGACTATGTTGAAAAATAAAAAAGGTTTACCCCAAAAAATTAAGTAGTTTTTATTTTTGCACGGACTTTTCAAACGACCCTCGTATTAGTGAAAGAACTATGCAAAATTGCATTTTGTATAGATTTTGGCCCCGTGCTTGGTGACCTTTCTGATCGTAGATGATGCTTTTAAAAAGAAAATCATCGTGGTAGAGCTGATTTGTCACAAATTGTATGAGGAGATAGTGGTACAACGTAGTTTTACTGTGTAAGTGAAGCTAATGCCTAAATAAGTTAGAACTGCTGCAAATTTTTGAGGCAGTCTTTAACGTCTAACTACCAAATTAGGGTGTTGTGGACGAGGTCTGAGCAAACATACAAGGTCTGTAAATTAAGTAGACTGATTTTTTTTTTAAATTTTTTTATTCAAAAATAATCACAATTCTATATTGTCACCTTCAAAATAACTTCCTTCTGAAGCCACACAGCGCTGGGAAACGTTTCTTCCACTCCTCATAGCAGTGCTCGAACTCCGATACTGGAATAGCCTTCAGCTGGTCGGTTACACAGCCGTTTGAATGTTTTCAAACTGTCCCAAAATGAGTTCCCTTGAGGTGATTTTTCAACTTCGGGAAGAGAAAAAAAAGTCACAAGGACTCAAGTCAGGGGCGAATAAGGGAGGCTGAGAGGAGCCACAGGAATGTTTTTACAGGGCCAAAAATTCTGTTTATTGAAATTGCTGTGTGACAAGGAGCATTATCGGTGATGCAACATCCACTTTGGTCTCACACGAATGACCCTTTTTTCGAAGTTTTTCAAGAACCTCTCGGTAAAAGTGTTGATTGACCGTTTGACTTTGAGGTAGAAACTCTTTGTGGACGATTCCGTGGATATCGAAAAAAAAAACAAATCAGCATGCATTTGATCTTCGACTTCGCCATCCTTGCTTTTTTGGGCCTTGGAGAAGTTGAAGTGTGCCACTGTGGCTTCTCAGCCCTCCTTATTCGCCTGACTTGAATCCTTGTGACTTTTTTATAAACTATAAATTTCTCATATTAACCATAAAATAAAATCCAAGGCCTAGACCGGGGGAATCGAACCTACTAAACCAGCAATACTTCTTAGCATTGCGGGTCTAGTCTCTTAACCGTTCGACTACCGTGGCCTCTATGTTCTACTATTTTAATTTTGAAACACTCCATGAAAAAATTCGACTATCATCGGCAAAGCCAAGGAAATGTTCCTTTAAAGTGAACAAATGCAATTAGTAAATTTAAAGAAAATTTATACGTAAGGCTGCTGTTAAGAAAAAGTAGTTTGAATTTTCAATCAAGTATTTTTTATTTTACGTCATAATTATCAAACTAATCATTGTGACGTAAGCTATAGTTATTCGTGACGAACTTTATTTAACTGGAACTTCGTGTGTTTGTGTGTGTGTGTGTGTGATTTCTTTAAATCGTGTCGTAGTTTATTTTCTTGTAGAATAAGTGATTATCAATGGCATACTTACTGTGCGAGGCGGAAACAATAGTTTTTGAATGAATTCATTTAGGCGTGAAATTATTCTCTCTCAGTCAGTCTCAGCTGGATATTGCTTTTCTATTCTCTTCACATAGAGCGTACAGCTTAATCGCTCATTCTGTACGCTTTGTATGCAAGTATTTGTATGCTCTAGCTGCCCTGGAGTAGTAGAGACTTCTAGCATTAATTAATAAGGGGCACGCTTCCAGGTCCAATGTTCCAACACTAGCGGGCGTTCCAGCCTTAGTTTCTCTTCCAAAAGCCGTTACCGTTTCCAAACCACAAACAACGCATTGGGCAGAAGTTTGTGTCCTATTGAATTTATGTTGGCCAGGACAATGATATATACGACAAGCCTTAACATAGGAGGAACATAGGAAGAGATATGTTATGTGGTAACCCAAGGCATCATCAGCATCATTACTACAGGAGTCACCATGAACTTCTCTGTCTCTCTCTCTCTCTCTCACTCTCATTGAGTCAGTCCCATTTGTGCTGGAGTTATGCTCTAGGACGCGTGTACTTACATACGTCGCAACACATAGCTCGTTCTATTTTCCATTCACTAGCTAGGCTGAACAACAGGACATTATACGTACTGGGTGTTGTAGATGAATTGAATGATATTGTTGGGGTATTGCCGCCATTATGGTGGTTGTTGGGGGGGGGGGCAGGGCTTTTCATACAAATATGTCGTTGCTGATTAAATTATTTGTCCCAAATCAACAACCATAATGCTATTGTTCTGTGTTTTAATTTGATTGCATCAATTATTGATTGCTTTAACAAGAACTTTTTTGCCATCATTCTAGGCTTGTTCCTAAATTATCTTAGTCCAGAATTATGTCTGAATAAGTTTATCGCCAAGATAACATCTGTTTACCCCCCTTCCCAAGAGGTTTTATCTCCTCACGTAGGGGATTCCTCTCAACCTACTGTCGGAGCCAATCCTTCCATTTCTCTCCTTATTCGTGGCATCGGCCTCCCGTCAAACCGTATCTCCCACCAGGGATTCTAATACGGAGTCTTTCCTTCTTCTTCTTCGGTCTTCTTCTTCTTTTTCTTCTTCCCTCAACCGTCATCTCTTACACTGCCTTCGGGATTCTGTCTTCACCCATCCCTTAACAAATGCCCCAACCATTTTAGCTGCTTAAGCTCTATAGATTGAAGGATATTTTACTCTTCTTCTTTTTCCTTTGGCACTACGGCCCTTGTAGTAGGACCTTGGCCTCCTTAAGCAGATTAGACCAGCCCTCTCGATCTACTGCCTTTCTTCTCCATTGGTGAATCTGCATTTTCTGGAGGTCGTCCTCCACATCTTATAGCCAACGGAGTCGCGGTCTACCCCGCGGTCTCTTCCCTCCAGGATGTCCTGCCAAAAGCTTTGCGTGGGCCTCTCCCACTATCCATTCTTTCTAGATGCCCCAACCATCTCAGTCTTCCGATTTTAATAGCGGTCACCAGGTCTTCATCCTTATAAAGCTCCTTCAGCTCGATGTTCCTTCTACATCTGAAAACTCCATTGTCAGCTATAGGTCCGTAGATAGTTCTGAGGACCTTCCTTTCCCAGTAATTTAGTCTATTTTCATCGGCCACCGTCAGCGCCCACGTCTCCGAGCCGTACATAATATTCTATTGGATATTTTATTGGACATTCAAAAAATCTGTGTTTCTTTACAAGAACTTAATCAGTTGTTAATGTCCCTCACTTATCTTATTGTAGGCAAGCTTTAAAGTCGAACTTTTCTTAGTGCTTAGTTTTTCAACTTCCCACCCCAATTCCTTCTCGAATCCGACTCCATACCATTCTGCCGCCTGAGACTAGCTCTTCATCTGTTTATATTCCCTCCATAGTTCCTCACCATTCAACATTCTCTCTTAAGCACTCTGGTACTCCTCTATTCTTTCAGTATATGCCCAAACCACTAAATCATTACCCTCTTTGAGCCATTCTTCTAAGTCCTGAAGCTGGTCAAACACTCTCAATTTTCTTTTTTCCCTATAATTTTGAACCTCAATCAATTTCACAAAGATTTTTTCCTTTTATATTTCTCCTTTTATGAAAAAAATATTTTCAATTTCTTTTTGTTTTCCCGCATGAAACTTTTAAAGTAAAAAAGAAAAACTAAATAGAAAAATGATAAAGGAGTATAATAGAAGTATGGGCGGATATTGTTATGAGCTGGTAATGTTTTTGATGATTTGACAGATTGCGCTTTTGTAAATAAGAAAAAAAAGGGTTATTTGTTCAATTTTTAGTAGAACCAATCTGTCGCAGGCTATAGAATGAAAAGGTTTGGGGAGAGGATAAGTTTAAAGCTTGAGCTGCTGAAGAAATGGAAGAGAGGTGGGAAGCTGATTTTCAGTGGTTGCACAGCCTCCTGATTATACTGAAAAGTGGTAGATGGATTTTTTTTGTTTTCTGGTCATTGTAAAAGAGCCGAAGAAGATATATTTCCAACCCTTGTGACAACAGCATCCCTGTCATTGAGTTTAGCATGGTTTTGTTCCATATTACCAAAACCCAGCATCAACCTCCTCGCATAGAAAGAAGAGGGGTTTTACTGGGCGAGGTAGTAACCAAGCAAGAGTGTAATTAGTGGTTCTTGGAGATGTCAATCATCTGTTCTTTGCTGTCATCTGTTTTAACAGTAACCCATGTTACTGTTGTTGATCTAACAGTACCATTATTATGACACTCTGCTGTTTGAATGACGTCGAAAATAGTATTATTATCTGGATAACAATTAATAAAGAACTCATCGCTGTTTTCATTGATCATCTAGCGTGATTAATTTCTCTGAATTCTGACAAAAAAGTTGTTGCGTTTGGGTCAAAATTTTCTAGATCAAATTTCCACCTGAAATATCCATTTTTCCTCACCTTACCTCGCACAGTTTTCTTAACTTTCACAAGCTATTCGCCTTAATTAATGCTATATAAGAAAAGTTCGACTTTAAAGCTAGTTCACAATAAGATAAGATAAGAACTGTTGTTCATTCTTTTTGGTGACTGATTCATAGATCCAATAGGATGAAAAAATAATTGCCATTTCAGTCGTGATACATTTATTCTGCCGAGCTTTCTCGACCTAGGGACTAGGTCATCTTCAGGGCTAGTTTACAAAGTAATATTTTTACGTTACAGGGTTGGTGTGTCTTCTGTCTTGCCTGTTCATAGACACACCAACCCTGTAATGTAAAAATATTACTTTGTAAACAAGCCCTGAAGATGACCTAGTCCCTAGGTCGAATGCTCGGCAGAATAAATGGCAATTATTTTTTTCATCCTATAAGTAAGAACATTAACAACTGATTATCTTCGTTATAAACTTATTCCAACATATTGTCCACCTTTTATTTAGTTTTAAGAACAAAGCGATGTGATGTTGAATCTTACAGCTTTACGTGTTCGTAGCTTTCAGAATGTTTCTTTAAACAATTTTAATTAGTGACTTAAAATGAAGTTGTTCTAGTGCACTTATGACGTATACTTCGCTTACTTTGGCTCAAAAGGAGTAGCTTAATATCTTCAGCGTCAAAGTGATTTCAATTATTTATTACGCTGAGAAAATTTAGGATAATTCAATGTACGTTAACGTGTAAGGTCATTGGCGCCCGGAGCTTTTTGCCAATGCCCAGTCGGCGCCCTCTTTACAGACCATCACCGGAAGGAAGCTGTATAAAGCTCCCTAGGAAAAGAAAATCCAAGCCTAATGGCTACTCGAACCTGGGATCTCCCGAGTTGGAATCCTAGTAATCCCAGCTAACCACTTTCCTAATCCTTTTCCTGGTTTAGATACTTTAAATTAATTATTTGTAAATTGTCCAAGCTTACATTTAACTTGAAGAGTTTCAATCAAAGAAGATTTGCAAAGCAAAAAGCTAGCTAACAACACTCACTTCTACGACATAAACCCTACTACAGAAGGATAAAAACATAGTCCCAATACCCTTATTATCCTGATGTTGGCAAGTTAACGTAATGAAAACACCAGGAGTCCGCCCCCCTAAGACGTTCTTGATCCTTTGTGACAAATTAAATTCATTAGTGGTGGTGCTCCTTGTGAAGGATATGACAGTCCAATTATCCTGTGAAGTCCCATAACTAGCACTGCCTCTTGTACGTAGTTCCACACTAGGTACCCCAGTTCTTCAACAATTCTCTTGTCTAGTTCCAGAGTTGCCTCCCTAAAATCTCCTTCTTTTTTTTTTTTTACTCTGTCCAGCCTTGTACGGAAGGTCTAAGCTGGAAAAACCAATTGTTATTACTTTGGGTTTTTTTTATTAGTTTATTATTGAACAACCTCCGTTAATTATGAAGGCCTAATCTTACGGAATAGTGTGACAATGTCTTCAGGAGATAGAGTAGCTTTATCTGGACTTACTGAAGAGATGATCCTTTATTATTAGACTCTTATCAAAAAGTTGTTTTATAAAACCTCGTGCTAACAAATCTCATGTTGCTAAGGTTACCTTCTCCTCTATCCCCAACTTAGCAACCACTTTTTCCCTCTTACTCCACCACGTTCTACGTACTTTTTAACGCCATCCCTAACAGGAATAAAAAAAAAACTATTGTCGGCGGCACTGTTCATGTCACTCTAGTAACAATGTGACAGCTAAAAGTGTAAGTTGTTCCCCTGTCACCCTCGTTTTTTTTTATCCCCTCAAACCCTATTTTCTTACTAATCGGATTCCTGAAAATAAATCTGATTACAAACTTAGCCTGGATTTGTTTTTTGTAAAATTAGAGGGGAGGTGGCTTATTTATTTTTGATTTCTTTATATATATACATAGTTATTAGAGTGGCAGGGTTGTTGGGGTTGCTGATGTTGTTTTAATTGGTAAAAATCCCTGGTTCTAATTAATGCTTGTGGTGGACTTTGTTGTTGATAATCATTATATTATTTCGTCATTATTATTATTTTTTTTTTAAATTTTAAACGACGCCATAGAGCAGGGGTGGCCAACTTTTCTGTATACAAGATCTACTTTTTATCTTAAAAGTGTGTCGCGAACGACTTAGGCGTAGTCTAAGGGGTTGAGATGCGGTGTGAAGTGCTTGCTATGTTTATACGAGGTCTGTAAATTAAGTAATGAGACTGATTTTTTAAAAAAAAAACTTATTCAAAATGAATTACAATTCTATATTGTCCCTTCAAAATAACTTCCTTCTGAAGCCACACAGCGCTGGGAGACGTTTCTTCCACTCCTCTTAGCAGTGCTCGAACTCCGATACTGGAATAGCCTTCAGCTGGTTGGTTACAGCCGTTTGAATGTTTTCAAACTGTCCCAAAATGAGTTCCCTTGAGGTGATTTTTCAACTTCGGGAAGAGAAAAAAAGTCACAAGGACTCAAGTCAGGGGCGAATAAGGAGGCTGAGAGGAGCCACAGGAATGTTTTTACTGCCCAAAAACTCGGTTTATTGAAATTGCTGTGTGACTAGGAGCATTTTCGTGATGCAACACCCAACTTGTTCTTGATGTTTGGTCTCACACGAATAACAACTTTTTCGAAGTTTTTCAAGAACCGGTCAATCAATACTTTTACCGAGAGGTTTTTGAAAAACTTTGAAAAAAGGCTGTGTTTCAGTATAAGGTGCATTCCTGCGAGATAAGTAAAATATATTTATTTTTTAAATTACTTATTAAGTTTTCGAGATATAGGCTCATAAAGAAAATAGATTTCCAGACCCAACTTTTGATAGCAGCATTTCCCGTACATGAGGTACCTGAAAAATTAGATTTTCCTATACTTTTTTCAAGATAGATTTTTACTAACTTAAAATGCAATGAATATATAGGTTTCGTGACCGTTAATTGTTAAACTTAGGATTGAAGATTGGCGAGGAATCGGTCAAATAAAACTGAGTTTTCTGTAACTCAACCATCCCGCATAGCCACGCCCTGAAGAAGACAATATATTTGTCGAAACGTTGGCAAAAAGACGAGTTTTTTTTTTTATTTGACCGATTCCTCGCCAATCTTCAATCCTAAGTTTGAAATGCAATTTTAACTGCAATGTATAAGTTTTTGTACCATTTGTTCGTAAATATGAAAAAGTTTTTTATAAAAATGCACAGCGTGGCTGATAATTTGATTCCGATATTTCACTTTTGCGTTTATTTGGAGGGGCCAGGAAAATTTATCTTGAAAGAATAATAAGACTTTCTTTTCGCTAATCTATCAATAGCTCGCTGAGTACACCTCGTACTGAAATATAGATGTATGGCTTATCTACCTACGTAAAAAACAACAATAATTATTTAAAGGGCCAAAAAACTCACATCCAGGGGAATTAAAAGAAAATGGATAATTATTAACAATATTTATTAATTCAAAGTAGCTACAGATAAAAGACCTAGGCATATTCCCCAGGATCGAGTAGCCATTATACTCGGATTTTCTCTTCCAAGGGAGCTTTATACAGCTTTTCTTCCGGTGATGGTCTGTAAAGAGGGCGCCGACTGGAAAAGCTCCGGGCGCCAATGACCTTACACTAAATTAATGTATTAAACTATTGCTAGAAAGTTGTGTCTTCTACAATCGCTTCAAGGTCCATGGTACCGTTGGAATTTCACCCTCCAGACATTGTGAGCGTTCGACGATCGACCAAAACTGGCTTCGCGCACGACTTGTTGGCCCCATCCTTGCCATTGTGGATGTTGTTAGCTGATTTTCATCTTAGGGATTCAAAACCCCTTAAATACTATAAAAGTGGGTAAAATCTAAAATTTATTTTGGGGAGGGCACTCAGTCGAAGCCACCCAAAATAATAAATTTTCAAGTTTTGACGTATTCATTTTGGCGGAGGACCGTAATCTATGACGTTTTACTCAATATCGTGCTTCTTTTCTCTTTAACCACTAACTTCTTTCTGCAGGTTGGAGGCGTTTTAGTTGCCCCATATTCTCTCTCTCTCTCTCTCTCTCATTAGCCCCAGTTGTTCGCCTCACTTTTCCCCGCATTTACATAACGACTATTTTCATATATAAAACGCTAGAATCATTATATATATATTTTTTTATTTGAATACATTGTTGTTAGCCTTTTGCTTGCTTTAAAAGTGTTGGGCTACATGCAACAACATTCATGTACCTATATTGCGGCGGCTTATATGGGGCATCATTACTCTAGTATATATTCCACCCAGTTACTCAACATGAAACCATGTACATTATATAAGGTTTCTGCTTAATGTGATGTATGATTAGCACATATTATGTAGATTTCCATACGTACACCTGTACCATAGACATTAAGTGCTCATATTGCCTTTACAATATATTATACATAAATCAAGAAGCAATAAATGATTGCAAATCATTATGATTCACAGCATAATTAAAATTTTATCAGTTTTGGGACCAAAAAAGAAAAATTGAAAATGGCATTTAGGCTTTTCCTGTATTTATTTCTAGGATCATTTTTTTTTTTTTAAGAATACTTGACTGACAGACATTTTAAAGTGAAGGTAGGAACTTTTCTTTCTCCATTCAGCCATGCTGACGTTGGAGTTCCGCAAGGCAGCATACTTAGGCCCCATTCTGTACACAATCTACTCCTCAGACATACCTACTCATCCTCAAACTACTCTTCTCACCTATGCTGACGGATACTGACATCTTATCTACTGACAAAGACCCAATAATAGCTCACAGAAACCTTTGGTCTCACCTCACCTCCTTGGAGAAATGGTTCAAAAAAATGGGCTATCAAACTGAACGAGAGAAAATCTCGTAAACCATTACCTTCACTCTTCGACGCATCACTCTTCCCTCCTGTCTTTTACAATCTTATTCCTTTACTAGTAGTCAACCAGTAGTACGCTACCTTGGGCTTTACCTTGACAGAAGACTTACATGGGAATCCTCATACTCGACTTAAGGAGAACAGAACTCAACAGACGCTTCCGACAACTGAAAAGACTACTCGACAACAGATCGAAACTCACTCTGGACAACAAAAGACTTATATATGTTAGTATATTAAAAGTCAGTCTGGGCTTATGGCACCAAAACTGTAGAGGTTCAACCAAAAGCTCAAATCTGCAAAGGATCCAGTCCTTGCAGTCTAAAATTCTTCGCTCTATAGTAAACGCTCCTTTCTACGTCCACCAATCAAACACATTCACACAGACTTCAACATTCCTTTCGTGCAAACACAAGTGGCTGAAAACACGTTACAGAAAATTCCATCTTAACATTCAATCGCATCACAATCCACTTGTACAACATCTATCTTTAAGAACATTTCCAGACAACTCTTCCAGACGTCATAAAAGACAGTCAGCCTCGCGACCTCCTCTCTGATGAAGAGAGTCAGTAGAATTTAGAATGTTTTTGGAGTGTTACCGCTGGCTAACATCTCCACTCTGATATGTGTGATTGTTGCTTATTGTTTACTACTTGTTGCTTATAACGCAAAATGCGTTGATTGTAACTAAATAATTTATTTAGAAAAATTAATTTTAGAAACAGTTTAGCAAAAATAATAATAATGGCTGGAATTGGCAATATTTTTTCTCCATAAAAAAAACTGTTGACAAAATGACCAAAACTCAAGATTCCTCACAAATAACATCTGCGACTGAGGATCCGTTGGATCAGACTAGGTGACGTAACGAAGGAAATCCATAAGTCGGAAGTGCTATTCGTACCAACGAATTTTTTTTGGAATTTCCATCATTTTTCAATACTATTTTTACTTTCACACTTCTTTAATTCTTATAGATTCTCTTCAATTTTATGTAGAAAGATTAATTTTAACTCTTTATTTTTTGATTTTCAGGTGTCGGGAGTGTAAAAGTTTCGAGTTCTTTTATCCTGACCGCAAAAGACATGACAAAGCTTGTGTCTGATAGTATGTGTGTGTGTGTGTCACGTGACCTCAATGGTTGCAAGAGAGATGCCATCTCAACGGACAGCAATAAAGGTAAGCTGGAATGGTTTCTAAAATTTTGTATCCTTAAGGGCGTCGTCTAAAGCGGAAGTCAGATTAGGGCAGCTAACTCAACGCTGGACTCGGTGGGGGCGGGGGGAGCAAAATGCGAGATTAAATTCACCCTTATACGGGAGCGAACCCCACATTTGCGCTTATAGAACCAAAATACTTGTCAAAAACATTGCACTACCCTGGATGAGAGTGAATTTACAGGCTTGAAATTTATTAATTTTGCTTAGGAAGTGGGGGAAACGGCTTCTAACTTGTTGTTCTATTGCATTGTAATCGAGAGTGGTTGCGCTATGATACCAATGGATCTTTGAGAAGAAAATAGCGCAAAAAGAACTATTAGAGAAAGTCCTCAACCTCTTTAGCAGGACCCCAAGATCCAAAGGGGTAGAGCCTCTTTTGGTGCCCTGGAATATAGGTCCCGTCCCGCTACGGTAGTCCCCTTATTGCTCTACATTAGATTAGATTAGATTTGGGCGGCCTCAGGATCTATTGTGGCTCTCCAACTTCAGAGCTCGCCCTCCAGACCTGTCCTTTTGATCAGACTCTTAATGCTGGAGAACAGCTCCAGGGTAAAGCTCTCAGGCCTTGGTTTTTCTTCTTCCAAGAAGTAACATCCTTAGCCCCAGACCAGCCCCTCACTCTGACCCAACACATGCAGTGCCGTTTCCTCCTCTTCTTCCTGACAGAACCTACAAAGGCTTAACACCCACCAGGCCAATGCGATGCATGTGTTTTCTGAGCCTGCAGTGGCCGGCTGTTGCTTTACATTAATTCAAGTAGTAAATGATTTCGAATTGCATGTAGAGATGCCTTAATCTAATTTATTCTTGTCGTTCAGTTTGTTGGGATTCTGATGCCATCAGAAATTGCTGCTTCCTTCTCCGGCATCTCTTAGATTCCTGGATAGATTCCTTGGGCAGAGCACTGAGGAAGCGGCTATCCCCAAAGATCTGTGACTGCTTCAGACGTGAGAAGATCAGGTTCAAAGTCTTTTGATCAAATATCTGAGTTGTGCAATTACGGATTTTAGGATTACTATATGAATCCGTTAATTATTACTCGGATTCCTTATTTGCCCAGCATTGAACTTGCAATCACCTCTTAACTATATTTTGTTATTCTAAAAGCGTGCCGGCGGTTACTACATGGGAACACAAAATTGTCCATGATAATCTGACAACTGGCTTTAATATCGATAATTCTACATGATCGATTTAGATCGATTTTAATTAGCAATAAATAAGGGTATGGCCACTTTGTGAGTGAAATATCGCGTGTTTTTCTTCTTTTTTTATCCATTCAGATTTAAGAACTGCTTTTTTGAGGGGGGTGTTGTAGGAGGAGGGGTAGGGGACGTGAGCGGATGTATCGTGAAACCTCTAATATTAGAAGAGGGCCCCAATCAATAAATCGAAAGGTATAACTACTTCTACAGTCTACTTTACCCTCACTATTTCACAACGTCTTACTGTAGGAGATAGTAATGGTTATATTCTAGCTAGGTGTTGTTATTCCCCACACTTTTTTCCTTTTTAATCTGTTTCCACGTCGAAAGTAATAAATTGACTGGAATATCTATGGTAGCACTGATTTAAGATTTTAATCTTGAATACTTCTTCTTGTGGTCGGGTTATTTACCTTAATTAGTGTTGCAGGTGATTTATTATTGTTGAAGTTAGTTTGTCTGTTGCAACTGGGATTTTCCACGATGTTGGAAGGAGTATATCTGTGTAGTGAATGTAAACAGGAAATGGATGGTTATCCACAGTTACGTAATTTCCTCCATTAAGTTGCAGCTACTGTAGCAATAGGCGGCTAAGAACTGGTAAGGATGTCGGTCTACAGTTAAGTTCAGGTCATCCGCGTTATAAAAGTGGTAGCTGCGTTTTTTGAAAACCAAAAAGCGACAAGTACTAGCAACTAGCCTGGGCGCAAAGTGCTAAATATTTTTGGGATGGTAACGCAGTCTATCCTTGCAAAGCTATCGTAAAGAGATTTAGGGTTAAGTTACCTCACTTTGTATAGACAGTTTTTTGGGTTAGGATAGACCATCCTCTGTAAAGAGTAATTTCCATGAAACTAGTGTAATCTATTTTCCAAGATCTTGTTTACTTAATGGAATGGCCTTCCAGGAGGAGCCTTTTCGTCAACAACCTTCGCTCCACTGCTCTTGCTGGATAACCAATAAAAGAATCTGGACCAACGAAATGCGGTTCTGTTCCCTATCAATTTGCTGCTCACTTGTAAGTCAGTATTATGGGTCACCCAGTCAGGGATAGCCGTCTCAGGAGAGAGACTACACTGCCCCCAACGAGAGATGACGTTGCTGCTGCGCATTTATCGCCTGTCCAAGATAATGAGAACCTCTCTCTCTCTCTTCTTTTCATCTCTCTTCTGTTTTTATTGTCGGCTTTTAACAACCTTGGGTCATATGCTGAACCCCAACAAAATGGTTCGCCAGTATCTCTCTATCCTCACAATCTTCTTCAGATAGGCCTCTTGCTGCCATTGCTTTCTCCACCAACCATCTCCTTCTTGGACCGGCCTCTTCTCCGTCTCTCCGCCGGGGCATAGTCCAAAAAAGCTTCTTTGGCCATCTCTCTTGCTGCCATTGCTTCCTCCACAAACCAACTCTTTCTTGGGCGGATTCTTCTTAGTCTCTCCGCCGGGGCATAGTCCAAAAAAGCTTCTTTGGCCATCTCTCTTGCTGCCATTGCTTCCTCCACGAACCAACTCCTTCTTGGACCGATCTCTTCTCCGTCTCTCCGCCGGGACATAGTCAAAAAAAGCTTCTTTGGCCATCTCTTTTGCCCAAATTCTTCTGAGATGGCCCGCACCCACTGCAGATGTTTGGTCTCAATGGTGTGCACTATGCTTGTGCCCGCCCACCTCAACGATGTCTCGTACGATCGAGTTTGTCACCCGCTGAGTCCTCGAAAAGTGACAACTTCAAAATTAAAAAAATCAATAAATAAATTTTGGAGTAGCTGCCCACAGAACTTAAGATATTGGATTAGTTCGAATCTTGAAACTTATTTAAAAAAAAAATAATAAAATCTAAAGTCCTCAAGAGGTTTTGATATTCAGCAAGAAATGTTTAATACTCGTAAATATAAAATTAGAATCTACCACGTAATATTTTCGTGCTTAAAAACAACCTCCACCCAAAAAAATATAAAATTAGAATCTACCACGTAATATTTTCGTGCTTAAAAACAACCTCCACCCAAAAAAATATAAAATTAGAATCTACCACGTAATATTTTCGTGCTTAAAAACAACCTCCACCCAAAAAAATATAAAATTAGAATCTACCACGTAATATTTTCTTGCTTAAAAACAACCTCCACCCAAAAAAATATAAAATTAGAATCTACCACGTAATATTTTCTTGCTTAAAAACAACCTCCACCCAAAAAAATATAAAATTAGAATCTACCACGTAATATTTTCTTGCTTAAAAACAACCTCCACCCAAAAAAATATAAAATTAGAATCTACCACGTAATATTTTCTTGCTTAAAAACAACCTCCACCCAAAAAAATATAAAATTAGAATCTACCACGTAATATTTTCTTGCTTAAAAACAACCTCCACCCAAAAAAATATAAAATTAGAATCTACCACGTAATATTTTCTTGCTTAAAAACAACCTCCACCCAAAAAAATATAAAATTAGAATCTACCACGTAATATTTTCTTGCTTAAAAACAACCTCCACCCAAAAAAATATAAAATTAGAATCTACCACGTAATATTTTCTTGCTTAAAAACAACCTCCACCCAAAAAAATATAAAATTAGAATCTACCACGTAATATTTTCTTGCTTAAAAACAACCTCCACCCAAAAAAATATAAAATTAGAATCTACCACGTAATATTTTCTTGCTTAAAAACAACCTCCACCCAAAAAAAAAAATCGTATAATTCAAGTATTACAAGAAATAAAATACAATTTGCTCTTATTATAATTTTTTTATTCAAGGGGAAATATTCACCTGTCATTTTTCTGAGATTTTATTATTAATTGTCAACAAAAAAAAAAGAAAAAAAAGTCTGATGGAGGGTGGAAGGGTTGATTTTTTTTCCTGGGCTATTATTTTAGAAGGGTTGGTAAGGGCTGAAAAAATAGAACATCACCCCAAATAAAACCTTAGCTAGCTTGGAAAGCTATTTAATAAATCAAAGTTCTAAAATATGAATCTATTTCAAAAATTCATCAACTAGAACACTAGAAGGTGTTTTTGAAGCCGGCCCTTAACAAGTGGTTATTATTTTAGAGGGAGAGGAAAAAACCTCTGTTGGACAATTCACTGAATAAAACGACACGAAAGTCACCCCTCCCATGGGGAACATTGCGTGAAGGAGGGGGGTTGGAAAATGAAGAGATATCCAGGAAAGAAATTGTGAAAAATAAAGGGAACACGAAATAGAAACAACCAACATTTACAAAATTTATACATTTTCCAAATACTCACACGCTATTTTCCTAAACTTGGTCGGCCCATAATTTTTGTATTAATTTTTTAAAAGTGACACCTTTTTTATTATTATTTTTTTGTATTGAAAAATGGAAATGAGATAGAGTTATTTTTATCCACTTGCCTCTCGCTCCTCTCTAGTAATTATTGTGCGAATGTAATCCGCCCACTCAGTACTATTCAGTTCGGTTTACGTAGTTTAACACACAGACATTGTATAAACCTATTTTTTGTTTTAGAGGGTGTAAAACAAAAAAAAAGAAGTTATATAGTGACACGTGCATAACGTGTCATTATAAAAAAAACTCCCGTACAGGTAAAAAAAAAAAAATTAAAAAAATTGGTAGTTGGAAAAAACAGGTGTTACGAAAAAGTAACGAAATTAGACGAAAATTCAAAACATTCCACTTCCGTTCAAGCGAGTTCCGCTTAAACTTTTAATTTTCAGTAATAATATTCAGTAATTCTCCCCCCCCAAAAATAAAATAAATAATAGACGTGATAATTGAAACAGGTCCTTTGGCTTAAAAATAAATAAATAAATAAGGTTGCCAGGCCTACTTTAGAGCGAAGTCTCCATTCAGCTTACAAATATATATTTATGTAAATAAATATATATTTTGTAACTACATAACTGGCAATCAATAAGTAGAAGCGCCAAGTTTTAAAGAAAATAAAAGATTGGGCGCCATTTACCAGATATTCTAAAAAAAAAAAAAAAAAATCTATAAAGTATAACTTCCGTTTCAAAAAAAAATCGTCTACCAGATAATTTTTCCACCCACATACGACGGTCGTTTGAAAAGTCCGTGCAAAAATAAAAACTACTTAATTTTTGGGGGTAAACCTTTTTTATTTTTCAACATAGTCTCCTTTTAGGCTTATACACTTCGTCCAACGCTGCTCTAGTTTGTTGATCCCTTCCGAATAATAGGATTTGTCCAAATCTGAAAAATAGCCATTCGTTTCTGCAATCACCTCCTCGTTTGAATAAAATCTTTTTCCCGCCAGCCATTTCTTCATTTTAGGGAACAAATAGTAGTCCGAGGGAGTCCAAGTCTGGAGAATAAGGGGGGGAGATGTGAAACGAGTTGGAACCCTATTTCCATTAATTTTGCGACCACAACTGCTGAGGTGTGAGCTGGTGCGTTGTCGTGATGGAAAAGGACTTTTTTGTGGGCCAATCGTGGGCGTTTCTCTTACAGCTCGGTTTTTCAAACGGTCCAATAACGATGAATATTATGCACCTGTAATAGTTTTACCCTTTTCCAGATAGTCGATGAGGATTATTCCTTGCGAATCCCAAAAGACAGTCGCCATAATCTTTCCGGCCGAAGAAACGGTCTTCGCCTTTTTTGGCGCAGATTCCCCCTTGGTAACCCATTGTTTAGATTGTTCTTTGGTCTCAGGAGTGTAGTGATGTATCCATGTTTCATCCACAGTGACGAAACGACGCTTAAAGTCCTGCGGATTCTTCTGGAACAGCTGCAAACCGTCCTTGCAACACTTCACACGATTTCGTTTTTGGTCAAGCGTGAGCAATCGTGGATAGCTTTGTCATGTCCAAATGTTGATGCAAAATATTATGTACCCGTTCATTCGAGATGCCCACAGCACTAGCAATCTCACGCACCTTCACTCTTCTGTCATCCATCACCATATCATGGATTTTATCAATGATTTCTGGAGCAGTAACCTCAACAGGGCGTCCAGAACGTTCAGCGTCACTTGTGCCCATATGGCCACTCCGAAAATTTTGAAACCACTTATAAACTGTTCTAATCGAAGGTGCAGAGCCACCATAATGTTAATCAAGCTTCTCTTTAGTCTCCTGAGGCGTTTTGCCTTTCATAAAGTAGTGTTTAATCAACACACGAAATTCTTTTTCGTCCATTTTTTGAAAATCACTCGACTTCCTCGATTCAAACGAATGCCAAACACAAAGAAATAGACCGATCTGGCTGAAACTTGGTATGTGTTCTTCCAAGAGATGCTACTAACTAAACATAACCTCGATACGCGCCAGTAGTGCTATCTCTCTGACTTTGCACGGACTTTTCAAACGACCATCGTACTACGCGCATAAGTAGACTATTTTTACAAAAATTGTTTTTCCAGACTTATTTGACTTCAAAAAGATATACAAAATACCAAGAGACTGTAAAAATAAATATATTCTTCTAAGAAAAGTTTTAAAGTAATAAAATTGTACCGTCCAACGCGTTGGCTTTCGACAACAGCACAGCACTATTCACCAGTCTCACAGAGTAGTAGACGCCATTGCTTCCTCTCTATATTGCTGTGGGAGCCTTTCTCGACATGGCTCAGGCCTTTGATCGAGTGTCTGGCACCCAGGACTCGATTGTGGAACTTAAAGAGAGCACTTCCATCAACTTATTACTTGATTATACTTTCATCTCTTACCGAACCGCTTCTTTAAAGATAAGTTGTGGATCCTGCCTCTTCCGACTACTCTCTGGCCACGGGCTTGGTGTACCTCAAGGTAGCATTCTCCGGACCGCTTCTCCTATACTGTGTACACATCTGACCTACCAACTGACTCAGAACACACTGCTCTGCACTTACGCTGACGATACTGCTATTCTTTCTCTTCTTAGTCTATTTTTACAAAAATTATTTTTCCAGACTCGTTTGACTTCAAAAACATATACAAAAACCAAGAGACTGTAAAAAAGATATTCTATTAAGAAAACTTTTTTAAAGTAATAAAATTGAACCGTCCAACGCATCAGTTTGGCTTTCGACAACAGCACAGCACTCAGCATTCACCAGCGTCACAGAGTACGTAGTAGACGCCATTGCTTCCTCTCTGGAGCGAAAACAATATTGCTGGTGGTCTCTTCTAACTACAGCTTCCTCACATCTACAATCTCATCTACACAAACTACAGAACCCTGGGCCAAAAAAGTGGAGAGTCAAATTCAATACTGAAAAGTGCGAACAGATAACTTTTACTCTGCGTCGTAATTCTTGTCCCTCTATAAGTTTTAACTCAATTCCTCTTCCTCTTCTGCTAATTTAGTTCGCTACCTTGGGATGTACATCGATAAAAGACTAACGTGGAATCCGCACACTAAACTAGAAAAGACTTGAATTCAACCAAAGAAACAAATGTTACTGTTACGACTAATTGGCAGACAATCAAAGCTACCACTGGAACTTAAAAGACTAATATACAACTGCTTACTCAAACCGATCTGGACTTACGGACTCGTACTGTGGGGTTCAGCCAAACTTTCCAATTTACAAAGAATACAGCCCTTCCAATCCAAAAACTACTCCGTCAGATTACGAATTCTCCAATTTATGTCTCTAACTCCACCCTCCATAACGACCTCAAAATCTCATACGTAACTGACGCGAATCTAAATCTAAAAATATAGAAAATTCTTTGACTCTCTCCCCCATTCTGTACAAAAATCCTCTTGTTCAAAATCTTGCCTCCCGCAACGATTCAAGATCGTTCTCCACGACGATTGAAACGCTGTTGGCCTCGTCACCCAGCTTCAGTAATGTAAGAAACTCCAGCGAGAGTGTTGCCGGTGGGCAGCTTCTCTCCTCAAGCTAATCCAGTCATGAAGTCTTCTTTTATCATATTCACTTATTACATTTTATTCTTTTTATAGATTGTGAATAGCAAATTAATTAAAAAAAAAAAAAAATTGTACGGTTACATTGATTATTGAAATTATTTTTTAATATATTAAATAAAGAGATTATTATAAATACAGAAATTAATAAAAATAATTATTGATTTTTTTTGTCAATACAAAACATTTTACTAACCTGTAATGGTTGTAAAAAGAAAGATAATAATAGAGAGACAGTTTTGTCCTTGTAAACAGTTCTGTTCGTATAACCACATAAGAGGTTAAAGTTGTATTTTATAATTTTTTCTATTTAACTGGGTAAATTAATTATTCATAAGTTGGTCTCACTGTTCAATTTCCATAGCTTTGGAGATCACCTGATCTACTTAGTTACCGGCATCCATCTTTCTTTTCTTTTTTCCTTGTTCGTATCTTCGTTTTACTTTTTGTTGATATTTCTTTTTTTTTTGTAATCTTGATTTCGGATTTTTAAAAAGTGTATAAATTTTGTTTTTTGTGAGTTTAATTAACATTCAGTTTTATTGCAGGTAAATGATTTCAATTGGTAAATGTGTGTAAAAGATTATTTGTGGTTCGGCAAGTTCAGTTTTGGTTGCAAATCATGAAATTACTTCTTTTTTAACTGTAAGGTAAGATTTTATTAAACATTTAACTTAATTTATTGAACATTTCATTTAAATTTTGTATTGATTTTAAATTGATTATGAAAAAAAAGGTTTTAATCTTTAGTGAGTGGATTCTACGATTTTGTCTTGACTCCTTTAGAGATGAAGCTTTGCTCGATTTTAATTTCTTACGTTTTTACGATTATTAATTGATCTATTTGTAATGAAATACTCTTATTTTTCGTTAATGCTATCTAATCATTTATATTTGTTAATAATTTCAATTATTATGTATATTTTATTTGGCAAATACTTCAAATTATGGCTCTGGGATAATGATAGTTTATTTTAATCCCACTAGGAGCGCTAGTGGGTCTTTGCCTACTATAAATTGTATTTATTTGTTTTTTGTTTTTAAAAGATTTGCTTAGATATTTTTATTTCCAACTGAAGCGTCTTTTTCTAACTATAAATCTTAAGTTGTTTTAGCGATTGTTGTAATTACCGAAAAATAGTGCTAATAACGTAGCACTGACGACTGTCTAGCCCTTAATGTCTACAAAGAGCCGTACGCTACACTGTTAGTTCCAATTTTAATATTATCTTCCATTTTAATGGTGGAAGACTTTGCCTCTGATGGCTGTAGAAGTTTAGAAATGCTTTTTACACTTGGATGTTTAGGTTTAACCTAAGCGTAGATTGTCTACTGTTCATGATATATCTAAGCTTTGATTATTTCCATGGGTTATTGAAAGAAAATAAAATGATGAATATAGAAGCGTAAACAATGTGTGTATTTACTTGAAGGAAGAACTAATGAACCAATCAGAGGCAAAAAGGCTGATGATTGTCAAGTTATTTGAACACACACTTGTGCCTCTTACTATGCGGGAGCACCATCTGGGGCCATAGCATTCAGCTACGCCGCCAGATGCTGTGTGGCTCTCCTCCTCTCGATTGCTGAAACTACAAAATTCTACCCCTGTGATTAAAAAAGAGAGTGTCATTCACAGCTTTGGCCGTCAGACAATGTTTCAATATTATTACTTCTCTACACGCACGGCCCTTGGTCCTACCTCAGATATGCCCAGAAAACTACCAATATCTTCCTCCTTCTTGATATGACGTTCATTTTCTGGATAGGGCCACTTGCCTTTATGATTGTTTTTATTAGATTAGCCCATTAATTACCCCCATCTCTTGTGTATTAACTTCCCATCTCAGAACTTCAGTTTCTCCTTAGTTAATTAAGTTGTAGTCAAGTAATTGCCTATTTACTCAGGCAGACTTTTACGTCCTACTATCACCAATTAGGTGTCGTGAACGGGGGCGACTAGCAAACATACTTTACTGTAAATTTCTCATATTAAACCATTGAATAAAATCCAAGGCCTAGGCACAGAGAATCGAACCCACTAAACCAGCAATACACCTCAGCATTGCAGGTCTAGTCTCTAACCCCCTAAGACACTTTACTATAAATTTCTTTTATTAACCATTAAATAAAATCCAAGACCTAGAGATAGGGAATCGAACCCACTAAACCAGCAATACACCTCAGCATTGCAGGTCTAGTCTCTAACCCCCTAAGACACTTTACTATAAATTTCTCATATTAACCATTAAATAAAATCCAAGGCCTTAGACCGGGAATCGAACCCACTAAACCAACAATACATCTTAGCATTGCGGGTCTAGTCTCTTAACCGCCTAACATACTTTACTATAAATTTCTTATATTAACCATTAAATAAAATCCAAGACCTAGAGATAGGGAATCGAACCCACTAAACCAGCAATACACCTCAGCATTGCAGGTCTAGTCTCTTAACCGCCTAACATATTTTACTATAAATTTCCCATATTAACCATTAAATAAAATCCAAGGCCTTAGACCGGGAATTGAACCCACTAAACCAACAATACACCTCAGCATTGCAGGTCTAGTCTCTTAACCGCCTAACATATTTTACTATAAATTTCCCATATTAACCATTAAATAAAATCCAAGGCCTTAGACCGGGAATTGAACCCACTAAACCAACAATACATCTTAGCATTGCGGGTCTAGTCTCTTAACTGCTCGGCAACCGTGGCGCCTCCTTAGTTAATTAAAGTTTCTTAAATAGTTCTTTCAGTCACCAAAAATTGGATTGATGGGATAGATCCAATTGGTGCAGAAAGCAACAGTTATTTTTTTTTTTTGAGGATGAATTTCATTGTGAAATGATGATCGGTTCTGTACTGCTGTAAAATATCAGCAGTAATCGATTAATCGTAGCAAGTTTGCGTTCTTTTATTCTTACCAATTTCTAATTTTCATTCATCTTCAGAAATTGGCCCTTCTAGCTTTTCTTGCCAAAATTGGTGAACGCCCCCTTTTTTTTTTTTTGTTGAGTGCCATAGAGTCATCTTTCAGCTTTTCTTTTCAAATAATTCCATCTTAGCTTATCTGCTTTAGTCTTTGAGCCATTCAGTAGGGAGATCTGCTCCGGTACTTTGTTATTTCTGTTCTTCCTGGAGATATACATATTTATTATGCAATGACTCTTACGATTCTCTACAAACTTTTTTATCATTTTGTATACATAGAGTTGTACAACGTCTTGTGTTAAATAGTTTTGCTAGAAAAATCTAATGCATTTCTTCAGTGAAAGTAGATAAGCTATGCTATAACGTGCCATTTCCGGGTATTGTACGGCTATACTACCTGTATAATATTATTGAAGAGATCAATTAGTAAATAGAATTCAATTTGTGAAGATATTTAATTGACCGGAAGTATCGATTAGCTGACAAATTAAATTTTTTTTTTTTTTAGTGATTTTTTAACAAAATTTTCTGATTTTTCTTTCAACTTTTATTAGAAACTTTTAATGCTTTATTTAAGGTAGTGGTGGAGTTAAGTTATCCTCTGAAGCGTCCATTGAGTAAATTGTACGGTTCTACTATTTTTACAATAATTATTAATGTTACTTCGGTTTGAAACTTTTTTCTAAAATCTAATCGAATAAAATTGATCTATCTTTTTCTGGGATCCGTTAACAGTGACGTCACAGTTTCATCACAAATTTTTTTTTTGGAAATTCAAAAAACTAGAAAAAGTAGTTTTGTAAGAAAGATAGATTCAGAATCAATAGAAGCTGTCCAAGATCTCTGAATAAATAAGGACTCTAGACCTTTGTTCGGGACACTCAATCGCATTCAGAGCATTGCATACACTCGCTGAGGATTCATTCTTAGACTCTCTTGATGACTTCACTCTACTACGTCATTGAGTTTAGGCCAATTCTTTTAGAAGGGTTAATGCTCCAGGTAGGGCTCAGAGAACGTAGTAGAAGCTGTCCGAAGCCGTCAGAGTATATAAGGACACTCTAATTGCATTCACTCGCTGAGGATTCATTCTTAGACTCTCTTCACGACGTCACTCTACTCGCCATTCAGTTTACAACAATTCTTTTAGAAATAGTTTATATTTAACTAGCTGTACCCGTTCACACGTTGCTGTGTTTAACAAAAAGGCAGTTTTGATACCTCAAACATAATTTATTAATGATCAAATGTATACAATACATCGAAATGAAAATTAACAATAAAATTATCCCTACTTCAGAGTACAGTAGTGTCCTTGCAAAGGTAGCATTTCTACATAATGTGAAAAATTCAGTTAATGTTGTTGGAGGTGGTGACGTTGCTCTTGCACATACATTTTCTGATGTAAAGTGCACACGATGTCCATTTTCTGCTAAATGAACAACCGTTGGATATCGCTCATGAATGGAAAATGATAAAATACGCCATACAGCCTCATTGCTACTTATGTAGCGTCCCAGTTGATATTGGGTGACTTCATCATTAGATGCAGTTGTATTTTCCACTCCAAACAATGCCATATCGCTTCCTTTGTTCACATATTTGCAAATATATTTTATCGCTTTCACTGAATTGCAGTACTCAGCATTTATGTGTGCGTTATACGTTTTTAGTAGTAATGGAGAATATGATACTACCCAACGATTATCAACATCAATAGTATTGTTGAGTTCTTTTAGTTTAATGGATTTTCCACCATCTTCGGTATAATTTATTCTCGTATTAATAATTGCAAAAAACTGTTTTTCATGGTTTTCATGGTTACACTTTTAACAAATATTACTAATTAAATGTTATTTTGATTTTTTTGGGGATATTTGTTCGGGAGCACCTAGAGCCCCAATTCTGGTTTAAAAAAAAAAATTGCAAAAACCTTCCCGGGGATATACCTAATAATTTCACAAATTTTCACGGCGATTTATGGTTTTTGAATCTATCGAGTACAAACAAACAGACACACATTCATTTTTATATATATAGATTAAACCCCAGTTAGTTATTGTAATTATGCAAACATAAAAGTTTAGTTACGTTAACAACTATCATATTGTGCACATAAATTTTACTTCCGTTCTTGAGAAGAGAATGACAATTTTCATTTATAATTAGCCATTTTAATCAAAATAGTCTCTTTGAGTTGAAGCTGAAAACTAATCAGTAATTTCCTCTTTTACTCCCAGTATAGCCGGAATTAAAATTGAGTTTTCCAGCAAACATTTCCGTTTTGAGTTCAAAGAAGTTGGTCTTTCGTGCGTGAGTAGCTTAGCAAAATCTAAGCCATTGAGGGACCAGTTTTTATAAGTTTTCGAACAAATTCCGCCAACCGAAAGTGCCAGTTGTAGTGCCACAGAATTGGGAAAAGCAAAAGATGGGTAAAAGTGGCTGTGAAAGGTTTAAAGGGTTAAAGCCCCAGGTAGGGCTCAGAGAACAGTAGAAGCTGCCCAAAGCTATCAGTGTGTATAAGGACGCCAGAATACCGCTCGGGACACTCAATCGCATTCACTAACTGAGGATTCTTTCTTACTCTCTCTTCACGACGTCCACTCTACTACGTCATCCAGTTTAGGCCAATTCGAATAGAGAACAATAGAAGCTACCCAAAGCCATCAGAGTATATAAGGACGCCAAAATACCGCTCGGGACACCCAATCGCATTCAGGGCAATGCATTCACTCACTGAGGATTCATTCTCTTCACGATGTCATTCTACTACGTCATCCAGTTTAGGCCAATTCTTTCAGAAATAGTTTATATTTAGTATATCTTAGATATTTTACGCTCGTTCCCAAGTCAGGGTTAATGCTAGCCACTAAACTCAGTCTGTGATATTATCTTTCATTCTATTCAGCCCTTCAGCCTCCCTGAATCAAATCCTATTATTCCGCTCGTGCCTATAAATTAGTAGCTACTTAAATCTCTTTTTCGTGGCTGTACACTTTGGTATCAACCTCATCTACAGCTAACACCACTCAGTGAATACGTACAAATATTTCTGTTAACTAAATTTTTAGTCCAAAAATCTAAAGTTGATTAAAATAATTTTTCATTAATTGTGTGAAGAAAACTTTTTATCATTGTAAACGCTAGACTATTCTTATCATCGATAGTTATAATGTGCCGTCATTATGTAAATAAGTTCAAGTCTTCTTTGTAAAAGAGAAAAAAACTGAACAAAAAGGTTTTTATCAATAATTCAACAGGTATCGTTAGATCTAAAAGGGACTAAAACAAGAGTAAAAAGAAATAAGAAGTCTCTCAATTATCTAAAAGTACGGACGAAGAAACATTATGCCCATATACATAAATATTTGGAAGAGTATGTCCAAGGCTAACTGATCGATTGATTAGATCGATTAATCGATAGATTGAGCGTTTGGTGTCTTTGTATAAAAAAAAAAAAAAAATAAACATTCATAAATTAATAATACGTCTTATGTTCTATTAAAGTCTCCGCTTTATTATCTCAGCATTCAGTCTTTTTCTAAACCACAGCCTTGGCTTTTAGCATTATTACCATTAACCCTTGGATTAGTCCAGCTGTTGGTCTAATAAGATTTCCCCAGTGAATCCTCACGGCAGGCACTTCTGATGGTCTCTTACACCTGGAATTACCAGGGTATCCAGTCAAGGAATATCTTAGTTTTCCAAAATTCTTATATCTGGTTGACCAACTCTAGCTCTCTAAAAGACTTCCAAGGTCTTGCATTAAATAACTTGTTAGAAAACTAAGCAGTTGTCTCGAAGAGCAGTTAAATTTTCTAATTTATTTTGAAATTCTCGCTTAAGCTTCAGCTGTATTAAAAAAAAAAAATTTGCATTAATTTTTAATATTCATCATCAGAGCTTTTATTCATGATAGCATGATTAATCAATATAAATAGTGCTTCAATTATTAGTTAATTTTTTTTTTGTCTTCAACTAAATTTCTGTGTTACTTCATTTCTTCCATTATTTTTATTTTTTTTCTTTCATATTCACGACAGTTTTTCTTACAATAACTTTTAGCGAATTACTGTTGTGTTTCTACGATGTGTAGTCGACTTCTTTTTGCCAGTAATTCAATTTCTCTTTGGCGCCATGAAGGTTCTTTAGATTAAAAAATAATAATAATACAACTTCCTCTTACGTAAACTTCCGTTAAATCCGCAGTTTTTGAATTAGTGGTTAGTTCGATAAGAGAAAGGGTCTGTAGACCAAGATAAGGAACAACTTCTAACTCAAGCTGTGTGATTAATTTTTGAACTTAGGATTGAAGACTGGCTGTGGAATCGGTCCAAATAAAAAACAACAACTCGTCTTTTTTTACCAACGTTTCGGACAAATATATTGTCTTCTTCTGGGTGTGGCTATGCGGGTTGGTTGAGTTACAGAAACTCAACTGTAACTCAACCAACCCGCATAGCCACGCCCTGAAGAAGACAATATATTTATCCGAAACGTTGGCAAGAAGACGAGTTTGTTTTTTATTTGACCGATTCCTTGCCAATCTTGAATCTTAAGTTTAACAATTTACGGTCACGAAACCTATATATATATATATTCATTAATTTTTGAAGCAGTCCTGAAGCTAAAGTCTTCTGTTATTATGCTGCTTAAGAGGCTTCTCTCCCCAACCCCTTGGTGGCCCAAAGAGGAGTATTTTGTCAGCGTGAACTCTTTTACCCAACTTTTTATTGAATTGATTTCCTCTGATGCTAATAATTCGCCATTCGAGAAATATCTCGAAATGCTCTAATCCCCTTCATCAATAAATGCAGTTGAAGGAGACATACTTATATTAACCCTCTTACTGTTGTAAGCTCAATAAGCCCAGTGCCTTATAAAACCTAGGCTTATCTAGAAATCATGCCTTAATCTCCCCTAGAACAAAATTCTCTATTTAGAAAATTAACTTTATAGTATCAATGGAATTGGCCGTCAAGAATTAGGATTTACTTTGTGTTGTGTAGAATTGCCATTGAAATATACAATCCGTCCAATGGCCTTAAAAATATATTTCTACTTTAAGAGCTGGGATAAAAGAAATTACAAAAAAAATAATTTTTTTTTTTCATACTTTGAATAACTATTTATTATGAAAATATAATAATATATATTTATATATATATATAATTTTTTCTTTATTTTTTTCATTTTTACAAAAAATTTCTTTTCTATTTTGTTTTTGTTTTTTTAAGTTATATTTATTATTTATGTTTCCAATTTTCGTTTTTGGTTAGAATGTGATTTATTAAATAAAGTTTTGTATTAATTGTAATTATTCATGATCAGTGCTTTTATTCATGATAGCATGATTTATTAAAATTACAGTGCTTCAATTATTACTTACTTTTTTTTTCCAACTAAATTTCTGCTAATTTAAATCTACCTTTATTTTTTTTTATTTATTAATTTTTCATTCATTTTCACTAATTTTTTTTTTTTTACAATAACTTTTCTTTTTGCATGTAATAATAACTTTTCAAGTACATAGTTATAAATCTGTATCATATTATAACTGTAAAATATGATAGTCTGTGAAGAGAGCAGATTATTTATTAATTTTATTTTTATTTTTTAATTTTGTATACAAAAAAAAAACCTGTCGTTCTAACCAATATAATAACGTATTTATTTTTTTAACAATATATATTTTTTTGTTTACTTTATTTTTTATTTCTCTAAGAATGAATACTTCTAAAGTTAATTTTTTTTTTTTTTTTTTTGAGCAGATGCTAAATATTTATATAAAATGCTCGTTGCTGTGTTTATAATTTCCTTTCCTTTATTTCTTTCTTTATTAATTTTTTTTTTTTTTTTTATAAAATATTTTATATTATATATACTTTTTTATTATTATAAAAAATCTAGGCAGCTTTGCATTCACTTCTTTGCCTACATAATCGTAAAATTTACATAAAACATAATTAATTTAAAAAATAATTAACTTTAAAAAAAATTAATATAAATTTACATTAATTTAAAAAACTAAAAAGTATAAAACACACTTTATACAGTTAAACATTAAATTAGCAAAATACAGTACAAAAAATATACAAAATTACAAAAAAAAAATCAATACTAATACAAAATAAATAAAATAACAGATGTAGAACGAAATTAATTTCGGAATTAATCATTTTTTTTTTAATTTATTTTTTATAATTTTTTTTTTTTTTAATTTAGGTGCTTCTAATTACTTACATGCAAAATAAATAATAAAGTAAATAATATCGTCGGTTATGTTTTATTTTACTTTAATTATTTTTTTAATTGAAAATTTTGTATATTTGTTATAATATATATTTTTGTGTTTCTGTTTTTTTTATGCTGCTTAATACAATATTATTTATATTTGTTTTTTTCCTTTAAATTGTTGTGTTTTTAGTTAGTGCTACTTTTTTTTTTTTTTTTTTAATTATTTTTACAGAAGTTTTTAAATTAATGTACCAATTTTAATTTTTTTTAAAATATTAACATATCCCACCCTTAAATTAAAAAATAAATTAATTGATGAAAATAAATAAATAAAATAAATAATTATATACAAAATTAATTATTTACAACATAAATTAATACAAAAATATATATGAAATGTGAACGTTAGATTTGGTGTGTTTGAAATCGAAAAAGTTTTATATGCCTATATAATAAAATTTATCGATTAAATTTTATTAGAGCGACTAACTTATTGCTATTTTATAATCGATTATAACTTGCTTTTTATTTTATTTTTTTAAATTTTTCTTTATAGTTTATACTTTTTAAGGTTTTGTTAAAATTAATATTATTACTTTTTTTGTCAAGTGCTTATATTTTAAAAAAAGTAAGCCGTGCTTATAATAATGAGAAAAAATTGTTATTGCTTAATACTTATACCTTTAATCTACAATTAATTATTATATTTATATTATTATTATTTTTTCGTATAATCTAAATTCTACGTTTTTTATTGCTTTGGATACTGGGCTTATCGAGGAGGCATTAGTAACATTTTCTTTTATGAAATTCTTTTAATTTTGATGTTGTTTTTTTTTCCATTATATTAATTATTGCTTTAATTATTTATCATTATTTTACGAAAGACTGAAGGTTTTACAATTTTAATTATTTATTAATTTTTTTTTTTCTAATTTTTCTCAAATTACTTTTTTATTGCTATTTATTATTGCTTTTCAAAAAATTTTTGTTACATTTTATTTGGTATTTTTTACCAAAGCACTATCTATAACTTCAAACAAAAATTCTACCTGGTTTAAAGTACTAATTAATTTACAGAATTTCATTAATTAAAAAAAAGCAACTAATGCCCCCACTTCTTTATTGCCATCGAATGATTTATTCCACTTTAATCTTAATTAAATAAATTAAATAATAATATAATTAATAAATTAATAATTTTTTAATTCTTTCATTCAAACTTAATTAAAAAATTAACTCATTCAAAAAAGCTTCTTTTTTTTAAGAAAAAAGAAAGGCTTTCATTCATTACTTAGAAAGTCACATTCAAACTTTTATTATCTAATATTTGAAAAATTACTGCTATAAATAACTTAATAATAAAACTGAAACAGACAATTTTTATATTTAATTGTTTTACTAATCTCATTTTATTGCTTAATTATTTTTTATGGCACGATTATTGCTAGGGTTCTTTTTTTTTAATTAGGGAAAAAAAAAGAAAAAGATAAATTTAATTTTAATTTAACAAAAGCGGAAAATAGAAAAAAAAGGAAAGCTTTAAAAAATAATTCTAAGCAAAACTGGCCATTTCACCCCATATACGCGTATTGATTTTTAAGACGATAGTTGATATAAGTAAGCCTTATTTAAATTAACAAATTAATCTAAAAATTTTTATAAATTACGAAGTTAAATTAGTATTTTTAATCAGCAAATTGTTGATTTTAAATTTCTAAGAGATCATTGGTTTTATTAAAAAAATAAAAAAAATAATAAAACAAAAAAAAAAGCATCTTAAATCTTAAATATTTACAAATACTCATTACTTTATTTGGCGCAAAATAAATAAAAAAATATAAATAAATAAATAAATAAATAAATTTATTTTATAAATTTTTTAATTTAAATTTTATAATTATTTTTTTTTAAGTACAGCGCCAATAATTAATTTTGGTAATAGTATCATTTGACTAGAATAACACTCGATTCATATAGGTCATTACCCCTATTTTTTAATTTTATAATTTACATCAGCTTAAATTTAAGAGGAAAAGTGAAAAAGGGAATTAAGGAAAACTTGGGAGGGGGATAAAAGAAAATTTTTTAAAAAAGAGCTTGAAAAATGTGGAATGTATTTTTTTGTGTGGAAAATCTTGAAGATATAATTGTGAAGGATTTTCTTTTTAAATAAGAAAATTGAAGTTTCTAATGGAAGAAAATGCATAAAATTAGTTTTACACATGATGAACTATAAGAAAGTAGCAAGAAGCTGAAGAAAGCTTTCGGAGAAGCTGCAGAAGAAGAAGAAGAAGAATGAAGAAGAGGTTAGAGCAAAAAGAGAAACTCTGCTGAAGCTAGAAGAGAGAAAGCAGAAGAGAAAAACTAAAGAAAAGCGGATACCTTGATGAAACTAAGCACTGTTTTCTACCGGAAAAAAGAAAGAAAAAACCTAATTATTGATATTCACTGTAGAGATTTGAATGATGGCAACATGAATGAACATGAAAAAGAAAATGGAAAAATTAACACACGTGTCCAAAGAATGACAGAGAGAAAGAGAGTCATACAGAGAAAAATTTGGGAAAACAACAAACAAGCATAGGACATAACGTCAGATTTGACGGAGCTCAGCTCTTTGCGGAAATTGGAAAGGATAGACTAGCCTAGATAGGTAAGAGAATAGCTAGATGAAGGGAGAAAAGAGAAACTTTTCAAGAAAATACAAGGTCAGTGAAAGATAGGACACAACTATTGGAGGGTGGAAAAGAAAAAGCAAAAACACGAAAATACATAAGTAAAAGATATTCTTAAACTAAATTATTTATAAAGCAATTAATGGACTAGCATTTATGTACAAAAGACTAGATTAAAGCAACCAAAGAAATGACTAGAAATAATGGCATCTTGTTGAGCAAAAGTTGTTGAATAGATTTGGCGATTGTCACAACAAAAGTCTTTGGAGCTTTCTAAAAAATAGCTGTAGGAATCGATTGAAATCAGAATTGATTGAGACACGATGGGTGTTAGTCCCAGTGGAGGAGATTAATATGGATTCCTGTTAAATGTGAATGCAGAAAGAATTTTTTTTGGATATTTATGGGTTAAAATTTAAGTTATTTTGTTTGATTAAGCAATAAATCGATAAAATCAGTCGTAAGAATTAGAGAAATAAATTTGGTGTATCAGAACTTTTTTACGTGTCAACAACTTGTTTTTCTGGAAATTCACTAAAATTGAGGTTTTTTTTTTTTTTTTTTTTTTTTGGAGTGGGAGGGGTTTGTAGTGAGATATAACTGGCATGTGTTTGGGAAAATTCAGAAAATTGCCCAGTGATTCTTTCTGGTTTTTCGTTTACCAAATGACCCTGAGGGCGATGAAAGCCCGAACACTTTAGAGACACCTCCCCGGGTAACATTACTTCGCCTAGTTTTTTTGGGGGGAGTCTCGCTGTTGCTAAGCAAAGTGGACGTAGAGTCTTATTGTCTTTACGGTAGCCAAGGTCTACTGAAGTTGAAAGTGGCCCACCAAAACTATTAAAGCACCCTTCGACTAATCGATTATCGACTACAGGGACTTGGAAGATTGTTTTATTGATGGGAACAGAAATTGGATTGAATGTCCCACAAGTTTTGAAAAGGAAAAATTGTTTCGAGATTTTGCTAGCCATTTTTTATCGCAAATTTCTAGACAATCTCAGAGTAGCTTTTTCTTTACAATTCCTTACTGCATAGCGATATATCGTAAACACACTCGCAGATTACAGATACCCCCAAAAAAAACTCCACCATTATCTTTCCATCTACACTACAATCACAATATCCAGGTATACAGGCGTATACGCTCATGAATCTTCCTTTTTTTCTCTTCGTTTAGACAAAGACACGCAACTTAAAAGAAGAAAGAAAGAAGCCACAATATATCTTTTCTAAATCATATTAAGGTGGAAAATTGTTGTGAACTGTAGGAGTGGGGAGTGAGAAAGAGGGGAAAAATTGAAGAAAAATCAGACCCACAAGACAAGACACGCCAATCTACAGGCAACTAATCACTCAACAATAGACATCACACGTTCATTCACAACAGTCATACAAATAGACGCACATACAGTTTATTTCAAAAAAATTTCAGAATCACTATTTACAAACCTAAGTCTACCTTATTATTTGCATTATTATTAGTTTTTTAAATTTCCGTCTTGAAAAATTAAAAAATGAAACTTATATTTAATACTTTATTTAATTAATTAATAGCTACTTTTTACAGTGAATTAATAAACTAAAATTTAAAAAATAAAAGTACTAGTACTTCGCTAAATATTAACAAAGCCTGTATTAAATAATTTTTTTCTTTTTTTTACAATTTGTACCTTAAATGACTAAAGTGGTGTTATTTTTACGCGCTCTATACATAATTATAATGCAATGGAATGTATTTTAATGAAGTATGAATTATTATTTTTAATGAATAAAACTTTTTAAAATTATAAAAAAAAGAAAAGAGTTCTCTTAAACTAATGAGATCATTGGCGATTACTTCATAATTTTGTTTCATTATTTATTTTTTTAATTTAATCATAAAACTAATTTCTAGGTGCAATTGTTTTTTTGACTATTTAAAGACTTTTTTTTTGTTTTTCTCGTATTAATTTTGTTTTGAGTATTTTTAAGCTATTTACTAATTTTTATAAATTACTAATTGCTTTCTACAAATGTACATAATCTTTGGTTTCGACTAGCTCATGTATGGCACGGTTAAATGTGCTTTGAACATAAAAAGTAAAAAGACAAAAAATTAAAAAAGAATTGTCATCTGAGCAAATTAATTATACTTTATTAAAAAAAAAATTAATTAAGGCCAACCATTATTTATTATCAAAAAAAATCATAATAAAGTCGTTGTAATAATTTCGTTGGTAATTTTAATATTTTTAAAAAAAGAAGTACAAACCAAAAATTTCAGGCATTAAATTCACATTAAAATAGATTCAAAACTTAAAATAAGAGAGAGAGACTAAATGATCTAGAAATGTATTATGACTAAAAAAAAAGTTTGATGACTAGGAAAAAAATTTAATGACTAGATAAAAGGTTTGATGACTAGGCCAAAAAAAAAGGGTTTAATGACTAGAAAATGTAAATAAAACTTACGTTTAATGACTAGAAAAGAGTTTGATGACTAGGCAAAAATAAGGTTTAATGACTAGAAAAAATTAAATAAAACTGACGATTAATGACTAGAAAAAAGTTTGATGACTAGGGAAAAAAGTTGAATGACTAGAAAAAATTAAATAATACTTACGTTTAATGACTAGAAAAAAGTTTGATGACTAGCAGAACTATATGAATAGAAAAAGTGTAATGACTAACACATTTTTTTTTTTTGATGACTAGAAAAAAAAAATGACTAGAAAGAAAAAAAAAAAGTTTGATGACTAGAATAAATTTAATGATTAAGCGTAGCTTGATGACTAGAAAAAGAAGTTTGATGACCAGAAAGTTAGAATGACTAGTAAAATAAAGACTAGATTAATTTTTTTTAAAAATCTTATGACTAAATGTCTAAATGTGCATTTATTTATTTTTTTTTAATTACAAAGATTCGTTGTTTAGCGAAACGTTTTGAGATTGGAAATTTGTATTTTATTTATTCCAAACTCGAAGACCTTTTTTTATTTTTTTTTAAAATATTTTATTACCTTAATTGAAAATATAAACTATAAAATTAATCATGCAATTAATTTGCAGATAATTATTTTATTATTTATGGAATTTTATTATTTTTAAATTAATTTTTTTTTTAATTTAATTTTTATTCTTAAATTTAGTCGCTCTAATAAATTTTAATAATTATAAATTCTATTATATAGTAATTTGTTTTGGAGAACTTTATTAATTAATTTATTTTTTTGAAAGATACAGAAGTTTGTGAAGTTTTATATTAATTTATTCGTATTAATTTAATTTTTGGTGGTTTTTGATTTTTTTTTTTTCTTTTTAAATGACTAGAAATATGATTAGTAAAGTTGTTTTCAAAGAAAAGTTAACTTTTTAAAGGGCATTTTATTTTTTCTCTTTAATTTATTTATACATTTTATATATAAATTGGGAAAAACAATGATTGAAAAAAGGAAAAGGGGGAATTTTCTTTTTTTTCTTTTATACTTTTTCTTTGGACGACGGTATTGGACGGTGCTAATTCTTTTAATATAATAAACTTTTCTTTATTTTTTCTTTTTCTTTTTGGAAAAATATTTATTATATTAATATATTCTAATCTTTTATTTTTTATTATTATTGTTTTTTTTATTAATTTCAATTGTTTATTTTTATTATTATTATTTTTTAATTAATATTATGAAACAGGTGACACAAGTTCACCACCAACTGTTGGTTCAGCAAGGCATGCAGATTCTAGATGTTTGTTTAGATAAGATTTTAATGCAAACGTTTTATGACATCTATTGCATTGGTGATTTTTATCAGACGAATGTGTTTGCATATGTGCGCGTAGATTTGAACGATCTGCGAACGCTTTACCACAATGTGCACATCCGTATGGTTTCTCTCCAGTGTGTGATCGTAGATGACCTGGAAAAGGGAGGATGTTCAGGTTTTGTTGTTGTTGTTGTTGTTTTTTGGGTTTTCGTAATTTATATTGAATGTCAAAACTTAACTAGTGCCTTAAACTGCTAAGTACCAAGCAATTTTTTTTTTTTTTTAGATCAATTAAGTACCGGAACTTTGATATAATTTTTCATTTTATTAACAATAATGGGAAATATCTACTATTTGAATTTTCTTTAATGACTCACTGTTTAGTTTTCAAGAAAAACGTTGCCAAAAATGAATTTTCAAAAATTGTTCTGGTTTCTGATACCTATTTTAATGGCACTAAAAAATGTTGACATTAAAGCTTAGAAAAAATAATAATAGAAAAAAATATTTACCTACCTTGTAATAACCAAGGCCGTGAAAATAGTTTCCCGCACACCCCGCAAGCATGGCTCAATTTATGCGTCAACAGATGCATAGCAAGCGCTGGCATACTGACATAAGCTTTACCACAGGTGTTGCACTTCTTGGCCGATTGTGAATCTAAACTACGATGCGTTTGTTTATGCCTGGACAGGTTGGACGATGTTGCGTATTGTTTTCCACATTCTGAACAAGTGTACCTGCTTAGGTGGAGGAAAACAGAAAGAAAAACAAAAAACAGAAAATTAATAATTGTTTTCCTAATTCCGAAGAAAATTTTTTTGTTAAAAAAAAAAAAAAAAAAATTTCTAAAAGTATATAAATTGATCAGTGAGAAAAACAGAACGAATTTAGTTTTGAAAGCGGGCGTTAAGGGAAAAGTGCATTAATGGAATTGACAAGTAAGATGATTGATTGCGTATATCCAAACTGATAAGAAATTCATACATATCAAACGCCAAAAACGAGAAGAAAGCATTAACAGATGAGGATGCGTTGTTGTAGCTAGGGGGTAAAGAGGATCAAAATACCCTAAGATAAACCTCTAGGAGGTCTTTTTCACGCTCAAAGAAGCTGTGTATTTTGCAAGGGAGGAAAACTTTTCCCTGCATTCAATATCTTTTACAAAAGGAAAGAAATTGGGCATTTATTGATTTTAGACAAATGCCGGTTTTTTGGGCTTCCAAATTTTAAGTACTTATTTATTTATGGTAGGGTTCTATTTTTATCAAAAAGTTAAAGGAAGGATTCGAAGCCAAGTTGAAATGTTCAGAGGAAAAAAAATATGTTGATTTACAGGAAGCGAACTTAATGATAGCAATCGTAAACTGCTATCACTCATGACGAACAAAGAAGTCTTCGATTTTTTCCCAGCGAGAATACTAAATCTGAGATTGCTTCAGAATGTGATCGTAATCTTCGGAGATATGGAAGGTAGAAACCGAAGAAGAGCTTTTATCTCGTAGACCAGGAACAATTATCTCGGGTACCGCTGATGAGCTTATTTTAAACAAGTTTTTTAAATGGTTCTCCTATCAAGGAGCATCTATTTGAAAAAATTATGAGAGATAAAAATTGTGTTAATTTGAATGGGAGTCCAAACTGTAAGAATTCATTTTTAAAGAATAGAACTAAGATAAGTGAATATGAAGGCGAGCAAAAGAGAGATTAACGGAAGAAAAAGAAGACAGCTGAAGAAGAACGCTCTACTGGGATAGTTCGAGTGTTAAAACAGGAAATAGGGCTTTTTTTGCTTAATTTTTGATAAGGAAAGAGATTAGCTTAGTGGTTAGCGGGTTCAGTCCTTAGATGTTTCTCTCCCTTGGAGGTTCTTACTTGTCCGGTGAAGGACAGAGTTGTCTTTAATGGGAGCAGACTACTTAGAGGCTGGCAGTGCACTGAAGAAAAAAAAAACTAGGGCTCCAATGCCTTATATTAAACGAAAAGACTTATGATATTAACCTTTGCTTTAGATCAGGCTGAACTTCATTAGTTTTCCTTTTAGAACGGCCGTCGCTGACAAAGAACGCCTCGTATGTATAGGCTACCGTCTTGGTTGGTATAGGTTTCTCTGGACCATTATTGTTCGTGGAATGATGCGTATGTTGTTGTTGTTGTTGTTGTTGTTGATGATGGTGATGATGGTGGTGGGGATGATGGTGATCATGAGGATGATGACTAGAAGCTAAGGGTGGGGTAGAGGCACTCAGATCAAGTATTGCATGAGCGGCTGATATATCTTCTTCGCGAAAACCTGTAGCGCTGATCACCGTCGTGGGTGTAGTTGGCGCTGACGTTGGCGTGGTTTGTTGTTGTTGTTGTGTAGGTCGATCATCCAATGAATAAGGCCGATATATGTCCTTCTTTTTTGGCGGCAATGATAACGCTGCGCCAGTACTGGTGAACGTCATTGCTAGTGATTTGTGTCGTGTAGAGGTGAGCGTATTAACGGCGGAGGTATTGTTGTTGTTGCTAGTTGTGGTTGTAGTGGGTAATTCAGTGGCCGGTTGGAGTGTTGCATAAGAGGGTGGTGTTGCCGAAGGTTCTCGTGGAAGATAGGCCGTGTAGTGGGATAAGTCTTGCACATATCCTGTAAAAAAGGAAGAAAATAAAACCATCAAAATGCATCAAACATCACCGACTGCACTTATTGGACAATATTAGGTGGGTTGAAACTAAAGTAATTGCCTATTTTTTCAGGCGGGCTTTACGTCCTACTACCAAATTAGGTGTCGTGGACGGAGGCGACTAAGCAAACATACTTTACTATAAATTTCTCATATTAACCATTAAATAAAATCCAAGACCTAGACTAGTACCGCAATACATCTTTGCATTGCGGGTCTAATCTCTTAACCGCCTAACATACTTTACTATAAATTTCTCATATTAACCATTAAATAAAATCTAAGGCCTAGACTGGGGAAATTGAACCCACTAAACCAACAATACATCTTAGCATTGCGGGTCTAGTCTCTTAACCGCTTGGCTAACGTGGCGCCGGGTTGAACGTTTTGGGGCAGAACTGTTTTTAAGGTTTAAAACACCTGATTTTAGTTTGTTTTTTTTCTCGAACAGAGTTGTTTAGTTAACTTATTCTACTTTATTATAAATTCATCCTAATAACAATTTAAATAAAATCCAAGGGGCCTGAATCGGAAACAATAGAATCCTTTACCTCACACTTTACTAAAGCCTAGGGATTAATGTTCCTGTAAAGCTATAGATGTCATTGGTTGAAAAATGTTCATCTTCTTTATCTAGTTCTGTTTATTGATTGAGAAATAAATTATTTTGGATCCAATATGAGTGTGAGAGAGAGACAGAGAGAGAATGAAAGAGGCATACAGGAAATATTAATCATGAATTAATAATAAATTTCCGTTGCACATGCAATCTGCCATAAGTTTTGAACATGGGTATCTATAGCAACGGCGCTTGTCTCTCCCTCTTCTTCTCCAGTAAACTTTGCCTAAAGTATAAAGTTACTGGCAAAACTACACCGGAACCCACCTGCTGGATGGGAGGTTTCTTGTCTACTTGTTTGCCCTGGCAATCCTACGTACTAACTCAGCCCGCCACACAGTATACCGGAAGAGCAATGCAGTTGAAACTCTCTAGTTCAGTTCACTTTGTTTGTACTCATTATTGCAAGTAAACTTAAGTTCTCCATCAGGATGTTACTAGACACAATTGAAGGGACTTTGTCGTGGGGAAAGAGGGAGGTTAGTTGGTTGGATTGCATTTGACAAGTAATTTGTCGACAAGATAGACTAATAACCAAGAAGTTTCTTGGAACCCTTGTGCTTTATTTACAAGTTTTGCTATACTTAGATTAAAGTTCATAGTTTTTTTTTTTTTTTAAATTCTAAGTTATCTTTTTATGCTGAAACATTTAATCCATCATTTCTCGAAAGTTTTTCGACTTCCTGTAACCTAGGCAACAGAAATGTGATTGTATAAAATTTTTCATGAAATTTCAAGTTATGAACCAGAAATGTCCCCTTTTCAGATCTCCTAAACCCCCCTCTCAAAATAAAACAATTTTATTTTCCCCTAAAATGCTCCCGTATGAGGGTGCCCCTCAAGTCTATCTGTCTGTGACCAACACAAATTTAGCACAACACAAAGCTGTGAATAACTCGCTAAAAAAAAAATAAATAAATAATCAAATTTAATATTTGTCTTGTATTTGGCACCATCTTTAGACCCGCCATTAAGCTACTGTTTGAAATCAGCTGATCTATTTTGGATTGATTTTCTGTCTTTTATTTATTTATTTATTTATTTAATATTTTTAATATCTCTCATTAATGGCGATTTTTTGTTAAACGTCATACACTTATGGCGTTTAAATATTTCTACTACAAATTAATTGCCAATTTTTCTCCAAATAAATTCTCCATTAAGGGCATTTCTAGCCTGAAGTAGTCTTGAGATTTCCATTAAAGGGCTATTTCATTGTAAAATTTATAGTTTTTTTTTATCAATAAAATGTTGACAAAGACTAAATATGTAACCAAATTTCAAATATGAAAAGTGACACTTTTTTTAATGACAAATTTTTTTTTTAGTTTTCTAAAATTATATTATATTTATATTGAAGTTATCTGTCTTTTTATTACAAACTACTTAAATTTACTTACGTAACTAGCGGTTACGGGAATGTCGTTGTTTTCAAGTAATATCTACTAACTTCAACAATTAAGCAAGAAACTTAAATTGTGACAACTTGAAAAAAAAATAATTATTTATGTTAAGAAACTTTAAGGCTGGGTAACGAAGTAATGCTTTGTGATTAAATTTTCATTTTTAAGATAGTACTTATTGTTTATTTTATTTTGACTACACCAACTATGCGGTTAAGGCGCCACGGTAGCCGAGCGGTTAAGAGACTAGACCCGCAATGCTAAGATGTATTGTTGGTTTAATGGGTTCGATTACTGGTGTCTAGACCTTGGATTTTATTTAATGGGTTATATGAGAAATTTATAGTAAAGTATGTTAGGCGGTTATAGGCAAGACTAGCAATACTAAGATGTATTGTTGGTTTAGTGGGTTCGATTCCCCGGTGTCTAGACCTTGGATTTTATTTAATGGTTAATATGAGAAATTTATAGTAAAGTATGTTAGGCGGTTAAGAGACTAGACCCGCAATGCTAAGATGTATTGTTGGTTTAGTGGGTTCGATTCCCCGGTGTCTAGGCCTTGTGTTTTATTTAATGGTTAATTTGAGAAATTTATAGTAAAGTATGTTAGGCGGTTAAGAGACTAGACCCGCAATGCTAAGATGTGTTGTTGGTTTAGTGGGTTCGATTCCCCGGTGTCTAGGCCTTGTGTTTTATTTAATGGTTAATTTGAGAAATTTATAGTAAAGTATGTTAGGCGGTTAAGAGACTAGACCCGCAATGCTAAGATGTGTTGTTGGTTTAGTGGGTTCGATTCCCGGTCTCTAGCCCTTGGATTTTATTTAATGGTTTAATATGAGGCATTTACAGTAAAGTATGTTTGCTAGTCGCCTCCGTACACGACACCTAATTGGTAGTTGGACGTTTAGCCCCGCCTGAAAAAATTGGCGATTATTATTTTTTTTTTTTTTACTTTTCTATGCGGTTAAGTTGGCAGTTAAGCGGGGCTTAACCATGAATTAGGTTTCGTGAAAGCATATAATGATTAAAAAACTTTTTCTTTATTTTTAAACAATTACGAGGGTCGTTTGAAAAGTCCGTGCAAAGTCTGAGAGATAGCACTACTGGCGCGTATCGAGGTTATGTTTAGTTAGTAGCATCTCTTGGAAGAACACACACCAAGTTTCAGCCAGATCGGTCTATTTCTTTGTGTTTGGCGTTCGTTTGAATCGAGGAAGTCGAGTGATTTTCAAAAAATGGACGAAAAAGAATTTCATGTGTTGATTAAACACTACTTTATGAAAGGCAAAACGCCTGAGGAGACTAAAGAGAAGCTTGATAAACATTATGGTGACTTTGCACCTTCGATTAGAACAGTTTATAAGTGGTTTCAAAATTTTCGGAGTGGCCATATGGGCACAAGTGACGCTGAACGTTCTGGACGCCCTGTTGAGGTTACTCTGAACTGCTGGGGATCTTCTCCTCTTATACAAAGAGCCACGCTTCAAGCGCCCAAGCTTTGTTGGGAAAAGTAAGCAGAATGAACGTGTCTGAATACCAAGTTCTTTGGGCACGGCCAAAATACTAATATCTTAGTCCTTATTTCTTTTTTTGGTATTTGCTAGCAGCCGACCAATGTGCCTTTCTGTTCCAAAGAGCTTTCCAAATTTTTGTCCAGTTTCCGTGCGAAAAAAAAAAGAAATCGATCTTTCTTCGATCTTCGTTTTTACTGGCTTCACACAATCATTACAGACTACAGTTGCGTAAACTTAAAGCAAAACTTTGCAAAAAAAAATAAAATCGTTTTGGGAGTTTTTGATGAAATAATACTTAATACGAAGTAGAAGCTTGTTTATGGATTCCACAATTTACGTCTTAAAACACTCGTTTTCTGAATTGGAAAATACGATGAAGAAAAAATAATGCAACGAGTTAAAATTTATTAATTTCGAAATAAATGTTGAACCAAAACACAAAAACATTCTGGAGCTTTTGAACATAGTTCGTCTAGTTGCTCAGCTGTTTGTGTTAAAGGAATGTTACGAAATGTTTTAAAGAAATGTTGGGAACTATGAAAAGTTATTCTTGGAATAAAGAGGTGCGAGAAAAAAAAAGAGAAAATGAGAATGGATATTCTCACATATATGAAAAAGTTCCCACCTTTCTCTAATATGAGAAAGTATTAGAGAAAGACACTTTAACATTGTTACGGGGCAAAATAAACTCAGAACTAGCTTTCAGAATTGTTTTATCTCATTGCAAACTTATTTTCTCTTCTTCTGATTCCGTTCGTTTTCTCACACTTTCTCTTGCAGTACTCATTTTCTTGGTCTTCTAACTTATTATCTTGTTTTCTACCTACTTCCTTCAGCTTATACCTTTACCTACTTTGAACATCTTCATTATCAAAAGCTAGAAAGAGATGTTTTACTCTCATTTTACAGCCCACCATAACTTTTCTGTTGTAAGGCTGTTAACTGTGCTCTTTCTCTTAAGGAGCGGCTGTTATAGTGAAAACGGTGGTAACAGAAGAAGAAGAAGAAGAAGGCTTTTTGATTAGAGTTTAGTAATTCAATTTGATAACTACGTGAGCGCGGCAACTCCATACACACGTATATAAACTTGAAGATGAAGAAGTGCATATAGATATCATTACTTCCGGCTCTAAAAACTTTTTGACTGAAATTAATTTAAAAGTTGTTTTATTTACTCCTTTTGGGCGAAGTGGGTTTCAAATTAAAAATAGTCAGTTAAAAGTCATTCGTCAAGAAAACTCCTTAGAGGTTGGTGGTAGACCTAGAAGTCTACTTCAGGCATCTTGCCTTGTCTTGTAAGTTCCCCAGCCTAAGTTGAAGATGTACATCTACTTGGTTTTTGTGTAGTATACTCTAGGATTATCATCATAATCATCACAAACTTACTCGCTCACTGAAACCTACATTCTACGCCATTCTTTGGGCTCATTACTTCCGGTACAATCTGCATTCTACTGCATTCAGGAATAGAATCATCCCGTTGACTTGTTTTCCCCTGACGTGTAGGATCTCCTGGTGCCCCAAAAGGGCTCCTAGAATTATAAGCTGTACGGAAACTAAGAATTACTTTGTTGGAAATGTGGTTAGATCCGCTATTCTGGATAATATCGTTATTTGATCCATCATACTTCCTTTTTCCTTTTATTTTATATCCCTAACTGGTTTCTAACTTTATCCATTATCGGAATTAGCTTAATCACTTTAGAGTAAATATTTCGAATTGACTTTAAATTTTTTAATAATACGAACACGTACATTCCAGGGACATTTGCTAAATTTTTTGTCTCTCTTGTCCAGGGAATCTCGATTTATTTCTAGTTAAAGCTCAATTAAAAAGAAATTGCCTTTCAGGAGCTTTCAAAACTTTCAGGAGTAATTCCAGAAGTTAAGAAATATAACGATTTTGATGACGTAAAACTCACCAACTACTTTTCGCGTATATAGTAAAAGAAATTGATGATTGGTCCTGTTTGGCCATATTACAGATCTTTCAGATGGGTTGACTGTTCAGTAAAGAGTGCGAAGAGGGGGGGGGGAAATCTAGGTTATGACTATCGTTGTATCTTCTATAGAAATATCTAAGGGACTACAATCGATTTTTTTTTCATGTTGAAGCTGTCTCTATATCGATAGGCAAAATTAGTGCTTTGTTAGTTCTTTAGTGTTCCAATAATGTAGATTAGATGGATGTGGATCAGTAACAACATTTTCTAGATTTTTATGAACATTTATTGTTAATAATTTTTAATGAAATATATTTAATTATTAATTATTCAATTATTTGATACTTTGATCAAAATGTTAACATTCTATATGTTCACTATAAAAGAAAAACAAAAACAATCGATTCAGTAAGAAATCGAGTAAAGTGGCCCTTCGATCGTCGTAATATTGTAATAATAATAATAATAATAATAAAATGTTGGTTTTTGAGAAAATTATAGCAAATATAAAAAGAAGTACTTTAGTTTCTTTAAAACAATTTAAGATTTAAAAAAAAATCCTTAATAAAAAATAAATGAATAAATTCAAATCTTATTAAGAATATATTTTTTAGTGTTAAACTAAGATACGGTTGATGGCATCTTTATATTCTAAATAATTTTCAACGTTCGGTATTTTATAACGGTACGTTTTTTTGGGGGTAGTTTTATGTCGATCAACCCTAAGAAAAAACTGTCGTCTTATTGGACAAGTTTAATATTACGCAATAAAATGCATTTTTTTGTTGGTCAATTTTGTAATATATAATAAAAAGGAAAATATTACTTCCGGGGTTTTTTTAAATTCTATTTTGATTTTTATTATTATATAACTGGCGCAAGGAAATCGTTACCACCACTCTTCTTCACAAATAAAGCCTTCTGAGAAAACAGGTCCAAAATTAAAATTAAAGATTTACTTCAATGCAATCAGTGCCCAAAAAAAAAAAAAAAAAAAATAGAAAATATAAATCCACAAACAGAAAAATCGAGTAAGTAGATCGATAATAAATCGATTTAGTGGAGGCATTTTCTGTAGATTGATTTTTCTCAAAAAAAATTTTATAATAGGGTTTTTTTCTTAAAAATTATTTAAAATCATAAATCATGCTTTTTGAATTATGCTGACCATGGGTATGTAGCTTTTTCTTTTTATAAAAGTCCCTCTTTTTCAAAATTTTTAAAGCCACTTATTCGTGTTTTTCAAGAGACATTTAATTGTATATTCTATGTGAAAATTTAAAATCGAAAAACTGCGCGATTAATAATAATGATAAAAAAAAAAAAAAAAATGGGTAAAAACACATAAATACAAATACGAAAATAATAATTGTTACCAAAAAAAAAACTGTAATTTATTTATCGAATTACTAAGGGCAAAGAATAAGAAATGATATTATTGATCACTTTAAGTAGTTTCCTAATTTGATTTCATTGAAAAATCGTTCAACTACATCTAAAATTATAGCTTCTAAATGTCAAAAGAAATCATTATTAATTTTCTTTTCTAGAAAGCAATATTATTAATAAAATATTGACCCAAAAAAAAAAAACGCAATAAACGGAGACGTAAATAGGTAATAGTTAATAAGTAACGATTCTCCGATCACCCCCCTTCCATTCTCCCCCAAAGCAGTACGTAACAAACACTTAAGTAGTTTATTTGATTTAATATTACATATTTTCGATATAGCTTTTTTTTTTTTTGTTATTAATAAAAATTAATTTGACCAAATAATTTTCAGTTTGTCGATTTATTTGCTCGATTTATTTTGTTTATCGATACCTAACATTAAAGTTTTGAAAAGTCATTTTTATGTAATTGTTTTACAGTTGATAAGTTTATGTGTTTCTAGAATCTGATAGTTTTTTATTTATTAAATTAATTTTTTTTTTAAATTAATTATTTTTTAAATTTTTTTTTTTTTTTTTTTTTAGAGTTTGGTCAATGTTTTTAATCCTTTAATGCTTAGATTAATTAATAATATTTAGATGCAGAGAATTAATTAAAAAAAATTTATCAACTGTAATTTGTTACTAAACATTTTTATCCATCATTTCAAAACTTGAAATATACACATAATTTGAAAATGAAAGAAATTTAAAAGTCTTTTGCTAAAATATATAACTGCATTCGCGAATCAATAACGAATAAAACTAGAGCACACGGTCAAGAGCTATTTTGAGGTACTTTTTCTTTATTTATTTCTTTATTTATTTATCCAGAAAAAGGTTGTCTAAGAAGGAAACTAGAAATAAATACCCAAAACTTAAAAAATGATCAATAAATCAAAATTAAAAATTATTGATCTACTTTTAAAAATTTAAACCACATGCACACAGAAATATAAATATAAAAATTACTCACGTAAATACGGAAATGCAACGATGATGCGAAGTAAAAAAAAAAATCAAATCAAGATGATAACTAGGGAAAAAAAATATTTCAGGTTGGCAAACCTTTTTTTTTTTTTGTTCGGTGGATTACTTATATTTGGCAAGAAAATGGAAGAATTAAAAAAATAATAAATAAATAAATTAATTAATTAATATAATTTGGAAAAATTAAAAATTTAAAAAACAAAAAAAAAAAATTAATAAATAAAAACGGGACTGAGGGTTTCCCCTCTAGCCTACATATAAGTGGCCCACCGTGTTTGCCGACCTGGCTTGCACTGAAGGGAGAAAATCAACCCTCTACACAGTCATCCCCCTAGTTATCCCCACTCTATACACAAAATTTACTGCACTCATTCCCCCACCACTTTAGCTACGCGGCCCCGTTACTAATCCCCTTTAGTTTTTTGAAGGGTTACTTTTATTTTTTTTTTTATTTTTCTCCATTGAAGGGTTTAGTAAAAATTTTTGCACAACTTTATTTTTTTTTTTTTACCCACTAAGTGTTCTTCTAAATTATCGTTTTTCTTTATTCAACCAAAATATTTTAAAAGATAAAAAAATTTATGTCTAAATAAAATTAATTATAAAATCCTTCCATCAAAGATTTAAAAAAATTTAAGATTAATAAGGTATGCATGTAGAGACTTGTTAATTTCAAAAATTGGAAACGTGATTTTTGTAATAATGGGGAAAATTATTGGGTGTTTTTTTATTTTAAGTGAGAAAATTAAAAAACTTCATTTACATTAAAAAGTCATTCAGAATCGATTTTTGTATTGTAAATTTTGGTTACTATAATTTTAAGTTGATTAATGAAATAGACAAATTATAGAAAAACCGCTTATAAAGGTAGTTATGCAATTTTTTAAGTAAAGCAACTAAATTTCTGCCTGCTATGAAAACCAAACTCATTGATAATTTAAACAAATAAAACTTTAGTTATGCAATGTTCAAAACACAGCATAGTATAAAAAAAAAACAAAAAAGTTAGTTTATTAGTTGTTACATTTACATAAACTTGTTTCACCCTATAGGAAAAGAATTGAACAATTAGTTATGCTATTTGGTAACACATACATGTATTAAAGGATTGCGGTAATAACTTTGTATTAAAAACGGGCTCCTATTTAGAAACAAAAATTAATTATATTTATGTTTAAACAAAGCTTGAAATGTTACTTTTTATCTTTTCTAAATTTCTAGTAAAACCGACTTAAAAAGAGAGAGAAAGAGAGAGAGAGAGAGAGATTAAGTTATGCTAAATTATAAACTACTTAAATAAAGTAATAACTAACTTGATAACTGCTTTAGTTGTTTTAAGGCGATTTAGTTATGCTATATTGACAACACAGCCATGTATTGCAGGAAATATTACTTTGATTTCTTTTCTATTTAAACCGACTTATATTTAAAACGAAAGGCGATTTAGTTATGCTATGTTACTTATTTGTATTAACTATTTTACAATATTTTTACTGTGGTGTTTTTGGGCTATAAAGTTAATTAAAATACAAAGAAAGCAAATAAAGTAAAAAAAAAAAAAATAGAAGCAAAAAAATCTCATTATACATACCACTATGATAAATGATGGGCGGTATACGATCATGCGGTGATTGTTGAGTGGTGGTTTGATGGTGATGATGATGCGGCGGTGGACTTGGTGCTGTGGCCGCTGCAGTTGGCGATGATGGCCCCCAACAATGTGCATTATTATTTGGACTTGTCGTTGTTGTTGTTGGCGTATCACCGACTACATCAATCTCTTCATCTTCTTCATCTGCGGTATGATGATGGTGTGGCTGATGATGTTGATGGTGTGGATGATTTAAACTATTATTGTTATTATTATTTGTCAAAACATCATGATGACCTGATGTTGTTGTTGCTGGTGTTGCTGTTGACGTTATAGTAGCTACAGTGGTTGCATTTTGTTGAATACCTTGTTGATCGGGTGGACAGCCCCATTGATACCCCTTCCACTTTTTCATTGCCATCAAACACCTGGGCATATCTTTTCACATGTTCATGTTTAACATAATCCTTTGTTTTAATCTGTAGTTGCTTTTTGAATTATTGTGCTTGAAATCTTCTTTGTTCTAATATATATATATATATTTTTTTCTTCAAGTCGGATCTCCAGAAGTGTTTTTTTTCTATTGTTATGGCACTCAATAATTAACAAAAAACAGAATAACAACAAAAAAATTAAAATAGAACTCAAAACAGATATTAGGGGGCTGATAATAAGATCGTAGTTTTGATTCCTTTTTTTTTAGAATTGGGATTTTTACTGCTGGGATTTTTGTCTCCTTAAGTTCTTTAGTACGAATAACACCGACAATGGTAAAAAATTAATAATCTTTTTTGGATTTAAAAAACAAGTATAGGCACTTTTACAGTGTATAGGACAGATATAGTGACAATGAGGCACTGAGAGATAGAAAAAGAGATATAGAGAGAGATTACAGTGGAGAACTAGAGAGAGAGAGACAGAGAGAGAGAGAGAGAGAGAGAAGGAAAGGAAAAAAAACTCAAAAATCATATACACAAAAATAAAACAAGAAACCGAACAACTGGTCGGTGGGGTACGCGGTTTGGTTGTGTGCGGCAAACATGTAACCGTCCTCATTATATAGAATCGGTTGGCCGGTCGGAGAGGGGGCGATGGCCCTATTGAGCATGCGCAACATCATATTCAGCAGTATCTACTGGCTCCCCTACTTTATCACCCGCGCGACCTACAAGTTTCATCTCCCACCTTCCCACCCACCCTACCGGGGTATACCGTACTATTCCCATGAAAAATACCCCACCAGAACCTTGACAGAAACACGCCCTCTGATGACACTCCCATTCATCAAATCCCCTACTCACCCCCCCCCCCCAAAAAAACCTTTAAAAATACACCCCCCTCTCATCGCCCGTTTTATTTATCTATTCCACAAATATGTATGGTATATGTTTAAAAACGTGTACCAATTAAATCTGTGTACTTTCCCCCCTCCCAAAACTTAAAAAATAAATTAAATTAAAAAAAATAATTAAATATACATACATAAAATTGAACTTACATTCCTTAGAGCCTAAATTACAGGAGTATGAGAGATAATAAAGGAAAAAAAAAATTTCATCCAACAAGCAGGAAAAACAGAGATAAAATAGAAAATTCATACACAACTTGTAGCACACGCCACTTGAAGCAACAATGCTTTTCTACTTGTTGTCTATACTTGTTGTTTCGGTTGGAAAAGCTTGTTGCGTCACAAAGTCACCTTTTCTTGCTGCTTTAATTTTAAATTTATTATTAATTTCTTTTCTTCTTCTTCTTCTTATAAATTTTGTGCACTAGAAACTCAAAATATAGATTTATCTTTTCTTTATTTCGTAGTTTCTCTTCAAATTTGTAGTTCTCTTCATCTAAAAAAAAAAGAAAAGAATTTTTAATAATCGGTTTTGATTCTTACAAGTAAACAATAACTTCTGGAAACAGAAATCGTAATTGGTTTTGAATCGTAGAAGTACACAATAACTTCTAAAAATAAATGCTAATAATCGGTTTTGAATCGTAGAAGTACACAATAACTTCTGGAAACAAAAATTGTAATTGGTTTTGAATCGTAGGAGTATACAATAACTTCCTCTAAAAATAAATGCTAATAATCGGCTTTGAATCGTAAAGTACACAATAACTTTCATAAACAAAAATCGTAATTGGTTTTGAATAATAGAAGTAAACAATAACTTTCATAAACAAAAATAGTAACTGGTTTTGAATCATAGAAGTAAACAATAACTTTCATAAACAAAAATAGTAACTGGTTTTGAATCATAGAAGTAAACAATAACTTCCTCTAAAAATAAATGGTAATAATGCTTTTTGAATCATAAAAGTTTTTTTTTTTTAATTTATTTGTTAAGTTACACCAGCGGGTAGATACGCCATAAGTAACAATGACAATAACTGACACCACTACAAACTCATTAAATTGAGGGGAGAAGTTACCCAGTGATAACACTCCCTAAGTCGTCTCCAGGATTAGCTACTCTCTTCAAAGAAGAGAGAAAATCGCGAGGCCACTGGCTTGTTTTAATTGTATGGGAGGATGATCTGGAAGGTGATGAGATGATAACTGGCGAACAAGAGGATTTTGGAATGAGATTGCAGGTTCTGATGAAAACTTTTTATAGCGAGTTCGTGCAACCTGGACCAACAAACGGAATTTCCAAGTCTGCGGTGGATAGTTAGATTTGAAACGTAATATTGAGCCTTTTAACGATAATGCGGAGAATTTTCGACTGAAGAGATTGAATTCGTTGAAGATAGGAACGTTTCTTTGAAAGCCCACAGTTCAATAGCGTACGTCCAGGCGGGTTATAGTATGGAATTGTAAATCAGTCGTTTGTTATTAAGTGAAAGTTTTGAACTTTAGTCTACTAGTCTTTTAAGTAGTCGATAACGCCTGTTAACTTCAGTTCGTTTAAGTCGTGTGTGCGGGTTCCAAGTCCAGTCTTTTGTCTAAATACAGCCCCAAGATAATGGACACAACATTGGCAGGAGGAATTGGAATTGAGTCATGGTAAATGGAGGGGCTGCAGAGTGATGCGGCGGAGAGTAAAATTAATATTTTGAGATTTTGTCTCATTTAACTTGAACCATTCCACAAGAGAAAAGTGATGAGTTTGAAGGTTTCTGTGTGAAGTTAGTGGTATCAATGTAGAGGAGAAAGTATAGCGGTATCATCTGCATAAGTTAGGAGGACAGTTTCAGGATGGATATGTGTATATAACATATAGGATAGGTCCTAAGATGTTTCCTTGAGGAACACCCGCTTCAATACTATGTTTAGCTGAATACGATGATCTGATTTGAATTTGAAAATAACTTATCTGACAAATAGGACTTCAAGATGAGGAAGTGTGTGAACGGAAGAATGCCGTTGAGTTTCTAGAGCAAGCCCGGGGAATCAGAAGTAAACAATAACTTCCTCGAACAAAATAAAAGAAAAAAAGAAAAGAAAGCGTAATTTCCGATCAATAGAAACAAGAAAAACTTAATTAGAAATTTAGGAATAATTTATATAAATGATTTGGAAAAACTAGGTCAACTGTTCGGCACGATTTCCCAAACGACACGCTAATAAATTAATTTTACTTTTTTTAGTTTTTGGCCAACAAAAACTCTGCCAAAATGTATCAAAAGGTAATTGATAGATTTATTGTTTTGGATGAATATTGTTTTGGATGGATATTGTTTTGACCAAAATTAGGAAAAATACATTATTAAATAATTTTAGATTTTAAAAAAAACAAAAGACCTTAAATTTGTAAACCACAAATTGCTTAGTGATTTTCATTTCTTCAAAGAATAATGAGATATTTGTTGTAGGAAAATAAAGAAAATTTAGTGGACTAATAAAAAAAAAATCATTTTTTATTCTCAAATCTCTCTTTCAACTTCGAAACCACAATTTTGGTTACCAATTTTTTTTGTTCCAACTACTTTTAGTAATCTAGTAATGCTTCTAATATGGTGTGCTACAATATACTTGTACTGAATACTTTGTCTTCCTTCCTCGCCTCTTAAGTCACTAGTGCTGCACGAGACCGAGACGAGGCGAGACTTTATGCAGTCTCGATCTCGGTCTCGGTCTCGGTCGCTCAAATCTCGGTCTCGGTCTCGGTCTCGTCGAGATATCTCGGTCTCGGTCTCGTCGAGATATCTCGGTCTCGGTCTCAGTTTTTTTGAATTTTTGGTTTAAGTATTAAAAGTGGTTTGCTATTAATAATCTTTTCAAAAAATGTTATTATTTTCTAATAATTATTTTAATTTATATATTGGTAATGAAAATGTGTGTAAAAGAAGACAACTACTTACACTTCAATGCATCATATATTACTATTACTGTTATATATCTTTGTATAATTTCAAAAAGATGTTAAAAACGCGCCAAATGAAAGACCCAAATAACATATCTGCCTCCTATAACAAGTCGATTCGTGAAATAAAAAATACACCTCCCAACAAACTTCCCGCTCCATTAGTTATGGCTGTTGGTGAAGATAAAGAATCTGATGATTCACCTTTTGACGACGACGAAGACTGTATCAATATTTTTGCACCATTTGCTCAAAAATCAGCAAATATCACCGAAGCATGGAAGACAGAAATAATTAATTATACCAAATTAGCACAAGCACCAGTAGACGTTGACATTTTAGAATGGTGGAAAACACTTGAGAATTCCTTCAAAAATTTGTCTAGAATGGCAAAAGATATTTTTAGTATCTGTGCAACTTCAGTGCCATCGGAAAGATTATTTTCGCAAGCTGCGATGATAATGACCAATAGAAGATCTTCTCTAACTTCTGACTCAGTAAAAGCTCTTTTATGTATCAATGCTTGGGCAAAGAGTATCTTAAAAACGAAAATAGTGCGAGACCTGCGAAGCTAATGAGTATTGTGGTACTGGGTTCGATTCCCGGTCTTAGGCCTTGGATTTTATTTAATGGGTAATAAAAGAAATTTACAGTAAAGTATGTTTGCTAGTCGCCTCCGTCCGCGACACCTAATTGGTAGTTGGACGTTAAGCCCCGCCTGAAAAAATAGGCGATTACTTTACTTTGCTTACTTTACTTATGTAATTCGAAGTCAAATAGATGTAGTAATATTGAACATATATAATAAAATCGTAACTTTTAATAATTAATTTCATACCCGTAATGATTATTTATTAATAAAGAACACAATTTTATAATTTTGTAGCTAAAAATTAATATTTGAAAAACCGAGACGAGACCGAGATTTCTCGACGAGATATATATCATGTCTCGATCTCGGTCTCGGTCTCGGCTGCTCAAGTCTCGTCTCGGTCTCGGTCTCGAGACCGAGACCGAGATCGAGATTTGTCTCGTTTCTCGTGCAGCACTATAAGTCACTCTTATAATATAAATATTTTAACATTAAGTTACAGACTTCTCTGTAAACTTAAAGGGAAATTCTTTGAACCATACCATAGGAACTTTAATTTGCAAAATTAATTTGCAAAGAAAATAGCAAAAAAAAAAAAAAAAAATAGCAAAATTAGATACTTCTATTTAAAATAGATAAAGGGAAACAATATACATACTATATACATATAGGAGACAGTGATAATCAATACTACACCTTGTTTTACAATGTGTTTACTAAGTTTCGGCTAGGAGTATTGGAGACATAAAATACGCCCTATCCCTTTGAAACACCTGTATTCTTTCTTGTTTCCTTCTAATAATAATACAGGTGATAAATTAACAATCAGCGGGGAAATTCAGGCTCTCCTCCTCTCTTTACCCTTCTGTTCCAGGGGGTATTATTTACTAAAAGAAATTGTTTTTTTCATTATTAATCCTAGAATTAGAAACCTGTCTAATTTAGAAGGCTCCTGTTGCTCTTATTCTAGCGCTATTAGTTTGGTTCTTTTATTAAACTGGCATCTGAAGGTTTTTGTTATTGTTGTTTGACGAAATTCCTGTCTACCGCTGCCAGTATTTTTTTGGGCTTCATTCCTTTTCTAAGTTATCCAGTCACAAAGAGACCATCTTATATTTTCCAATTCCTTCAAGTTCAAATCCTCGATCCATTATCGCGATACAAGATCTCGTTCCACCGATCTCTATATTACCGTCATTACCGTAATTCATCCTTCGACAAATCCTTCCTAATACGCGCTACCTCTCTCTACAACTCCTTACCATCATCTGTCCGCCATGCTCCTACCCTTTCCATCTTTAAATCCCTTCTGTTCAACTATTTCCTTTCTAACCAACCTTCTCCGAAATTGTAATTGAATGCATTTATTTCCTTAATTTTAATTCTTATTTTTTTGTAAATATATGCCTATTTTTTGTATAGTTATAAATATCTGAAATATAGGCCAAACCAATTGGGCCTGCAATTGTACATGTATTTATTTTTAAGGGACAATAGTCCCAGGATAGTAAATTTATATTCTTCTTCTTAAATTCATTGCTGATATTTTTCAGCTTTATTTCCAATCTACTATTGGCACCCTACAGGGATATCCTCTGAAATTCGTTCCATTACTCCCCAAATCAAGCCTTCTCCATTGGTTGAAATTTATTTCTTTATTTTTAGGGTAGGGTCGCATAGATTTAGGGCTTTTTTTTTTTTGCCTTCATCGCTCTGGAACTTATTCTGCAATCGCTGGAGTTTGCATTACTAATTACTGTCATCCAGATTGGCCAGATTTTTTGGTGAAAAAAAAAAAAAAAAAAAAATGGACGGAGCCTAGTAAGTAATGAGTCTCTCCTGTATTCCTCTACTTTCCTGCATCTTCTGTCGTACTCCTATCGTTTAATGGGGTACCAGAAGATGACTTAGTTCACGTAAATACTCAAGTCCTAATTCTGTACAAGTGCACCAGCACAAATGTAGACTTTACGCTTAAAATTTGTACACTAATGCCGCTTATCTATATTTCATGAGTATATTATTCTCCTGTCGTTCTGCTATCGTTTAATGGGGTACCAAAAGATGACTTAGTCCACGTAAATGCTTAAGTCTTAATTCTGTACAAGTACACTAGCACAAATACTTATAGACTAGTGCAAACTGTTTGAAAATTTAGGAGGTTAAGTAACTTATATAATCATTTCTCACCCCGTGTTAAAAAGATAAATTTTACAGTAATGCACACATACCGACATATTCATGCTGATACTGATTCATTCTCATTATGTGAAGAGTAACAAGATATTGAATCGGTCACTAACTCAACTCAACTTACCTGAAACTAAAGTCATTCATATTATTTCTTTTCTTTGATTTTATCAAGTCGTAGCTTGGCATCTTTATGTTGTATCTCTGACCAGTTTCGCGCTTTTCTCCATCTTCAGAGAGGCAGTTTGACCTCTCTGTGGCTGACTTTACACCAAACACTGATTAATCTATCTGTAATGGTAGATAAAAGTCTAAAACGGGATCAGGGATACAATAAACGTGCCGACTGCGACGGATAAAGTAAAAATGAAAGATGTTATCCAAGATTACGTACCTAATCACGATTTCAAATTTACGTCAGCACAAATAACAGACGTTCTAATTGGCTGTAGGTGCTACCACTTTATTCCATTTCCGTTGAAATATCAGCGTGCAGAGGCTGACTTTAGTAAACTACTTCCTTTATTTCCCTGACATAAACTACCTTCTGAGAAACAAACTTTACAATCAAAGGAAAACTATTGATGCAGAACTAAAAAAAAAAAAAAAAAACTGAAAAAGCATATCTAAGCATTCCAAAAAGACCACTTAAAGTAAATAAAGAACTTTACAGAAGAAGTTGCTGTTACAAAATCAAGTTAAAAAAAAGAAAGTCATTTTTATTTCCCCAACGATGTTAAGCCTCGAGACTTATTTTTGTTACTTAGTTCTTCTTTAACTTACTTTAAGCTACTACTACTGGTGCTTCGGGTGATAGTATCAAAGTTTTTAAGTTGTTCAGGTGTGATGTTTTTAACTTCAATAAAATTTTTATATAAAAGTAAAGTAATCGCCTATTTTTTTCCGGCGGGGCTTAACGTCCAACTACCAATTAGGTGTCGTGGACGGAGGAGACTAGCAAACATAGTTTACTGTAAATTTCTTTTATTAACCATTAAATAAAATCCAAGGAATCGAACCCACTAAACCAACAATACATCTTAGCATTGCGGGTCTAATCTCTTAACCGCCTAACATACTTTACTGTAAATTTCTTTTATTAAACATTAAATAAAATCCAAGGTCTACCCCGAGGGAATCGAACCCACTAAACCAACAATACATCTTAGCTTCGCAGGTTAAAATTTTTATATATTTTTTTTCCCTAATTTAAATATTTTCTCCACAAAAAACAAGTTAAAACTTCCTCTAAATCTAGAAATGGTGACTTTCCAGATTCACATCACTCTCATTTCTAGTTCTAGTATTAAAACTGTTTCCGGTAGGACAGTTGTATAAGGGTTGATCGTCAAAAAAAAGTGCACAGAAAAAGTGTAACGTTTAAAAACACTCAACTTTGACAATTTTTTTTCTTTTTCTATAAATGATAAAATTCCCAAATTTCCTTTAAAATATAGGGCAAATCCTCCTTTATATCAGTAATTTATATGCAACAACCTAGATCGAATAGATTTCTTTGGGAATATATTTTTAGTTTATATTTTTTTTAAACAGAGTACTCGTAAAGTTAGTAAGGGGCGAAACGCTAAGTTTAATCGCAACAATCTAATACCTAGAGAGAGGACTATATAATAATTTTAGAAAACATATGATTTGTCAGTGAGTTGTCATGGTGACCAGTTGAACAGGAAGTAGACATAGATTATAGGACTAGTCACGTGTTTCCCAACGTCCGTTTCTCTGGGGGATACTACTACCAACTGGGTTGGTCGTTTGGTCGGCCTATGTTGTTATGCATGGTAACATTGAGAACATAGTTCCTCTCTCTCTCTCTCTCTCTCTCTCTTTCTACTTTGGCTTCTCTGTGTGTGTGAGTGAGTGAGAGAGGAACATTCTCCAGGATTCCCTCGTCAGTTCACCGCTTCTAGATAGGAAAGGGAAGCCTTGCTAAACCTTGTCCGTTTTGGTTGCCCCTGCCGTTGAGGTCATTCATTCTATCTCAACTCACATGTACTGAATGTCCATTTTGGCCTCGATCGGCCGTATACTGACTGTCTCTTCCTTTACCCGCTCTCAATCACCATTCTGGGATTGTGGACCACTTCCGTGCTGCTATAGCTACCATAGACCTCTCTCTCTCTCTCTCTCTTCATCTTCCTGATGGTGACAATTCTCTTTTCCCCCATCTCTCTGCTCTGCACTTCTCTTCTCTTTTGCTCATCCATTGCCTTCTCAGATATCCGTCCGGTGTGCGATATATCACTGAATTCAGGGTCAGGGGTTATGAAGTGTGGATACAATTCAATTTCCAGCCGTACAGATCTATCTGTCCCTCCACGCTTGGCTTGGAGATAAGAGTTGGCCGTCCGTAAAGCCTACTGGCTGACGTAATGCAATCAGTTCAAAAAAATAAAAATAAAATAAAAAGCCTTTTACTATTATTACTGCTTCCTTTTTCTCGTCTTCTTAAAACGTCATAATATTGTAAAATAGTTCGCCATCAAGTTCTTGCTGCATCATCTTCAGTTACATTAATATCAATGACGCAATGCATGCCTTACAATTCTGTTTGTATTGATTAATTATTAATTTTTGCGGAAATTATATCTCAGTGATCCATTCATTTAAAATTTACGCTGTAGCAAGTGACACATTGACTGTCGTTAATATAGAATAACAACTTTTTTCAATTTTATTCATTTTAACACCTGTTGCAGTACATTATTTGCAACTTGTGAACTTGCTGATATATTATAAAGATTGCATAATGGCTAAGCGTGTGGGAAGAATTCATTTCACTTTTGGTAAAGTCACAAAAAAATGAACATTACACCCTCTTGTACATTGGCAATTATTTCTTGTAGAATATCAATTGGCTACAGGCGATTCAAACATCATAAGATGAGATAAAATTCTAGCAGGGCGGTCTTAAAGGCCTACGCCACCGCGACCCCATGGATCCTATTGTGGCTTCTACTACTCTTAATTCTGGAGAGTGACTCCTAGGTAAAGCTCTCAGGCCTTGGTTATTCCTCCCCTAAACATCCTTAGCCCAGACAAGTCCCTCACACTGACACAACACGTGCAGTGCCCTTTTTCCTCATCCTCTTCCTGACAGAACGTATAAAGGCTAAACATCCTCCCAAGCCCATGCTTCAAACATCATGGAAGATTTAATTTCAATGAAGCTGGCTTGTGGTGATATCTAAAGGGTAAGGATATGTGGGAACTGGGCATAGCTGGATCTTGTAGCTTCGTTTTAAACAGGAATTTTTTTTTATTAGAAGGATTGGATTCTGTAGAGATAGGAAGCATTAGATGAGCCCCAAATGTCCAAATAGGTTCGAGTAACATTACGTAGATAAGTCGTTTGTTCTTTAAATGAAAGTTTCGTTCGTTTGTTGAGAAGTCTAGAGAGAAGTTTGAATCTTCTGATTAATGATCGTTCCGTTTAAGTCTAGTATGTGGTTTCCAAGTTATAGGGTTTGTCCATGAAGAGTCCCAGGTACTTGTCACAATCCGTTATAGGAAAGAAGAGTGAGGTTTACATAAAGGGGTGGAAGAATAGTTCGCCTTAGGGAGAATGTAATGTAATTACATTTATTTTCATTAATTTTAATTCTCCATTTCTCTAGCCAAGACTCTGGACATTCTATATGGGATTGAAGGGAGCGATAATACCTTCTTTTTTTTTAAGGACCTTTATGCAGAGAATTGTCTAAAGGGAGAATAGAATTCTTGTGGCCGTTGGCCTTCAACTTTTCATTAGCTAGTTGTCGAAGTTTAACCACGAAAAGCGTTCCTTTAGTTTTTATGAAATATACACACGGTTATTCCCGAATTTAGTTGTTCTCTATGTTAACTTCTTAAGACCCCTTTATGGTGCTTTAAAGTTATCACGTGATGATGATTGATGCTGCACTTAGTAACTCGAGAAACTCCAGTGGTACATCAAGTTGGTTCTAGTCATCACGAACATCATTGCCTGTCCACCATGTCTACATGAAATCCATACGCTAACTCACAAACTCACTTTTTTCATAATTAAGGAAGGAAAATGCTGAGAAAAATTTAAAAAAAAAAAATCGATTACTATAATTTTCCTTTCGAGGGGATGGGAGAAGTGAAAAACTATTATAAAATCAACCAATACTAATTAGATTGGCTTTTCCAATGCCGTACAAATAATTTATTTAAAGAGACCTTAATCAGAAACAAATTGCGACCAACCGGATGAATGTAATTATCGGCTGACGTCACTTGTTAGGGTTTTTCTAATTATCGGTTACCAAGACAACAAGTTGTTAATGATTTATATTCTAATTACTTAACTTTCTGTTAGTTGTTTGGTTTGTTTTTTAATAACTGGACTGTTCAAAAATTTAAACTTTTCTATTTCATCATATTCAAGTAAACATTAATAGCGCGAAGTTGTTAAGTAATGTAATATTTAAGCTGTTTTTCTGAGGTTTATGTTCGTTATTAGCCTTACTAAGATCCAGCTTTGATACTTTGTAGCCAGCAGGGAGCGAAGAAACTGTGGCATTAAGGAATAAGTTTGAACCTTGAATGAAGGATATTGATCACTTAAATATGTGGCAGGAGGTTTCCAATTTTTTTGGTAATGAAACGCAACTCTCCCAAAATTACCAAATAATTATTAAACCTTCTTGTTTGTAACAGATGTAAAATTAATTTTTAGCCATTTTGTGTACGCTTGAGAACATCTACAGCTGTTAACATTTAATTTTTCTTAGAAAATCACTAGGAAAACACCCGATATTAAGAAAAATACTAGCTTTACGGCCTTGGCAATATTTTTAGTAGAAAGGGGATGAAAAAATACATAAAAATGACCTATCGCCTGCTCTTCTTACTCTTTGATAACAAGTTAAAAAATTGAAATATGATTAATAAATACCAGATTTTGAAATGGCCCTAGCACCTTTAATTTTAAAGATATCGAATTGCGGTTTCCGGTTTCTTTCATAACTCTTTTATACTCTTTAAAACTCTGTGTTTATAAAAATGGGGGTCATCCGCGAACCCTTACTTTTGGAGACCCGCGTATGCGGGCAGGAATCTAAAATCAAGTCACATATTCTTGGAACTAGAGGTGACGGGCAACAAATTTTTCCTCTACCATTTTTTTTGCTCAGATCAACCGTTTAAGCATGAAGCCGTCTTAAAATGAACACCCGCGTATATGTCCCGGATTCAAGAAATGTCTTACCATGTTCCTCCTCTTGGCTGAGATGATCCAGGTGTCTGTTTCCATTCTCCTGGCTTAGAGTGGCAGTTATTGCATGAACTCTCATACCACTGGTATACTGCTGTTATATACTGTATACATACAGCGTACATGCTGATGGTATACTGCTGGTATTCTTGCATGTCCAATCTTTACCGCCGCCGGAACCCTAAAATGCTTCTTCCGCAGATGTAACAAGTATCTTATAATGACTGTCCTAAAGCCTTCATCGATAGTCCATTAACTCTCCAATTCTTTCAACCTCCATATTCTGACAATGGGTTTAACCTGGTGATGAGTTGATTGAACAATTATATCATTTTTTATAATGCTGCGCTAAACGAGTATCTTGTATTTCATAATTCAAAAAATCCCACAAAGTAATTAAAAATAAAAAACGTTCTACAACGTAATTTTAGAACTATAATACAGCAACTGTTTGTCTCTTCAAATTCTTACTTATTTGGAATATAAATCTTGAATTCCTAGCATAAATAGAATAAAAAACTTATTTCAGCATAAAGTAGAGAATTACAGAACATTTATTCGATAAACTGACAATATAAAATAAATAAAAGATAGATTATTCCACAGTCTTGGGAAAAAAACTAAAATTAAAATTATAGAAATTAAATAAAGAAAAAGTAACTTCATTTAAACGGTAAAACTTTTAAACCGGAAATGAAATAAAGAAGGCGATGGAAAGCAAGCGGTAAAAGAAAGGACATCATTTTGGAACAGGAAATGAACCAATACTGAAAACTGTGTTTATTTAATAATTGAATTATTGTCGTGTCACAGTGTTTTTGTCACCTCTGTTTTGCTACTTTCTTGTTATCTTTCTTGTCTGTCCTTCGTCTTCTTTTTGAATTTAATTCCCCGGTGGCATTTGTTAATGAAGTCGAAAAAAGAATCGAAAGTTTTTTTTTGTTCTTAGCCTTGTTCGTTGTTCCTTTTCTGTTCTCTTTAATCCCCTACTTCGTCAAAAATCAAATCTTTCGTAGTTATCTTGGAACAGTTTACTTTATTAATAAAGGATCGATTATTTTATTAGCTGATTGTAACTGGAAAGAAGGAAAACGAGTAAAAATAAAAGGAAAGAAAGGCAAATGTATAAAAAATGAGAGCCATTCTCTCTCTCTCTCTCTGGAACTAAGTTTAGACAGGAAATTATGGATATAGAACAGCAAAAAAAAATTAGCGAATCAAACTAAGTCGGAATAAAAAAAAAAAAAACACAACTAAGAAGCTTACATTAATCGAAAGAGTTAGTCGATTTGTGTTAGGGGCTACAAAAAATTAGTTTTTGTTTCAAAAGGAAAGGAAGGGATAGTTTGTGCATGTGTCGCTCTAATGTCTACGAATTATTGAATCGACTTTAAAACAAGAAAAAACGCAAAACTTCGACTCTTCACTTAATTAGCCAGTTATAACTACGACGATGAATGGAGGGAAGAGGGATTCGACAGTGGGCCTCTAAAACATTTCCGGTATATCATTAGACATAGAATATTTTAGTTTCAACGTTTCTTCAAATATTACTAAACTGCTCAGACTTTTTGATATTGATTTCTAACTTCCAAATTAGTCCACCAGTTGAAGGGAACACTTCTTTTTATGTCGACTAATTAATTTATTTCTGCCATTTAAATATTTTAATGTGTATTATCTACAAAAAGAATTTTTTTTTTTTTTTGCATTTATTTATGCTACAATCAGCGCGTTAGCGCTATAAGTAACAGTGATAACCGAGTAACATAGAATAACAGAAGTATACGAGTGGAGAAGTTACCCAGTGGTAACACTCCTAAAACATTAGGCTATTAGTCGCTCTCTTCACTTGAGAGGAGATCACGAGGCCACTGTCTCTTAAGGCGTCTTGACCGCGGTTTATCAGGAAGAGTCCTAGAAGAAAGATTTTGAGCAAGAGGATTTATATGAGATTGCTGGTTGAAGTGGAGTTTTCTGTATCTGGTTTCTAGCGACTTGTGTGACAAAAGGAATGTTAAGGTCACAGTGCGTATAGTCCAGGTTGGGAGACATAAAGTGGAGCGTGTACAATAGTTCGAAGTATTTTAGATTGTAGAGATTGAATCCTTTGAAGATTGGAGCGTTTGGTTGAACCCCACAGCTCTATTCCATACGACCAGATGGGTTTTAAAATAGAAGTATAAATCAATCTTTTGTCGTCCAGAGAGAGTTTTGATCTGTCGTCTAAGAGTCTGTCTTTTAAGTAGTCGATAGCGTCTGTTCAGTTCTGTTCTTTTAAGTCTAGTGTGGGGGTTCCAAGAAAGTCTTCAGTCTAAGTAAAGCCCAAGGTAGCGGGCAACGTTTACTACTGGTAGAGGAGTTAGGTTATAGAAGAAGACTGGAGGAAGTGTAATGCGCCGACAAAAAGAATAAAATGTAATAAGTGAATATGATAAAAGAAGACTTCATGACCTGGATCAACTTGAGGAGAGAAGCTGCCCACCGGCAACACTCTCGCTGGAGTTTCTTGCACTACTTGCTGGTCACGAGGCCAACAGCGTTTCAATCGTCGTGGAGGACGATCTGGAATCGTTGCGGGGAGGCGAGATTTCGAACAAGAGGATTTTTGTACAGAATGGGGAGAGAGTCAAAGAATTTTCTGTATTTAGATTTAGATTCGCGTCAGTTACGTATGAGATTTTGAGGTCATTATGGAGGGTGGAGTTAGAGACATAAAATGGAGAATTCGTAATCTGACGGAGTAATTTTTGGATTGGAAGGACTGTATTTTTTGTGAATTGGAAAGTTTGGCTGAACCCCACAGTTCATAAGTCCATAAGTCCAGATCGGTTTAAGTGAGCAGTTGTACTCGTATATTAATTCTTTTAAGTTCCAGTGGTAGCTTAGATTGTCTGCCAATTAGTCGTAACAGTAACATTTGTTTCTTTGGTTGAATTCAAGTCTTTTCAGTTTAGTGGGCGGATTCCACGTTAATCTTTTGTCGATGTACATCCCAGATTAGATTAAATTTGGGTGGCCTCAAGGCCTGCGCCACCGCGACCCCTATGGATCTATTGTGGCTCCCCGGCTTTAGAGCTCACCCTCCAGACCCGTCCGATTGATCAGACTCTTAATTCTGGAGAGTGGCTCCTGGGTAAAGCTCTCAGGCCTTGGTTTTTCCTCCCCGAGAAGTAACATCCTTAGCCATACGAGCCCCTCACACTGACACAACACGTGTAGTGCCGTTTCTTCCTCTTCCTGACAGAACCTACAAAGGCTATCATCTGCCAGGCCCATGCGATGCATGTGCTTTCTGAGCCTGCAGTGGCCCGTTAATAGGCCTACAATTATCCTTATAGCCCCACGGCCTTGACGGATTAATTCTGCGGTCAGCCTCGGCGAGTAGCCTCTGATGAACACCTTCGCCTGTCGCAGCCCAGTGGTGGCAAGCCACCACTCCTGAGCCTTACTCTGCACCCATGCATTGATGGCCGCAGACTTAACACATTTCGAAACCCCAAAGCAGGGCTCCGGGCCAACGAAGTGTCCCGCAGAGCCTTCCCGGGCCAATAAATCTGCCACTTCGTTCCCCTTGTGTCCTGAATGACCAGGTACCCAAACTAGAAAGACCATATTCTGGTCACTAATTTCCTTCAGGGCACCCAGACAGTCCCAAACCAGCCTTGAATTGACCTGGTAGGAACTAATTGCCCGTAGAGCAGCCTGACTATCCGAGAAAATTACGACCTTAGAGTTAATAATTCTTCGCCCTTTAATCTCGGTAGCACAGAACCTAATTGCAGCTAGCTCAGCCTGAAAAACTGTAGCTAGTTTTCCTAGGCTAACCGAAAAGCTACATTTCGGTTTCGCCCCGTACACTCCCGCTCCTACTCCCTCCTCCAACTTGGAGCCATCTGTATGTACATCCCAAAGTAGCGTACTAAATTAGCAGAAGGAAGAGGAATTGAGTTGAAACTTATAGAGGGAACAAGAATTACGACGCAGAGTAAAAGTTATCTGTTCGCACTTTTCAGTATTGAATTTGACTCTCCATTTTATACGAGATTTCGTATTACAATTATTCGATTTTCTGTCAACGTCTTTTCTTTTTTAAAAAACATTTATTATTCTAAGACGTTTTTTTTAATTTAATTTTTTTATTTTGCAGGCTCCTGTTTCCGGTAATGATCCTACTTTCTCATTATTGATTCATATTGGTAATTTGTAAGTAAAAATATTGGATAATTTTTTTATTTTTAATTTATTTTTTAGTTACCGGAAGTACACGTATTTAGGTCCGTAACTGAAAAATGGTTTTTAGAAACCTGTGCCAATGAGAGCCATAATTTAGTAACCACATTTCCTCTACCGGAAGTGCCATTTTGATGAGGGCTATCAATTTTTTTAAATTTTTTTTTTTTTTTGGAATAACTTCATAATTTTATTCTTAAAGTTTTAATTTCGTTGATCCAAAACATTATTGATTAATTGGATATGGATTTAGTGATTGGCAGATGTGATTTAACTTTGCACTTAAAGAGGACCGGAAGGAGGGGGCGGAAGAAAAACAAAAGCAGACTGCCAAAAAACAAAAAGGGGAAAATAATAAAAGAAAAACGAATATCGAATGGAAAAATTTTGTTGTAAAAAAAAACAAACAAGTAATTTATCACAAGGTAGGGAGAGGAAAACTCCCATTTTCTGAGCCAAAATGGCAACAGCAATGGTTTTGCTCCAAGTCAACATATTATCCCAGAAGTCTTCCTTTTGCTACATTGTCTACGTCCTGGACAGTGTATCCTCTGTCTCTTCTTCCAGATCTCTCTCTCTCTCTCTCTCTCCCTGGCTTCTGGTGTGCCGCAGGGCTCTGTTTTGGGTCCGTTATTGTTCTCTATCTATGTTAGTGATATTTCTAGAGTTATCTCAAACTGTTTGCATCTCATTTACGCTGATGATTTAATTCTCTATTTTCATATTCCTTTTGATCAATTGGAGAATGGAATCAGATGTGTAAATGATGACGTCGCTTCTATTTTTAATTGGGCAAAAGATAAAAATTTATCTTTTAATGCCGGTAAAATGAAGGCGATGGTGGTTGGTAGCTCTAGATTTGTTAATGGCATCGATTTTAACAATATTTCTAGGATAAAAATTGGTAACATTGATCTACCTTATGTGGATTCTGCTAAGTTTTTGGGAGTTACCTTCAATAGCACCTTAACTTGGCATAATCATGTGGGTGATGTTGTCAATAGAATGAACAAAGCTCTGTATCAACTGAAGTACCATAAAGAAATCTTGCCTGTGTCACTAAGAAAGCAGTTGGTTCAAACACTCATCCTCCCGCATGTAGATTATTGCTGTCTTGTTTATTTGGACCTGACTTCAGAACTGAATACAAGGATACAAAGAGCTCTAAACTCGGGTGTTCGTTTCATTTTTGATGTCAGGAGAGATGAACATATTACTCCTTATTACCATCGTCTGAACTGGCTAAATGTTGAATACAGAAGGCAATATTTTTTAGGTGCCTTTATTTATTTTCTGTTCAAAAATAGAGCACCAGATTATCTGTATTCACTATTTAGTAGCAAAGAACAGTTACACTTGAGGACCACTCGACAAGTGGATACAAAGTTGTACACGCCCACACCTAGGACTGCAACCTATCAAAATTCTTTTTATTTAAAAGCTTGTAGGTTATGGAACTCACTTCCGATTGGTTTGCGTGCAAAGTCTGTCAATACGTTTAAACCTCATTTATACGAACATTTTATCAAAAGTTATCTAAATCAGTGATTTATTATTAAAGTTATTATTATCATTACTATTATTACTTCTTTGTTCCAATTATTATCTTTATTTCGTCATGTTTTCCTCTACTTATTATCACTATCACTATTACTATTATTATTGATATTATTGTTATTAATGTTATTATTATCATTATATAATTATTATATTGTAAGCAGTAGACCTATTCTTTTCTTTTATGTTAACATTTTTATTTATGTATTTATTTGTGTATATATTTAAAACGGAAATGGAATTTTAGTTTTATTTTTTATCTTTTTGTTTTACTCTGTATATATTGTAAATATTAATTTGGCAGCAACTCAGAAGAGAAATTTTAGTTTATTAAATTTATGTATATACTTTTTGTTGTCCTTAAGGGACTAATGTCCCAGGACATTAATAAACGTATTTCTTTCTTCTTTCTTTCTTCTTTCCCCCAGTAAACCCTAGTGGGGGAGGAGTACCACTTAGTTTTTTTACCTCAATTTCCACTGCTTTGAGTTAAATCGGGAAAACTTTTTTGATATTGTTATGTGAGAACAGGCTAAAAGTTTTCTGAATTGAATTGTTGGTGGGGATAGAATTTAGGCCAATTTTTTTTTTTTTTACTGGAGTATTTTTCCAAAATTAGGTCTTAACCCTGACCTGTTTGTTCCTGTTACATTTTTTTTTCTGTTTTGAAGCATTTTTTTAATTTTTTAAATTACACTTATTTACACACTAATTGTTGAATAATTAGAATCACTTATTCAGTAATATTTAATTTAATAATTAATTATTAACCAACTGTTTTTAACTGTTTTCTGCTTAAATTCAAGCGACCCCCCTCCTGTATAACTCCAAATTTACAATTCTAAAACTTACAAATGCACAAAACTTGTAAACATTTATTAGGTTTTAAAAGAAAAAAGTTTTACGAGTCATTAACATTTTGATAACACACATAAACCGCATATAAAACCTCCCTCTGTTCAGTCGGCAAGTGTATTGCGAGATGGAAACATCGAAATCATCGCACAAAACTGGGCTTAACTATCTCTCTGATGATCGATGAAAGACCGGTGCTATGATAAAATCAACCATCCTAGTTTTGCATTTAAGATCACAATAATCTATAAAAACTCACTTACATGACGTCAATAAATTAATAATAAACACTTTTACTGATCAATCAATCATTCGATCAAATATGAATATATAGTTTTCGTGACCGCAAATTGTTTAACGTTAGGATGGAAGATTTGCGAGGAATCGGTCAAATAAAACAACTCGTCTTTTTTGCCAACGTTTCGACAAATATATTGTCCTCTTACAGTTTCTGTAACTCAACCAACCCCGGGGAAATCCAAAAACTGCCCGTAAATGGTGGTGGCCACTAGTGAGAGTGTCCTTTATGGGGGGGCTCGACTGTATTTTATATTTACAAAAAAAGAAAAATGATATCAAAAATAAAATTGATTGGGATTGAATACTTTATATTCATCAATCCCTGAATTAGAAAGCTAACGTTTAAAATAAATCCAATTTAATTGGCTTCAATTGGCTTATTGTTGACTTCAGTGTCTTTTAAAAGTAATAATTTATCTTTTTTTTAAGGGGGGGGGAATTTTTGAGTTTAAAGAGAAATTTCGCATTAAAATGACGTGGAATAAAGTCTTGCGAGTATTCCATACCAGATGTTTTTTGCTTAGCACGCTATATAATCCATTTAATTGGTTAATATTTGTTTTTAAGAACTGAGCGTAAATGACGACAGCATTTGGAGGGGGGGTTCTATGGTAGTAACAAGATGTTAGCAAAGTATCCTCATCTCGTACACTTTACTCTTTCTGTTTATATTTTCCATTGGAGGATGACTTGACATAACTATAATAGTGAAGATGCAGAAGAAGATTGAAGCGGTGATAACGGAGAGTGTGCGCGAGAAAAGGGTAAATGGGACAGAGGGGGGGAAGGTAAAAGAAAGGAGAAAAAGTAGCAGAAAACAGCTCTGGCACACAGTGACGTGTAAACAGAGACAGTAGCGCTCATGAGGCTTGTTGGGCTAAGTAAACATTAGTTAATGAGCAGGGGAGCTGACTGCTGTTATCCGTATTTTCCACCATCCCATTCCTCTTCCGTATTCTTTCATTTTACTTCGCTTTTCTTTTTTGTTTTTGTGTATATATACATTTTTTTTTTTTGCCTGTTATATCCTGCTCGCTTGTTCTGTATGCTGAATGCGTCACTCTTTCGTTCATATTTCAAACTGTCGTCAGTTTTCTCTCTTCAATCGTGAAATTTGTTTCTCCTTTCCTATAGTTCTGTGTGTAAGCTGGGCTGTGTTTATTCTTTCTTTTACTCTGCTATTTTTCTTCTTCTTTGCAATTATTGTCTTTCACGATTTTATTTTTATTATTATTTAAATTTTGCGCGGTTTACCATTCTCAATTTGACAGAGTATGAAATGATTTTGAAAATAAATATATCCTAATTTCTTAAAAGATAAATATGAGAAAATGTGTCCAGATAATAAGGGTTCAAAAATTAGGTTAGTAAAAATTAATTTCAAGTTGGCCTCTTCTAAGTAGGCACCATGATAGCCGAGCGGTTAAGATACTAGACCCGCAAAGCTAAGATGTATTATTGGTTTAGAGAGTTCGATTCCCGTTCTCTTAGTCTTGTATTTTATTTAATGGTTAATATGAGAAATTTATAGTAAAGTATGTTAGGCGGTTATAGGCTAGACCCGCAATGCTAAGATGTATTGTTGGTTTATTGGGTTCGATTCCCGTTCTCTTAGTCTTGATTTTATTTAATGGTTAATATGAGAAATTTAATAGTAAGATTAAGATTAAGATTCAGCTAGGGCGGCCTCAAGGCCTCAGTGTGACCTCTTTGGATCTATTGTGGTTCCCCTTCTCTAGAGCTCGCCCTCTAGACCCGTCCTATTAATCAGACTCTTAATTCTGGAGAGCGACTCTTAGGCCTTGGTTTTTTCCCTTCCCGAGAAGTAACATCCTTAGCCACACGAACCCCTCACTCTGACACAACACTTGCAGTGCCGTTTTCTCCTCTTGCTCCTCCTGACAGAACCTACAGTAAGCTGCCTCATCTGCCAGGCCCATGCAATGCATGTGTTTTCTGAGCCTGCAGTGGCCCAGTTAATAGGCCTATAATTATCCTTATAGCCCCACGGCCTTAACGAATTAGTTCCGCAGTCAGCCTCAGCGAATACCCTCTAATGGCCTGTCCCTGCCCAGTGTAGTCAGCCAAATTTAATAGAAAGTATTTATGACAAAATAATGCCACTATTCGTAAGATATTAGTAATAAATGCCTCCAAAATTGTCGTCCATATTTGTAGTTGAATAAACAACTGCCAGTCTAGATAATCGTGTGAATGTTTCACTCTAATATTTGTGACATTGCACATAGAATGATAAAATTCTGGAAACCCCAGCGAAGGCATTTTTTAGACTAAGGAAACGGTTGGTGAATATAGCGCTGAGTGAATTCCACTATTGAAGCCAAAGTCCGTGTCTAATTAGGTAAGCCGGTGAATGAGTAGTAGGTAATATATACATATATACAATAAACACCTCCTAGCTAGTAGCCACTTTCAATTATTTAGCACACAGGTTCCTTGGTATATAGGTTTATGCGAGGTGGCCACTTGCCTCGGTCCACCGATCTCTCCAATGTGGCTGGCTGGCTACACAGGCCGCACGGTGCTAGGCCAAGCGAATAATTAATCCAGGGTGGTCGATCCAAATTGAAATAGCAATCATGTTTGAAGCGTGAAATACGAACAATAATAATAAAAAAGGAACTAGCCCGCACGTGTACTTGAGACCATAAAAATTGCCCCTACAACTTTGTTTGAATTCTTTTTTTGGGAGAGGGGGAGAATATAATATTATAATGGAAAAAATAAAAGTGCATATTCATGAAATGCTTCATGCGTTCGAAACATGTGGACTTAATTAATTATTGTCATTATTATTTTTGTTAGTAAGTAACTGCAGCTAATTTCACCCGAACTGCTGAAAGCGCTTTCTTCTAGCGAGCTTATTTAGATAATTTTACGATGGAAAATTCACTTCGAATCCCTAGGGAAAGTCGGTGGAGCCATTTTTCAGTGAACATCAATAAAAACAGAAACAGTGAGTGATGGAAAGGATAGTGGAAATGCACCTTGCAAAGGAAGGACCGGAGTTCGAATCCAGCAGACTGCTGTTTAAATCTTTCTTACAACTCTTTGACAGATAAAAGGATAAGCTTTTTTCCCCCAACATTTCTAGCCATTACGCGAACTGCCTCTTCTCCAGAAAGGACAGTGCTTTTTGCTACACTTTTTTTCTTATTGCTTTGGGATGAGCGTATTCTTCATTTTCGGAAATCTGAAAGTGAGGATGTGTTTGAGGGCACTGAATTCTAATCTCTTCACCTCTAGATTGATTGTGGAATTTTCTTGAAGACTTGAAGAGCTCTAGGTGTGTGTGTGTGGAAGAGCTAAACTGGGCCCAGTTCTTTTGGGGAAGAATAGCCAATCTAATCTAAGTCCTCTTTTAGTATCTCCTCTTTTTGTATGACCTCTTTCAATACGTCCTTTTTTAGTAAGTCCTCTTTCAGTACGTCCTCTTTTAGTAAGTCCTCTTTCAGTACGTCCTCTTTCAGTACGTCCTCTTTCAGTACTTCCTCTTTCAGTACGTCCATGAAATATATATTGGATAGGCTAGCCCCGAATTGACCACGTTACTCCTCCTCATCAGTCACGTGCTTTTGTTAGTACGTCAAATGACACCTCACACTTTCAGTGATACTGATTAAGATGTCGTCCAGGGATATTCTTGAAAAATATTCTTTGGTTTCTTGCACAGGGTTTTTCTCAGGCATTGGTTGGGTATCTTCCATGTGGTTAAGACATCTCTGCATAATGGTGCACCCGTATCGCCAGCCCCCAGTTTAAGAGTTTGTGAGATATGGAGGTAGAAAATCCACTTGATGATGGTCGTTTTTTTGGAGTTCAGGAGTTTTCGATTTTTTTTTTGTGCAAGATACAACATGTTAGTCTAACTTTTTGTGCAAGATACAACATGTTAGTCTAACTTTTTGTGCAAGATACAACATGTTAGTCTAACTTTTTTATAGATAGTATGAAAAAATAATTGCCATTTCAGTGGAGTAAAATTTATTTTGCCGAGCTTTCGACCTAGGGACTAGGTCATCTTCAGGGCTGTGGAACATATTTACAGTTTGTTAACAATTATTCTATTAAAATAATAATATAATATGTATAATATAATGAATTTAACTTCCACACAACCTAACACATATCACACACAGACCGATCACACTCAGCCCATGAACACAGACAAGACAGAAGACACACCAACCCTGTAATGTTGTAAAATATTACTTTGTAAACTAGGTAAATAATTTTTGTAAATTCATTATATTATACATATTATATTATTATTTTAATAGAATAATTGTTAACAATCTGTAATTATGTTCCACAGCCCTGAAGATAACCTAGTCCCTAGGACGAAAGCTCGGCAAAATAAATTTTACTCGACTGAAATGGCAATTATTTTTTCATCCATCCTATTGGAACTATGAATCAGTCACCAAAAAGAATGGACAACCATTTTTTATAGATGTTTATTAGCCTAAATTGCGTGGTATTTGATGAAAGGAAGTAGACGTCAGTGCGGAATGTAAAGTCGCGAATAACTATTTCCGCATCCGAACTACGTAGTAAAGACAGATGATTGAATGGAGGGGGTATTTAGATCTACGCTTCTTCCTTACAGATGTTTTTTTTTTTTTTTAAAGAAAATTCATCAAAAAGAGACAATGGTGTTATCAAACGTGATTCTTTGATTATTAAATAACACAAATTAGAAATAATATTTTATAATTTTATTCTTTTTTCTTTCCATTTTTCACTTTTAGTTTAGCGTGGTTAATTTCAACGCGCACCTGACAGGAACCCCTCAGGAGCACTGCGTGTGTGCGTAAAGGGAAAGAAGGGGAAACAGCACAGGGCAGCCACTCGCCTGGCACGCGGTGTACTGATTGTTAGTACGGGTAAATATCTGAAGTGGGATGGATGGAGTGGGGAATGAAATGAAGGCTAAAGGTGGGCTACACCAGGCTGGGGGTGCAGGCGGGCGGGTGTTAGGCGCAAGGAAAAGAGAGAGCAATAGACAGTCAGGAAGCGTGCTAAACTTTCTCTTTCTACTTGGAGCGTACGTGTGTCTGTCTGTGTAAACACAGTAGGCCGCCGGTAGTTGACTCATGGCCTCTCCTGGATCATAAAAAAAAAAGGAAAAGAAAAAAAAAAAAAACGATCCTAGACATTTACAACACCTGGCTAATCATAATATTAACAGTTAAGTTTAATTGGTTACAATAACACCGGTACAATATCTGAGAACGAGGGCTTTTTTTTATTGATGGAGATTATAAACAAATGAGTTTTTTTAAGTATTAAGTGCTTTGGTTGGGTTTTTATTTGTATTTTTGTTTTTTTAAAACGTTCTCGTACTGAAAAAAGGACGTACTGAAAGAGGACTTACTAAAAGAGGACTTACTAAAAGAGGACTTAGTTTAGATTAGGGCGGCCACTGCGACCCCTTTGGATCTATTGTGGCTCCCCAACTTTAGAGCTCTCCCTCCAGACCCGTCCGTTTAATCAGACTCTTAATTCTGGAGAGCGACTCCTGGGTAAAGCTCTCAAGGCCTTGGTTTTTCCTCCCCGAGAAGTGACATCCTTAGCAAAACAAGCTTCTCACACTAACACAACGCGTGCAGTGCAAAAAAGAAGACATTGATAGAGGACTTACCTAAAGAGGACGTACTGAAAGAGTACTTAGATTAGATTAGGGCGGCCTCAAGGCCTACGCCACTACGACCCCTTTGGATCTATTATGGCTCCCCAACTTTAGAGCTCTCCTTCTAGACCCGTCCGTTTAATCAGACTCTTAATTCTGGAGAGCGACTTCTGGGTAAAGCTCTCAAGGCCTTGGTTTTTCCTCCCCGAGAAGTGATATCCTTCGCCAAACAAACCCCTCACACTGACACAAAATGTGCAGTGCAAAAAAGAGAACTTACTAAAAGAGGACGTACTGTAAGAGGACTTACTAGAAGAGGACGTGCTGAAAGAGTACTTACTAAAAGAGGACGTACTGAATGAGAACTTACTAGAAGAGGTTTTACTGAAAGAGGACTTACTAAAAGAGGACATACTGAAAGAGGTCGTACAAAAAGAGGAGATACTAAAAAAATACTTAGATTAGATTAGGGCGGCCTCCAGGCCTACGCCACTGTGACCCCTTTAGATCTATTGTGACTCCCCAACTTTAGAGCTCTCCTTCCAGACCCGTCCGTTTAATCAGACTCTTAATTCTGGAGAGCGACTCCTGGGTAAAGCTCTCAAGGCCTTGGATTTTCCTCCTCGACAAGTAACATTCTTAGCCAAACAAGCCCCTCACACTAACAAAACGCGTGCAATGCAAAAAAGAGGACTTACTAAAAGAGGACGTACTGAAAGAGGACTTACTGAAAGAGGACTTACTAGAAGAGAACGTACTGAAAGAGGTCGTACCAAAAGAATTCGACTAAAAGTATTTCAAATGGATGGTAAGGCCCGCATTAATGGATAATATCTTTGATTTTATCCTGTCGTAGCATGCATATTTCTTGTATCCCTGATTGGTTTTCGGTCTTTCATTCAGCATGATTAGTCAGTAGATGGTAGGAGGTAGATTAGTCAGTTTGGTGTAGAGATTTCGACTTCACTTTTTGTTTCCGTCTTGTACTACACTTGCTGACAGAGTGAGAGAGAGGTGACATTGTGTGTATCAGTATTATTCAAAATGTTGATGAATCGTCAAACTTTTTTAAAAATAATGAAATCTAGTAGTTGTTTGTAGTACCCAGTTTTTTTCGTAAATAGGTAATATTTTAGAATTGTAAAGTCAAAAATTTTATTTCATAAATTTAAGCAAATTCAAGCAGTAAATATGAAATTATTATTTTTGGTTCATCTGTACTAAGCAATAATTGTTGTTAAATTAAATATTGATGAACATGTGATTCTAATAAATTAATATATATTGCGTTAATAAGTACTATCTTGAATAGAAGACTTCAATCAGTTAAGCGTGTTTGACGTGTACGATACGTCAAACCAATTCTATATTACGGTGCGTTGGACGTGTATACTCGTTGTGAACTTTATAAAATTGCCATTAACTATAAAAACTCGAACTTTTAATATAAATTCAATAAGAATATTATTTGGTGGGATGTTTCCTTTATCTTACCAATAGAACTGCCAAGTATTTTACACGTAGCGGGGTGGAGGGAGTCTCAGCCAAATGATAAGTGGTTGGTACATGTTTGGTCACCGCATTAGAGATTGGGGAATTACGCACACAAATAGAAGCTGTCAACCCTTGTGCAATGGCCGTTTTTGTACCTTAGATAGAGATTCAGACCTCACAGTACGAGCATGATTTCATTTTGCGCAGAATTCAAAGCTCTCTTTTCTTCCTTGTAAAAAGCTTTTGGCCTCCCTAGTTAACTAGAGCAATGCATATACGAGGGTCGTTTGAAAAGTCCGTGCAAAAATAAAAACTACTTAATTTTTTGGGGTAAACCTTTTTTATTTTTCAACATAGTCTCCTTTTAGGCTTATACACTTCGTCCAACGCTGCTCTAGTTTGTTGATCCCTTCCGAATAATAGGATTTGTCCAAGTCTGAAAAATAGCCATTCGTTTCTGCAATCACCTCCTCGTTTGAATAAAATCTTTTTCCCGCCAGCCATTTCTTCATATTGGGGAACAAATAGTAGTCCGAGGGAGCCAAGTCTGGGGAATAGGGGGGGATGTGAAACGAGTTGGAACCCTATTTCCATTAATTTTGCGACCACAACTGCTGAGGTGTGAGCTGGTGCGTTGTCGTGATGGAAAAGGACTTTTTTGTGGGCCAATCGTGGGCGTTTTTCTTGCAGCTCGGTTTTCAAACGGTCCAATAACGATGAATAATATGCACCTGTAATAGTTTTACCCTTTTCCAGATAGTCGATGAGGATTATTCCTTGCGAATCCCAAAAGACAGTAGCCATAATCTTTCCGGCCGAAGGAACGGTCTTCGCCTTTTTTTGGCGCAGATTCCCCCTTGGTAACCCATTGTTTAGATTGTTCTTTGGTCTCAGCAGTGTAGTGATGTTTCATCCGCAGTGACGAAACGACGCTTAAAGTCCTGCGGATTCTTCTGGAACAGCTGCAAACCGTCCTTGCAACACTTCACACGATTTCGTTTTTGGTCAAGCGTGAGCAATCGCGGCACCCATCTTGCGGATAGCTTTGTCATGTCCAAATGTTGATGCAAAATATTATGTACCCGTTCATTCGAGATACCCACAGCACTAGCAATCTCACGCACCTTCACTCTTCTGTCATCCATCACCATATCATGGATTTTATCAATGATTTCTGGAGTAGTAACCTCAACAGGGCGTCCAGAACGTTCAGCGTCACTTGTGCCCATATGGCCACTCTGAAAATTTTGAAACCACTTATAAACTGTTCTAATCGAAGGTGCAGAGTCACCATAATGTTTATCAAGCTTCTCTTTAGTCTCCTGAGGCGTTTTGCCTTTCATAAATTAGTGTTTAATCAACACACGAAATTCTTTTTCGTCCATCTTTTGAAAATCACTCGACTTCCTCGATTCAAACGAATGCCAAACACAAAGAAATAGACCGATCTGGTTGAAACTTGTTGTGCGTTCTTCCAAGAGATGCTACTAACTAAACATAACCTCGATACGCGCCAGTGGTGCTATCTCTCTGACTTTGCACGGACTTTTCAAACGACCCTCGTATGAAGCGGCGGTGCAAGATTTTGAATGAACACAGAATGCTCTGGTAATCTGTAAGCCCCCCGAGAGATTGCAGAAAAAAGTCGCTCGCTAAAATGGTTAAAACAGTATAGAACATTCAATGTGCTAGTATATTCCTACTTTATTTTTTGTGAGCCTATCTATCACTGAGTTTGGTACAGAATCATTTTAAGGTGTGTATCAGAGTTATTAAAAGATAATTTGGTCTTTCATAATGTATTTTGGTGAATGGCTTTCTGGTTGTATATTTCTAGTATTTTGCAGGATGTTCATAAGTCTTCCATTCCTTTTTTTGTATGCAACAGCGTCATTGGGTTGTTGATACTTTCCGGTTCTGGTGACGTGAGTTTTTTTCTTTGTACTTATCTGCAATTTTTTTTTGGAATAGTCATTAAATTTTCCTGGCGTACAGGTGGTCATTAAAAACATTTATTTCCGGTTAAAATATAATTTTGAAAATTTATCGCGATCGCTATGCTTTTGCTTCCTGCGGTGAGAGGATAGTCTAATCAATTTATACTCAAGCCTGGAGATAGAAGGTTTATGGAGTTTTGAAAAATTATTATATTCAACAGTAATATAGATCTGTAAAGGTGGTCGAGTAAAATGAACTATGTTCAGGTAAATCTGGTCCAATTGTTCCATCTATAAACCATTAAACATCACCCCCACTAAGGAACGTCTTGAATTACCAAACTCACCTTGATATTTTCCCTAAAATATTTTTGTGGGTAAAATCTCGATGCACACCTTTCACTACGCGGCCTACTCTCTCTCTCTGTCTTTCTCCCTCACCCACCACTTTTAGCTGATGACCTAAAATCCACCCAGATTCGGAAGCAGATGTCATATGGATTCGGTACATATGTTGTTTGGTAAAGCTTTCTTAAAAGGGGTTAAATTTATTGAGAAGGTGAAAAAGGTGTTTGGTGTTCGTAATAAGAACTACCCTTTTTCTTACAAATCTTTATTTTTTTTTTTGTTTTCAAGAATTTTTCCAGAATCTTGTATAATAGTTCGGGGTGGTTTAACATTTAACATCTGTTGCCAAGAGCAATAGGTGGTAACTGAAAGAGATTTTGTGCGAAGGGTTAAAATGCTTTTGATATGGGTCATCCTGAAGGAAACTGTTGACAATTGCAAAAACTCTCTGCATATGCAGTCCTAATACTGCAGTTTCTATCTCCATACACACACATACCCAACACGGACGACTTCTAGTTCACCTGGTCGGGCAATCCCGCCACCGTATTTACAACCCCTTTTCCACCCTTTACTGATATACACGTGTGTGTGTATGTGTTAGTTAGATTGGTTACCAATGGTTACTACTCTCTATGGGATATCCCTAGATATATTTTTCGCGCGCTCATACTTATACACATCTGCCCACTAATACACTAAAAACTATTGTATGTTATCTACAAAACAGTTTTTGACCGTTGGCCGATACACACATGGCCTTCTGTATGAATGGGTGATTGTTTATTGGTTTATACTAACACCGTCACGTAAACTAACGGTATTTATGGTTTCCGATATTTTTGTGGTTACAATGAGAGATTGTGTGGGGGTAGGGAGGGTGATGACCGTTAAAAAGTATTCTCATTGATGAATATTACGGATGAAAAAATAAATAAATCTTAGAGAAATAGTATCTCTTGCAGTCTCAACCTGATTTTCTTTTACAGAGTTTGAACTTAATTAAAACTAGAGAAAGGATTAGTTTAGTGATCACTACTAAATTATATTGTACTACAGATATAAAGGTTACAGGGCCACGATAGCCGAGCGGTTAAGATACTAGACCCGCAATGCTGAGATGTATTGTTGGTTTAGTGGGTTCGATTCCCCCGATCTAGACTTTTGATTTTATTTAATGGTTTACATGAGGATTCATTCACGCAGCGGTTCGCTGTTGTTGCATACAACTTCCTGGGTGCTGCAATCCCATGGGTTCCTAGCACAGTACACCATGCATTTTTTCACTATGCAATTGGGGACATAATGCACCTAACTGACCTTTAAATAGAACTTTCCTGGAAAAATGTTCAAAAAAAAATGTTGTAACTCTATCTATAAGCAATTAGTAAAAAGTATTTTCATGAAAATCGAAGCAGCTGTTTTTGACCAAAATTTTGGAAAATGGGAAAAATCTATTCTTCTTAAAAACAATATTGTTGGAACTGTTTCATTTTCCGCTAACTTTTATTATTTGGTACCTCGGTTTTCGAACGACTTGACTTTCGAACAAAATCGGTATTCCACCAAGCAATTCGAGAAATATTGTCCTGAAATCCGAACAAACATTTTGAGGAACTCGAACACCACCGAGATGAGCCGAGTAGGTGTTTATATTTACACTTTTAGATCTTATTTCCTGTTTAGATACATGTTTTTACATTAAATATAAAAATTAGGCCAGTAAAACGGCCTAATATTTCTGGGGCTTAGTAACGAAATAAACTAGTTAACATTATTTCTTATGGGATAAATTGTTATGGTTCTCGACCAAACTGGTTCTCGACCGCACTTCCGTGAAGAATTGTGGTTGAGAACCGAGGTACCACTGTATTTAATTTATAATAACATTACTCAGGTGGTGAATTCGTACAATGCCCAAGAATAAGAAGTGGCACGTTAGAGAAAAGGGCAAAATACCCTTCTCTCTCTCTTTCCCACAATCTTAAAATCAATTTTTTTTTTTTTTAAATAAATGAAACTCAAGCATAACTGATAGTTATAAGATATAGTAAGACGTTAATGAACATAAATTACAATTGAGTGGTGTAGCTCTATGCTAATGTTGCGTGTCAGGTGGTTTAGTCATCTTGAGCTGTTTGATAATCCACCATCTTTTTTGGAGACTCATCCATCATCAGCCCCCACCACTATGATTGGCTGAAATTGGAACAAATGAGAGAAGCGTAGATTTATAAAAGCGTAGATTTTTATCTCATGAACTATTCACAAGAAATCAATCTGAAAATAAATAAAATCAGAAGCCTCATTAAATATATTTATTACATGACTTTATGTGAGCTAAAAAAAAATAGTAATAATTATAATACCCTAATAGTTAACTATTAAAGCAATAGGGTGCGCGCATGCTATCGTTGAAATTTATTTTCCCATGCCCTAAAACTTAGTGTATATATATATATATATATATATATATATATATATAAATAAAATGTTCATACAGACAGCCAGTAATTGTCAATTAGGTTTATATTTTCTGTTATATTTTGTGAAAGACATGCGCCCTTACAGTACTGTTATAATAGTCTGCATACGGCCAGCCAATAGGTACGTTATGCTAAGTAGTTGAGACTGAGTCACAGCGGATATGAACTGATACGGTACACTCCCTAGAGCACCCAAGGTATGTTGATATTCCCACAGGAATGAGTATGTTGGGGGAGACCAGAAATATTGACTTATTTGCACTTATCGATTAAAAAATAAAGTAATTGCCTATTTTTTAGGCAGGCTTAACGTCCAGCTACCAAATTAGGTGTCGTAGATGGAGGCTTCTAGCAAACACACTTTACTATAAATTTCTCATATTAACCATTAAATAAAATCCAATGCCTAGACCAGGGGGAATCGAACCCACTAAACCAACAATACATCTTAGCATTGAGGGTCTAGTCTCTTAAACGCCTAACATACTTTACTATAAATTTCTCATATTAACCATTAAATAAAATCCAAGGCCTAGACCAGGGGAATCGAACCCATTAAACCAACAATACATCTTAGCATTGCGGGTCTAGTCTCTAACCGCCTAACATACTTTACTATAAATTTCTCATATTATCCATTAAATAAAATACAAGGCCTAGATCGGGGGGATCGAACCGACTAAGCCAACAATACATCTTAGCTTTGCGGGTCTAGCCTTTAACCGCCTAACATACATACTTTACTGTAAATTTCTCATATTAACCATTAAATAAAATCCAAAGCCTAGACCTGGAGAATCGAACCCACTAAACCAACAATACATCTCAGTATTGCGGGTCTAGCCTATAACCGCTCAGCTAATGTGGCGTCTAACCTCAACCCGGTTGTACCTTTTTACATGAATTTTTCACGTATTGAGTTCTCACATTAAACCATTAAATAAAATCCAGGGCCTAAGACCGGGAATCGAACCTTGGAACCACATATTAGCTTTATGTCCTAATGGACGAAAACTGAAATTCTAGTAATCATTTGTACTTCTATGGAAGCACTTATCGATTAATAACAATATTTCTTAATCGATGGTCTGAAATAACCAACAATCGATTTAATCCGTTTTTTATTTTTTGCCATTTTTGTTGTTAAAACTGATTATTCACAATAAAGTTTCCGTTAAATGTTCCCCTTAGGATTGGTATAAAGAACAAGCCGCTAAAGAAACCAATATCGATTACCCGGGAATCAATGCTAACTTGAATATACATATTTTTGTTGTCCAATAGGAGGAAAGAGTATTGCCAATTTTAGTCCTATTTATTTATTTTTATTTTTTTTTTTTTTTTTTTTTTTTTTTTGGCGCATCAACAGCAGAGGTTATTAGCGCCCGGAGCTTTTTCCAGTGCACTGCCGGCCTCCGGACAGTGTTCTCTCGTTACAGACAACACTGTCCATCACCGGACAGTGAGCTGTAAGAAGCTCCTAGGAAGAGAAAATCTAAGGGTCAGCTGCTGGATTCGAACCCGGGACCTCCGCGTGGGAGTCCAGTATGCTAACCTCATAGCTAATCCCTTCCCTTAGTCCTATTTATTATTATTATTATAATTATTATTTGTTTGGCCAAGCTATTGATCTAAGGGACAAGATCATCTTCAGGGCTCAAGTTTATCCCAGTGATAACACTCCCTAAGTCGTCACCAGGATTAGCTACTCTCTTCAGAAGAGAGAAAATCACCGAGACGATAGGTTGATTTTAATCGTCTGGGAGGATGATCTGAAAGGTGATGAGATGATAAATGGCGGCGAACAAGTGGACTGAAATGAGAGTGCTAGTTCTGATGAAAACTTTTATAGCGAGTTCTTGCAACCTGGACCTACAAACGGAATTTCCCAGGTCTGTGTGGATAGTTAGATGTGAAACGTTGAAGACTGGAACGTTTCGTTGAACCGTTCAATACCAGTACTTCCAGGAGGGTTTCAGTATAGAATTGTAAATCCGTCGTTTGTTATTAAGGGAAAGATTTGAACGTTGGTCTAGTAGTCTTTTAAGTAGTCGATAACGTCTGTTAACTTCAGTTCGTTTAAGTCTTGTGTGCGGGTTCCAAGTCCAGTCTTTTGTCAAAATACAGCCCAAGATAACGGACAACATTGGCTGGAGGAATTGAAATTGAGTCATAGTAAATGAGGGGCAGAGTGATGCTGCGGAGAGTAAAAGTAATAATATCAAAATTCAAAATTAGAAAAAAACCTTCTGTGAGTAGAGTGAGATAGAGAAAACCAAAAATTAACTTAATTGTAATAAAATTTAAATCGATTTAAATGCCAATAAGTGAAACTTTATTCAGTCACAAGTCAATGATTTGTTTTAATAGTGCAGAAATTATCATTTTTACGATATAATGGTAATTATAACTGTGGAAGAAAAAATAATAGCTCTCAGTTAGTGCCACCACATCTCTGTTGATAATGTTGTCTCGTTGACTTTGCCCCATTAAGCAGTTAATAATTATCCTCATTTCGTAGAGGGAAAATGACTTTTCTTTCCCCCCTTAAATGTAAATTAGACATTTGGGAAATTAAAGAAAAGCGCGTCAATTAATTTTTAGTATTTATCGCGATAATTATGGAACTTTTGTTGGTGATATTGTTACAGTTGCGATTTATCGCAAAAGATATTTTCTTGATTTGCTGTTCATTAAAAAAAAAGAAAAAGAAAAAGACCATTACAATAATTACCACCATTGTAATGGGAGAATTATAAGAGCGGAGATGGGGGCGAATCACAGTTGATCTTTGGCACTCTACTCGCGCCAGATTAAGGCTTAATCATAAATTTATGTAAATTTGTTTTACTTAATGTTTTAGCCTAAAGGCTAATCGATTTTAAATTGCTTGGGTTTTGTCTTTTGTTCTGTACTGCTCTCCCTTTTTGTTCTAGATTCTTTCTAAGTATTCAACTATTTTTTGTTTTTGTTCCTTGCTTTTTTTTTTTTAGTAGTTATAGCTAAGTTTTATAGTTAAGTACCCTGCTTTAAAAAAGTCAGCACTTTATGTCGGTGCTCATTCCAAATTTTTTTTAGAAATTATAAGGTGATATTTTCCGGTCTAATTCTCTGTGGTCTTACCTGGCAAGGAAATTATCCAGATACTTGAAAGAATGATAATCCACTGTCCAAGTGATCTGGAGTACAGTGGATAAGGCATAAGGCTGAACTCTGATTCTCGTTTAAGTTTAAGGCTGTGAATTGTAAAAATATGTAGCCACAAGCGTTGAGATTGAACACCTTCTGTTATTTCCCTGAAATATCTGGTGGATTTCTTGATCAAAATTTCAAATGATCTCGTTTCAAAGTTTGGAATGTAAAGGGCCCCATTTTCATGGAAATCTCCCCAGATACTGGAAAATGTGTTCTCATTAAACTTGCATATTCGGTCAGCCAATTTGATATATTAGTCCTAAATGTGAGTCTAAATAAAAGATGACTATACAGCAGACTATAGAAACGTGACACTTTTTAGGGGGAACCCTAACCAATCTTTCCCCCTCCTAATGGGGGGCCCATAGTAGAATTATCCTGGAAAATACGTTTATCGTAAGTTATCAATTCAAACATTATAGATCTACTGTTCATTATTTTTGGTGACTGAATCATAGTTTCAATAGGATGAAAAAAATAACTGCCAATTTTCTGTCATGATAAACTTTATTATGCCGAGCTTTCGTCCTAAGGAACTAAGGTCATCTTCAGGACTGTCCAAGAACAGGCAAGACAGAAGACACACCAACTCTCTAATGATGTAAAACAGTACATTGTAAATTAGCCCTGAAGATGACCTAGTCTCTTAGGCAGAAAGCTCGGCAAAATAAAGTTTATAATGACTGAAACTGGCATTTATTTTTCATCCTATTATAGATCTACTTATAATCCAAGAGTAGAGAAAATCGGTTAAAACCTTTTGCGGGAAAACACTTAAAGAACTGAAAAATCGATTATGTTAACTATTACTATTATTATAACTACTATCATTCCCGCATGGGGTCGCTGTTGCATACAGCTTCCTGGGTGTTGCAATCCCACGGGTTCCTAGCACAGTACACCATGCACTTTCACTATACAAGTAACACATGCATGAAAACAAACGCACCACACCCTACACAAACCAAGGGCTACCTTCCCTTGGAGATATAGTTTTGGCCAAGGGTGATAAAAAAAACCCTTTAAAATCCAAGGTCCTCTATTGTACCATTGGGGGGGGGGGGGGGTTCGCTTAAGGTCGCGACAAACCTACTCTGCAAAAGCCTTAATACTTCTTGAAACCTCAAATAGGGCCCTTCACGCGCTGTAAATGCAAAGAAAGATTATTCGACCGATTTTGTTTTGGCTAAAAGCTAAAAACGGTAGCATCCTCTCTGATGTCATCTAAACGAAATGTTGTTTTGTAACTTCCTGTAAATTTTCCGATTTTTTTGAGTTTGGGTGGAAGACGGATATACGCACAGAGTTAGTGACAGAGAGAGACCATTCTGTTGAAACTTGGTGAGTTCTCCAAACGGGTACTTCCGATTAAGACGCTAAATGGAAAATCTGCTACATCACAATATCATCTCTCTCTCTTACTAGAGTAAGAAATAGTAAAAATAGCTCGAATCAATGTCTGTCTAAGAGACTAGAGTGAAATTTTTAGCAGCCTTACAGTTTCGAAATCTTTCTAATTGGTTCCGTGTAAGAACGTCATCGAAGAACTGTCTAAGGCAATGTACTTATTTACCTCGATTCTCGACCACAATTCGTTCCGGAAGTGCGGTTGAGAACCAATTTGGTCGAGAACCGAAACAATTTATCCCATTAGAATTAATGTAAACTAGTTTATTTCGTTTCTAAGCCCCAGAAATAAGCCGTTTTACTGACCTAATTTAAATCATGACCTAATTTTGTGTAAAATCATAAAATGCATTTCATATCTGGTAATTATTTCTTTCTTGAGTTCAATAATTCTTCTCGCAGCTTTTCTCTTAAACTGTATCTTTACTATCACTGCTGGCTTTCTTTGGTCCCTGATGTCTAAGGGTTAAAATAAGAGTAATGTATAGGGAAACACTAGGCGTGAATCTTCCTCCTTTTCGCAGATTGACTCGTACTGATGCTGCGGGTGAGGCGCGCCGCGCCGTACGAACGCCATTCGGCTCATTTCGAGTGTTCAAGTTCCAAATGTTTGTTCGGATTTCAGGACAATATTTTCTCGAATTTCTTGGTCGAATACCGATTTGTTCGAAAGTCAAGGCGTTCGAAAACTGAGGTACCACAGTATATTAGACCTCAATAATTATTGACGCAAAAATTTTTTAATCTGTTACCATATACGATTTATCGGTGGTAATTTGCCCTGAATTGTTTGGAAGGGTTCAACAATAATTAGAAAGAACTAATTTAGATTTAACACCATGAAGGTTGTAAAACGTTTAGATAAAAAAAAAGAAAACAACCTGTCAGACAGTTTTCAAAGACGATGACGTATCAAAGCGAGCATATAAAGAAGGGGGAGATTCTCCGGTGTAAGGTACGTGTGAAGGTTAGGAGGAGGGTCTTAGAAAGTGTTTCCCTTTCTTCCTTTTTCTTTTTTTTAAAGGGACAGGATGTAGGAGGAGATGTAATTATTAAATAACCGGTCAGGAAATCTTACCTTCCTTACTCGGTTACTCACCTGTGATGTTTTTTAAACGCCGTCAGTTAAAAGTTCACTTCAACTTTGATCTTATTTTCATTGAGATCTAAGCGTTAATTAAAGAATTCTCTTCCGGTACTTTAAACTTTGAATAATTAAATAGCAGCACTTTGTTTAATTAATCTAATCAGATGGCAATTAATTAGAATGGGAAAAATTTTGTGGATTAAGTGTTTGTTAGTTACGTGGAAGGGAAAATAAGCTCTTAAAGCTCTCTATATTTGTTCAATGTTGAAGCCTCACTAGTTTATGAAGTTCTAGCTTACAAAGTTCGTTGCCTCCTTGCCAAACTGTAATTACGTTGATTCCCTTAATTCTATGTAATAAGGTTTTTTTAATGTTTTTTTGCCTTAGTATGTAAGTTTGGACCATTTGTCAATGAAAATATTAAGGATATGGAGAGTATATAGGCACTGCAGCCTGAAACCTCCTTTTATATATCTATTTTAAATTTGAAATAAACTTTCAAACTCAAAACTCGAGATTCCCTTAAAAGACTTCTTTGGGTCTTATAAGATTGACTTAAACTCAGTCTTAAAATACACGAAATGATCAAATCGTAGTGCTATGACGTCTTCTAGGCAACAGAAATACATTTCAGAATAAACGTTTACTTTTTTTCAAATACTAACTAATTCTAATTTATAGCGTCGAACTTTACGTTTCAAACTTCAACCGCGTATTTTCCATTCTAATTGCATGCAGAGCTTCCTCCTGGGTGTTGCAATCCCACGGGTTCCTAGCACAGTACACCGTTTACTTCCACATGCACGAAAAAAAAAAACGCACCAAGGCACACACCCTACACACCCAAGGGCTGCCTTCCCTTGGAGATATAGTTTTGGCCAAGGGTATTTTAAACCCATATTCCTAAAAACCCAAAACGTTTACACGTTCCATTTATTATAAAAGCGTGGAAAATACAAGGGAAATTCAACACTAATCATTACTTCTAATAATTACAGACAGTACTTTTTCCAATCTTATAGATACCCCATTTTGAGTACTATCTAAAGCAGGGGTCCCCCAAACTATGGCCCGCGGGCCACACGCGGCCCCCTGAAGGCATTTATCCAGCCCCCGCCGCACTTCAGGAAGGGGCATCTCTTTCACTAGGTGGTCAGTGAGAGGAGCACACATATGTGGCGCAAAGCGCTGCGTCGCTCAAGTACAGTACTACTTCCGATAACGCGGGATGCACGCATCATGGCTCCGAAAACAGTGTAAAATAACAGCAGTAGTAGGAAGAAAGGCAAAGCACTATATCTAAACCGGACATAGGATCATCTCATTAGCCAAAAGCAGGTCCATAATTCCCACAGAAATACTGGGCAGTTTGGTGATTTAAATTTACTTGTTCTTTATTTGAAATATTCTATTTGCTCCCGTTTTTTTTTTACTTTAAAATAGTTTGTTTTATAGTCCGGCCCTCCAACGGTCTGAGGGACAGTGAACTGTGGCCCCCTGTGTAAAAAGTTTGGGGACCCCTGATCTAAAGTATGCGCTTTGAGGTACCCTATACAAGAATTAGTGTTTTTTTTTGTTTTTACTGATTTGTTCGTACGTGATTGTGAAGAGCATAACTTGAAAACGGAAAATTGAAGAACCAGAAATACGCTTTTAGCCAAAATCGGTTATCCAAAAATTGACATTTTACTAGAATTTGTTTTTTTTTTTTGACAAATTCATGACAACGGCTTTAATGATTTTATGATTATTATAGTATTTACGACACCAAGATTGGTAGTTGGACGGAAAGTTCCGCCTGAAAAAGTAGGCGATTACTCTACTCGGATACTTCCGGTAAAAATTCGATTATCGATAATTTGACACGATCGTAAGACTGCTTTTCTTACAAGTATTAAACCGTGAGAGAAAACACGAAAAGTTATGCGCTTCCGGTCGATTTTTTTTTTTAATAAAAGCATTCAGGAGAGCACTTTTTAATTTTATGCAGATTCAGTTGGATACCAGTATAAGGAGCCTGTCTCCTTCCTTCCCCGGCAATTTCAAAGCCGATAATAGGCCACCCCCAGGTTCAATATATAATTTATTGGATTCGATAGGAACCTAATAAGTAGAAAATATGGGCAACGGGGCTTCCAGGATCTTGGTATTAGGATCAGAATGCATGTAGCGCCCACATTCTGGATTAAAGCATTAGGGGTTTTGACATCTGGACCAAGTATTAGTGTAAGGTCCCCATGGATCCCTAAATACTAAATATTATGATACACCGTATCCAGGCGTGCGTCTGTTTCTCCTTCCTTCCTACAACTGCTCCAAAATCTTCAAAAATACTGATCGTTTCCTAGTCTTAGAGTATAAACCCTGTCCAGAACAGGGCCAGGAAGAGATTGGTTATTAGAGAAAGAAGGGAGGGCTAGGGATCATTGAGAATTGAACATTACCAACACCTGGTATCCCCTGTTGAACTGTCTCTCTCCCCCCCTGTGTCCACTGGATCTGCAACAGGAGGGTTACTCTAGACGGGGGGAATTTAGTGTTCGAGGCAGGGAGGGGGCTTCATCAAGTTCTCTCCCTCCGCTGTGTCAGCTGCATTCCGCTTTATGTTCAACATGCGCGCCAAACTAACACATGCACTAACAAGTTAACATTGTAATGAGTGCATGTTTTAATAAAAGTACATTTTTTTTTTATTCCTTATTAAGGAAAAATTAATGGAGAAAATTTTTGTTAATCAACATTCTTCCCCTCTCTAGAAAAGCAAGATGGCCCATTTTCCCCCAGATCCCAACTGGGAAACCCACACAAACAAAAATATTAGACTGTTCTATTGCATATGTTTCAGTCTATACGAGGTGTGGCTATTAAATAACGAGACTATTGCTGTAAATCATTTTATTTTAAATTTATACATATTTAGTTATTATCACCTTCAATATACACCCCTCCCATATCCCTACAACGCTCCATGCGAATTTACCATTGTTCGAAACAGTGCTGGAAGTCTTTTTCTGTGAGCTCCTGCCATGACACGTGCCACTTTTTCTTTCACAGCTTCAACGGACTGAAATCGTGTTCCTTTTAATGTAGATTTGACTTTGGGGAACAGACAAAAGTCACATGGGGCGGCCAGGTCAGGCGAATAAGGCGGATGGCCTAAAACTGGGATGTTGTACTTGGCTAGAATCGTCTTGACAGACAATGCAGTGTGAGCCAGCGCATTGACTTGATAAAGAACCCATGACTTGTTCTTCCACAAATCGGGTCGTTTTTTCCTTACTCTTTCACGGAGTTAAGCAAGCACCTCACGGTAGTAATGTTGATTAATTATAAACTGATATTTTCAATCCGTTTTTGGATGTGGAAGGGCGACCCGGTAGGTCATCAACTCCGACATCTTCTCAGCCATCTTGGAAACGCTTGAACCACTCAAAAACTCGCGCACGTGATTAACATTCATCGCCATAAACTTCTTTTAATAAAAGATAAGTATCAGTAGCGGTTGCTATTAATACACAAAGACTACATATAGGGGTTTCACTGGGGCAGCTTAACTTGTCTTAACCTGTACTAAAAATCTTTAGAAGTTAGTCGAGCGTTTAAGATATTATACTAGACCCGCAAAGCTAAGATGTATTGTCGGTTAGTGGGTTCGATTCCCTGGTGTCTAGGTCTTGGATTTTATTTAATGGTTAATATGAGAAATTTACAGTAAAGTATGATAGGCGGTTAAGAGACTAGTCCCGCAAAACTGAGTTGTATTGTTGGTTAGTGGATTCGATTCCCCCGGTCTAGGCCTTGGATCTTATTTAACCCCTTAACTCGAGCGCGCTAAACTGGCCAAACTGTGCACACTCGAGATCATTCGAGCGGCGTTGTACTTTATGCTGCTATAATTTTTCACACTCAAATATAATCGAGAATTGAAAATATTGTGAATGCAAAGAAAAACAATCGTTTTATTGATATTTATCATTTACATGGGATTGTAAGCTATAACTCTTACTTATTCAAGTATAAAATATAGCGGTCTTTTTCAAAAAAACTGTGCATTAAGGGGTTAATGGTTAATATAAGAAATTTATAGTAAAGTATGTTAGGTGGTTATAGGCTAGACCCGCAAAGCTCAGATGTATTGTTGGTTTAGTGGGTTCGATTCCCGGTGTCTAGGTCTTAGATTTTATTTAATGGTTAATATAAGAAATTTATAGTAAAGTATGTTAGGTGGTTATAGACTAGACCTGCAATACTAAGATGTATTGTTGGTTTAGTGGGTTCGATTCCCGGTGTCTAGGTCTTAGATTTTATTTAATGGTTAATATAAGAAATTTATAGTAAAGTATGTTAGGTGGTTATAGGCTAGACCTGCAATACTAAGATGTATTGTTGGTTTAGTGGGTTCGATTCCCGGTGTCTAGGTCTTAGATTTTATTTAATGGTTAATATAAGAAATTTATAGTCAAGTATGTTAGGTGGTTATAGGCTAGACCTGCAAAACTAAGATGTATTGTTGGTTTAGTGGGTTCGATTCCCGGTGTCTAGGTCTTAGATTTTATTTAATGGTTAATATAAGAAATTTATAGTAAAGTATGTTAGGTGGTTATAGGCTAGACCTGCAATACTAAGATGTATTGTTGGTTTAGTGGGTTCGATTCCCGGTGTCTAGGTCTTAGATTTTATTTAATGGTTAATATAAGAAATTTATAGTAAAGTATGTTAGGTGGTTATAGGTTAGACCTGCAATGCTTAGATATATTGTTGGTTTAGTGGGTTCGATTCCCGGTGTCTAGATCTTAGATTTTATTTAATGGTTAATATAAGAAATTTATAGTGAAGTATGTTTACTAGTCGCCTCCGTTCACAACACCTAATTTGTGATAGTTGGAGGCCTGGAAAAATTGGCAGTACTTTCTTTCCTTTATTGTAATTTTCCTTTTGTTTTGCCCTAGCTTTTCCAGATCGGACAGATCTCTCGTAAAAGTTCTAGCTCTAGTAAAAAGGGTATTGCAACGTGCTTCCTTCAAACAGTTTCAGCCAATGAATTTCCTTCTACGTCAGAATACTGGGGCATGTTTATATATAGCTTAATATAAAGAGATGTTTTGGGAAAAAATAGTTCTAATATATTGAATATTCAATTCAAAGAAAGAAAATAAACAAAAATTTTCTTTCTTTGTTTTGCATTTAAATAAATTAGTTAAAGACAATATTAGTTCCATTCTTAGTGGCTCACTCGACGTTAAATAGCCCAAAGAAAAGTGTTTAACCAGCCAGTTAGAAACTTTTAATTGATTGGATAGTTATTGTTTGTTTTTATTTTCAGGCCATTTTCTCGTGTATAAATAAATAACATTTGGTAAACTACTTTCATGTAATTAGTTTACCAATTCTCCCCCCTCTCCAATGCTCACAGTAGATGGAAAAGAGAGCGAAATAGAATCAACATAACAGAAGTTCATAATATCGATTATTGTTTGGAGGAAAAAAAGAAAAGTTAATTCTCGCTTTGTTATCAAAAGTCGCCCTCCGAACTTGGTGAGAAACAAAAAAAGTTTTGGATTTTTTTTTTGTTTTTCCTAGTTTTCCGACTCATTTTGTTAGTTAGTTTTTTTTTTTTTTAACTTCAACTTAATTTTAGTTTGTTTTTCCTTCTAATTGGTTTCCTACTTGGACCACCAGGGAGCGCCCAACACTAATTAGCCCTCTTTTCCCTCCTGGCTGGAAACGCTATTTCAGACTTACCTTTATCCTCTCTCTCCTCCGCTTTACTCCTGTTTCTCACTACCCTATCCCGTTGAACTAGATTTTCTTTACGTTCTTCTAGGCGAACAGTTTTTATTGGTTTTTCAACCTGTTTTTCCTTCCCTTTTATTTTCTTTAATTCGTTCATAGAGAAAAACTTTATAAATACTTACTAGACACACAAACACAAATGTGAAGTAACTTTCACTTAGACCGAACAAAAGCTTTTCTTATATCTCTTTTACTTTACTTTATTGTGAGCAGAAATGAGATTTGAGCTGGAAAATGTAGTCAATTACTTAATTATCTTCTGTCCCAGACATTTTCTTAAATTGTTATTATTTTTAAACTAGAAGTGAGTAAGGTAATGCCTATTTTTTTTCAGGCGGTCTTAACGTTTACCAAATTAGATGTCTTTTTAGCGAACCAATTTTACTATAAATTTCTCACATTAACCCATAAAATCCAAAGTATAGACCGGAAATTGAACTCAATACTACAATAAATTGCACTAGTCAGTGCCAGTATGGAGGTTAATATCTTTTTTCTGCAACCATGTAGGAATGTTCCCATTACTCAATTAAAATCAGCTGTGTAATGCCCAACTTTACCTCACTAGTGGGGAAAAATTCCCATTAGTGTCACTTTCCTCACTAGTGAGTGGAAAAACTTTATTCTGCTTCCTTGATATAAGAAGTTTTGTTATTAAATATTTTCTGTAAAACTTTAATAAGCTTATTTAAATTTATTTTATTTAAATAATTAAAAAACGAATATTAAAAAATAAAATAAAAATTGAAAGGAATATAGAAATAAAAATAATATTTTAATAAATAATTAGATATTTTTAATTATAACAGTTAAAAAGGTTATAGTGTTACCTTATAGAAATTTAAAATGGATTCTAGTGATTCCTGTTTAGTTTTTTTTTTAGTTAATAACCCTAATGGTTGCAGAAAAAATATAATATTTAACTCGAGTGTAAAGTATTTTCGTCACACTCGACAATTTGCACTTGCACTCGCAAGTAACTAAATAACTATTTCTCCATTTAAAGGCCCTTCTAGGCCCTAGTCTTCCTATTTACAATATAGCGGAGAGGGGGGCCACATTTGAACAGAATTTACATTTTCTGTTTACAGAGTGCGCACAGAATCGTATTATTGAACCTTTTTATTTTGTTTTCTACAACTTTCAAGTCTTCTTAACAGATCTATATCAATAAACAGTTGGTACTTAACATACATCTCTATATTTTTTTAATTTAAAATTTTTGTGTCAAATATTAATATCTGCCCCACTGGTGGGGGTAGCTTTGAACTCAATATACGAGAAAAATCTTAAAATAGAAAGAAATGATATTACTTCACTCTGAATCCACCTTCTATCAGTTATTTCTCTCACTACTACATTATTTTCTCTTTAAAAACCACTGAAATCTAGTTCAAAAAATCAAGAATGAGTCAGTTTGGGATGATGTAGCCGAAGTGTGATGGGTTTAGGAAGTTTGAACGTGGAAGTCGCATGTCTCTATAATTCGATGACATACCGCTTTTATATGGTATGATTGTGAACTGAGTCGGATTTGATTCTTAGAATACCCAAGATTTGGTAGTATAGTCTTGGGTGAACATCATCTTCAAAAGAATGGAAGATATTAAAGAAAAATTCGGTCCGGTTTATGACACTGAACAGTGATAGTTGGAGAATTCAAAAGAACGGAGAGCTCTATGAGTTTTTGTACAAAGACGTCTGCGTAACGCACTTTATAAAAGTCCAGACAAATAGAGTGGCTGGATCACGTGGAAAGAATGGTTGGAAAAATTACCTGTTTGGCAAAAAAAGAGTTGGAAGTTGGAGGTTGAGGAAGTCCTAAAGACCGTTGGAATAGATGACTGGAGAGGAAAAGCAAGAAATAGGAATATCTGGTGTGACATTATTAGAGAAGTCAAAGGCCCACAACGGGCTGTAGAGCTTCAAGAAGAAGAAGATCTTCGTAAGCAATTTCCGGATAGCAATAACTGACAGATATTTCTAGAGAGTGGTTGTTGATAGTTCTATCATTACTAGAAGGAATATGGAGTAGTTATTTCAGTAGCCAGAATTTGCAATCTGATTGTAGGGTTAGCCTAAAGATTGCTGCAGTCTTCGGAGGTTGTAACTATTCATTACGATGCTAAGGAGTTCTTAAAAAGAATGTTTCATTGCTGGTGTATGGTCCATGTGCTCCTCCAATGAATCAAGATAGCAGAAGACATGAATACCAATTACAGTAAAACCGAGGAACTCATATTGCTCCTCAACGAGTTAGATACCCACACCAAGAACAATTTATTCACAAGGTACTGGGCAGTGATACAGCCAAAATTGTCTTTGCTTCCACTACAGAGTCGTCGGTTACATATAAATCTCGTGAAGATGTGTAAACTAGAAGAATGTGGTGCTGTGAGTGTTACACATAAGATTTTGGTCAAGAGGAATCTCGAAATAAGGATTAACAATAAATTTCTAAAATTTGACGTAGCCTTAAAACTAGGCTGAAAATGAGACCTTTAAAGAAATGCTTATTTTTTCAGGTAGTCTTTACGTCTTTCTAGCAAATTAGGTGTCGTGGACGGAGGTGACTAACAAACATTCATTACTGTAAATTCACTCATATTAACCATTAAATAAAATCCATGCCTAAGACTGGGGAATCGAAACCAGTACCACAGTACGTATTACGTTTGGAGGTCTCAAATGAGACCTTTATTGAACCATAAATCAACTGTGCAGACATTTTGTTAAAAATACTTGAATAAAAAAAAAATGGCGGTTACAGAGAACTTAATTTCTTCAGATCAATATTTTTGATAAAGGGATAGTGAAGGAACAAAAAAATGAAAGCGGAAAGAGTGAACAAAAAAGAAAGAAAAGTGAAGTCTGAAAGTAACTTTATGACAAATAGTAAGTTGTACTAAAGAAGAAGCGGACACGGAGGCAGGACAAGCAAAAGTAATTCTTCTTCATTTCACCGTGTTGTCAAATTAATATTAGACACATCCCCCAAGTAGAAGAACATGCAGCGTGATAGCTTTGGTGTTCAGAGTAGAACGGAGGACGTGGTTGTTGAAGGATTGGCCTGAAGGTAGGAAAATGGAATATAGGAGGTAGTAGTTCCATATAATCACAGTCAGAGTTGAATAGACCTTGGAGGCGGCAACGTCGTCCCTCTATCTCTCTCTTTCTCTCTCTTCTTGGCGGTGGACCCCACTCCAGGGTTTCCATCAACTATCGCCTTCGACCACCGTTACTTTATAGTAGAGAGAGAGTCCTTCATACTAAACCACTTCCATCTAACCACTGAACAGACACACACACACACACCCACCCACTAATGTGACGTATTAATTAGTTCGCTCTGGCTCACCAACTCTTGAATAATTCACAAGTATCAGACAGTAGAGTCGATAGACCAGAATGAAGAAGTGGGGAGGTGGGGAGAGAGAGACAGAGACAGAGAATGGAAGTATAAGAGAGGCCAAAGAGATATAACAATGGCGTGCTCTAGAGGCCACTCTGGCGATATTGGCGTGACGGCGATGGCCTGCCCAGTTAATGGTACTCACTAGGGCCGTGGTAGGAGGAGGTCTCCCCCTATGGCCTCATACTCCTCTATTCTGGATTTTTACAATTATCATAAGACTGGAAAGAAAAGAATTAGTATCAAATATTTACATGTTCTTCTGTTGCTTTTCTTAAAACTTGTCATTTTTTTACTCTTTACAACTTCGGTTCATTAAAATCAGCATTTCAAATTCAACTGACGGATCTATTTTAATGGTTTACGGATCCTCAACGCCTTCAAGAAAGCATACTTCCGGCCAAACAAATATTAGCCTGAATTATCTTAATCCGGCGAGACCTGCGAAGCTATCAAATTATGTATTGTGGTACTGGGTTCGATTCCCGGTCTTAGGCCTTGGATTTTATTTAATGGTTAATAAAAGAAATTTACAGTAAAGTATGTTTGCTAGTCGCGTCCGTCCACGACACCTAATTGGTAGCTGGACGTTAAGTCACGCCTGAATTTTAATCCTCAACAGTATAAGGAACTTGCGGCTATTATTATACTATTCACTGAAGTAAACATGAGAGATTAAGCTAAATAATCCCCATTTCCGGAACTCTCCTAGAATAAAGTAAAGGTAATGCCTAGTTTTACACGTGGGTTTTACGTCTAACTATCAAATTAGGTGCCGTGAGCAGGTACTTCAACTGCTGAATTCTCATATTAACCATTAAATAAAATCCAAGGCCTAGACCGGGGGAATCGAACCCACTAAACCAACAATACATCTTAGCTTTGCTGGTCTAGTCTCTAACCGGCTAACATACTTTATTATGAATTTCTCATATTAACCATTAAATAAAATCCAAGACCTTGACCGGGGGAATCGAACCCACTAAACCAACAATACATCTTAGCTTTGCGGGACTAGTCTCTTAACCGTTCGGCTACCGTGGCGCCTCCATCCTTAAAAAAGGTTTTACTGTACAAAAAAAAAGAAGTACCCTCAGCAATTTCTACCTTACACTGAAATATCGTATTAGAATTGATCTTTTTAGAACTTCATTTTACACCCGCCTCCATGAATAGGGTATCAAATATTCAGAAATCTGAAAGGAAGAAATATTACTGTCTTTTCAGTGATAAATTTCTTCATTTTTTTGGTATTAGGAAGTACGTACCTAAAGTCCGCCTTTTATCAGATCATCTTCAAAGCTTATTCTTTATGAAAAATTATAAAATGCTTTATATTATGCGAGCTTGCCTTAAAATTTTGGTATCTTTAGTCTTGTCTGTTGAGGTATTTTTTAGTACTGTCACCTAGTCCATAGACCTTAAGCTTGGTATTAACGCAAATAAAATAGAATATAAATTATTAATGAAAGCAATAATCATTCTTCTCTTCGAATTAATGAATCAGTCACCAAAAGGAGATGAACAATACTTTACAGCAATAAACAGATTTCTTCGGTAAAAACGTTTCCTGTCTGAATAAAATTTTTATGTTAATACGTATATAATGTGTTTCTCGAAGTTCAGAGAAAATTATATGACGTAGTTTTGAGAAAATTTCAAAAAAAGAAAATCGATCGAGTAAAATGTTACTTCCGGCAAAGAGATTTTGTTCAAGTTGGGTTCCCTGGAAGGAAGTATACCTAACAGACTTAATAAATGAACTTCCTGTGCTTTTTTTCGTTCTCACACTCTTTTGTTCTGTGACACATATGGTCATTTTCGAATATTTGGACTGAAACAGAATTTTTATCCTGTTATACGATGTAAAAAGCAAATTAAGTAAAGTAATTGCCTATTTTTCAGGCATGGCTTAACGTCCAACTACCAAATTAGGTGTCGTGGACGGAGGCGACTAGCAAACATACTTAACTGTAAATTTCTTTTATTAACAAATAAATAAAATCCAAGGCCTAAGACCGGGAATCGAACCCAGTACCACGATACATATTAGCTTCGCAGGTCTCGGCTACCGTGGCGCCTTCCTGTTATACGATGTTTAGAAGTAAGGATAGGTAAAGATCCCTATTTTTGTATGTCAAACATATGTTATTGCAGTTTGACTTCGAATTTCTTTTTGCTTGAATAAATCACAAGTCAAAATCAAGAACACTTTACGGAAAGAAATAGTGGATTGATTTTTGATTTAATTTTAATAATAAAATACCAAAATTATAGGTTTAGAATGACATTAATTATAATGGTAGTACAATGACAGGTGATAACAACTTTGTCCAAGTGGGTAAGGAACTGCAAGTTACTTTCCTGCCTTACTTATTGTTCAAGTATGCACCAGACAGAGACGGCTGCAAGAGAAGAGAAGAAGGTAAACTAGGGCACATCTTGGGTGAAGACAAAGGGCTGCAAAAGTAACAGTGGCACGCGTACAAGTTTCCCCTCCAGATATAGTATTAGATTTTCAAGGCCCTTTATTCACCCTGGTTTGTTTCTTCTGGAAAAGGGTTTCTGTAAACGGTGGGGGGAAGTAGGTTAACACTTGCAAGGTTCAGGTGGTTGTACAGTCGTCTTTTAGTCAAGATGTAAACTTTGATGGAAGAGGGGGTCCATGGACAGTGAGGAAGCAAACGGTGGCACGAGCCAAGAGGGTGCTGCTGTTCAGATTCAATTCGTGGCACTCCACCTCCTCTCTTCCATCTGCTAGCACCCCATCACCACTCTCGGGGCAATCACTTGAAGGGGTTGTTGTAACGCGCACATGGGCCAGGTGAGGTATAATATGCTCACAACAGCAACAACAACTCACAGGAGATGCGGGCAGCTGGATTGGATATTACCACCTGCTTGGCTTCAATGTGTAGCCAGCCAGCCACACGCACAGCCTCATCTGCATATAACAAAGTAGTAGGGGCCGCAAGACCAATATGAGCACCGAGTGGGGGGGTCACAGGGTACTGTTTGAACTGTAAAAAAAGGGGGCACCGAAGCGAGAGAGAGACAGAGAGAGAGGGAGGTGATTGAACTAAGGAACACCTTTTGCCTAATTTTCAATACAACACACTTAAATAACATTCATTAGATTTTAACTATCGTCTTCTCTTAGTTGGTTCATTTTCGCTCCTAAAACAGGAAATAACATGTGCGTAGCTAATTTTTTTAATATAGTTTTCAGCGCCCCAGTAGCCGAGAGGTCAGATGCGAGACCTGTTAAGCTAATGGTACACTGGGTTCGATTCCCGGTCTTAGGGCCTTGGATTTTATTCAATGGTTAATAAAAGAAATTTACAGTAAAGTATGTTAGGCGGTTAAGAGACTAGACCCGCAAAGCTAAGATGTACGAGGGTCGTTTGAAAAGTCCTTGCAAAAATAAAAACTACTTAATTTTTTGGGGTAAACCTTTTTTATTTTTCAACATAGTCTCCTTTTAGGCTTATTCACTTAAATAAAATCTTTTTCCCGCCAGCCATTTCTTCATATTGGGGAACAAATAGTAGTCCGAGGGAGCCAAGTCTGGAGAATAGGGGGGATTTGAAACGAGTTGGAACCCTATTTCCCATTAATTTTGCAACCACAACTGCTGAGGTGTGAGCTGGTGCGTTGTCGTGATGGAAAAGGACTTTTTTGTGGGCCAATCGTGGGCGTTTTTCTTGCAGCTCGGTTTTTCAAACGGTCCAATAACGATGAATAATATGCACCTGTAATAGTTTTACCCTTTTCCAGATAGTCGATGAGGATTATTCCTTGCGAATACCAAAAGACAGTCGCCATAATCTTTCCGGCCGAAGGAACGGTCTTCGCCTTTTTTTTTGGCGCAGATTCCCCCCCTTGGTAACCCATTGTTTAGATTGTTCTTTGGTCTCAGGAGTGTAGTGATGTATCCATGTTTCATCCACAGTGACGAAACGACGCTTTAAAGTCCCTGCGGATTCTTCTGGAACAGCTGCAAACCGTCCTTGCAACACTTCACACGATTTCGTTTTTGGTCAAGCGTGAGCAATCGCGGCACCCATCTTGCGGATAGCTTTGTCATGTCCAAATGTTGATGCAAAATATTATGTACCCGTTCATTCGAGATGCCCATAGCACTAGCAATCTCACGCACCTTCACTCTTCTTTCATCCATCACCATATCATGGATTTTATCAATGATTTCTGGAGTAGTAACCTCAACAGGGCGTCCAGAACGTTCAGCGTCACTTGTGCCCACATGGCCACTCCGAAAATTTTGAAACCACTTATAAACTGTTCTAATCGAAGGTGCAGAGTCACCATAATGTTTATCAAGCTTCTCTTTAGTCTCCTGAGGCGTTTTGCCTTTCATAAAGTAGTGTTTAATCAACACACGAAATTCTTTTTCGTCCATTTTTTGAAAATCACTCGATTCAAACGAATGCCAAACACAAAGAAATAGACCGATCTGGCTGAAACTTGGTGTGTGTTCTTCCAAGAGATGCTACTAACTAAACATAACCTCGATACGCGCCAGTGGTGCTATCTCTCTGACTTTGCACGGACTTTTCAAACGACCCACGTATTGTTGGTTTAGTGGGTTCGATTCCCGGTCTCTAGGCCTTGCATTTTATTTAATGGTGAATATGAGAAATTTATTTATTTATTTATTTCTGTCTTTATATAAAGTTGCATATTACAGAAGGAGTTAGTCTTTTACTGCACTGTAAGAATTAAGATTTAAAAATAATTGAAATAGACAAACTTATACAGAAATTAAACGTAATTTAGCTGCAGGTGAACTTAAAAAGAATAAGGAAAATGAAACTCAATAGAATATAAACTGTTATTAAATGGGAATCTTGGTGGAACTAAATCATAAATAAAACCTCCGCATTACTGACTGAAATAAGAACATTACACATAGTTCTAGTAGGCGAAGATTGAACATTACTCTTGTAGCAAAGTACTACGTAATCTCATTGCTTTAGTAATAAAGTTATACACGTTAAATACTTGAGCTTTGTTTGTTCATACAAGAATGTTTATTAAAGAAGTATCTGACTGACTGTTGAGGTATCTACTCGTATTTCCAAATAAACTGTAGTAAGGACATTTTAAAAATATGTGATCGAGAGATTCCTGGCTTGCTCTGCATAATTTACAAGTTTCAGATAGTTCAACGCTATAGCTTATCTTTTTTGCATAAATGGTACATTTTTTTAGCAGAACTTATCATGAGTTGGCTGTACACCCTGACTGCTTCCAAACCAATATTATAGAACAAGTAATAATTTTCATATTTAGCGTGCAGTATGCAGTATAGTGCGTGCAATATAGTACAGTATACTATACGAGGAAGAATGTACTCTCTCTAGGTCATTTGCAATAGATTTCTGCCTCCAATCACCTAACATTTAATATGAGAAATTTATTGCCACTGTCCACGACCACCTAATTTGGTAGTTGGACGTAAAGCCCGCTGAAAAAAATAGGCGATTACTTTACTTTACTTTAGTTTTCAGCGTTTAGTTCAATTTTTGGGCCAAACAAGGCAAAATTACGCTAAAAAATTGCCTTAAATGGCGTTTCAATTCATCCTACAATAATTTGGCGTGGGCACGCCACGCCCTTACTTAAATTTTAAGAGTTCACGCCATTCTTTTTGGGACGAAAAAAATCTTGGTAACATCCAGAAAGGGTTATTGGGGAGAAAATACTATTTTCTTTCAAAACTTTATAAGAAATATATTTAAATAAATAAAAATCCAATTTATAATAATAATGGTAATAATAAAGAAAAATTGGACAAATTTTTAGTTGTCATTTCTTAAGTTTGAAGACTATTTTGTCTTCTTCTACTTCTTCTTTTTCTTCTCTCTTTTTTCTTCTGTCTTGCTCTTCCTGTTTGTACGTCAGTCAGTTTGATGCGTTCTGCTTTTACCACACACTTCTCCTTAATCACACGGAAAAGACTATTTGTCTTTGTAAGAGACGTCATCTACACGCGCGACCTCCTAGACTGCCAGTAATGGCCGTACTTCATACTCTGCCCTGGTGCTGGTGGTGATGGCCCAAAGAGAGAAGAACACCCTAAGAAGACAAGAAGTGTCATCATAGTCTATTGAAGGGTTTGTTGGGGGGCGGGGGTCCTGGACTATCTCTGTTTATTGTCTAAACACTTTTACACTTATCGTGTAAGTCGAACAACCTAGCGTTGCATATCCTTCAGAGTATATCGTTTCCGGCCATGTTTAGCACTAATTTATTTTCTGAATTATTAAAATTTTGCAAAAAAAAAAAAACCAGACTAATATTAATACTAAACACTCAAGTGATGTGTTTAGACTCCCTGGTCCAGGTGCCCGTCAACTCGTTGCTAGTACTTAAGTATCATAAAGTGAGAAACTCATCCTCACCTTATAAACTATGTTCTTATTAAATGGTGACGCTCAAATTTCTCAGTGTCCGTTCAGTTTTTTTTTGTTCTGTTTGTACGTGATGTGTAATTAGGAACCTGTAAGAATCTATTCAGGTTTTTATTGTATTTATTTTGTAACTCTTTATTGTAAAAGCTCCATTTACAATATACTCGTAACATATATACAAGGTGTTCATTTTAAGACGGCTCAAATGCATTTCTTGATTAAAACGGTTAATTTATACAAAAAATGGTAAAGTAAATATTTGTTGTCCGTTACCTCTAGTTTCAGAATATGTGACTTAATTTTAGATTCCTGCCCGCATGTGCAGCATGTACTGTTCCTTCAAAGGTGCCTCCTCAGATACAAAAAAAGCGGTTGATAACCTCCTGGCTAACCTGGCTTGTGAGCCAGAGGAGGGACCTTTGAAGGCACAGTACATGCTGCACAAGTTGAGTAAAGTGCATTATTTGATAAATTAAGGAATAAGTTTGATCCTTTATATGAAAGATATTGATCACTTAAATACATGGCAGGAGGTTTCCAATTTTTTTTTTTGTTAATTAAACGCAACTCTCCCAAAATTACCAAATAATTATTAAACCTTCTTGTTTGTAACAGATGTAAAATTAATTTTTAGCCATTTTGTGTATGCTTGAAAACATCTAAAGCTCTTAACATTTGATTTTTCTTAGGAAAATCACTCGGAAAACCACTTATTTCCCGATACTAAGAAAAATACTAGCTTTACTGCCTTGGCAATATTTTCAGTAGTAAGGGAATGAAAAAATACATAAAAATGTCCTATCGTGGTGCTCTTCTTTCTCTTTGATAACAAGTTAAAACATTGAAATATGATTAATAAATATCAGATTTTGGAAATGGCCTAGCACCTATAATTTTGAAGATATCGAATTGCGGTTTCCGGTTTGTTTCACAACTTTTTATACTCTTTAAAACTATATGAAAGTGCGGGTCAACTGCAAACCCTCACTTTTGGTCGCGTGCCAGCCGCGTTAGCGGGCAGGAATCTAAAATCAAGTCACATATTCTGATACTAGAGGTGACGGGTAACAAATTTTTCCTCTACCATTTTTTGCTCAGATTAACCGTTTAAGCATGAAATGTATTTGAGCCGTCTTAAAATGAAAAGTAGAATTATTTGAACTTAACACATCTGTCTGTATACTTTGTCTTTTATACACACAAATAATAACCTTAATTGTTTATTTCTATTTTATTAACAAATTGAACAAACTGACATACAAATGGCTTCGAAATTAGTTACTGTTTTTGGGGTGGCCATCTTGACCCGGTTTAAAGTACTTATCGGATCAGCTGACTTCTGTCTCTTTCATGATCTTGGCAGTGGGTCTATTAAATGGTCCAATGTCTGTTCAGCAGCTTCTTCGCAAGAACAAAGCAGTTAAATGAAATCTTTCAAGATAAGCATGAATCCCAAAGGCAAATGGAATGCACGCTGTCGGTCAGCGATATAACGGAAACACGAAAGTCTACTCAGGTGTGTGTGTGAGAGAGAGAGGGTGTGATTGGGAGCGAGTGAAAGATAGCGGAAGTTAAGGAAACTATACAAAGAGTTCCAGTCTCAAAGCTTTTGTCAGTTAAGCCTAATTACAAACACATGTTGACCCGCAAGATATTCGCCTGTTACTTAGTATGTTTTACTAACTAGAACACTGGCAAAGGAGTTCGCAGGCAGGTCGGGCTGAAAAGGGTGAGTGAATGCTGTGCAAGATGTAGTAGGTCAAAATCTGGTGCTTATTTCAGAGGAAGATTGTGTTGCTGGCATCATCAGAGGTGCTGTAATTATACCCATAGGCTGGGTGCACATTAAGGAATGGCGCCCGCCGTAGGATGCAGAAAAACGAGGTGACTCTCTCACTCCCTATCTAGATCGCAAGGAGGTACTTTACACCTGACTTGCTTACTCCTACTATACTGATACTACCCACAGTTGATGATGGTGATGATGGCAGAAATAGCTTTGGATATGTCGGGTGCCACAATTTCCTGGCGTCAACTACCGCCTTACCACACTTCTCTTTCTTCTGCACCCCCCCAAAATGAATGTCAAACTTCTTTACGCAGCATCTTCTCCCATTCGCCTGCGTTTAGTTCATTCACTTCCAGCTCTTCCAGCCTCAAACAGCCGCTAATGGAAAAAGCGATTTTCCCATTCCCATTATATTCTAATGTCATCTTCAGGTTGTTAAACTGTATTGTATAAGTTGATAATTAGCATACATCGAAAGATTAGGGCATTTCTTTGTTAGCCTTCAAGCTTGAAGGCTAAGTAAATTCGATTTTAGGTCCTGTATCAGTGGAAATGCAGCATCAAAATGAAATTTTTCTTTGTGTCATTTGCAAAGGAATTGATAAGAAGATCAGTTTAGCGTGTACTTCCGTTAATCCTCTCCTCAAAAATTATGAGCACTTAGCGTTTTACGCTAAATTGAGTAAATACGGAACTGGTGGGCTGTAAGAAATTGTTATTATCAATAAGGTAACCAAAAAGGAAAGACCTTGTCACCCAGGTTAAAGAGATAGATCTGAAAATGGTCCAAAAAAATTCTTTTTTGTAAAGGAACGTGTAAGAAGAGAGAGACTTTAGTAGATTTCTCTCCTCTGCATCTTCAACTTAAGTTTTGGTCAGCAAATGGGGTTTCAGTCAATGTCAATTGAGAGGGGGATAGATGAGACCCAGCTATGAAACTTAAACCCCAAGCATTGGGTTTCCAATCCTGTATCCACCCATCTGTGGTCTTCTTGCTAAGACAACCAACCAGACTGTCCCTATGATTTTACACGACCTGCCCCCCCCCCACCTTTCGAGAAAAGTGACCAATTCAAATATTTACGTCCCGGTGCTTTGCTTGATGTTTTTTTTTTGGTCGGTCGTTCATCCTCTTCTATTTTACACCTCACACTCTTACACTTGCTTTGCTTGCTTTTGCTGGCTGGCTGCTATAACAGTTCTCAGTGCTGAGCTTCCTCTGGCTAACGACTTCTTCGCAAACAAACCCTTAATCACCTCCGCTACTTCCACCACTCTCATTTGCCCTCTTTTCCAACCGCTGCCCCCCCCAGTCTGTGCGTATGTTTGTTTGTGTCACCCTTCATCAACATCTAGGCCTTTACTATAACTTCGGGCACTTCCTAAGCCAACAGCTTTACCCACTCTCAGTTAACTAAACACCAAACAAAGCTGACATTAACTACAACATCAATTAATTAACAACAACAGGCTTTAATGTAAACAATAAAAATGACTTAACTAATCTTTCGAAAGAAAAATTATTAAAAAGAAATAATTTAAAAAAATCTGACGCCAAAAAAGTGCGGAAAAACGTGTATTTCCGGTGAAACATGACGAAAATTTGGCGCGAACATAATAATTCTACTTCCTAACTTATTGTAGTTAGAGCAAGTTAAAATAAAACGAATCTCATAACATGAGACACACTTTTCTTCACAAACTACTACGATAAAACATTTTAATATAAATTGACCCAAACGGTATTAAGGCCTTTCAGATGATACAGGAGAATGAATAAGTATGCAAAAGAGAAGAAGATGGTAGAAAGTATACCTACTGGGAGATGATGTATATGTGTGCGATCTGGAATAGTGGCGAAGAAGTAGAAAAAAGGAAAAAGAGGCCGGCCACACAATAGAAGAAGACAAGAGGAGGTGTAGATAGACATTGTTCTTCTGGCCGAGGACCTCTCTACACGAAGACATGAAGTACGTGGAAATACAAAAGGAGGAAGGTGTGGACGATGATCTTGTACAGTATACTCCATGGATAACACTTGATGAGGTGCGCTCCGTCTGTGCTTGGAGATGATGGAGAATTAACAAAGAGATAACAAGCATTGTCTTTATTATTGTTTGCCTTCTTCTTCGTCTTCTTCATTTTTTTTACACCTACATCCGCTTTGAAACACTCCACGTCCGGCTCTTCCAAAATTGCATGCTTGAATGAGGGAGGTAGTGAGCGAGAGAGAGAGAGAGAGATAGAGAGACGTCCTCATATCCGTCTCCAGGCTGCCAACTTCCTGGATTTATTATTTTAATAAACCAACAGACACACTTCTTTAAAAAAAAAAAGAAAAAAATGTTCAAGAGCTAGAAAGCAAGGAGAGAGCTCTTTTTAGTTGGTGAAGACTTTTCAAACTTAACTAAGCTCGGCGAAGTGTTGAATTAGGTCAACAGATAGCACCACCTGCTTGCTTGCTTCAACATTCTTCCTTTTCACTTATCTCTCTTACATTTTACTCCTTTCTCATGCTGTTTTCTCGGTACAAATTTCTGTTTTTTTTTTTTAATTTTATTTTAGTTTTTCACTTTCCACTTATATTTTTCTGATCCTCTGTAAAAGTAAAGTTAAGTAATCGCCTATTTTTTCAGGCGGGGCTTAACGTCCAATTACCAATTAGGTGTCGTGGACGGAGGCGATTAGCAAACATACTTTACTGTAAATTTCTTGTAACTATTAAATAAAATCCAAGACCTAGACACCGGGAATCGAACCACTAAACCAACAATACATCTTAGCATTGCGGGTCTAGTCTCTTAACCGCCTGACATACTTTACTATAAATTTCTCATATTAACCTTTAAATAAAATCCAAGGCCTAGACACCGGGAATCGAACCACTAAACCAACAATACAGCATAGCATTGCGGGTCTAGCCTCTTAACCGCCTAGCATACTTTACTATAAATTTCTCATATTAACCATTAAATAAAATCCAAGTTCTAGAGCTAGGAAATCGAACCCACTAAACAAGGAATACATCTTAACATTGCGGGTCTGGTCTCTTAACCGCCTAACATACTTTACTGTAAATTTCTTATATTAACCATTAAACAAATTCCAAGGCCTAGACCGGGAATCGAACCCACTAAACCAACAATACATCTTAGCATTGCGGGTCTAGTCTCTAACCGCCTAACATACTTTACTATAAAGTTCTCATTTTAACCATTAAATAAAATCTAAGGCCTAGGACGCCAGGAATCGAACCCACTAACCAACAATACATCTTAGCATTGCGGGTCTAGTCTCTTAACCGCCTAACACACTTTACTATAAATTTCTCATATTAACCTTTAAATAAAATCCAAGGCCTAATTTTTTTTTCACTAGTAAATACCCAATTCTTTCTTTTTTTACGGTTATTATGCTCTGGCAGCACCAGAGGACGTTCACGATCCACTTTCAAGATTCTATTACTCGAAAGCAGGGGGTTGTTCACCTTTTGGAATCATGGGCGCTTTCGATATTGCCAAAAATTGCTGGCAGGCGTAATCGGATTTGAAAAAAAATAAGTGAAAAATATCCTAAACAAGACAGCATAAAATATTGATCAGCTATGTAATTTTAAAGTTACTTCTTATTTTCTTTAATTTAATTTAAATATTTTAAGACGTTTTGGGTTATCCTTCAAAAGGTTGGGAATACTATCCTGACGACTGCTACGTTAATAAGAACATTTCGTGAAAATATGTTGCACTGTATGCATTTAACGCCAAAAGGGAATCGGATTACCATTACCATAAGATAACCGCGGGACATGCGAGTGTGGCCGAGCGGGCTATCCACTACCTTCTTTCTCCTTATAGATCTAAGAGGATGAGTCCCAGGGATGTACTGAGTCTTCAGTTTTTACGGTCGCCCATTTCAGCTGCTACATTTAATTTACCTTTTACAGTGCGAATTATCTTTTGATAAATTTCTCTCCATTGAAAATGTCATGTCTTTTTTATCTACAGCATCTGTAACAATGTTTCTTTGAATTCCAAAGTGATTCGGGTACCTAAATAAAATGAGACATTAGTCCTTTCCTTTTTCAACTTGTACTGGAGGTTTTGGAGGGTGGAAGTTCACGTAAATACATGATAAATACATTTAAATAGATAATAAGATACCAATTCTAATTGCTAAGTTGCAGATACGTCAGATAAACGGATAAATGGAAAACTCTAAACAGTTATCTGATTAGATTCGTACTTGTCCCAGCATCTAATAAGAGAAAATCATGGAAAGCTCGAATTTGATAATTCTTACTCTAATAGGGAGAGAAGTATTGCAATTGCGCAGATTTTCGCTTTGGCAATTTGGGAGTTCTAAGTCAGCGAAATGCTTATTCGCGTTCATATCCTGTTCTGTATTAGTACTTGGAATATGTTCTATATTATTCTCATTCTCCTTTGGTTTATTTGATCCTAAGAATTTAAACTTATCCGTCTCTTAGAAGCAGTACTCCTTCACTACCAAAAGATAGCAACTACATCAACATCGTCCTTCAAAGGCAAGGCATTACGTAATGCGATTTTACAAAATTACCTCCAAGGTTTATGGATATATAGCAAACATCGATTTCCAGTATCGAATTAAACAAAACTTGGTAATACTTTTCTAAGATTGATGGTCCACCGGAAATACTAGCGAGACTAGCCCTATAACCACGCCAGGATATGCGTCACTGTCGCTTCAATCGCACTTATCAGTTTCGTTTTTCCTTCCTCCTTGGGACAGATAAAAAAAAGAACAAGATGCAAATAAAAATTAAAAGGAAAATTCTAATAATTCGTGCTAACCATTGCCAGGAGAAAAATATAGGAAAGTTAATCGTTAAGTAACTTTCTTGAAGTAGAGGATAATTCCAGTAGTTTGGAGAGAGCGGGACTCCCAAAACAGTCTCCACGATACTAATCTACTTGGAAAGTTCACTTCAAACCCAAGTTCGATCTTATATACACTTTGGAATACATTAACTCCATTGTCCTTTTTGTTTAAACTTAGTACGACGACAGCTGACGCTGAACTTTATCCTGTTGCATGAGTATATATATGTATACTTCAAATTTCCGGTTCTTCATTTTTTCTTTTTCTTTTTTTAAATACTTAGCCGTATCATTTTCAGCGTCTTATTTTTGCGATGATTAACTTTTTTTTTTTCTATTTTTTAATTAATTATATTAAACCTGCAGTTAACATTTGGATTTGTTAACTGCAAAAAGAGGAGGCTTTACGCTGCACAGCTGTCGGTCGTTCAAGATTTGGCGCATGCATTGTTTTTCTTGTAGCAGCATCAGTCTCGTTATTTAATTAATAGCCACACCTCGTAGTACTTACTGTTATACGTAGTAATGTGTTGGTATATACGTACATTGTTGTCCAGGAGTTTGTCTGTTTATAGTCGCAGATATTTGTACGAATATAATGCTAACTGTGGTAGATGTGTTTGGAAATGTTGCCGAAACAATGGGAAGACATTATTGTTGTCGGATGTAGAGGAATGTCGTGCACGTAGTACTTAGTGTGAATCTGTCTAGATTTAGAGGCTGTTTGTGCTAGAGAGAGAGAGGGAGTGATATGGAGGATGACTTCAGAGGCTTGATGACAACATAAAGTGCGTAACTATGCTATGTATATATCTCTGTATGTGCGTAAACTTGAGCTCTCGCGTCGTAGGCTGTGAATCTATCTGTCTGTTTGTCTGTCCCAAAGCAACAAACATTTTGCTGCTATGAGTGGCCCTAAGCTTTACCATCACATTATTACCATAGCATGACTTTGTAACATCCATAGTGTACACGTGGCTAGCTTATGAAAGGGCCTTATGCAAGTGTGCTGTCTCTTTCCGATCCTGGAAGGGCGGGGGCGGATCCTTCAATTCAGTCAGGATGCTGCGCATGTAAGAGATACGTTGCGCTTAATTTCCTTTTAGATTTCTTTCTTCTTACACCCTTCTACCATCAACACCACTTGTTCACGCTGTTTGTGTTCTTCATTTTATTGTTGTTAACGCGTAAATCAAAGAAGATGATTTGTAGCTCCGTTGCTCCTGCTACAGCTGTATTTTATGGTCTTATTAAAATGATATTGACGGGCAGTATTGATGCCTTTTTTTATTATTATTGTTATTTATTGATGAATCATCCCATTTTTTTTTTTTTTTTTGAAATTTAAAAGTCATAATCTATTTTATTTAAAAATGATTTAAGGCGCATCAACATCTGAGCTTTTTTTGGTGCACTGCCGGACCTCCGGACAATTTTCTCTCTTTAAAGACAACACTGTTGCATCACTGGACAGTGAGCTGTAAGCAGCTCCCTAGGCCAACAGCTGGATTCGAACCTGGTACCTCCTCGTGGGAATCCAATAACGCTAACCGCATAGCTGCGACAGGCTCAGAAAACACATGCATCGCATGGGCCTGGCAGAAGATAGCCTTTGTAGATTCTGTCAGGTGGAGGAGGAGGAGGAAACGGCACTGCACGTGTTGTGCCAATGCGAGGGACTTGTATGGCTAAGGATGTTACTTCTCTGGCCTGGTTAGCTTTACCCAAGAGTCGCTCTCCAGAATTAAGTCTTATTAAACGGAGGGCGAGCTCTAAAGTTGGGGAGCCACAATAGATCCAAAGGGTTCGCAGTGGCGTTGGTCTTAAGGGCCGCCCTTTTTAGAATCTTAATCTTAACCGCATAGCTAATCCCTTTCCTATAATCTATTATTACATAAAAAAAAACAGGAAAAATTTAGTCCTAATAATCCCCCGTACGGGGGAAGTGGACTAGCCACTTCTTCAGGGAGATCTTTGCGTCCCCGTGGGTATCCCAGTCTAACAATACGAACAACATTTACGCTCTTCAACTGTATGGCCCGGAAAACTCCGGCGGCTCAAGGTACTAAGATGTTAATCTTTTCTGGCTTTTCCAGTTCACAAAAATAGAATAAAATGTTCTCCTCGGCCAGACCAGGTGAGGAAGGGAGGATCCGTATAAATGCACCAAAAATCACACTAATTTTCCTTTAGCTACATATATATTGAAAATCATAGATATAATACACAATAGATATAATAAGTGGTCACACTAAGCTATGAGATACGTAAGGTACGTACACCGGGAGCCACTGGTAGCGGAGTGCTCCACCTCGCTCACCGCGGGTAGCGTTATTTGGATGGACTTTACCCTGTCGGGTTAAATCTACCAATCCCGGTGACAATGCTACATTTTATATAAATATATATATTTTTTAAGCTACCCTGGTTACAACTGTTTCATCTCTTACACAATACACATTGATGTGTGCCGCTATTTACTTTTAGCGAATTTGCAGTCAAACTCTAGCCCAGCACCATTCTCTCACTTAAATATTTTAAACGGAAAATATAAGTAAATGTAAAAAAGTGAAATTAATATTTTTCAATTTTCCTGCAGCGATATGTTTACAGGTAAAATTGAAATTTTAAACGACTTTACAAATATTTGTTTATTAAACCAATATTTGTGCTAACGGAAATAACTTGCTGGGAAAAATTGTGAAAACATGTGACGAATATTGCTGAAGGGAAAGTATATAATTTCCCGGATAAATAGAGCCGTAACCTTCCTCATTCTATAACCTGCTTTATTTATTTTCTCTACTTTCGATTTTTCATGTTTTTGTTTGAGTTTGATTTTAGTAAATTGCATATCTCACTAATAAATTTATATTTTTAATAATTCTTCGACCGGAAAAGCCAAAAAACTTGAAATTACTTTATTTTTATCCAATTTCTCTTCATATTTATTTAATGGGATACAAAGCAGACGCCCCACACGGGATAACAGCCTCTCCTGTTGGCAAAGTTCAGGTGTTTTGTGACTCTGATCACCTCTGAACTCAACATGGCATAATCTTATTCAGTGCAAATTGTCAACCAGAAATACGACTTCTTCTATAAAACTTCATTCCTACAATTGAAAAAAAAAAAGAAGTCTCGACTTAATATGGCGGTTTAATAACTCATAAAAGTAAAGTAATCGCCTATTTTTTCAGGCGGGGCTTAACATCCTACTACCAATTCTAATTCTCATCTATGACGTGGACGGAGGCGACTACCAAACATACTTTACTGTAAATTTCTTTTATTAACCACTAAATAAAATCCAAGGCCTAAGACCGGGAATCGAACCCAGTACCACAATACATATTAGCTTCGCAGGTCTTTATTAACTCATAATTAGCTGTTAAAAACTCATAATAATGGTTCAAATCCAGCCAATGAAAACGAATTCTTGAATTATAAGTAATTACTGGTATGAAAGTCGAACGATATTGTGTCCAGGCTTGGATTTCATTCACTTCCCGGGAATAGCAGTGAGATGCTCTTCAAGTTTTAATAATTTAAACTGAACAGGAAGTCAACATAACCGCACACGAATTTTTGGTATTTCCGGAGAATTTTCTGAATTATTGTAAACTTCCTGCTTGCAGAGATAATTAGATAGAATGTAGATGAAATAAGTCTCAGGAACAAAGCGGAAATAGATAGGTAGATAGATTCTAGCCGGGAGGCCTTAAAGGCCTATGCCACCGCTACGCCATGGATCCTATTGTGGCTCCCACCACTCTAGAGCTCGCCCTCCAGACCTGTCCTTTTAATCAGACTCTTAATTCTGGAGACCGGCTCCTGGGTAAAGCTCTCAGGCATTGTTTTTCCTCCCTGAGAAGTAACATCCTTAGCCCAGACAAGCCCAAAGAGGAAATAACTCGAAAAGGGAGCTTGTGGTATTGGCGGTCGAAGGGTTAACAAGAAATAAGAATAAATAGGATTTAAAAAAAAGAACAAGACTAATCAAATTTAAAATAAAACCTCGTTAAGCATTACTAATGTGATGCAGTTTCCAATGAGTGTGTGTTCGGTGCTTTATGGGGCGTAAGCAACCCGTCTCTCGGCTAGTAATAGTTCGAAACACGTGTCACACGTGTTACTGTTATCTTGTCCATTCCCACAATAAATTTACATGCATTACGATACAAAGTCAATTATAGTCAGAGCGGGGTGACTTAAAAAAAAAAAAAAAGGTCCAAAGGCTAGTTTAGGACAGCATACAACCCTTCAGAGACTATCTCCATCGTGGGTTTATTATCAATTCGCTGTCAAACCCACATACAAAGTTCCCTGCGCGATAGGGAGTGCGCGTGATCAAGCATAAATTCTATTTCTGATTAAAAGTTTGATTTAATAATTTAATAACATTTTCATTTTATTATTTTCATTTTTTGAAAGTCCCCTACAGAAAACATGGTGCCCTTGCCCAACTTTTAGTGTTTTCATCAAACATTCTTTTTTGTTTTCAATCAATTTTCGGCTATTGAAAGGTTTGATTGACACTTACAACTTTCTGGGTAGTATCGGTTCCACGGCATAGCCTAAGCTCAGAATACTTTTTCCCATAGGCGCCACTGTAGCCGAGTGGTTAAGAGACTAGAATGGGTATTGCTGGTTTAGTGGGTTCGATTCCCGGTGTCTAGGCCTTGGATTTTATTTAATGGCTAATATGAGAAATTTACAGTAAAGTATGTTAGGCGGTTAAGAGACTAGACCCGCAATGCTAAGATGTGTTGTTGGTTTAGTGGGTTCGATTCCCTGGTCTATCTAGGCTTTGGATTTTATTTAATGGTTAATATGAGAAATTTAGCAGTAAAGTATGTTTGTTAGTGGCCTCCGTCCTCGACACCTAATTTGTGATAGTTAAACGTAAAGCCCGCCTGAAAAAATAGGCACTACTTTACTTTACTAATAGGAGTGGGAAGTTTGTTGGGAGGTGTATTTTTGATTTCCACCAATCGACTTGTTATAGCAGGCAGATATGTTATTTGGGTCTTTCATTTGGCACGTTTTTAACATCTTCTTAAAATTATATAAAGATATATAACAGTAATAGTAATATATGATGCATTTAAGTGTAAGTAGTTGTCTTCTTTTACACACATTTTCATTACCAATATATAAATTAAAATAATTATTAGAAAATAATAACATTTTTTGAAAAAAATTTTAATAGCAAACCATTTTTAATACTTAAACAAAAATTCAAAAAACCGAGATATCTCGACGAGTCCGAGACCGAGATATCTCGTCGAGACCGAGATTTGAGCGACCGAGATCGAGACTGCATAAAGTCTCGCCTCGTCTCGGTCTCGTGCAGCACTAATTTACAATATAAATTTTTAAAAAATATCTAATTAATAAATTTAATTTTGTTACAGATTGGTGCGGAAGTGTTAAAATCACCGGAAGTGCTTGTATCCGGGAGTGCTTTAATTAGTCAATTAGTGATTTCTTTTTAACCTGTGCGTTAAAAAAAAAAAAAAGGGCTGCGGTAATTTTTCCCAAATTACGTCATAAAGATAGTAGTAATGCGTAACAGTCACTTTTACCGTTACAATCTTTTAAATTGTGTCCAGTGTCCAGTGGATGAAGACATCAGTATGGATATGTACCTGCAAGTGATTGGCGCATATCCCACCTCTACAGCAAAAACAGGTAGGCTGAGCGGTTAATTTAGTGATCCATATTTTTACGGGAAATATGTGCGCCACTCTCAGGAATGGCGCGCTACTGATTATTGCGCGGATTATTGCTCACTAAAATCTAAATGTTAATAAACTTTGCATAGTTACTCTACTTAACACGCCATCATTGTTAGTTAGTAAAATAGCGAGAATGCAACTACTCTCTGTGGATGTTCAAGGACTTTAGATTACACGTAATTACTATATATATACATAGGACATTAGGGCCCCAATTATTACTGGAGGGCAACAAGAAAGGCCAGTGAGTTATTTGGGGAAAATTGGTGGTAACCTTATACTGGCTTTTAATGAATTTTAATGATCTTAGATTGTGATAATTATGCGGATTTTAGTGGAAATTGGAAGATAAGATCTGCCAGTAGATAGGCAGGAAGTTGTGGCCGTTGGGATATGATGAAGATAAAACGTGGATACTCCTTTGGATGGATAAGTGTTCTAATCAGTATTTTCGTGAATTAGTATATTATCTAGTATATTCAAAGAAGGTTTTTTTACGGACTTCTTTTTACAGAAATCAATTATCGAGGGCACAGATTAGGAAAATTCGGCCCTGAAAACTGGATTTTCTAATTTTCAGGTGAATGCGATAATGAAAGCAAAGCGTTATTTACAGAAAATAATATTCTACTTGTACTAGTTGAAAGCCAACAAAAAAAAATTTAAATACTTACAAAGAAATGATTTAAAGCATTTTTAGGTTTAGATTTCTGATCGAATGCTTAAAGAGAAGAGCTCTTGATAATTATGTAGATTGTAACGAACGACCAGCTAGAGTTTTATTGGAATCGCAGAGTTGGTTTTAGCTATAATTTGAAATCTCGGAAATCTCGTCCAGATACATAGCTTTCGATTTCCAAAACAAAAAATTATTTGTATTTGGGTTTGTATAAGAAAATATGGTTTTAACTAAGTTAAGATTCATTTTGGTTGGTTAAACTGGGTTTTGGATTGTTTAAGCTCGGTTCTGGAGGATTTAAGCTCGGCTTTGGAGTGTATAATCTAGATTAAGTTCGATTTTGGAGTGTATAATCTAGGTTGAGCTTGGTTTTGAAGTGTTTAAGCTTGGTTTAGGTCGGTTTTGGAGTATTTAAGCTAGATTAAGCTCAGTTTTGGAGTGTTTAATCTAGATTAAGCTCAGTTTTGGAGTGTTTAATCTAGATTAAGGTCGGTTTTGGATTGTTTAATCTAGGTTGAGCTCATTTATGGATTGTTTAAGCTCAGTTAAGCTGGGTTTTAGCTGATTTTTTAGCTGGACCTTACAAGGGTCGTTTGAAAAGTCCGTGCAAAGTCTGAGAGATAGCACCACTGGCGCGTATCGAGGTTATGTTTAGTTAGTAGCATCTCTTGGAAGAACACACACCAAGTTTCAGCCAGATCGGTCTATTTCTTTGTGTTTGGCATTCGTTTGAATCGAGGAAGTCGAGTGATTTTCAAAAAATGGACGAAAAAGTATTTCGTGTGTTGATTAAACACTACTTTATGAAAGGCAAAACGCCTCAGGAGACTAAAGAGAAGCTTGATAAACATTATGGTGACTCTGCACCTTCGATTAGAACAGTTTATAAGTGGTTTAAAAATTTTCGGAGTGGCCATATGGGCACAAGTGACGCTGAACGTTCTGGACGCCCTGTTGAGGTTACTACTCCAGAAATCATTGATAAAATCCATGATATGGTGATGGATGACAGAAGAGTGAAGGTGCGTGAGATTGCTAGTGCTGTGGGCATCTCGAATGAACGGGTACATAATATTTTGCATCAACATTTGGACATGACAAAGCTATCCGCAAGATGGGTGCCGCGATTGTTCACGCTTGACCAAAAACGAAATCGTGTGAAGTGTTGCAAGGACGGTTTGCAGCTGTTCCAGAAGAATCCGCAGGACTTTAAGCGTCGTTTCGTCACTGTGGATGAAACATGGATACATCACTACACTCCTGAGACCAAAGAACAATCTAAACAATGGGTTACCAAGGGGGAATCTGCGCCAAAAAAGGCGAAGACCGTTCCTTGGCCGGAAAGATTATGGCGACTGTCTTTTGGGATTCGCAAGGAATAATCCTCATCGACTATCTGGAAAAGGGTAAAACTATTACAGGTGCATATTATTCATCGTTATTGGACCGTTTGAAAACCGAGCTGCAAGAAAAACGCCCACGATTGGCCCACAAAAAAGTCCTTTTCCATCACGACAACGCACCAGCTCACACCTCAGCAGTTGTGGTCGCAAAATTAATGGAAATAGGGTTCCAACTCGTTTCACATCCCTCCTATTCTGCAGACTTGGCTCCCTCGGACTACTATTTGTTCCCCAATATGAAGAAATGGCTGGCGGGAAAAAGATTTTATTCAAACGAGGAGGTGATTGCAGAAACGAATGGCTATTTTTCAGACTTGGACAAATCCTATTATTCGGAAGGGATCAACAAACTAGAGCAGCGTTGGACGAAGTGTATAAGCCTAAAAGGAGACTATGTTGAAAAATAAAAAAGGTTTACCCCAAAAAATTAAGTAGTTTTTATTTTTGCACGCACTTTTCAAACGACCCTCGTACATACACAGACCACCTTGTAAAAACCACTTACTTTTTGGGAGCCTAAGGAGATATTAAAATGGGTATTTCTGGTAATCACTCAAAATTAAAAATCTTATCGTACAATTAAGAGAAATAAAAAATTCATTATTACTTTATAGCATAGCACATTAACCCACGAAAGAAACTATAGATTGTTTTACGTTTTACCTATTCAGTAGCAATAGTAATTAATTCAGTGCATATCGTGCTTGGCGAGATAGTTTCCCCCAGGCTGTTGAAAGTGAGTTTGTATCTTGACTGTTGCTGTGTGAGTGTGTAGTTCCGCTATTATACTGCGGATAGACGTCCGGAGAGTAAGAAAACAACCCCCGCCCACCCCTAACTCCTGCGCCTATACGATAGTATTCCTGTAGCTTTGTTCCCAGACCTGTAGTTATACAGGTGCGTGTACTCCAACACTGCCACGCAACAACTTCACTGTGTACATGACGACGACGACGTTGTCGGTTATCCTACTCCGGCCCTCCTTAGTCGTAATACCTAGACCAAAAGTACCTACACTAGCTAAAGATATTTACGGTTATCTATTCATGGATAATGTTCACATTTACATACTTGGCTCTATGCTGTGATATGCTCCTGTACACGTCTAACGCTATTCTCAGCCTTCTTCACTCTGGTAAAGCACACGTCATTTTATCTTGTACAAGTACTGCTTTCTTGATTGGCTGTACTGTACTGTGGTAAACTATCTCGATATAATACTATTTTCTCTCTCTTACTAAAAGCGATTGCCGGAGAGAGATTGCCTTTTCTCTTTCTCTCTCTTTTTATTATTGTAATTTATCTCTTTTTTTCTTTTAATCTGAAGATATTGGAGCCCAGAGCTTTTTACAGTGCATTCGCCGAATCTCTGGACACCTCTCTTTATAGACAACATTGTTCCTATCATCTGACAGTGAGCTGTAAGAAGCTCCTAAGAAGAGAAAATCTAATGGGTCAGCAGCTGGATTCGAACCCGGGATCTCCGCGCCAATATCCGCTAACCTTTGGGCTAATCCCTTCCCCATCTCTCTCTATTCTCTACATTCCCATTTATATGAGATTTAATTATCTACATTTTCTCTTTTTTTTTGTTTTTCTCTTTCTTGGGAGCTACTTACAGCTCACTGGTGATGGACAGTGTTGTCTGTAACAAGAGAATACTGTCTGAAGGCCAGCAGTGTACTGAAAAAAAAGCTCCGGGCACCTGAAACCTCAGATGTTTGGCGCATTCGCGGCTGACGCTCGACCAAAAGTGAGAGTTCGCAGTTGAACCCAATTTTCATATCTACACAGTTTTAAAGAGTATAAAAAGTTATGAAAGAAACTAGAAACCGCAATTCGATATCTTCAAAATTAAAGGTGCTAGTATTTTTCATAATATCGGGAAATAAGTAGTTTTCCGAGTGATTTTCTAAGTAATAATCAAATAATAAGAGCTTTAGATGTTCAAAAAAAGACAAAAAATAATTTTACTTCTGTTACTAACATAGAAGGTTTAATAATTTTTTGGCAATTTTGGGAGAGTCGCGTTTAATTACCAAAAAAAATTGGAAACCTCCTGCCACATATTTAAGTGATCAATATCTTTCATGTAAAGGATCAAACTTATTCCTTAATTTATCAAATAATGCACTTTATGCAGCATGTACTGTGCCTTCAAAGGTGCCTCCTCAGATACAGGGAGCAGTTGAGAACCTCCTGGCTAACCTGGCTTGCTAGCACCTTTGAAGGCACCAGTACATGCTTCACAAGTTAAGCAAAGGGCATTATTTGATAAATTAAGGAATAAGTTTGATCCTTTACATGAAAGATATTGATCACTTAAATATGTGGCAGGAGGTTTCCAATTTTTTTTGGCAATTAAACCCAACTCACCCAAAATAATTATTAAACCTTCTTGTTTGTAACAGATGTAAAATTAATTTTTAGTCATTTTGTGTATGCTTGAAAACATCTAAAGCTCTTAACATTTGATTTTTCTTAGAAAAATCACTCGGAAAATGACTTACTCGTATTTCATGATATTAAGAAAAATACTAGCTTTACTGCCTTGGCAATATTTTTAGTAGAAAGGGGATGAAGAAATACATAAAAATGACCTATCGCGTGCTCTTCTTTCTCTTTGATAACAAGTTAAACAATTGAAATATGATTTGAAATGGCCTAGTATTTTTTTTACTTTTTTTGGGGGGCCTAGCACCTTTGATTTTGAAGATATCGAATTGCGGTTTTCGGTTTCTTTCATAACTTTTTATACTCTTCTTTAAAAGTGTGTATATGAAAATGGAGGTCAACTGCGAACTCTCACTTTTGGTCGCGCGCCAGCCGTGTACGCGATCAGGAATCTAAAATCAAATCACATATTCTGAAACTAGAGGTGACGGGCAACAAATTTTTCCCTACCATTTTTTGCTCAGATTACCCGTTTAAGCATGAAATGCATTTGAGCCGTCTTAAAATGAACACCCTGTATATATGCTTGTGAAAACTAGCTCGTATGCACTATGTGCATACCAAAAATCACAGAAAGTTGAAACTATATCGTTTCGGAATTTGGTACAGGACCTGGCAGGAAGTTAGCAATCAAAATCCTCTCCCAACCTGTACTGCACTTCCGTTCGGTATGCCCATTCGTAGATCAATAATTTTTCTTTGAAACAATTTCCCACAAAAATTTGGATTCCCTGTGAAAAACTCATTTCTCCTCAAATTAGGACTAAACAAATATATTTTTCCTAAAATCTGATTTTAATAGCATGGTAAACATTTTGCTTAGTAGAAGAAGTTTCAGAGTACCATTTAATTATTACGTAGTAACGTATAAGAAAGATGTTTACGTTACGATAAGGCGTCAACATGAAGATAATCGAAATAGAAAAGGGTCAACATGATAACTGTAGGCCCTAAGATAAAACCTGTTTCCACTCTACTAGTACTTCAGCCCCCCATCCGTGCGGGACGGCCTCCGAGTTTCGGCGGGTAAGATAATTTCTACACAGACTGACAATTATATAAACAATGGGCGCGAACATGCAATCTGGTGATAAGTTTTAGAATCTTCTGGTTCCCGCCTGCGCCATTATTTACTTTGGCGCTGTTATATCTAGGAATGTAAACATTACGATTGTGAGAAGGCTGTTAATTATTGTGTATCACTAAACCAATGTTTCACTCTCCCGCCATTACTCTCTGGTTACGTATACAGTGGTTAAAAAAAAGTATTCATACAAGTGTAATTTATGAAATGACTGAATGAAAGCTATTTATTAAATATTATAAACAATACATTTATAGTTATTTATTTAACAAGTGTGGAAAGTAGTACTTTTCCTCACACGAGGCAGGGTTTGCACGCACGAGCGAGCGAATCGAGGCGAGTGCAAGTGCAAATTGCCGAGTGTGAGGAAAATACTTTACACTCGAGTTAAATATTATATTTTTTCTGCAACCATTAGGGTTATTAACTAAAAAAAAAAAACTAAACAGGAATCATTAGAATCCATTTTAAATTTCTATAAGGTAACACTATAACCTTTTTAACTGTTATAATTAAAAATATCTCATTATTTATTAAAATCTTATTTTTATTTCTATATTCCTTTCAATTTTTATTTAATTTTTTTAATATTCGTTTTTTAATTATTTAGATAAAATAAATTTAAATAAGCTTATTAAAGTTTTACAGAAAATATTTAATAACAAAACTTCTTATATCAAGGAAGCACAATAAAGTTTTTTCCCCACTAGTGAGGTAAAGTTGGGCATTACACAGCTGATTTTAATTGAGTAATGAGAACGTTCCTACATGGTTGCAGAAAAAATATATTTAAATCAGCTGTGGCTACCAAAAGGAAAATTGGAGTTGCTATTTTCTTCGAGAGATACATTTCTTTTTTTCTAATTTTCTTCTCCAAAATCGACCAGAAGTTTTCGATCAGATTCAAAGTCTGGGGATTGTGGGAGGAGTTTTCAATTGGCGAGGTGCATTAAATAACAACCATTCCCTTGTTTTCCGCACTGTATTCTTGGAGTCGTTGGAACAAAAAAAATTGATCCCTGATCCCTGAAGCTTTTAGCACACATGTACCCATCTCTGCATTTAAAATGCCTTCGATAAAATCAGTAGCTCTCCCACTCCACTGTAACTCATGCTCTCCCCCTCCATATCATCGCATTTTCTCCCTCTAATTAAATTTAAACCTAAGGAGGGGGGGGCATTGAAATACTTTTATAAATTTCTTTCAACCCCGGATTAAAAGCCTAAATCTAACATTCATACCAACATTCTCGCAATAAATACACGTACACTGATAAAATCATTCATACTAATAAATTATATTCACGCTAATAAATCCATTTACGCCAAGACTGCCTATCACTTACTAATCTCAAGGCTTCTAACTTAACGGAATCCACTTCAGAACGTTTGAATCATATTCAATTCTTACTTTACAACGAATCTATCCACACAAACACAAAAGTGCTCTAAATCTAATGTTTTAAGTAAAAAAAATTTGCAGATTTTTGTGTTTTCAATTACTATGCAGAGTTTAAATAAAATATGTCAAAAAAAGAAAAAAAACGTATTCAGCAACGTGTCGCTTCCGGTCAGCCATTTTCCTTTAAATTTGGAAACTTTGTTCCATAATTTGATCCCTATTAATATTAAACAGGTGGTAATCCATTTACAATGAACAATAATATGGCACTTTTGAGGAAAAAGCTTGACTTTTCCTAGCCAGAAGTGCCCTTCAATCAAATTTCTTTGGGAAAATTTTTTCATATAAAAGTTCTACATCTTACATATTATGCAACTATCATGAAAACTTTAAAAGAAAATCGTTTAAGCCGATTTTGTTAAATTTAAATCCTATTTTTGTTTTAATTTATTAAATTTGAACTAAATTTTGGGGTTAACCGGATGCTTCCGGGGGAAAAACATTCAAATCAAAAATCAACTTAACTACTTCAAAAAAAATTTCTATTACTGTTGTGGGGAGGGAAAAAAAAGAAAAAGTTGCTGTTAAGCTATTAAGAACAAAACACTTATGCCCTCCATACATTATCAACAGAGTGAACTAAGTTCAAAGCTTTGCCGCTAGATGGGAGCCATATACAAGAAATTAAATCGACCCCTTAGCCAACCACCACCCTTCTCTATTACTTCCTCTTCCTTTTTTCTTTTTTTGTCTTTTTAAATTTTTACCAGGGAAATTACCCGTCTTGAGGTCTCCTGAGTTTGGACAAAAAAATCATATAACCGGAAGTATCGCCTTAATTCTCAAAACCGGAAGCAATATCTCAAATTTTTAAAGATTCTATTGGAAAACGGCTCAAAAGATTTCTATTTAAAATCTTTCTGAACTAGTTTCAGTCGCAGTATCCAATTAAAAATTGAGAAAAATATATAATATACAGGGTGTTCATTTTAAGACGGCTCAAATGCATTTCATGATTAAACCGTTGTTCTGAGCGAAAAATGGTAGTGGAAAAAATTTGTTGCCCTTCACCACTAGTTTCAGAATATATGACTTAATTTTAGATTCCTGCCCGCATACGCGGCTGACGCGCGACCAAATGAGTGGGTTCGCAGTTGACCCCCATTTTCACATACACCGTTTTAATGAGTATAAAAAGTTATGAATGAAACCGGAAACCGCAATTCGATATCTTCAAAATTAAAGGTGCTAGGCCATTTCAAAATTTGGTATTTATGAATTTTAACGCAACTTGTGCAGCATGTACTGTGCCTTCAAAGGTGCCAGGTTAGACAGGAGGTTATCAACTGCTCTCTGTATCTGAGGAGGCACCTTTGAAGGCACAGTATATGCTTCACAGGTTGAGTAAAGTGCATTATTTGATTAATTAAGGAATAAGTTTGATTCTTTACATGAAAGATATTGATCACTTAAATATGTGGCAGGAGGTTTCCAATTTTTTTGGTGATTAAACGCAACTCTCCCAAAATTACCAAATAATTATTACACCTTCTTGTTTGTAACAGATGTAAAATTAAGTTTTAGCCATTTTGTGTATGGTTGAGAACATCTAATGCTCTTAACATTTGATTTTTCTTTGGAAAATCTCTCGGAAAACGACTTATTCCCCGATACTAAGAAAAATACTAGCTTTACTGCCTTGGCAATATTTTCAGTAGAAAGGGGATGAAAAAATACATAAAAATGACCTATCGCGTGCTCTTCTTTCTCTTTGATAACAAGTTAAAAAATTGAAATATGATTAATAAATGTCAGATTTTGAAATGGCCCTAGCACCTTTAATTTTGAAGATATCTAATTGCGGTTTTCGGTTTCATTCATAACTTTTTATACTCATTAAAACTGTGTATGTGAAAATGGGGGTCAACTGCAAACCCTCACTTTTGGTCACGCGTCAGCCGCGTATGCGGGCAGGAATCTAAAATCAAGTCACATATTCTGAAACTAGAGGTAACGGGCAACAAATGTTTCCTCTACCATTTTTTGCTCAGATTAAACGTTTAAGCATGAAATGCATTTGAGCCGTCTTAAAATGAACACCCTGTATATTTAGATATTTGTGTATTTTAAGAATGCCGTACTAACAGGATCTGTATTAAAGTTTAATGTGAGAAGCTTAATTCAGCAATCGCAGATAATTTTGTACGCAATATTTTATACAATCTTCTTTCTAAATAATGTATTAGACATGAAAAGAAAATGGATGATTAACAAAAACAGAAATAAAAATTAATTACTATTAATAAAAGAAGCAATTTAATTTAATTATTAGGTAATAAAAAATTAATGAATAAATAATTAATTAAAGGAAAGAATGGTAGATCCAACTTTTGTAACAATGCATCGGAAGTATTATATTATTTTTTTGTTTACTTTTGAAATAACAATGGCACACCAATGGCTGTTCATAAATATTAAATAACTTGCTATTATTGTAACTCCATGGAACAAGAACAGCGAACAAACAACCAGCCAAACAGCACAACTGTTCTAAAAAAAAAAAAAAAAGTTTTATAGTACTAATAATTTTATTGGCTGTATAAAATATTACCCAAACGCGCTCTGGCGGCCATTCTATTGTTGTTTGCTAATAATAGTTTCCTTTTGAATTTCCATCGTTAGAATGGTAATATATTTCATTAATAATATATCTGTGTTTATTGAGAGATCGCAATAAAGAACTAAAGTTTAGCGTGAAAACTCTGGAAGCTCTCTTGATTGGGCAGGAGAGTTATTTATTCCTGAGTGTTGTATTTCCGCTTTTCCTAGAACTTCCTAGAAGATGGCACCAGGGTTTAAAGTGAAATATGCCGTTTCAGATTACTAGTTGACTGGAAGAACTGAAAAGTAGGTTTCTCTGGACTGAAAACCAGAGGTTCCCAATCTTTTTCGGTTTGCGGTTCCCTAAATAATCGGATTTTTTCCGCGGCGCCCTTAATACATAAGATATATTGACTGTAATGGTTGAGGAGAGAGAGAGATGTTGGTTGTCGTTGTTGGTGGATAAATAACACTTTAGTATCGGTATAAGACTTTATGTATTTATATGACTGACTGCCAAGGACTCTATACTTTACACTACAAGAACAGAACAGACTGACTGACGTGGCTAAACGATGTGTACAACTGAAGTGTAAGACTTTGAACAGAATTACAGAATCTCCGAATCACAGAATCTCGAACTCTTTTTGACTTTCCTCTCGTTCTTATATACATTCGCCGAGCCTCCCTTCTCTGTGTGCCGAGGGGGCTGTCTCTTTCTCTCTGGCTAGAGTGGGTGAGTGGTGGGGTTTCTTTACCCCTACGCTAGAGTGGATGAGTGGTGGGGTTTCACTACCCTTACATCATCCCCGTATTTATACGACTGACTGCCAAGGACTCTATACTTTACACTACAAGAACAGAACAGACTGACTGACGTGGCTAAACGATGTGTACAACTGAAGTGTAAGACTTTGAACAGAATTACAGAATCTCCGAATCACAGAATCTCGAACTCTTTTTGACTTTCCTCTCGTATACATTCGCCGAGCCTCCCTTCTCTGTGTGCCGAGGGGGCTGTCTCTTTCTCTCTGGCTAGAGTGGGTGAGTGGTGGGGTTTCTTTACCCCTACGCTAGAGTGGATGAGTGGTGGGGTTTCACTACCCTTACATTGACTAAAGCTTGGGTGGGGAAGCCGTGGTTGCGCACTAGCCGTTTCAAAAGATGCGGATTGGAAAGAAAACAATGAAAGACTCGAAAGTTGCTAAATTCTTGGAATTTTGTCAGCACACACAATTGTTGGCACCAAAATTCAAGAATTGGAAATTCCAAGAAAATTGCCGAATTGTTTAATTGAATATTTCGCGGTGCCCCTATGACGGCACCGCGGCGCTCCGGGGAGCCGCGGCGCACACTTTGAGAATCACTGCTCTAAGTCATTAGTTAGCTTTGGCTAAACGATGAACGTTACCAATGGACTCTCCTGAGGAATGGGATTAGCTATTGTTTCACGGGTTCGAATCCAGGTGATGGCCCTTAGATTTTCACTTCCTAGGAACCCGTTGATGAACAGTGTTGTACAAAATGAGATGCCCGAAAGTCCGGCAGTGCACTGTAGAAAAATTCTGGGCGCTATAACCCGCAGATTTTGACGCTTCTTTAATTAAAAATGAAATAATAATAACAAAATACAGTGGTACCTCGGTTCTCGAACACAATTCGTTCCGGAAGTACGGTCGAGAACCAATTTGGTCGAGAACCGAAACAATTTATCCCATAAGAATTAATGTAAACTAGTTTATTTCGTCTCAAGCCCTCGACAAATAGATCCGAGTCACATGTGCCCATTTCATATTTGGTAATTAATTCTTTCTTGAGTTCAATAGTTCTTCTCGCAGCTTCTCTCTTACCTGTATCTTTACTATCACTGCTGGCTTTCTTTGGTCCCTGATGTCTAAGGGTTAAAATAAGTGTAATGTATAGGGAAACATTGGCGTAAATCTTCCTCCGATCGTAGATTGTCTTGTACTGATTCTGCGGGCGAGGCGCGCCGGGTCGAACGAACGCCATTCGGCTCATCTCGGGTGTTCGAGTTCCAAAAGTTTGCTCCGATTTCAGGACATTTTCTTGAATTTCTTAGTCGAATACCGATTTGTTCGAAAGTCAAGTCGTTCGAAAACCGAGGTACCACTGTATACTTTTTTGGGTCGGCCGTCAGTTTGGACCGCTTGCCGTATTACCGGCTCCACATAATTTAGGGGGAAATGCAGCGTGTGATAAAAATACGTAAGCAAAAAAAAAAAACAAAATCTACAAGCTCTACTCTAATGATGGATGTAAGTCTGAAACAAGATTTAGCCAGCGTTGTTGACAATATGTTCTTCAGGAAGGGGATTCGCTCCGTATGAGCATCCCCAGGATTGCAGGAAGTGACTATGCAGCTTTTTATAGCTAGCTGGTAATATGATATGGCCATTGCCGTCTTAGAAGATCACTTAAGCCTTCGTTTACTAAGGGTTTCAAAAACCAGTCTTTAGATGACACTTCATCAATCTATGTGTATTGAATCCACATTTGGATTAAGACCTGTGGTGTTGTTTTTAAGATCTCGAATGGCAAACACTAAAATTTCTTCTCTTAACACAACAGAAACTTTTCGCAACCAAATCTTCAATTATTTCGCCAAATGTACCCTCATTGGTGGTTGGAAAGATCTTAGCTCTGATTGGGAGCCTAGCTGAGTTTAGAAGTCATTGTCTCCTTTACCATATGGCCGCGAGAGGTGAAGATTTGATGTTTTTTTTTTGTCTTTTCCACACAACTTCATCTTCCAATTCATCCTCACTATCCGGTTCATTTATCGTAGATGATATTCTTCGTGTTGATTACCACCAAGAAAGAAAAACGTCCTTTTCCTGCGCATCAGCGCAGAAAAAACGTTTTTCGCTAAACTAGATTCATCATGCGTAAAAGCACAGTTTCGATCTTAACGATTTCTATGCTTCATTCTCACCAACTCTTTCTTTGTTTTTGTTTTTCAAAAAAGTCTTTTCATTTCTCGTACTTCCGTTTTCCGGCAGGTCATATCATAGTGGAAATTCAGTGCTCTACTTTCACGCCAAATCCTAGACAAAGACTGATTGTTGAAGATCATTCAAACCATAAAAATCAATAATCTCAAAATATTTCAAGTAGAAACAATCCTGAAAGATTGTTCACTGAAATAGATAAATAAATGATATATCCAAATCTATTCCTCTACTTCTGTAAACGCCATTCTATTGGAAATGAATAAATAAAACGATGAATAGAAATATATTTACTGTATTCTGTGAGTTTGTATGTGTACGAAGGAGGGAAAAATATGCATTAATGTTAAATATATTATATTTTTGCAAATATAAATTTTTATTTGATGTGATCCACTTTTTTTTATATAAAATATATATAATACATATACTGTATAATATATTTCAAGCTAGACGATTTCCAATATAATTTAATGAATTATTAAAGCGTCATTGTTCTGTATATTGTATTTTTTTTGTAAGCTTCATTCATTTCTAACGCTTTTCTTCCCCTCTTAGAAGTGATACAAAGAAAAACTGTGATGATCGCGTCAAATATTTCCTGGAAATTCACGTTTTGTGGCCACTTCAGAAAAGTATCGTGAGGAAAAAGGTGAAAAACCAATTTCCCCTCTATAAATAAATTTAAATATACAATTTTCGGACTAATAAAACAAAGGTTTTCAAGTTTTTCAAGAACAGGAAATCGTGAAATATTTGTACTACAGGAATGTGGGTATTTCCGGTTTGATAATGTTTTTTTTTTGAAAAAACACATGGTGAGCACTCGAAAGAAACTGTTTTTTGAGTTACAACTGTCTCCAGATTCGTTCTACACACACGGACCTGTACGTAAAACCCACTTTTTTTTTGGAGGGGGGCACAAGGAAATTCTTAAACAGACATTTTCTCTGAAATACTGAAAAAAAAATTTGAAAATCTGTACAATCGTGAAATTTTCTAGGAGTTGGGAAAAGTAAAAAACAAAATACTTAAATTTGCTTTGTCTTAGTAGGAAGAGGTCTTGAAAGAGGAATAAAAAAGAACAGTTTACTGGAAAAATGCAGGAAAATGGAAGTTATTTTTTTCTAACCGTAGTACTCAATTACCACCGATTGGACTGAAGATAAATTTTCTCATAGGACAGGAAATTCGTTTTTCCAACAGCATTTTTTTTTCTCTTTTTTTTTTTGTTTTCACCCCCTGCAATGTTCGGTCGTTCCTCGCCTACTAAAGTCTGCTTTATTTAACACGGCCAGTAAAAAATGAGCTCGGTATAGAGAATGAAGGCAGCACAAGGAAATGTAATTCGTTTTATTTAGTGGAAGTGAGAAAGAGTGGAAAAACTAGGTAGAGGGTGATCCATAGGATCGGTGGAGGAAGAAATGGTGGCCAAGTTGTTTGAGGAAGGGAATCAGTAGTGAACTTAAGGAATTTAAGAGGCAATGGAGGCAGTGAATCATGATCAGGAACGTCTTTTTTTTTGTGTGTGAGGGAGAGAGAGGAATCGATTCTTGCAGGATGGCAGTGTGCTTGGAGGATAGCAAGCGAACCTTATCTATGCTCAGTATTCTTTGATGTTGACAGTGAATATTGAAGTGAATTGATTGACAGTAGTATTGAAGCAGTTTGACGAATCTGATACAATCTCTAATGATGGTGCAACCAATATTGATGACGCTAAGTTCGATCCATGTAAAGAGTCATAGATTTGAGGATAGTATTGTGTATAGAATCGTTTGTAATTATTCTTCTGTGAGCAATGCGGGAGCACCGTCCACAGTTGTCTGTAAAGAGGTTTTGCATGTTTTAGTCATTGCTTATCTTTCAAGTCTTGTGTAGAGAGGGTTTCCACGTCAGGAGATAGGATGGTACACCAGGTCTGGGCAAGAAAGTAGGCAGGGGCGAAGCTCCTAAGAGCATTCTGACATTTCTGTGGGTACATTCTCATTCCCAGCATCTTTGTCCAACAATTCTATTTTATATAAGTGTGTCTGAAAGTTGTATGAAACTGATTGATGGGTGTTTCTATAAATAGAATTAAATATTTGCTACATATGACAAATTTAAGTACACGAAATTTAACAGAAATGTTTTAATAATCCATTTTTAAGAGGATCGCTAATAAATTAACTGGTACATTCATTAGGCGCCACGCTTAGCCGAGCGGTTAAGATACTAGACCCGTAATGCTAAGATGTATTGTTGGTTTAGTGGGTTCGATTACTGGTGTCTAGGCCTTGGATTTCATTTAATGGTTAATATGAGAAATTTATAGTAAAGTATGTTAGGCGGTTAAGAGACTAGACCCGCAAAGCTAAGATGTGTTGTTGGTTTAGTGGGTTCGATTCCCCTGGTCTAGGCCTTGAATTTTATCTAATGGTTAATATGAGAAATTTATAGTAAAGTATGTTTGCTAGTCGCCTCCGGCCACGACACCTAATTCGGTAGTAGGACGTAAAGCCAACCTGAAAAAATAGGCAATTACTTTACTTTACATTCATTAGGATGTAGGTTTTTTGAGCATTGACAGTCATACTTAAAAAGAGACAGAAGTACCAGGTTACCCAAAAAAAAATTTTCTCAAATTTAAATCTTATTGGGAAAAACCCAATTTAGAAAATTTTACCCGATGGCAATATTTCCTCTAGTTAGGAGGCGGAAGTAGGGAAAAGGGGGGGAAAAACGGCAAAGTTAGGGAAGCTAATATTGACGGAATCAACATTGCCTCACCAGACTGGATGTAGCCTCATCAGTATTACACTCGTGAGGGTAACCATCATGTATTGATTCTATGATAATTAAATATGCATACATTACAGTAATATGTTGGGCTGCTGTAACGTACGTGCGGCTGGCTTATAAACCCAGACATGTCATTTCGAGAGACGGGTAGAGATGGATTTAAGCAGAATTAGCTGTCTAGAGAACATAATTTCATGTTCCCCTATTTTTTGCTTTTTTGCTAGATCCATTAGTGTGGCATTTGGTAATTAAATTTGAATTTAATTTATCAATAAAATTTAACAATACGAGACTTTAATGTAAGGTACTTCATGTTATACTAGACAGGTTACAACGTGTTTAAAAATCTGGTTTCAACTCGCACACGACTTTTTGTTACTACTAATTTCAAAAGTTTGAAACTACTTTTCCACAAACTCCTAGCGTTTGAGTTATATTCATTTCTTAGTAATTTTAGAAGGAATCTATCCACCTACTTAATTCAAAATTTCCGGGTAAATGTTTCTAATAAAAGTGGTAAATTGATGCTTTAGTAATCACTATAATTAGTTCGAAAAATATCGTAAGGTAAAAAAGTAAAGTAATCGCCTATTTTTTCAGGCGAGGCTTAATGTCCAACTAACAATTAGGTGTCGGGGGCTGAGGCGACTAGCAAACATACTTTACTATAAATTTCTCTTAATAACCATTAAATAAAATCCAAGGCCTAGACCGGGAGAATCGAACCCACTAAACCAACAATACACCTTAGCATTGCGGGTCTAGTCTCTAACCGCTCAGCTACCGTGGCGCCTCAAATATCGTAAGGTGCCTTCTAGCTTGAAAATCTGGAAATTCAGAAAATTCTATTCGGTTAAGCGGTACTTCCATCCGGTCAGGCGATTTTCTTATGTTTGGAAATTTAGTCACACATTTGATTCTTATTAATGTTATACAGGTGGTATGTCAGTACAATGAACAGTAATGACATTTTTGTGAAAAACCAACAAACTGGATGTGCCTTTAATTGATTGTTCCTGGGAAAATGTTCCAAATAAAAGTTTTTTTAGAGCTACGTGAGTGCGATTAAGAAAGCTAAGTGTAAAGGAAACCGCTGGAGCCGTTTTTCCGGAAAAACTATTCAGTAAAGAAGGCGTTTGAGCCGAGCGGTTAAGAGGCGAGACCTGTAAAGCTAATATGCATTGTGGTACTGGGTTCGATTCTCGGTATCTTGGCCTTGGGTTTTATTTAATGGTTTAATATGAGAAATTTAACAGTAAAGTATGTTTGCTAGTCGCCTCCGTAAACGACACCTAATTCGTAGTTGGACGTGAAGCCAGCCTGAAAAAATAGGCATTAATTTTTTACTTTCATTAAAGAGATATGTTACATCCGGTTTAGCCAATTTTGACTAAAAAAACTTATTGTGGCCATCCTTTGATTAGTTTCAATTACTAATTAACTCATTTTATCTTGAGATTTTTTTTTTATTTTAAATTAATAAATGGTTTATCTTGTAGCTTTCTTGGTGGTTCTTTGAAGACGTTTCCATGTGGCTCTTGGATATACGCCAAGTTAGCGGGCGACGACATGTGAAGTGACATCTGGGTTATAGAAGGCTTAGAGGAAATCTAATCCAGCGAAAAGTGAAGGACGTGTTTCCTTTCTTGTTCCTTTCTTGAATAAGCCCTAGGAGAGTTTGCAGGAATTGCTTTCTAAATTCTAAAGAAATACCACTTTCGTGTTTGATAATCGCGTCACAAGTGGCGGGGTTAGAGGTTACCATATCAGTTACCTAGTATGACGTAAAATCTAGTGTACCTTAATTGAGGACAATTCCTACACCAATATTTTGGTCTTGAAACAATTTTAGGCTTCAGTAAGTTCCAAAAAAAAAAAAAGAAAATTCTCTTAATTTTAATTTTCTAGCTGTAAAAGAGAGCTTTTACAAATTATTATTAGTTTTCCCTCTCCTTTTTTTCTGCAATTTTCCCCAATTTGTTAGTGCCCTACTTGCTTAATTGGAACTTTATAATAATTTATACAATAATTGGAGGCATTTTGGGGCGTATTTCATCAACAAATAGCGACTGTGTTCCCTTATTAGGCAGAAAATTGGCTGACCATATAATAAGATCTATTTAACGAGCACAATATAGAAAGCGACGGAAATAGTGGAAATTGGCTGGAATTGTTATCCTTAAAATAACCTGATTAGTGTTATTGTGTTTATGTTATGTTGTCATGGAGTTTATATATTTTGGTAACATTGGTAGAAATTACCATTATATAACTTATGTAACGCTTTATAGAAAGAAAAGAACTCTGTTGTCCAATTTGTTCGTTTATTTTTTACAAATTACTTATACAGTTAAGTAATACATTGTGGAATTTAATTAAAAAAACCAAAAACAATAAAATGGGTCAGACCCCAAAATAATGGAGTACTTGTAACTGTTTTTTTTAAAAAAAACATGAAAATAAAAGTAATAATTTGTCACTTTGCTTTCAAAAGAAAATTATACCTACGACTTTGTCTTACTATCGTATATTAGTTGAAGCGGAAGTATTGCGAGTGAGTCAAATTTTCTGTTTCCTGTGTTCGCCGGAAATACTGCGTATGAGGCTCCTAAACTACAAAAAAAAAAAATGGTGCTTTTTAAAGAGCTCAAAAAAAAAACGGTGCTTTTTAAAGAGCTCAAAAAAAATGGTGCTTTTTAAAGAGCTCAAAAAAATGGTGCTTTTTAAAGAGCTCAAAAAAATAACGGTGCTTTTTAAAGAGCTCAAAAAAATGGTGCTTTTTAAAGAGCTCAAAAAAACGGTGCTTTTTAAAGAGCTCAAAAAAAAATGGTGCTTTTTAAAGAGCTCAAAAAAATGGTGCTTTTTAAAGAGCTAAAAAAAAATGATGCTTTTTAAAGAGCTCAAAAAAATGGTGCTTTTTAAAGAGCTCAAAAAAAATGGTGCTTTTTAAAGAGCTCAAAAAAAATGATGCTTTTTAAAGAGCTCAAAAAAAAATGAAAAAATCGCATGAAGTTCAATTCTAACTGATTTTTGAGCTTTTCTAAAAAAAATGATTACGGCCAATTTTTTAAAAAACTTTATATCCTCATTGGTCCATTTAGTTTTACAACATTTATTTGTAACCATTTTTATAGATAGAAGGAATGGGGTTAGATTCGCTCTAGAGTACCTATTTCTATAAGGGACGGTCCAATCTTTTGGATTCTGTTTTAACGAGGATTGATTCTGTTGCGTTACCTTCTTCATCACTGGTTTCCATGTGCTAATAATTATGTTATTCGCTAACTAGCGTTGGTAACGATCTCATGAAGTTATAAGAGACAGTTTCCCTCTATTTCTGTTACTGTTTTCAATAGGGTGGAAATCCGTGGTCATAGATCCAGACCAGCAGATGCTAGGTGGGATGGACTTATGTAAAGCCTAGAGAAACCGTCAATCACTTTGCCACCAGAATCACAAGGCGTCGCGCAAAATGCGCCGGCCAAACTTTTAACTACTGTCATCCAAGTTTATGGAACAAAATCTTATTGTACAAACTATACTGCTGCAATCTCTTTTGCGACCACAGAACAGACCCTGATACACTTCACTCCTCTTTCATTGATTGCGACAATCAATCAATACGACACGATCAAGAACTCCTCGGTTCTCTCGGTTTCCTCAGGTTTCTCCCCTTGAACTTTGTTCATAGAGGTTTTTTTCTTTGCATCTCAAAATTTTCCATACTCTCGAGATTTGTAGAACTAGGCCAAATAGTTTTCCCCGGTGGAATCACTGGGAAAATGTACGACATTACGCTCTCTATCTATCTATCTTCTTTTCTTTGGCCTTTTGGTCTTCCTCACTCTATTCCGCGTCTTTATTTACACAGTCTCCTATATATTCTTCAATATCGATATTTTTCCAAAGGATAAACTCAACATTTTTAGATAAATTGATTTTTTTTATACCATCAGCTGACGAGTTTTTGTACTGATCATTAAAGGCCGTAATTCCCAGACTAAAATCTACTGCCCCCCCTAGAATTGCATTCATCAATCTACTTTACAATATCTTGTTAACATCGTGGAAATCTTGAAGAACAAGTTAGACTATACATTCTGCTGACATATTCTACTCTTTAAACAATTTTGATGGACAAAAGATTGTTAGCAACAAAATTTCTCCTAACTTTTTACTTTTTAATTGGGCTAACTATCTTACAAAGTGTAAGTTATTCATCGTTTTAAGTTTTAAATAATTCTAGTTATTGCTGCATGACAATTAAAAAAAAAGAAGCGAAGTCAGTACCATTTCTTAATTATCCATTCAAAGTAATAGGGAGTCTGGACTGCAGTCTTTAATTCTTATTCCCAGTTTAGGGGCGATATTATTACTGAAATATGAATCTGATTTAGTTGAAATCATCAAAATGATACAAATTGGTTGGGAAATTGTTTTTTTTTGGAATGAAAATATGAAAAAAAGGGAGTTTTACTGTAAAATTTTTGTAAGTGATTGTTGTCTGTGAGTGTTTCACAATTCTTTTCTTTTACTTCCTCTTCCCTTTGTAAGAGAAGTAAAGCAATCGTTGTAGGTTTCCGATTTTTCAGTTTTTCACCAAAAATTTCCACTTTTAGGGGTCCCAGAATCCAGGAAAAGTAGTCATTAGAAATCTGTTGACTAAATTTTCCATTTTTTACCTAATAAATTTTGGGTTAAAAAAAATAAAAATTGTGTTCTTCTTTTACACAAATATTATATTAGAAAAACAAATTTTTGTAATAAAATATTTATTAGTTCCTAACAAAAATGTTTTATTACAAAAAAAAAAAGCACAGGCGTTCTTGAATCTCAAAATATAAAAAATTGAACAATAAGAGAGAGCAATTACAGCCATATCAGATGTAAGAGGTAATGGATCTAGTATAAAAGGGGAGGTGCTTTAAAACAAGAATGTTGTTCGCTGTTATGGTGTCGTTTTTTCTTTTATTTTCATTATTTTTTTCCCCCCCCCATAGAATGGACTTTTTTAAATAAAAGTATAGAATATCACTTCATGACATTTGGTTCTCTCAGGCTCTAATATTGATGAGTGTTATTTACTTCAAATGATGTTTTGATGGTCATGTAATTGTAATGCTTTGGTGAGTTTATTCGTTCAAAAAAAAAAAAAAAATAAATAAATAAATAAAGTCATGTTCAGGCTGTGCTAAAAGTTGTGGTTCGATGTATTCAAATAGTGGTCGTGTTGGTCTAGTGGTCAAGATAGTGGCTTTGTGTGCGGAAGATCGCCAGTTCGAATCCCGCGTATGGCTACTTTTTATTTGTTAAAAAAAAAAAAAAAATGGTTTATTGTAAAGCATGGGGCTTCCACCCTGCCAGCCGGTGGCACCTAATTGGTAAGAGGCCTCGCCTGATAAAAAAAAAAAATAGGTGATACTTTTTATTCAAGGAGTCGTAGGTGATCACTGCCACAAATTACGAGGGTCGTTTGAAAAGTCCGTGCAAAGTCAGAGAGATAGCACTACTGGCGCGTATCGAGGTTATGTTTAGTTAGTAGCATCTCTTGGAAGAACACACACCAAGTATCAGCCAGATCGGTCTATTTCTTTGTGTTTGGCATTCGTTTGAATCGAGGAAGTCGAGTGATTTTCAAAAAATGGACGAAAAAGAATTTCGTGTGTTGATTAAACACTACTTTATGAAAGGCAAAACGCCTCAGGAGACTAAAGAGAAGCTTGATAAACATTATGGTGACTCTGCACCTTCGATTAGAATAGTTTATAAGTGGTTTCAAAATTTTCGGAGTGGCCATGTGGGCACAAGTGACGCTGAACGTTCTGGACGCCCTGTTGAGGTTACTACTCCAGAAATCATTGATAAAATCCATGATATGGTGATGGATGACAGAAGAGTGAAGGTGCGTGAGATTGCTAGTGCTGTGGGCATCTCGAATGAACGGGTACATAATATTTTGCATCAACATTTGGACATGACAAAGCTATCCGCAAGATGGGTGCCGCGATTGCTCACGCTTGACCAAAAACGAAATCGTGTGAAGTGTTGCAAGGACGGTTTGCAGCTGTTCCAGAAGAATCCGCAGGACTTTAAGCGTCGTTTCGTCACTGTGGATGAAACATGGATACATCACTACACTCCTGAGACCAAAGAACAATCTAAACACAATGGGTTACCAAGGGGGGAATCTGCGCCAAAAAAAGGCGAAGACCGTTCCTTCGGCCCGGAAAGATTATGGCGACTGTCTTTTGGGATTCGCAAGGAATAATCCTCATCGACTATCTGGAAAAGGGTAAAACTATTACAGGTGCATATTATTCATCGTTATTGGACCGTTTGAAAACCGAGCTGCAAGAAAAACGCCCACGATTGGCCCACAAAAAAGTCCTTTTCCATCACGACAACGCACCAGCTCACACCTCAGCAGTTGTGGTCGCAAAATTAATAGGGTTCCAACTCGTTTCACATCCCTCCTATTCTCCAGACTTGGCTCCCTCGGACTACTATTTGTTCCCCAATATGAAGAAATGGCTGGCGGGAAAAAGATTTTGTTCAAACGAGGAGGTGATTGCAGAAACGAATGGCTATTTTTCGGACTTGGACAAATCCTATTATTCGGAAGGGATCAACAAACTAGAGTAGCGTTGGACGAAGTGTGCCTAAAAGGAGACTATGTTGAAAAATAAAAAAGGTTTACCCCCAAAAATTAAGTAGTTTTTATTTTTGCACGGACTTTTCAAACGACCCTCGCATTTTAATATACACAAAAAATGCAACTCTAGGCATAAAATAAAAACGTCGAATATAATTCTTTAACGATCAACGATTGAAGTTGTTGGGAAATGAGAATTGTAGGATCGCTCGTAATTATAACGGCGAGGTTGTTAAGTCCGGCCATAATACTATCATCATCAGTAGTACTAGTGGGTAGCGCAGCTTACTCCTCCACCAGTAGGTGGTGCAGCAATTGTATGTTGTTATATTGACGGTCGTTCATTGGTCTACTGATCATCGTCAGCAGTATAACCCGCAACCGCGCTATCTTCGACTGATTGCTCATGCATAATCATTTATATTTTATCGTATATTTCAGTAGAGCTTTTTTTTTTAAAAGAGAAAATATCTGCCCTTTGTTTTCCTTTGCTTTTCATTACAGTTAATTTAAAATGGAAATCCCGACGATTAATAATGATTATGAGGGGAAAAACAGGGGAAAATTCGTGTTTATTGTAAGTGAAATTATGTTTAGAGAAACACAAGTATTTTTCTCGGGCACGGTAGCTCCTCAGCTGGGAGAAAAATGAACTAATTAAGAATCTAGGTATCTGCTCATTGTCGAATGTTTCGAGTCATATTTATTGAGGCGCTGTTTTTTTTTTTTGAGTGCACAGCAGTCCTCCGATTCTCTCGTTTAGAGACGACACTATCCATCACCAGGACAGTGAACTGTAAGAAGCTCCTAGAAAGAGAATAGCCGAAGAATAACCAACCTTAACTTTTTATAGCCCTACGGCCTTGACGGATTAATTCTGCAGTCAGCCTCGGCGAATAGCCTTTAATGAACTCCTTCGACTGTCTCTACCCTGTGGTGGCAATCCACCACTCTTTTGTGTCCTACTCTGCACCCATAAGTTAATGGGCCGCAGACTTCACACACTTCGGAACCCCAAAACAGGGTTACGGGCCAACGAAGTATCCCGCAGAGCCTTTTCCGGGCCAACAAAATCTGCCGCTTCGTTTCCCTTATATCCTGAATGACCAGGTACCCTCAAAACAGAAAGACCTTATTATGGTCGCTAATTTCCTTCAGGGCACCCCAGACAGTCCCTGAACCAGTCGTGAGTTGAACTGGTAGGAATGGAATTACCACTTAGCTAATCCCATTTCTGGTTACGATAGTTGTTGTATGAAGGCGCTGCATTGCTTCTAACTGTAGCATTTCTTTTGGGGTTCAAAACTGCAATTTTATAAGAAAAATGTCTCCCAATTTTTAGCTTGGAACTCAGATTGCTAATAACCACAGTATTTTTTCTAATATCCTGTAAAAAAAAGTTATTGCACGTAAAATATTTATTTTATATACCATCTAAATCCAGAGTGCCTCCACCACACACCTCGCCCGAGTTTCTTGATACGAACGAATGCCGCAGCAACATTTGTGTATAGCAGCAGGTGACGCGACCTGCTATTAGCATTTTATTACTAAATATATAGCAGAGAGTGTGTAAGAGCGTATCTGACACACAAACGCACACAGAGAATGTGAGCGGTGCTGCTATAATATAGCAAAATGCTACTGCCATAGCATGCCAGTCATATACTACTAGGCGTCGCCGTAGCGTCGGGCATCACGTTCTGAATAATGTAATAACCTCCTGGGCTGTGCTTCTTTCTACATGTTCGCAGTGGTCCAGAATCTAACAGGTCGCATTTTAGGTTTACGATTTTCTTTCTTAGCCTAGTGTTTATTTTCTTTATATAACTTTTGATATTGCTTCGAATTTTATATCCTTCTTTTTTCTTATTCTTACAAAGTTAGTAGTTAACTAGCTACATAGTTTCTTACGGTATTACTTTTTACTTTATTAGTTCGTTTTACCCCCTACTCTCTTACAATATACTAGTTAAAAGGTTAAAGGTCAGCCAGATTGATTTGATCATGTTTTTTCTTGTCTAAACTGTTGGCCACATTTAAATTACCTTGAAAATAGTCAATAGTTCCTCGATGGTCTTTGATATCAAGAATTTTACCAGCTACATCCGTTTTGTAGTCTGCTGAAACTGAAACTGTGATTTTTAAAGATTAGTGTGTATGTAGGTCAGTACAGCTACATGTCGCAGGAAGTACAAATCTGATATTTGGCTTTGATGCCACCACGCTACCAGGAAATAAGCTTTGGGAAAAAAATCCGCCTCCCGGAAGTGCCTCTATACAGAGTTCATTTTAATTCTTTCTGAAAACGGATCCATCAATTTTTTTTTTTTTTTAAATCTATTCACGTCTAGGATAAGTAAGACAGGACTATGGTCAGATGAAAGATCGATAATTGCTTGTATTTCTGTGCGGATATTTGAGACGGTTGACATGGAATCCTCTAGACTAGACTGAAAAGATAAGAAACTAACCCAACGCTACAAAACTTCTCGCTAGACTACTTGATAAACGATCGAAACTCAGCCTACAAAACAAAAGACTATACCTCCTGTTACTGCGTCCTATTTGGTCATTCGGCATCGAAGTATGGGATCGACTAAGCGTTCTAACTCTCTACACCTCCAGAAAACGTCTGAATCAAAAATACTACGAAAACTACTTAACGCTCCGTTTTATGTATCTAACCTCACCATCCATAATGATCTCAAAATCCCTTTCATTAAAGATCACTCGCTAAAACTCGTTTCTTAAAATTTCATTCCTGTACATCAGCTCATCCTAACCCTCTAATCGAATAACTATCTTCTTCTGCAATACCAGGTGATCCTCCAAGAAGATTGAAGCGAAGATGGCCTCGCGATCTACTGTCATCGTAAAAGAAGACTAACATACGTCCACGATAATGGAGTGATACTGCCTTCTTCACTCGTATATTTTCACGTGATATTTTTTTAATCACGTACCACATTTGCTTGTTCCAACAATCGTCGCAGTTGTAAATAAACAAAAAACAAAAAATCGATACACATATGACTCTTACGTAGTTTTACAACTTTTATTTTGAATTGCGGAAGAGATAAGTTCAGTGGTAAGCGTATACTGGATAACGACTGGATTATGAATTCCTAGGTACAGGATTCGCACGCGGAGATTTCGGGTTCGAATCTAGGTGCTAGACCTTAGAGCCATTTTCTCTTCCTAGGCGCTTCTTACAGCACACCGTCCGCGGATTGGCAGTGTTGTCTGTAACGAGAGAACACTGACTGCCCAGAGGTCGACTGTTTACTGAAATAAACTCGGTTTTTCATGTCATTCTAAAAATATTTACTCGTAGATTTGAGTACATATTACTGGAAAATCTTAGAATGTTTGCAATTTCAGGTAGTTTACCGAAGAAACGGATATTCTGTTTCAGCAATTATGAAAGGTCTTTGGGGGAAAAAACTCCGGAAATGAGAAAATTTAAAGTTTAATTATACCTCAAATCATAACCAAAGATTGGACTGGACTGAATCCAGCAATTTCAACTCTTTGATATTTTACACAGCTTAACCAATATGTTTACTTCAAAAGCGCCTTGGATGAGTTATTATTGTTTACTTCTGGCTAGAAATTGATGCTGATATGAGGATAAAGGCCACGATGTAGAATAGTTTGAGTCTGGGAAAGCTATGAGGAAACTAAGGAAGCTTGGTTGTTGAGAAGCAAACTCCATGGGTGTATTGTTGGCTCAAGACCAAATCGACTATGGACGATGCCCCCAGAGGAGATATATCTTGGTAGTAGTATGGAGGAGGAATCCCTGGGCTAGCTCCCGAAGCTTCTTCTTCTCCTCATTCTCTTCAACGCCCCCAGGCGGTAGAATAGTATATTACTCTACACACAAACACAAACCCCCTTTGCAACTAGACAAGACTTCCGTCTCTATCTAGGGCTCTTTTCTTACAATTTCGCTTCCCGTCCTCCTCCTATTCCACTATAACACCCTTTCGTTGGACGCACTGCAGTAGTTGTTCAATTGTCTACACCTACAATCTTCCATTTCTGTCCTTACCATTTTCTTTAGGCACAACTAAATTGTTGTTATCCACCTTCATGCTTTATCAAAGCACTTATTCTGCGCATCTTATCTCCTATGGATCAGCCTATAAACAAATTTAGGTTCAAAAATCTTACAAGAACAATTTCTATCATTAGGGTTGATTTTCTGAAGAAATTGTGGACGAGTTTTTGATTCTCAAGCATCATCAGAAGAAATTTATGTGAGTTTTTTATTAGACAAAGATGCGAACACTCGCAATGACTTTAGTAGTTAACGTAATTTAAAGCAACCTCATCCGCTATTAAATAACGAGACAGATGCTGCTACAGAAGAACTTTGCATGCGCCAAATCCTAACGACCGACAGCTGTTCAGCGTAAAGCCTCCTCTTTCGATTGCAGCGTCTCATGTGTTTCTAGACAAAATCTGTCTGACCGGAACCGTCGTTTTGTGTAAGAGGTGTTAGTTTCGCTTTGCTGTGAAACATGATATTATACAACGTAGTAGAGCAACGAATTGTCGTGAAATTTCACATGAAAATTGGTAAAACCGCTACTGAAACTTATCTTTTATTAAAAGAAGTTTATGGCGATGAATGTTAATCACGTGCGCGAGTTTTTGAATGGTTCAAGCGTTTCCAAGATGGCCGAGAAGACGTCGGAGATGATGACCGCCCAGGTCCGCCCTTCCACCTCCATATCGGATAAAAATATCGATTAAAATTAATCAACATTACTACCGTCAGGTGCTTGCTTAACTCCGTGAAAGGGTAAGGAAAAAAACGACCCGATTTTGAGGAAGAACAAGTCACGGGGTTCTCTATCAAGAGAACGCATTGTCTGTCAAGACGTTCCTAGTAGCCAAGTACAACATCCCAGTTTTAGGCCACCCGCCTTATGGGGCCTGACCTGGCCCCACCCCATGTGACTTTAGATCTGTTCCCCAAAGTCAAATCTGCAATAAAAGGAACACGATGAAGGAACAGTCCGCTGTGAAGCTGTGAAAGAAAAAGCGGCACGCGTCATGCACAGGAGCTCACAGAAAAAGACTTCCAGCACTGTTTCGAACAATGGTAAATTCGCATGGAGCGTTGTAGGGATAGGGGAGGGGTGTATATTGAAGGTATTTAATAACTAAATATGCATAAATTTAAAATAAAATGTTTTTTACAACAATAGTCTCGTTATTTAATAGCCACACCTCGTACTGTGCATTTACTATGGCACAGTTTGGTCCAATTCACGCTGAATTTTTCGGGTGTGCTTTATTTTGGGATTCGTTCTATTTCTTTCTTCGTCTTGTTTGAACCTTGTCAATTCTTTGGATTGTACAGAATTCCATTGTTTTTCTTGCTCTGCTTGGCAGTATGGGTTCCGATTAGTGCGAAAGTACTATCTTTGAAATGATGAAAGTGTTTATTTCATTTAATAATGTTTCTATCTTTAACTTTTTGTCAATTTTTCTTGGTTAGTTTGATAAATTTATCGAAAAGTTCAATTTTTCTACCTAAACATGTTACTTTTCTTTAAAAAAAGAAAAACTTTAGAGATACTCCAATAAAAATCAGCTGATTGCTTTTCGCAACTTTTTCATTTTGGCTTTTATTAAGTAAACCATGACACGACGAGCTAGTCATCTAGTGAGTACACAAAGACAAAGGAAATCGTCCAAAGAACAAAGTAAAAAGTTTATTAAAGAAAAATGTAATTTCTGCTTCTCGGCCCAGTTATTGTGAAGAGACTTTGCCCACCAAACCCCCCGCACAATAACAGTTTTGGAGGCGGTGAAGTTGAGTGGCAACATATTGGCTCGCTACTGAGCCTTTCTTTAATCTACTCTGCTGTTACCGTTCTCTCGTCTTCGTCTCTGTCTTCTCCTTCTTCCTCTTCTTCCTCCATCTTCCGTTTATATTAATAAATACATGGAGAAGTTTAAAGCCAGCATCAAGTCAGTATAAACTTGAGAATGCTTAGTAAAATGCCAATACGAGTATACGCAATTTCCTTTTAGAATCTTATTTATAAAGTTTAGGACTTGATTTTAAAAATTATTATTAAGCATCTTTTCCACTTTGGTTCTATATTTTCTTGTACTCCCGGTCCACTTCGTCAGCTGAACCCTATCTATTAGTCCTCATGTCCTGATACAGATTTTCTTGTCAGCATCTCCCCTTTCAAAAAACGTCACAATTATTCTGTAGTTGGATGTACGAGTAGATTAGATTAGATTAGAAGCGGGATGGGACCCACGTCCCGCAGCCACAAAAGACTTATTGTGTCAGCCCCTTCTTAGATCTAGTAGACGAAACCTCCCCCTGCTAAAGAGGTTGAGGACTTTGCGCTACTATCGCCTTTGGTGTCAAAGTTCCAAAGGTTTCATAGCAAACCACTCGATTGCAATGCAATTGAACAGCCAGTGAGAGGCCGTTTCCTCCTCTTCCTGACAGTCTTCACAACGGCTCCGAGCTAATAAGTGCAGCTGCTTCCTGAACCTACCATGCCCTGTGAATAGGCCTGTAATCAGAGTAATCTGATTTCTGCCCAAGCCTCTTTGGTTAGGATAGATAGATACAAACTTATTTAATAACTGAAAGTGTATACATATATACATACGATAAGGAGTGCCAGTATAAATACTATAACCTCCAGCTAATTACATAAATTGTTACAGAATTTAGTATAAAAGTAAGTAATGAGGGGAAAAACAATGGAAAAACCCTCAGCCTCTAAGGAAAGTTTCACTTCAGAGAGGCCTTAACTCTCCTGTGCCTGTGCACCGTGTCCAAACTATAATCCCCTATTATTCTGCATAGGTGGTTGTGACTTGATTCACACCTGCTGAAGAAACCAGTAGCGAGGTACTTGATGTAGTGTTCTACATAGTCCATGTTGGTGTTAGAGTGTAAGTCTATAATACGGGTGTAGCGGGGGGAAGTTGTGACCAGCCTGAGGAATTTATTTTGAAGGCGATATTGGATCGACATGTCAAAACTCCAAGAGGGATAAGCATAAAGTAACATGGGCCTAACCACTACCTTGTACAGGAGGAGTTTGTCCTCTGGAGACAGTTTAGAGTCCCTGCAGAACAGCGGGAAAGTCTCTAAAGGTTCTTGTTAGTTTACACAGCCAAGGGTCATTACACTCTTGCCGTGTTTGACCCAGTTCTTTTCATGATCTCTCTCTCCAGATCTAAACTCTGAGAGCTGCATGAACTGCACCCTTGGTGATCCCCAGGTAGTTGGGGATGTAAACCAGCGGTCCTTGATGCTGTTGGCCTGAGAGAGGTCTCAATCTAGCGTCCAACTAATTTTTAAAAAGTAACAAAATAGGGAGAAGTGTATACACCGGAAGTATACAAAGACGTCGTTGGCTGAAGAGGGCTATGTAGACAGGAAGCCTCTAAAACAGAATACCTAGAGTGAATACTCACATCCTCTTACCACCTCTTACAGAAAAAAAAAATCTCTTTTACTCAGCATTTACTCGAAACATTTTACAGATTGTAAAAAACCGTACCATGACTCTCTGAAAAGACACCTTTGGGCACAGCGGCAATGAACCTTTCTTTTCCTTATATCTACCTTCAACTTTTTATATCTTTTTATTGGTAATAAAATTTCCTTATCACCCGCCAGTCTCGCATTAACTAAATTTAGCGCCAAAGGCAAAGTGCTCGTAATTTCAGGTTGAATTTTTAATGATAATATACAATAAAGTTATTTGTTTACTTACGATATACTTAGCGTATGTTTATAATACAAAGAAATTTTTTTTATATTTTTGATACCTTCTTGCGTTGGAAGCTGATTCAATATAAAAACTATAAAGTTCATTGAAATTACCTGTAATAAATTATTAATAACATCTTTAAGGCTGATGCTGCGAAGCTAAATATTTGATATTTTTATGTTTTATAGGTCGTAGCAGCCATGTTTATTGTATCCCTTGCCAATTTTTGGACTTTTATCCATTATCAGAGGGTAGATTAATCAATTCAGTTAAGTTTTCGTCTTCACACTAAACTTGCTGATCAGGGATACCACATAAAGTTTTGAGTTCCAATATATGGACCGTTTATTTTGAAAGTGGTGTAAGTCCATTTTTTGAAAAAAAATGAAATATCACGTAATTCATGCTTAATTTTACGTTAATTTTTTATGTATAACTAGTCCGTGATTAATTTCTTAAAACATTTCCACGTTTTGTAGAATTTAAAATTGGTCGGTAAATGAAATTGCAGTATCATCTATTATGAAAGTGGTGTAAGTCCAATTGACAGAGGTAGGCGGCTTAGCAAATATGGTTGCCGATCAGTAGCCTGTTATTTTACATTTATTTTATATTAAATATTATCAATATCTTGTAATTTTAACAATGTAATTAGCATCTAAAATTAAAAATATTACTTCCATTTTACGTCGTGTCATTATTATTTGTAAAAAAAATTGGATTAATATGAAGTATATTATTATTTATTAACATGAAATATGATTATATATATTATTTGATTTTTCAAAATTGAAATTAAACGATTTTTACAATTGTCTAATTTTGAAAGTGGTGTAAGTCCATTTGCAGCCCGTAAGTATACGAGGGTCGTTTGAAAAGTCCGTGCAAAAATAAAAACTACTTAATTTTTTAGGGTAAACCTTTTTTATTTTTCAACATAGTCTCCTTTTAGGCTTATACACTTCGTCCAACGCTGCTCTAGTTTGTTGATCCCTTCCGAATAATAGGATTTGTCCAAGTCTGAAAAATAGCCATTCGTTTCTGCAATCACCTCCTCGTTTGAATAAAATCTTTTTCCCGCCAGCCATTTCTTCATATTGGGGAACAAATAGTAGTCCGAGGGAGCCAAGTCTGGAGAATAGGGGGGATGTGAAACGAGTTGGAACCCTATTTCCATTAATTTTGCGACCACAACTGCTGAGGTGTGAGCTGGTGCGTTGTCGTGATGGAAAAGGACTTTTTTGTGGGCCAATCGTGGGCGTTTTTCTTGCAGCTCGGTTTTCAAACGGTCCAATAACGATGAATAATATGCACCTGTAATAGTTTTACCCTTTTCCAGATAGTCGATGAGGATTATTCCTTGCGAATCCCAAAAGACAGTCGCCATAATCTTTCCGGCTGAAGGAACGGTCATCGCCTTTTTTGGCGCAGATTCCCCCTTGGTAACCCATTGTTTAGATTGTTCTTTGGTCTCAGGAGTGTAGTGTTGTATCCATGTTTCATCCACAGTGACGAAACGACGCTTAAAGTCCTGCGGATCCTTCTGGAACAGCTGCAAACCGTCCTTGCAACACTTCACACGATTTCGTTTTTGGTCAAGCGTGAGCAATCGCGGCACCCATCTTGCGGATAGCTTTGTCATGTCCAAATGTTGATGCAAAATATTATGTACCCGTTCATTCGAGATGCCCACAGCACTAGCAATCTCACGCACCTTCACTCTTCTGTCATCCATCACCATATCATGGATTTTATCAATGATTTCTGGAGTAGGGCGTCCAGAACGTTCAGCGTCACTTGTGCTCATATGGCCACTCCAAAAATTTTGAAACCACTTATAAACTGTTCTAATCGAAGGTGCAGAGTCACCATAATGTTTATCAAGCTTCTCTTTAGTCTCCTGAGGCGTTTTGGTTTTCATAAAGTAGTGTTTAATCAACACACGAAATTCTTTTTCGTCCATTTTTTGAAAATCACTCGACTTCCTCGATTCAAACGAATGCCAAACACAAAGAAATAGACCGATCTGGCTGATACTTGGTGTGTGTTCTTCCAAGAGATGCTACTAACTAAACATATCCTCGATACGCGCCAGTGGTGCTATCTCTCTGACTTTGCACGGACTTTTCAAACGACCCTCGTACATCAGTTTAGTAAAATACGACTAAAACAAATTTATATAACCAAATTACATATTGATAAAACAGTAGAAACATTGCCAGACTTCATATAATTTGTCTAAATTTTATAATATGTTAACCTTTAATTTTCTCGAAATAACAGAAAATGGACTTACACCATTTTCAAAATAAACGGCCCATATATTGAAATCTTAAGATCTAAACATGAAAATTTTTGGTCGTGAGCTTCTTCAGAAGGGGTTTTTTGTTTTGTTACGAGCAGTAAACTGTTGACTAGAAGTGAAAAGACTATTTTAACAACCAATTAAAAGGCAATGTACTAACAAAAAAAAAAAAAATTTAAACAAGCTAACCAATCAAAAATCTTGTTTGTAGCAAAAAAATTGAAAGTTTGTATCCACTTTTTTTTTTGTGTAAGTCCCTCAATCGATCAGTACTTAGCTTGTTAAGGGGCTGTTTTCTTCTATCGCCCGCCCCCATTGGTGTAATTAAGGGAACGGGGCTAGTTGAAGGGGTTGTAGGATTCTCCAAGCTCTGACCACACAACTTTGGTAAGCCCCAAATTGATCCGGCTTTTTTTTTTTTGCTCCAAAAACTTAACCACCACCTTCTTCTACAATGTGTTGTAACTTCCTTTTTGTAGATAAGTATTTTTTTTCAACAAGAAATGTTCTTCATTTTCTTTTATATTGTTTGACCTAGAAAAGTGATTGTATTAGATTATATCCATATAAAAAAAAAATAAGAAATTGTCTTGTAGTGCAGGATTATTAATTTTAATAATACTCTGTTTTCATGACAATGTTTGATCGATAATAAATAGTTACTGAGCCTAATTATTCTTAGCTTTTATCTGCAAGTATATTGGGTACAATCACACTTTTGGAGCGTTAAGAACTAAAATCCTTTCTTTTGGACTTTTTGGCTATTTGCCGTTCAGAGTCGTGAAGATTTTTTAGTAAGCCTGAATAGCGCTTAAGCTTTCTGCAAACTTCGTACATCGATGTAGAGCTATTGCTTTTACTTTCATCATTTTTTTTTTTTTCTATTATACTAACTGACGTTTTAGCGACAAGTTTTGAAGACAGTATTTTTTGGGTAGGCTTCTCTTGTGAGAAGAAATTTCTAAGTTTTTAGGAGAAACTTAAGAATTTTATGGATTAAAAAAAAATTAATGCCAGTTTCAGTCATTATAAACTTTATTCTGCCAAGCATTAGACCTAAGTGGACTAGGTCATCTTCAGGGCTAGTTTACAATATACTGTTTTACACCGTTAGAGAGTTGGTGTGTCTTCCCTCTTGTCTGTTCAAGGACTCTTTTTTATATTTTATATGGCAGTCCATGAACAGACAAGACAGAAGACACACCAACTCTCTAATGAAGTAAAACAGTATATTGTAAATTAACCCCTGAAGATGAAATAGTCCCTAAGTCGAAAGCTCGGCAGAATAAAGTTTATAATGACTGAAACTGGCATTAATTTTTCTTCCTATTGAAACTATGATTCTCCATGAACACTATTCATATCATTCATTCATTCAATTTCATAAATTTCACTATTAATAATCTAATACTTTGAACTTAGATATTATTTGAATTATATTTTAGAATTTTGGAATTAGTGAATTTGAAAAAAAAGACTATCTATGCACCTAAAAAATATTGCCACAAATTTTCTATTTTAAGATACACTTTGCCCAAGCATTGATACATAAAAGAGCTTTTACTGAATCAGAAGTTAGAGAAGATCTTCTATTGGTCATTATCATCGCAGCTTGCGAAAATAATCTTTCCGATGGCACTGAAGTTGCACAGATACTAAAAATATCTTTTGCCATTCTAGACAAATTTTTGAAGGAATTCTCAAGTGTTTTCCACCATTCTAAAATGTCAACGTCTACTGGTGCTTTGTCTAATTTGGTGTAATTAATTATTTCTGTCTTCCATGCTTCGGTGATATTTGCTGATTTTAGAGCAAATGGTGCAAAAATATTGATGCAGTCGTCGTCGTCATCGTCAAAAGGTGAATCATCAGATTCTTTATCTTCACCAACAGCCATAACTAATGGAGCGGGAAGTTTGTTGGGAGGTGTATTTTTCATTTCACGAATCGACTTGTTACACTTCTGGTCTTTCATTTGGCGCGTTTTTAACATCTTTTTGAAATTATATAAAGATATATAACAGTAATAGTAACATATGATGCATTGAAGTGTAAGTAGTTGTCTTCTTTTACACACATTTTCATTACCAATATATAAATTAAAATAATTATTAGAAAGTAATAACATTTTTTGAAAAGATTATTAATAGCAAACCGCTTTTAATACTTAAACAAAAATTAAAAAAACCGAGACCGAGATATCTCGACGAGACCGAGACCGAGACCGAGACTTGAGCGACCGAGACCGAGATCGAGACTGCATAAAGTCTCGCCTCGTCTCGGTCTCGTGAAGCACAACACGATAATGAAGTGATGATATCCACTGGGTGCTTTCTCCACTCAAATAATTCTGACTAAGTATTACACAATCAAGTATTTGTTGCAACACTTGTTATAGTTGTCAATTTCAATTATTTCTTTTTATTTTTAAACATCCACTTTACAACAGAATTGTGACTATTTCTTTCTCCCCAGCGACTTTTTTTTACTACTAATCAACAAAATATTAGATAAGCGTGTTATAGTTTAGTAACGGACTTAAAATACTTATCAGAAAGTCGGCTTTCAGTAACAAGTACAAGAGAAGCTTTCAATATTGTTATGAAAGTTTATATATAGAACTTAGCGTAATACGAATTCCTCATAACATTCAATCGCAATCAATTAGCCAGATCGATTGCGCTTGAATGAAAGTAACGTTTCAGTAGAACAAGATCAACAACTTTAGCAAATAAAGAGTAATTTTAGCACTACACACCATAGTATATTGTACCTATATATAAATAAAGCAAGCAGAAACAATCCATTTCCAATAATTGAAAGTAAAAATAATATGGCTGTCATAAACAATAGATTGTTAAATCCATTGTATCACAACCAATTACATTTGAAGGTTAGGTTAGAAAACTTCTCCTAAATACAATCTTATTAGTGGGAGCCATTGAAAATAAAATTATCTTCCATTGTTCTTGTACAAATGGATAAAAACAAAAATCTGATTTTAAGGAAAACTCTCTCCGATTTTTTTAAAACTATGCATTTTTACTCAACATTAATTGCTTTCAATATTGGTGGCACTTTAACTAGTTGAGCATGGAACTTAGTTTAAAAAAAAAAAAAACCAAAGTGTGCGGAATTAAAATCAGACAATGACGTAGTATACACAGTCGAACGCCAGGACAAAACAACTAAAAGTTTACAATAGTCGTAATAGTCACTGGAAACGACTTTTTCTGCAATCTCTCTGGGGGCTTGAGATTACAGACAGAGCATTCTGTGCTCATTCAAAAATCTTGTACCGCTTCACGCATGCATTGCTAGCCTAGTTAACTAGGGACGCACAAGGCTTTTACAAGGAAGAAAAGAACTTTGAATTCTGTGCAAAATGAAATCATGCTCTTACTGAGGTTTGAACCTCTACCTCTAAAGTAAAAACGGCATTGCACAAGGGTCGTGAGCGTAATTCCCCAGTCTCTAAAGCGGAGTCCCAAACATCCACTTATCATTAGGCTGGCTCCCTCCAACCTCTCCGTATAAAATACTTGGCAGTTCTATTGGTGAGATAAATGAAACATCCTACCAAATAATATTGCTTATTGTATTTTATTAAAATTTCGAGTTTTTATTGTTAATGGAAATTTTATATTTTTTACAACTTGTATACACGTCGAACTAGAACTAGTAATAGAGATTTGGTTTTGACGTGGGTACACTTCAGACACACTTAACAGGTTAAAACACGCTGAAAATTCAAAAGAAAAAAGAACCTCTATTATAAAAAGTATATATAGTGAGTATAAGAGAAATTTCGGTCTGGCGCGATTTCCTTTGACTATAAATCATAATTTTGGCAAAATAATTTCCATAATCACACAGTGAAATCTTGCAATATGCTCTATTAGTGATGCCTTTACTTAGAACTCCTTCAAATTTAAATTTTCCAACTCGGAGATCGCAGGATCGAATCCAGTTTGTTGGCCTTTAGATTTTTTTTGTTCTTTTTCTAAGAGCTTCTTATAGCTCATTGTCTGGTAATGGACAGTGCTGTCAGTAACGAGAGAGAGAGAACACTGTGAGAGACCAGCAGTACACTGAAAAAAGCTATGGGCACCAATAACCTCAGACGCCTTAAATTAAAAATAATAAAATAGAAAAAAACTAACGCTCTTTGTCATTTTTGAGCTTGTCTTAAAATGTCCTGTTCGAGTGTTCAAAAATGAAAAACTCCCTTTACACACTAACACACATAATTTGTAAAAAGTTTTTTTGAGCTTAGCAGGAACTCAAATTCTAATATTTTTTTTTATCCAATCTTACCCAATTACTCTTACCCAATTCATTTACAGAAAGCTGAAAGCAAAAGTTATAAATACTAAGAAACATTATTAAAGATATAAATATAAAAATAGAGTATCTTTGGTATATCTTGCTTTAATAATATTGTAATGTCGTCATTGAAACAAACCGACTAAATTACTTTTCCGCAGTTGTATTAAAGTGGTTTTATAAACAATACAATTTTACGTAAGCAGCAGCTAGGGTTCGTAATACTAGGCCAGGAGTGTTTGCAAAACCCAAAGCGAATGGAACTAATAGCTCTCTGGTTATATTAAAAGCAGGTTTTGATTACTTTTATTACCATAACATTAACTTACGGGATATTATTGCCCATAATAGTAATAATAATAATAACTAGAAATACTTGAATAGTTTTTAAACATGTTGGTTTAAAACGTTTTATTGAATTCAATTACTTGAATTTATATATTCTGAATGTTTTGTATAATTTTTTTTATTAATTTTATAAAATTTTTAATATTTCTCGTTAAATAAACAGGGAAACTTTGATTATATTTTTAAAAACCTTTCTCAATTAAGACAAAAACTTTAGTGACATTTTTTTCCTCCAATTTTTTCACGCTTTTCACTTAGAAATTTTTTTTCAAAATCCTAAAGTTTGTAATTTCCATACGTCTTACGAGGGTCGTTTGAAAAGTCCGTGCAAAAATAAAAACTACTTAATTTTTGGGGGTAAACCTATTTTATTTTTCAACATAGTCTCCTTTTAGGCTTATACACTTCGTCCAACGCTGCTCTAGTTTGTTGATCCCTTCCGAATAATAGGATTTGTCCAAGTCTGAAAAATAGCCATTCGTTTCTGCAATCACCTCCTCGTTTGAATAAAATCTTTTTCCCGCCAGCCATTTCTTCATATTGGGGAACAAATAGCAGTCCGAAGGAGCCAAGTCTGGAGAATAGGGGGGATGTGAAACGAGTTGGAACCCTATTTCCATTAATTTTGCGACCACAACTGCTGAGGTGTGAGCTGGTGCGTTGTCGTGATGGAAAAGGACTTTTTTGTGGGCCAATCGTGTTCGTTTTTCTTGCAGCTCGGTTTTCAAACGGTCCAATAACGATGAATAATATGCACCTGTAATAATTTTACCGTTTTCCAGATACTCGATGAGGATTATTCCTTGCGAATCCCAAAAGACAGTCGCCATAATCTTTCCGGCCGAAGGAACGGTCTTCGCCTTTTTTGGCGCAGATTCCCCCTTGGTAACCCATTGTTTAGATTGAGTGTAGTGATGTATCCATGTTTCATCCACAGTGACGAAACGACGCTTAAAGTCCTGCGGATTCTTCTGGAACAGCTGCAAACCGTCCTTGCAACACTTCTCACGATTTCGTTTTTGGTCAAGCGTGAGCAATCGCGGCACCCATCTTGCGGATAGCTTTGTCATGTCCAAATGTTGATGCAAAATATTATTGTACCCGTTCATTCGAGATGCCCACAGCACTAGCAATCTTACGCACCTTCACTCTTCTGTCATCCATCACCATATCATGGATTTTATCAATGATTTCTGGAGTAGTAACCTTAACAGGGCGTCCAGAACGTTCAGCGTCACTTGTGCCCATATGGCCACTCCGAAAATTTTGAAACCACTTATAAACTGTTCTAATCGAAGGTGCAGAGTCACCATAATGTTTATCAAGCTTCTCTTTAGTCTCCTGAGGCGTTTTGCCTTTCATAAAGTAGTGTTTAATCAACACACGAAATTCTTTTTCGTCCATTTTTTGAAAATCACTCGACTTCCTCGATTCAAACGAATGCCAAACACAAAGAAATAGACCGATCTGGCTGAAACTTGGTGTGTGTTCTTCCTAGAGATGCTACTAACTAAACATAACCTCGATACGCGCCAGTGGTGCTATCTCTCTGACTTTGCACGGACTTTTCAAACGACACTCGTAATTACATTTGAAAGGAAAACCGCATACGTGAAAGGAAACTCAATACCTGAAAAATTCTTGTAAAAAGGTACAGCCGGGTTGAGGTTAGACGCCACGTTAGCTGAGTGGTTATAGGCTAGACCCGCAATACTGAGATGTATTGCTGGTTTAGTGGGTTCAATTCCCCTGGTCTAGGCCTTGGATTTTATTTAATGGTTAATATGAGAAATTTACAGTAAAATATGTTTGCTAGTCGCCTCCGTCCACGACACCTAATTAGGCAGTTGGACTTAAAGCCTTCCTGAAAAAAATAGACATCACATAATGTAAATTTTAGTGATAATAGCAAACATTATACCTAAATGGTACTTACTTTAGAGATAAGCCTTACTAACCTCTCCATTATAAGCGCCCAAATTGAATTCCCTTTCTTCCATTTCTAAGTAGTGACAGAATGTTTTGTATTCGCGCTGATATACAATTTCGTATTTCCGCCGGAAATCCCCTGTTTAGAGAGCTCCTGATAACGGAAACAATGTTTTTTTTTTTTTTTTTTGCAAAATAATCTCTCTCTCTCTCTCTCAGGGACTGTTTCTGCTTCTGAATATCGTCACTGAAACACGAAAAATCTCACCTGAAAATCAGTTTTTTTTGGGGGTGGGGGAAAGGAAAGGTCAAACGGAAGTACCGTTTAACCTGAATCAATGTTTCCGTTTTTAGTTTTTCTCTAAAACGACTGCTACGATTTTATTCGAACTTTTTGTAGTGTTTACAAACATATGAATCTACAACTTTAACTGACCATTATTTTCATCCAGGAATTCGATTAAGGGCACTTCTCAGTGAGTTGGCTTTTTTTTATTCCTTCTTAAGTGACAAGAATTAAATTTATCAAAAACGTTTGGAAATTTTTTAGCAAAAGTCGTGTCAAGTGTTCACAACAATTCAACTAATTAAACCCATTCGTAGATTTCGCAATATTTTTACAAAACCTTTAGCAGACCACCCACAACTTTAGTTTGTTTTAACTACAAACTTTGCAGACTTGCAAAGTTTAAAAGTTGTATAAGGAAGCCTTGAATTTGGACTTTAGAGTGTTGTAGAGGAGGCGTTTGGTAGGTGATGTTAGTAAATATTTTGGGCAGGTGGAAGAATATCCGGGCATGCGTGCTTTAGAGCTTTTTGTGTGTACGTTATGTCACTCAACAAGTCTACTGGAACTGTACAGAGCTCCAGCCTGCCCTCGCATCCACTGGAACCTTAACCAACATGTGTCTGTTTACTCTCTGTTGCAACAAGTTAACTTTGCAACTGTTATTTTGTAATGTTGCGTCCACTTGTTGCGCAAACTATTTTACTTGAATAACGTTCAAGAAATATTTTTCTTATTTTTTTTGTTTTGGCTCTTTTATTGAAATTACTTTCATTCTTTTTTCATTTCTTTGGTTTCCACCTTCCAGTTACTTTCGAACACCGATCGTGTAGCATGGTATTAGTTAAAAAGCCTGATTAGGCTACCGGATGGTTCATTTAATTATATAATATCTTCTAATCTGTGAAACTACCAACCTAATCCAGCGTTCAACCAAGAAAACATGAACCGTGGACTTACATACAAAAAACTATGATAAAAATTTCTCACTCCTCCCCGTAGGGGGGAAGTGGACTAGCCACTTCTTCAGGGATCTTGGCGTCCCTGCGGGTATCCCCAGTCTAACAACACTGGACGACACTTAACACTGACATGGTACAAAAAATTAACAGAAATACTCGATAAGGGCCCCTTGCAGAGGTAGTTGATATATTGGGAACTATTTGGGCTTAGCGAACTTACAGACAAAACTCAAGAGCTCATCAGTGTTGTGCTCTAGTCTAGCTAACAACAATTTCAACTTTTGAAAGCTGGGTTCGGTGAAATATTTCTGATTTGTACAATATTTTATAAACGCTGTAGCCATAATTTCAAAACGTAAATCATGTTTACCAACTTTTCTTTTTCTGTATCGTTACCATCTTGTTGATGGTAATGCAGTGATTTTTCGACTATTATATTATATCCATTTATTGATATACCTGTATGACCCATTTAAACGGGCCATTCTTGATGAAAAACCTCTTAAATTAAAGGAGATAGAAAAAAAAAAAAACGAACATAAAGTTTTTTGAAGTATTTTCTCTCTAGTTTGTGATGGTGTTAGCGTTTTTTGATTTTATTTTGCCGCCCTACCCCTTGAATCGGGGCGGTCGAAAATGGCGATTTCCATTTGACCCCCACTTTTTACTACTGTATTTAAAACTTTATTTAAAAAAAATGAAGAAAAATGCTGTTAATTTCACTTCAATGTTTCAAACCGTTGCCTAGATATTCAATCATAACGATTAAATTTTCGTCGTTTTTCCACCCTATTTCTCTGTTTCAAAAAGTAAAATTAAAGCGGATTTTCTTATTAATTTCATTTAATTAATTAAATGGATTTAAAAATCAGGAAAAACATCATTACAAAAAAAAAAAAAAAATCCAGTTTATTTACAAAAATCGATAAAAAGAAAATATATTTCTTATTTATCAAAAATCAATATTTTTTACCTGATTTCAAAAAACACTGAGAGTGGTAGTGCAATTAAGACTATGCAATTTATCCAAGGCAAGATTCTATATTAATGACACCTATTATGAATTTGATGAAAACAATCTTTGCCTCATTTGTAACTCTTTTTCTCCTGATTCAGTTTTCATTTCCTTTTTGAATGTTCCTCACTTTTACCTATTAGAAGTCATTTTCTTAACTCGTATCAGTCTTCAAATGATTCTATACATGATAAGTTTCTCTAGTTGTTAGATATAAATAGTGTGAATCAGATTAATGAAATTTACAGTTTTATGTAACCAAGCTCTGAAGCTCAGAAGCTCTTTGCTCTTAGAGTGATAACTGCTGAGTAAATTATGTCTAACTAATTAAGTTATTTTTCACTTACGAGGGTCGTTTGAAAAGTCCGTGCAAAGTCAGAGAGATAGCACTACTGGCGCGTATCGAGGTTATGTTTAGTTAGTAGCATCTCTTGGAAGAACACACACCAAGTTTCAGCCAGATCGGTCTATTTCTTTGTGTTTGGCATTCGTTTGAATCGAGGAAGTCGAGTGATTTTCAAAAAAATGGACGAAAAAGAATTTCGTGTGTTGATTAAACACTACTTTATGAAAGGCAAAACGCCTCAGGAGACTAAAGAGAAGCTTGATAAACATTATGGTGACTCTGCACCTTCGATTAGAACAGTTTATAAGTGGTTTCAAAATTTTCGGAGTGGCCATATGGGCACAAGTGACGCTGAACGTTCTGGACGCCCTGTTGAGGTTACTAATCCAGAAATCATTGATAAAATCCATGATATGGTGATGGATGACAGAAGAGATGAAGGTGCGTGAGATTGCTAGTGCTGTGGGCATCTCGAATGAACGGGTACATAATATTTTGCATCAACATTTGGACATGACAAAGCTATCCGCAAGATGGGTGCCGCGATTGCTCACGCTTGACCAAAAACGAAATCGTGTGAAGTGTTGCAAGGACGGTTTGCAGCTGTTCCAGAAGAATCCGCAGGACTTTAAGCGTCGTTTCGTCACTGTGGATGAAACATGGATACATCACCACACTCAATCTAAACAATGGATTACCAAGGGGAAATCTGCGCCAAAAAAGGCGTAGACCGTTCCTTCGGCCGGAAAGATTATGGCGACTGTCTTTTGGGATTCGCAAGGGATAATCCTCATCGACTATCTGGAAAAGGGTAAAACTATTACAGGTGCATATTATTCATCGTTATTGGACCGTTTGAAAACCGAGCTGCAAGAAAAATGCCCACGATTGGCCCACAAAAAAGTTCTTTTCCATCACGACAACGCACCAGCTCACACCTCAGCAGTTGTGGTCGCAAAATTAATGGCAATAGGGTTCCAACTCGTTTCACATCCCCCCTATTCTCCAGACTTGGCTCCCTCGGACTACTATTTGTTCCCCAATATGAAGAAATGGCTGGCGGGAAAAAGATTTTATTCAAACGAGGAGGTGATTGCAGAAACGAATGGCTATTTTTCCGACTTGGACAAATCCTATTATTCGGAAGGGACAAACTAGAGCAGCGTTGGACGAAGTGTATAAGCCTAAAAGGAGACTATGTTGAAAAATAAAAAAGGTTTACCCCAAAAAATTAAGCAGTTTTTATTTTTGCACGGACTTTTCAAACGACCCTCGTATGTATGTCAATGAGTTATGTTTTAGTTTTCCACTTTTTTATCTTATAAAGAAAAGTTTCCTTTCCTTTATTTTACTCCTGTATTAATGTAATGTTATTATATATTTTTGTGCATTATTGTTGCAACTCCCAGCTAAAGGTATTAAATAAGCTTGTAAATAAATAATAATAATAATAATAATCACTAACCCCATCAAAAACTACAGAGAAAATACTTTAACAAACTTTATGTTCGTTTTTTCTTTGATATCTCCCTTCGTTTAAGACTTATTTCAAAAGTGGCCCGTTTAAATGGGACATTCTGTATACATACGAGTATATTACCAAAATTCGTATTATTTCGTAAGTTAAGAGGGTTTCAGGAACGTAGTATGTTTGTGTTAGTAAGTTTTGTGTGTTGTAATGTTAGTATGTTGGGGAAAAAGATACCGTTTTCCCCATTGTGGAAACTTGTGGAGCTCATATTAGTGGCTAGTCATGCCAAAGGCGAATGAACCACGGCGGGGATATAAACCTTCGCGCATGATGGGCAGGAAAAGCAGTAAAGTTACATAAATCAAGGAGACCCAGGGTTTTGTAGTTTTCTCCACTTCAAGAGGTCTTCGCATCCATCAGCGGAGAATTCTGTTGCCATCGTTTTGTTCTCTCTCTCTCTCTCTCTCTCTTCTCACCCCTGTGTGTTTAAGTTGATACTGAGTATGTGTGAAGAGAACCACTCTACTCACTGTAAACCCCTTCTCATCTTACACGGGCAGCATCCTCATATTCCTCATTTACGCCAATCCTTTTTCTAACATTGGCTAAAAAAAAGTTAATTGCACCAAAAGAGTCCATTTTTCATAGAATAAACATCGACAAAGAGGGAAGAGGATCTTTTTTTTCTATCTATCTCTTTTTAATAGGCAATTAATCATTCTGCCATGTCTGTGCCGGAAGAAGCCAAAACCAACCTTAGCTGGTGGCCAATTGGTCATATGCTCTAGCTTAGCATTGAATAAATACTGAAAATGTGGTTAGGTCCGCTGTGCTGTTGGTTGTTATCCATCTTCTAAGATCAGAGATAGATTAAACAAGTTTGGTGTTGAGATTTCGATCTCACTTACGATTCCGTCTCGCACTTCACTCGCTGACTAGTGTGTTTTGTCATCAACAAGTTGTAGTGCAAGATGAAAACATAACTGAAGTGGAAATCTCTACATCCATCTGATTAATCCATCTCCGTTAATGATTGAATGTCCTAAACCAATCTGGGATAAAATGGACATAAAAAGGCGGATATAATCAATAACAATGAATAACTAAACTGAGCTTTGAGCTTTCTCTGTTACTGTTTCTTTTCGAAGTAATTTTCTTTCACAAGAAGATATAATAATTTCTTAATTTAAAACCACTATCGGGTATTGGGGGAAGACTGTTGATTTGCCAGGCGCCACGGTGAGTGGTTAAGAGAGCAGACCCGCAAAGCTAAGATGTATTGTTGGTTTAGTGGGTTCGATTCCCGGTCTTAGGCCTTGGATTTTATTTAATTGTTAATAAAAGAAATTTATAGTAAAGTATGTTTGCTAGTTGCCTACGTCCACAACTCCTACTTTGGTAGTTGGACGTAAAGCTCGCCTGAAAAAATAAGCAATTACTTTTTTTACTTTACTTTTACTGTTGATTTGCCAAAGTGTTATTAATCCTAACTAGGCGATTGTGAGTTATGAGTATTGACTGGAGAAATTGAGCAAGCTCAAGTGGAATTAGGGAATTCTTTGAAGAATTTTCCGGACCAGTTAGGGAAGGATTTGGTCGTCTATGGAGTTGTGAGGAGGGGGATCCTATACTAGAAGCTGGATCTTGGGAGTTTTTCTTAGAAAGGGACGTGTTAGTTTGTTATGCTTTATGAATGTATGAACATGAACTAAGAAGAACATGTAGCAACCTCGAACGCTTGGTCAGGGTCTTAGGGTTTGACTCGAGGTTTTGACATATGGTTTTATGGAGCTAAGGCGACGAACAAGATAATTAGAAGTAGCTCTTGGAGAAGACTGAGGTTATTTTCAAGACTTCCAGGCGATCACTTAGTACAACCCCAAGTTGATGACGGTTACTAAGAATGATTCCTTCTATTTCCATCTCCAGTCTATAGGAAGCCAATTCCGCCTGGTTTTCCTCTTTTTTTACTTTTTTCCATCCCCGGCCAGTTTTCCTGGGCCATTACTTTTTAAATAGGAGAAAAAAGGAGAGTTCATCAATAGCTAAGCGGCTAGAATTCTGGCTTTGTTCCCATTTCTCCTGTAACCTCGTCTACAAGTAGTACCTGCTGGAGGGGGGGCAGTAGGGGATATTGCTTGTATTAGTAAATATGGAGTACCCCAAGCAAGAGAACCAAGAAGAGATGAGGTATCATGTTGTCAGGATCTCAGATCCCTCTTGGGCGCATTCCTTCTACAGCTCGTCCGACTGCATCCTGCTTTTTCTCCTTTCTCATTCAACTTCTCCTTTTTTTTTTCTCCACCGCATGTTTTATTCATCGACTTTTACATGAAGCTTCCACTCTATAATAGTAACCATCTTTATAAGATAAATATATTCATAAAGGAGAAAAGATCAGTTGGTCGGATGAAAAGCGCCCAGACGAAGAAGGTCTATTGCGGTGGAGGTTAGGCTAGGTAAGGACCCGTATATTTTATTTAACTTATTTTCTTGAATTAAATAACCCATGGTGGATGGCTTTTCCCGGTTTTTACGGTTTTCCTTTCTTTTTTTCATGCTTTCCTTTTTCCATGGTCTGTATATATGTATACAGGGTGAACCAGTAAGTATTGTCCATAGGCCTAATGTGTGCAGTACATCTAAAGTAGAGTTCAATGATGTATTGGCCAATTTCATATTTTCCACTGTTCTTGAGTGACGTCACTTTAATTTTTTTTTTAAAATCATTACTTTTTTCCAATGAAAATTTTATTACTCAGAAATTTTTAGTCCGAATTCGACTCTGACGACACGGTTAGAAAGACAGACAAATTTGCTAAAAAATGACACCATTTTGATTTGTGTTTATCTCTAATAAATCAAGCCGAATCAAGCTGTTATTTACTGAGATTTTAAAATACTGATAAATATCTTTTGTTCTTTGCATCGTTATTGGTGGTAAACAGGAAATGAAAATCTCTGTGAAGATTATCTAATTAGATTTTTGGAAATTTTCTTAAACTTTTATTTCGAATCCGAGTAAAATATTTGTAAAGAGGAAGTTTTATTTTTTTTTCTCTCTCTCTCTCTCTCTTAAAAGGAAGTATGGCAATTGTGCAAGATTGTCGATTTTCACTGGAAGTATTCGTTTTAAATTCGTTAATTAGCCTCTTCTCCTCCGGCCTTTCCAAACTTTTCTTCTTTTTCTTTTCTATTTTTGCCACCCTGTGCCCTAGATAAGTTTAATATTTGTGAAGCTATTACTACTTTTCCTGTTTTTTCTAATTACCATTTTTCTGTTTACAGGTACGTACCAGAATATCATTTGTCCATCCATTTTTCCTTTCAAATTTGGTTTCGTAAGTAAGTTTAGTTATCTATTTCATTATTTTCTACCGCTGATTTTCTTTAAATTGGAAATTTTATCCCTCAATTGTTTCTTATGTAGGTGGTAAGACAGTAAAGTGAACAGTAATGGCACATTAGAGAGATATATGTCCCGGTGAGAATGAAAGTGGCGTAAGTCCATTTTGAGCAGTTTTGAGATAAAAACGAGTTTTGTGTTTTGCTCTGTAAAAAAATGCAGATAATAAAAAGAGCTTTATTGTTCTAGTTTTTATTATTATTACATAAAATCAAATTTTTTGGTGCATATTAGAATGTAATGGAATTTTAAATTATTTTAGAAAATGCAAAAATGTGACTTACTCCATTGTCATTTTCATCATATCTGGCGCAAGGTGTTAAACAAAGCGGCATTTAAAACCAATTTTAAGGGTTTTATTCCATAAACCAATGCTTCTAAATGAAGAAGACTCATCACAGAGACTCATTTTACTAGCAGATCTTGTTTCAACATGACCGACTACACTATCCACAGAACTGATCACCCTGATGATACTGTCCATAGGGGGGGGCAATGCAATTCTAATAATAAACTGTCTTCAACACAATCTGATCCCAACTAATCCTACCAATTCTCTTCAATCAACAGTCATCTCTCTCTCCGAATAAACTGAACAGACGATTCAGACTTCTCTCTAGACTTCTCGACAAGCGATCTAAACTCTCACTACAGAATAAATGACTTAACTACACTATGATACTGAAACCTGACTGGACTTACGGGAATGGAACTTTGGGGCTCAGCTAAAGCTTCCAATATCTACAGAATCCAATCCTCCCAGTCAAAAACACTCCGTCGAATTGCAAATGCTCCTTACTATGTCCCTAACTCTACCTTGCACCGAGATTTCCTTGTTTCAAAAGCTGTAAGATCCCGTTATATTAAATTCCACACATCAATCACCTCACATCCTAATCCACTAGTATGCCCAACTTACTGCATTGCCTGAATATTCTCCAAGACGACTGAAGCGCAGGTGGCCACGCGATCTTCTAAATGAAGTAAGTGCTAGTGCACAATAGTGAACTCCTCTTTGGGAATGAGTGAATTCTCCCCTCATGCTATTCATGTACTTATCTATTATCATGTTGTATGTAATATACTGCAGTTGTGAAAGTAAATAAATTAAAAAAAAAAAATCGAAATTAAAATTTAACTAATAACACCAAAACTGAGGCTTATTTTTAATTTTTAGTTAACTAAAACCACGTAACAATGTACTAGTTAACACCACACGACAATAAACTTCACCAAGAAATCAGTCATAAAGAAACAAACAATCTGGTGGACTTACGCCACTGTCATTCTAAACAGTATGAGCTTTTGAGTAAGTACTAAAACTTTGTGCTTCTCCTGATGGCCAATAAGTGCACTAAGAACTTACTGCATTGTCACTCTAAACAAAACAGTTGTTTTAGAATACAAAGCCTTGTCCGTTACCTTGATTTCAATAAAAAAATGGACTTACGTCACTTTCATTCTCACCGGGACAATTGCATTTAAATTAAAATAAATTTTAAGGCGCCACAGTAGACTAGATCCGCAAAGCTGAGATGTATTGTTGGTTTAGTGGGTTCGATTCTCTGTGTCTAGGCCTTGGATTTTATTTAATGGTTAATATGAGAAATTTATAGTAAAGTATGTTAGGCGGTTATAGGCTAGACCCGCAAAGCTAAGATGTATTGTTGGTTTAGTGGGTTCGATTCCCCTGATCTAAGCATATTGATGGTTTATATGTGAAATTAATGGTAAAGTATGTTTGCTAGTCGCCACCGTCCACGACACCTAATTGGTAGTTGGACGTAAGGCCGGCCTGAAAAAATGGGCATTACTTTAAAGTAAATTTTGATAATTTTATTATTAAAAAAATAAAGAAATAAATAGAAACTTCAAAAATTATAATAAATACATAACGGAAGTGCTCAAAATTAAAACAGATGAGGTAGAAATGTGATTGTCATTTCGCTTGGTTTAAAAACTAAGCTTTAGTCATCATCAGTGGATACAAAAAATTTAATTTTCCGGTAGAAAAAAGAAAAAAAAAAAAAATCGAAATCGACAATTTGACAAGATCGCAAATCGTCCTGTTACTTTGTATCCTACGGAAGTACACACAAAAAAAAAGGAGGGGATAATACATATTTATTATAAATTGGGAGAAATATTGGCCTAGTGTTAGTAATATAAATATTAGATAAAATGTAATAGTGGGAGTGTTAAGTTGGCAGTAGTGAAGGTAGGCTGTCTCTCTCTCTGCTAGCGTAAGGAGCGAGTGAGAGAGCCAGAGGGCGTGACAATGGGAGAGTGAGCGAGAGAAAGAGAGAGAGGAGAGATATTTGATGTCCGCAGTGCAGGTACACACTCTGTGTGCGAACAAAACCTGATACTGTTTCTCCAGTTACTGCATGAGCTACTATCCTAACACGTGCACAGATCTCATTCCTTCATCCTTACACTTAATACACACCTACATTCAATCTTACAGCGCACATATATATATATATCTATACTCGTATATTGCTGTTGAATAAAAACTGCCACCGGCTAAAGTGTTGAATTATTAGAAAGAGATAGAATTACGTGCCAGTGTATGTTGGTGGGTCTGTCTGTGCGCAAAATGCGTGTATATTTCCTTTTCTTTTCTTGCGCAGTAATAGATTCCCTAGGATTTCGTTCAATATCCACTATAGATAACTTTTATAGTTCTTTTGTAGTTGTGCTCAAGTGATTGTAAACACATATGCACATACGTATGTAAAGTAGATATAAAACTATACGCGACATACTTTCCAGCATCCCTTGATCACCGGCAATCTTTCCAGCTATACTATTCAAATGGAAACTGGATAAGATCAAACTACTATAAGTGGTTCAGCTTTCTTTCGCATAATATTCAACATAATGGAACTTGAACTATGACCTATTTCCCTACCTTTTCTTTCATAGTCACCATCTTTTTTTCTTTTTTTTTAAGCGCTGAGAATGTACCAGCAACATTGGTAATATGAAAAATCTATAGACACCATAGAAATATCAGATAAGTGGCTATAGAAAATAAATTTATATTATACTAGTGCTTGACGCTAAGGGCATTGAAATTGGGCTGGCTTTACAGTACGAGGTGTGGCTATTAAATAACGAGACTGTTGCTGTAAAACTATATTCATATTTAGTTATTATCACCTTCAATATACATTCCTCACCTATCCCTACAACGCTCCATGCGAATTTACCATTGTTCTGAAACAGTGCTGGAAGTCTTTTTCTGTGAGCACCTGCCATGACACGTGCCGCTTTTTCTTTCACAGCTTCAACGGACTGAAATCGTGTGCTCCTTTTAATGCAGATTTGACTTTGGGGATCCTAAAACTGGGATGTTGTACTTGGCTAGAAACGTCGTCTTGACAGACAATACAGTGTGAGATGGAGAACCCCGTGACTTGTTCTTCCACAAATCGGGTCGTTTTTTTCCTTACTCTTTCACGGAGTTGAGCAAGCAGCTCACGGTAGTAATGTTGATTAATTATCATTGATATTTTCATCCGTTTTTGGACGTGGAAGAGCGACCCGGGCGGTCATCATCTCCGACGTCTTCTCGGCCATCTTGGAAACCACTTGAACCACTCAAAAAACTCGCGCACGTGAAAAACATTCATCGCCATAAACTTCTTTTAAATAAAAGATCAAGTTTCAGTAGCGATTTTATCAAGTTTTGATGTGAAATTTCACGACAATTCGTTTCTTTACTACATGTGCAGTATCATGTTATCACGGCAAAACGAAACTAAACACTTCTTACACAAAACGACGGTTCCGGTCAGACAGATTTTGTCTACAAACACGTGAGACGTTGCAATCGAAAGAGAAGGCTTTACGCTGCATAGCTGTCGGTCAAGATTTGGCGCATGCATAGTTTTTCTGTAGCAGCATTAGTCTCGTTATTCAATAGCCACACCTCATATCCTTCAGGAAATGCTCCAAAAAAAGTCTCAGCAAGTTCTAAATACATATATATTCCGTTTTAGTTCTTCTGCTGCGCATTCTTTGCTGCTGAAAGCGTACAAATTTCTGTGCATCACCAATAACATTTTTTGCAGCCAGAGGACCTACCCAAAACGTGTATTTCTGATGGAAAAATTTTATACTGAAACCAATCATGAATAAGATAAAATTGTAACTTTGATCTTAAATATCTCGACAAATATTTAGGGATATCGAAACGGGGTCATACGCCATTTTTCACAATTATTTACGTAGTTTTCATAATCATTGCCAAAACCGGTGGTCCTTATGGAAACCTCGATCAGTTTTTTTGGGCCGTAACTGCGGTAAAAATGAGGTTACAGCATCGGGGTTGGAAAATTTGAAAACTAGACCCCCCCCAAAAAAAAATCATATACTTTACATCGTGGGTTTTTCCAGAATTCCGCTTTCCTAAAAAGTGATAAGCGATTGGTGCGTTTTAAATGGTTCACTCTGTGTATGTATATATGAAAACATGAATATTATCAATATTAAAGGTAGCAAAGATGACGTAGGTTCATTTCGGGTCATCCCATTTACTATCATTGTAAATTCATGCCCTCCCAGAGTAGACCATATAACTGTGTGTACAACTTAAATCAAATGAATTTACCATTGATTGATTGTGTCCAACTGTAATCAAATGAAGTACTTTTATTTGAAAGTACTTTGCAGAAACATCTATTAATAAACTTCTTCTTTTTTTAAAAAAAAACTTGTGAAAGGAAAGGAAATGTTTGAGAAAATTTGCGAAAAAAAGAAAAGCGTAAACAATCAGATTTTTCCTGAAAAAAAAAACGCTCACAAATATAAGGATATGGAGTTTTCAAGTTTCCCTGGAGTATGACCTTCGACATTAACAGTGATTGATGTAAAATAGAAGATGTTATAGTGATGAAGAAAAGAAAAGGAATAGGAAATTGGGAGAGAGAGAGTGAGTGAGAGAGAGAGGTGGAGGAAGTGAGTTCAGCGACACAAAATACCAAAACGCGGGAGTGGCAAGGATTGAAACTAGCGGCGCCAATGACGGCGCAACGCTGGCAATGTGTCAATGACAACTGACAGGCTAAAATTGAAAAGGATCTACTTTAGAACGGTTGACGCTCTCCCTTATATATATATATATATAAAAACCAGTCTAACCATCTAAAACCCAAGAAACCTCACCGCTTCCCCCTCCCCTCCACACACACATATCAATCGGAAAAACCCAATAACTAGAACAAAATAAATGTGAACCAATAGCGGAGTACATAGCCAGAGAGAGAGAGTGTGAGAAACGGGTTGGAAAAGTCGAATGGAAAACGTAGCAAATGTTTAAAGTAAAAGACATTATTCTTTACTGATTAATAGACTCTGCCAGAGTTTTTTTTAAAACTGTTTTATTTATTTATTTATTTAATAAAATACGATGATAATTGGTTGAACCATTTTATTGAACAGCCAATAATGTGGATCGCGCAATACTATTGGATGAATGACATCCAATCAAAATTCTTTTCGTGTTAAAATCTTATTGAATGAATTCCTGTTAAACTATTTATGGATTAGATTGATTAGTTGATTAATCGTATATGGAGACAGAGAGTTACTTATTGAAAGGTTATTTGAAAATTATTTGCTAAAAGCATCTTTCTTGAAATGAAATCAAAATTAAAACATGAGTTAGGCGCCACGGTAGCCGAGCGATTAAGATACTAGACCCGCAATGCTAAGATGTATTGTTGGTTTAGTGGGTTCAATTCCCGGTCTAGACACCTTGGATTTCATTTAATGGTTAATATTTGAATGGTATGTTTGCTAGTCACCTCCGTCCACGACACCTAATTTGGTAGTTGGACGTAAAGCTCCGTCTGAAAAAATAGGCGATTACTTTAAAACATGAGTTTAACCACTTTTTAAAAATCTGTTTAGAATCTGGACGGAACTTACGCCCCACGGCAGCGCAACCAAAAGAGGCTTATTGTGCTAGCTCCCTTTTTTGGATCTAGTACACGAACCCTTCCCTGCTAAAGAGTATGAGGGACTTTCCCTACTAGTTCGTTTTTGCACTACTATCTCCTTTGGTCTCCTAAGATCCAAAGGTTTTCTTAGCACAATCACTCGATTGCAACGCAATCGAACAGCCAGTGAGAGTGGCCGTTTCCTCCTCTTCCTGAGAAATCTGGTTAAATCTGACATAATTGGAAAAAAAAAAACCGGACAGTTTTAAGTGTAACATTAAAAAAAACACCCAACTTTGACCATGTTTTCCCCAATTTTTCTTTAAAATATATATAGCGTATACCCTTGATTATAACTATAATATTTTTACAACGAAGTAGATTAAATTAAACCCCCCAAAAATGGGCAAAAAAGGCATTTTTAAAAATAATCTTTGTTCTTCTTGTTCTTTTTCCTTTTTTGTAAAGAACGTAGCGCCTCATAAACGCGTGGAGGTGTCATTCGATTCGGGATTTCGCACAGATTGAGCTTTTCAGGGGTACTCGAAGCTGTACATAGCTTAGACAGGCGAGTTTGCCCCACGTAATATAGAACTATACTACATACATGCATATACGAGTATATACAATATAATTAAATAAATAATCAACGCCATAAATTATTAAAAATTGTTAATTTAAAATTCTCCATCCATATTTAAACCAATCAATTCTCAGGATGATTAAAAAATAAAATGTGATTAGTGTCCGAGTGAGAGAGAATGATAGAGAGAGAGATAAATCAATCAATCTGCATATTTTGTGCTTCACGCGACAAATTTTATTATAATATCCAATGTGTGTTACATTTTACATTGCATACCAATTAGGGAAATAATAAATTTTTACAATATCATGGCCAGTTATTCCAAGGGGAATGTACAAAAGATTTATTTTATTTTTATTCATTTGAATACAATTTAGTTATGTTGGATATTCAGTAATTTTATTGAAATTCTTTGTTAATATAATGTTCATAAATTTGTGATAATTTATTGTTCTTAGAACATTCCTCTAATAAGAGGAATTAAGAGGCAAAGTATTTAGATTTGACACTTTCAAATACTTCCTACCCAAACTGGAATCTAATTTCCACTTACATCTAGGTTGCAGTGAATATTTCTCGTCAATAAAAACTGAAACTACGAAATCACCTAAATTCTTAGTAAAAGAGAAATGAAAGAACAAAAAAAGAAAAAAGGAAAAAGCACAAAAGGTTGGTTAAGCGGAACAATGTAGGGAAAGAGAAAAAGGGCTATAAGGGTTTTATATAAGAAAATTATCTTTGATAGAACCACAGAACTCTGGTTTCTTTTCTTTTTTTAAGGAAAACACTATTCGTTTGTTATTCGGCTAACCAACTGAGTTTAGCGTTGCTTTTTCCGCTTTTCCTTTATCATTCACTATAAGAGAGCTTCAAAAGAGAAACATCGTTGATTTCCCAAAATAGCGCACGTTTCCCTTAAATTAACCCTTTTTTTTTTTTAAAGGGAAAGGGTTGGCCGTAAAAGTGCCGGGAATAAGATGCAAGAGAGTGTGGTGTTTTGGCCTATTCAATGAGTTCCAAATCTAACTACCATCTTAGAAAATGGAGATCTTATTGAAATTGTTGTTGCATACAGTTTCTTCAGGTTCTTCTTGCCCAAATCTACTGGGTCTGCCGGCTGGATTGGGTCGCATAACTTGAACAGAAGTATGTTCTCACTTTTCTTCCTTTTTTTTCTCTGGGAGGAATAAGGGGTTAAATATAAAATTTCTAATCGTAACCTTTCAACTCTGAAAAAAATATTCAAAAGAATCTATTCTGTACCTTTATTCTAAACACTCGAAAGTCTTTATAGGATCTGTTACATACTCAAGAAGATTTTTTTTTTTCTTTTGAAATAGCCCCCCTTCTCAACTTAATGTACCCCTCATCTCAGTCCAGCATCCATTGAATTTTTCAAAATTCTTATTGGAATTGCAAGCTCCTATTAATGGCTAAAAAATAAATAAATAAATAAAATACATTTAGAAAATTCTGCGGGGAATAAACCACACTAGACTAAAAAGTACAGAACTAAATATTAGACGCCAACGTCTACTTAAAAGACTTTTAGACGAAAGATCAAAACTCTCTCTGGACAACAAAAGACTAATTTATACTTCTATTTTGAAACCTATCTGGGTGTATGGAATATAGCTGTCGCCTTCCAATCTCCAAAGGATTCAGTCCCTTCAATCTAAAATACTTCGAACTATTGTAAACGCTCCATTTTATATCTCCAACCTGGACTATACAAACTGACCTTAACATTCCTTTTCTGTCGCACAATTTGCTGAAAACACGATACAGAAAACTCCACACATCAACCTGCAATCTCATATAAATCCTCTAGCTCCAAAATCTTTCTTCAAGAACTCTTCCTGATAACCCGGGGACAAGACGTCTTAAAAGACAGTGTAGCCTCGTGATCTCCTCTCAAGTGAAGAGAGTGACTAACAGTCTAATGTTTTGGAGTGTTACCTCTGGGTTAATTGCTCCACTCGTTTGCTTCATTGGTTCTGTAATTCCTGATACTTATAGCGCCAACGCGCTGATTGTAGCAAAAATAAACGGGGGGGGGGAAATTAGAAAACTTTAAAGGGCCCACCCTTTCCATGCTTCCAAGAATTTTCTGGAGAACAAAAAATAGTTATTGAAATAAGTTATAGTTTTTTTCCCAAAAGTAGTTGCGGTTTTACGTTGTTTAAAGACACTGGCTGGTATGGTATTCCAGAAATTTGCGATGAACTGGAAAAACTCCATGGAAATTTACGCTTTCAAATTCACGTAGTTTTCCCCCCTCCTCCCTAAGTCTGAATATTAGCAAATCGTCAAATCCATGTTAATATTTTATAATAAGACTGAAAATCACAATAATAGTGGCACTTTTGAGAGAAATTTTCCCTTTTTCCCTTTTTCTGAGAAATTTTTTTTTTGGCCCTTCTGACCAGATCACCTGCTAAATTTTCCTGGCAGGTACCTAAAGGAAATATTAAAACTTTTTTTTAAAAAATAATATCTTTGTCAGCAAATATTTGTATGAAACGGAAACAATTGTACAATAAACTGATTATTCTGTCTCTGGTAATGAATGTAAGTTCTAAAACCGGATTACAGGGATACAATTATGCGTACTACGGCGGCTAAAATCGAAAGAAAATTTTATTATTTCCGTTTTTTGAATATTGCTGACAACGTCACACAACTCAGCAGTTTGTAAAAAAAAAAGAAAACTTTTTCGGGTTTATTGGTAACCAAGAATAGATTACTTCCGTTTGAATACTTAATATCTATTGTAATACTTCCTCTTTGAGTAAGAAGATTTAAAAAAAAAAAGTGCGTTTTTTTATTTAATTTAGTAGCATTAATTTAGTTTTAATTGATTTTATTTTAAAATAACCGGATATTCCGCTTGATTTAACCAATTCAGTTGATCAATAAACCGCTAAACCAATTAGCAGAAGTATTATTACTCTATTATTATTAATCTGCATCTGTTAATTTAAAATTTAATTAGGTATTTTTTTTTTTTTTTAAAGAAAAAGTACGATTTAATTTTCTAATTATTTCTTAATTTTAATAATCGCCGATTATATTAAATTATGAATGTATTAAAAGTGAAATATTGCACCATAAGCTCCGAATATTAACCAAATTATTATCACGCACAAAACATAATATATGATTAGCTTTATATTAGGGATTATGAATGCTATATATACATATATACCACATCTTGGGTTAGTATCAGTAAAACGTATCTTAATATCCTTACACCGCCGCCGGTGCTGCTGTCTCCAAGGTTATGGCACAGACTTACAACTTGTTGGTGAATTAATGCGAGATAAAGACGAAAGCGTCTTGCATACTACTATAGTTTGGGGAGTTAATTTAAGCTGGATTTTCATTCATTAATATTAAACACAGTAACAGTGAGTGGGTGGGTGTTATAAACTTAAGTTTTATGATGGGTTTTTAAAAATGAATTTGGTGTGAACTCTTGGATAAAGCAGCTGTCACTAATCTTAGTTAAAGTTTTTGGCTTAGTTACTTTTTTGGAAATTTAGGATTGTATATAGGCGACAGTTGGGCGCCACAATAGCCGAGCGGTTAAGAGACTAGACCCGCAATGCTTAGATGTATTGTTGGTTTAGTGGGTTCGATTCCCCCGGTCTTAGGCCTTGGATTTTATTTAATGGGTAATATGAGAAATTTATAGTAAAGTATGTTTGCTAGTCGCCTCGGTCCAATACACCAAATTTGGTAGTTAGACGCAAAGCCCGCCTTTAAAAAATTGGCAATTACTTTACTTTACTATAGTCTTCAGTGTGTCCACTATGATGATACTAAGGCAGGGCTGTGCTAAAAGCAATTGACTACCCCGGGCAAAACTATTAACACCCCTTACTGTTGAGCCACAATAGTTTTATCTTCGCAATGGTTTTGTCATGAAGCTGCCATTTTTTTTTATTTTTTTTAATAGCTTGCAATCTAATTGGGTCTCTTAATAGAGGAGCCCAATTATTTGAATATAAAGCTTCAGTTTCTAGCGATTTTTTTTTCATTCTTGAAATGTCTTGTAACATTTTTTGGAGAAATTACCTTTTTTTTCACTTAGGCTGGAAACATCGTGAATTGGCTATGACAGATGCTTCAAATCAGAGAGAGCGGCGAGCAACGAAGTCGCTTGCACATAATGACGAGTTTAGTCGCGTTTCTCCTTTCGATTATTTCTATTCGAAAATTCTTCCTAGAAAATTTGGTATTTACAGCAGCTTAAAAGCAGTAGCTGCAGTGTTCATGATATAAACAGGACTAGACATGAAATTGGTGAATTCTGTCACTAGTACCAACAACTTCGGGAGCATCCTGGCAAGTTTCATGCGTATTTTAGAATGTATATTTCAATATTTGTAATTACATACAAACCAGTGTACAAGGCGTGTTAATCAAGAAAAGGACGAATTACAATGTTAACCCCATTAATCCAGTCCCATTCCTTATCCAACACAAGTCGGTTGTGATGTAGAGGATCCTTTTGGTCCCACAAAGGTTTCTTTTAAAAAACTACACCAATAAGTGCAGCAATATCCCATTTTAACCTTTGGAAATTGAGCGCGATGAGAGCGAAGAAATGAAACAAGTCACAACGCGTTACTCTACTGTCTCTCTTGGTAGCGTGCCTCTACTCTCTTCGCTTTGCTCCCCACGTTATGTGCGGCCCCATACGTTAACTTGTGTATTTGTTTTCGCCGCTTTGCTTGCCGCTCCACTATGTTTCCAGCTTTAGAGTGTCCTCAAAACGTAATTTTGGAAATTACGGTAAGAACACAGGTCTATCTAGTAAAGGTTGGGTATCAAAAAAAAGAAAAACGAATCTAAGAAATGACTCGCCGCAGCATTTCAGAAAAATTGGTTGAAACATTACTTGTGATTTGGTCAATGGACAGCCTGAGGATAGTGTTTAGAGATTAAGGTGATAAGTGTGTAATTAGTACGACTAGGTATATTTGGGTTTATAGTAGATATAGGAAAGTTTGGGATGGTAACGGTGGAAAATGGGGGTTACACAGGAGTGAGAGAGAGAGGTAGTAGTTAGGCAAGTTTTAGGCCCAGTTTTGGGTGGTGAAAATACAAACGTAACACAAATTTAGACATGTCACGGAGGAGGACGAGAGAGAAACTCCAGGAGGAGGAGGATGATGATGATGATGAGCTGCACAGAGCACAACTTAAGGGTGACTATGGGTTAAGGGTAGCGTGGACACACGGCCGAACAAACACTATCTTGGAAGTACGAGGAGGCCTAGAGAGAACCTTGTAGTAGTTGTAACTGTAGTAGTGAGTGGAGGGAGGCCAATTGCTTGGGATGTCGGTGTAGGGGGTGGTGATTCCAATGTGGAAGTGAGTGAGTGAGCGAAGTATTTCTCCCTCCCCTCTACAAGGAACCACTACCACCATCATCCGCGCCACCCCCCTCAAAAACCAAATCGATAGCTGGAGCGTCGGTAACAGGTGGCGGTACGGGTCGATATTAGTAGGGGGAGGAATCTCGCCAGAGAGTATATCGGTTGGGATGCGCGCATGCGCCCTACACACAGCAGGGTGGCTACCCCCGCCGATTCACTCCACAGGGAGTGGTGGATGCGGCCAGTTTATCACTGCGTGATATCGCCGTCGCCTATTCTTTCGGGCCAGCGTTATCTTATTTCCTCTCTCTGTCTCTCTCTTTTTCTCGAATTCTCCTTTTTTTTGGTTTTATTATTTTTTCCCTTCTCTTTCTTGTTAATGTTTTAAATCAAAAATCGTACATACCAAAAAACAAACTAATCTCTTGTATATGTTAATTAAAGAAAACTTTAAAGAAAATAACCACTCCGCTCTCGTAAACCGTGCCTAAAAAACAAAGAAGATTAAAAAAAATACCGTGAGAAGAAACAGTGTAAATCCTGGAATTATCGTGTGAGGTGAAAACGCTACAACGAATCTCTAACCTGTGATTTTTTCTTTATTTTTTATTTTTTAAAAGAAGGAAACAAAAAAGAAAAAGAAGAACTTTAAAAGTGTAAAAAGTAACAAATGATTATTTAAAAGATATTAAAACTAGATATTAATCAAGAAAAATAACAAAGAAAAGATCGAAATTGGACACACACACTCAAAAAAAAACCAAAATAAAGTGGACACTGCTAGAAACATTACCCAGAACATTCCTGAAATGACGGTTTGAATATTTATTTTTATATAAATATAATAGTTTGATTATTAATTTGACTGTATAATTTAAAAAAAAAAGAAAAAAAATATAGTAATAATCACATCAATTGCTAATCAAAAAAAAAAAAAAATTAAATAAAAAAAATCTCAAAAATACCACCATCGATCATAAAAACTTTCAAAACTATCCAAAAAAAAAAAAGAAATCATCAAAATAACACCAAAACTCATCATATACCATCATCAACATTACAAAACAAACAATTAGAACGGACAATGCCGCGTTGTTATATGGTGAAAAAAACGTGCAACAAGTATCAAGGTCAAAAAGACAATTGTTGCGAAGATAACATCAATAACGGTAATAATAATAACGAGTCAAATCCACATCATCATCATCATCACCATCACCATCATCACCACCATCATCTACATCATCAACAACAGCAACAGCAACAACAGCTAGAAGAAGAAGAAGAAGAAGTTATTGTACATCAACAAACAATAATACAACCAGCTGAATCAACAACATCATCAACAACAACAACAACAACGACTACAACTGTACCACCGGAGACGCAAAACTACTATCAACAAACACCAGACAGTTGTGAGTTTTTTTGGTTTTTTTGTTATTATTGTTTATCGCTAATTTTTTTATTGTTATTATTGTTTATCGCTAATTTTTTTATTGTTATTATTGTTTATCGCTAATTTTTTTATTGTTATTTTTTTGCAATTTTTGTTTTATTTCTACCTTTTAGTTTTTTAATAAACTCTACATTTTTGTTTTCATTAAATAAATTTTGAAAACAATAAAATAAAACATTCCAATAAAAAAGAACTAAGCTTATCTTATGAATGAACTTCAATACATTTTTTCAGTATATAACAAAACACTTTCGTATTTTGTTTTTTTGTTTTTGTTTTCATTAAATAAATTTTGAAAACAATAAAATAAAACATTCCAATAAAAAAGAACTAAGCTTATCTTATGAATGAACTTCAATACATTTTTTCAGTATATAACAAAACACTTTCGTATTTTGTTTTTTTGTTTTTGTTTTCATTAAATAAATTTTGAAAACAATAAAATAAAACATTCCAATAAAAAAGAACTAAGCTTATCTTATGAATGAACTTCAATATTAGTAAAACATTTTTTCAGTATATAACAAAACACTTTCGTATTTTGTTTTTTTGTTTTTGTTTTCATTAAATAAATTTTGAAAACAATAAAATAAAACATTCCAATAAAAAAGAACTACTTTAAGCTTATCTAATGAATGAACTTCAATATTAGTAAGAAAAGGTTTTTCAGTTTACCACAAAACACGAGAGAACCACTTTCGTATTTTTTGTTTTTGTTTAAAAACAAAGACGTTCAGGAGTTTACGATTTTTAATTGTCCATTCATTCCTTTTAATTATAAATTGCATTTATTTTTATCAATTATATTTAATTTTTATTATTTATTTATTTATTTTTTTTTCAAATTAAAGAACCCTTTGAAATAAAGTTAATGTATGCCAAGAGTAAATTTAAATATATATATATATATATATATATATATTTTTAATGGGGCTTTTTTTCTGGTAGTTTGATCCTATTTTTCAATTCCAAATTGGGACATTTTTTTAATTTGTAAAATTCCTTCCTCTCCCCCCCCCTCAAAGTTCACCTAATTGCATATAAAATATTTTCTTATATACTTTCTAATTATAACAATAATTGCTAGTATCTGAAAATTGCTTAGAAATTATAGTTTTTGTGGAAAATTTATTGCATGGAAATATCTCCCATTTGGTTTAAGAAAAGCGTAGTCATTTTTCATTCATGTACAGTCTCACGTGACGGTATACTTGCTCCTCGGTGTACATGATTTAGTGTAAATGAAAATTACGTAATGAATCTTCAATTTTTATTTTTTTTTTTTGCATGTTTTTTCATGAACAAAATCAAAAGATACCGCGTTTTTTTTGTTTGTTTTTTTTTTGATAGATAATCAAAAAAATTATTTTTATTTTCAGTTTTCTTTTTGTCTTTTATCAGTAAAAATACTTTATTGTTATTATTTTTGTATCTATCAGAATTTATATTAACTATTTTATAATGATGTTTGGTTTTCTGCATTTTTTGTTTTCTTTGATTAGTCCTCTTTTTACTAAATAATCAATATTTGTTTGCGATCAATATAACATTTGTAAGTTGCGCAAACTTACTTTCTCTTTTTAGTGAATTTCCCGAGAGGAATGGATAAAAAAACAAAGCTTATTTTTTTGTTGAAATCCTAGTTTCGTAGAGTCAGATTAGAACTGACCTCTAGATAATTTGTAGCAAGGGCATCTAATAAGTATATGCGAAAGGGACTTCGTATTCATTATAATTGCACATTTCGCATTAAGTATGTGAGACTTTACATCAATAAAACAATCTTATTAGGGTTTTTATTTGACAATCTCAATTGGGCCGACAATTCTAATGTATTTGAGATTACAATTAGAATTGTCGGCCCAATTGAGATTGTCAAATAAAAACCCTTTTATATCGAAAATTATTTTGAGTAGTTAGTGTAAAGTATTTAATAAATATTCTAATTTTTATATTTTTCTTTTTCAAGACCCGCAATGCTAAGATGTATTGTTGGTTTAGTGGTTTCGATTCCTCCGGTCTAGGTCTTGGATTTTATTTAATGGTTTAATATGAGAAATTTATAGTAAAGTATGTTAGGCGGTTAAGAGACTAGACCCGCAATGCTAAGATGTATTGTTGGTTTAGTGGGTTCGATTATCGGTGTCTAGGTTTTGTATTTTATTTAATGGTTAATAAAAGAATTATACAGTAAAGTATGTTTGCTAGTCACCTCCATCCACGACACCTAATTGGTAGTTGGACGTTAAGCCCCGCCTGAAAAAATAGACGATTACTTTACTTTACTTTTAATTTTTATGGTTATAATACACGCCACTTTGTACAGAGACTATTCTGGAACCAAATTTCTTCTCTTTATCTCAATCTCTCTCTCGCTCTTCTTGAGATACTTTGGAGGTGAGAGGTGAGAGCGCTATACAAATGGACAGCTTTTTTTGCCTGATTACTTACTTCATTTTGGAGTTGTCTTTTTTATTTTTTTGCTTCCCTAATCTAGTAAATCCATGGGTTAATCCACTTTTCAACCAACTTTTGTTATAAATATAAAAAATTATACAAAAAGTAAGCTTGGATTTATACTGAAGTTTTTTTTTTCTTCAAACTATCCTCGCTCAAAAAAAAAAAAAAGCACACATAGCTTTTCGTAATTAAAGCGAGAGCTTAGTCCAAAGAGAGACAAACAAACAGATTCTCCTCTGACTTTTTATTCCATTAATGAACATGCGTATCATGCCGGTGTAGATTAATAATGATTTAAAGAAGCCAAAGAAAAGTTAAAAAAAAGAAAATAAAGGTTTTAAATTACGTTCATTAATTAAGAAAACTGTGTTTTCCCTTTTTTCCGGCTTCACTTAACGAACGAATTAATCATTTTTTCCTCTCTACCTGTACAGGTAGATTTACCTTTTTTTCCGCCACCCCCTCTTTTTCTCTAATTTGTTTTTCTCTTGACGCCAGTTTATCTCGTCACAATGTCCGGAAGTTAAGCTTTTCCAGGTGACAGTTAGAGAAGGAGTAAACCACAAGATTTCCTGAAAACCCTTTCTTTTTTTTTTGTTTTTTAACAGAGATAACTAATGACACACATTTTCTGCTTCTTATTTCTTTTGTTCGTGAATATGCTGTTCCTTTGTTTCTCCTTCCTGTCGCACAGTTCTGTCTTGGTGTCAGGTCTGGACTTGCAGTTACTGCGGCTTTAACTATCTTCAACATATTGTTGGGCTTGCTTTAATTTGTCCACAATCTTATTCAGCTGTTTGTCTTCTTTTGAGTATTTGAGTATATTTGGATTTGAGTATATTTTTTCCCCTCTATCAAAAGTGTACTTCCTTTTTAGCCTGTGTATTAATACTAAAACTGTGTAGGAGCTAGAATTACTTTATTGGTACTCCTGTAAATACTTTGTAGTTAGACCTGCGAAGCTAATATGTATTGTTGGTTTAGTAGGTTCGATTCCCCCGGTCTAGGCCTTGGGTTTTATTTAATGGTTAATATGAGAAATTTATAGTTAAGTTTGTTTGGTGGTTATAGGCTAGACCCGCAATGCTAAGATGTATTGTTGGTTTAGTGGGTTCGATTCCCCCGGTCTAGGCCTTGGGTTTTATTTAATGGTTAATATGAGAAATTTATAGTAAAGTTTGTTTGGTGGTTATAGGCTAGACCCGCAATGCTAAGATGTATTGTTGGTTTAGTGGGTTCGATTCCCCCGGTCTAGGCCTTGGGTTTTATTTAATGGTTAATATGAGAAATTTATAGTAAAGTTTGTTTGGTGGTTATAGGCTAGACCCGCAATGCTAAGATGTATTGTTAGTTTAGTGTGTTCGATTACCCCGGTCTAGACCTTGGGTTTTATTTAATGGTTAATATGAGAAATTTATAGTAAAGTACGTTTGCTAGTCGCCTCCGTCCACGACACCTAATTGGTAGTTGGACGTTAAGCCCCGCATGAAAAAATAGGCGATTACTTTTTCTTTTTTTTTTACTTTTTTTTACTTTGTAGTTTCTTTGTAAATAAATTGTTAATTAATTAATTAAGAAACAATAAAAAAATTTAAAAAAAGTATGATGTTATAAATCAGATCTAAATCTTCAGATGCCTTTCATTACAGTCCTGAATAGTTGTTAACTTCTCTCTCACTCTCTCTCTGTCTCTCTCTAAGACTGAACAGCCCTTAAAAAGACCAAGGCCTCCACTACTGCCATTCCTCTCTTTCTTGGGCTCTCGTCCTTTCACCTTCTTACACCCATCGTCCTCAAATCTTCTTCCACCTAACTGCTATACTTTCTTTAATATTATTCGTCGCGAAAACGATACACTTTGTTGAACCATTGATGGCAGTCTTCAGTTCTAAAAAGAATTTACCTAAATAAAGAAGTCCAATAAGTAATCAGTATAGTAAAGTCCACAGTGCTTAATAATATGTTTGTATTATTCGTCGTTAGCTTTTTGATTGACTAAAGTTTTTCATCCAATATCGGAGGTTCACTCTTCAGTTAAGTCTTGAGAAAATCTTAAATCTACTTCTATATTTCTCACCCACAAATCTTGCTTCTTAAGAGTTTTTTTTTTTTTTTTTGTTCCATTACTTGATGGTGTCCACAAGTAGTCTTTGGCAGGACTTCCTCAAGTTTCTGCGGGTTACTCTTCTAAAGTGCTCTTTTTGTGGGTGTGGGTGTGGGTGTGGGTATGTGTATTTTTACGTATCTAACACTTGCATAATGTTGTATTAAAATATTGTTCGTTTTGTAGTAATAGAAATATTATTGCAACTTAATTTACTATAAATTTCGTGAATTTTTTGCACACTGAAGTCACAGCTTCAGCAAACAACGAAGCCCAAAAATCTATTCTTGCTTCAGATAAAAATAAAAGAAAACTATACAGAAACTTTTCTTCTTTTTTTTAAGAAAAATAATCCTAACTTAAACTTTGGTTTTAAGCAGAAGTATTCTAAAAAAAAAAAAAATAAATAAAAAGTATATTTTAAGGGAAAAATGAAAATAGTACGTGGAAAAAAGTCTGACCTAAATACTGTAGATTTCTAAATTAAGTTAACATTTCCAAATTGAAAAGAAAATTTTTCTTCTTTTAAAGTTTTCATTCCTAGAATTGTAAAGAAATATACAGAAAATGCTTTTATGTTATAAAGTTTCCTTCAAGTTTTCCTTTTAGTTTGGTTTTGAAATTGAGTTCAGATATTGAAAATAGGAAAAAATGATATTGATTGTTATATTGGAAAATAGAAATTATTTTCTTTAATTTCCACCTTGGGGAACTTAATGTTCGCGGACTTATGACGTGATTATGGAAATGGAACAATATTGTCTATATCTTAAGAAGGCAAATTATAACCCAGTGATGAAGGGTTTCTTTGTTAGTGAAGGGTTTTTCTGTTGTGTTTTAGCTCTTCTTTTTTTCGACTAGCCTAATTCGATCTAATTTCTGCTAGGCCACCATAGACGGCATCTAATAGTTGTTGGTTCTTTTTTGGCTTGAAAGCGTGTCTGTAACCAGGACAAAAAGGTTGTAGATTGGTACAGCAAGCTTAGTTCTTTCGCTTTGACTATCATTTAACAGTTAAAGGAAACTGTTGCGTTCATGTTAAATTTTAAAAATCATTTCGCAACGGAAATAACCTCTTTTGAGGTCTCCCTAAACTATAACAAATGATTATTTTTGGGAAAGTGTATGGATTGTGTATTTACAAATAAATGTCCCCAAAAGCGTGAGCATGAACCCATAATAAAGGCAGCTTAAAAGACTATCGCTCTTGAAAAACAGCTCTTGTAAAAAAAACAGTTTACTTAAAAACCAATATGGACTTACGGGGAGGGTTTTTGCGAAGCCGTAGTCTAACCTCCTAAGAATTCATACTCGAACCTTGCAATCAAAAAATTCTCCGCTCTTTTTCGTCTAATGAAACCCTTCTATGTCGAACCATTCATAATGTCCTTAATATTCCTTTCCAACTCAGAATCCTTTAGTCTCTCTCTTCCTGGACAATTCCTGACGATCCTCCCTAGACGTCATGTTATAAACACCAAAGGCCTCGTGATTTGCTCGAATGAATATATGGGAGACTTAAAGCTATCAAAATTTCTTATATGGAGCGCTACCAGTGGCTAGTTTTTTCCCTCAACAATGATTATTTATTGTTCAGAACAGCTGTTATTGCTTATAGCAAAATTTAGACGTTATAACGCTCAAATAATACATTTTGTATAGCAAAAAATCTTTTTAAAAAATTCCAAGGACAAATTTAGGCTCATTTTAAATTTAATGTTAGTAATCATTAAATATGTTTTCAAATTTTATGATTTAAGAAAATTTACGGTTAGCAACTTTAGAATGGTGGTTAGAGAAAGCCATGGGTATGTTCGCTGCAGTTTTTTTTTTTTTGCGGATGAAGTGGTTAAGCGGTTAATATACAGCTTTACGCTGACTCAAAAAGCATGCTTGCACATTTCATCATATATATAATAGGGAAGATCAAAATATTTAATTGAAGGATTCTGTTTCTTGTTGACAGGGACAAAATTTAAGAAACCTGTTTAAAGAACGTTTGTAAATTTGATATTTAATTTGCTTTTTAAAGTATTTTTTTAATACCAGTTAAAAGGATAAGGATAAAAGAAGAGGATCTAACTAGGAAAGGATGCTTAACAAAAAAGAAAAGAAGCTATCTCAGGTTAATCTTGAATATTTTCTCTAAATGTTCTGCTGTATTACTTCTTTCTTTTTTTCTCTTTATATTTTTTGGAAGGGAAGGACATATTTTGTTGGGGGATGCAACCTGTTGATCTAACTTAGTTTCTCATCACGATATGGAGATCATGTCATCATGATATTCTGTCTTCTACTTCCAACAATTCGTGTACATTTCTGCAGCCACTTAACTAAACGTTATTAAGGTTATACTCAAACCAAAAATCTTGTGTCTATATCCAAACGGACATACTCGGACACCAAGAGAGCATTCATTTGGGGGGGGGGGGGGTTCTCTCCCTGCTAAGAGAGTGCGGTCAGCTTTGTGTGGACCTCTTCTTCTACGTCTTGTGGATAATCAGTCTTTCACTTCTTGAAAAGTGTCCTTTCAACTTCTATTCAACTTTCAAGCATTATTGTCTGTAAATTTTGTATCTCTGTTGTTTAGATCACAGCCTCTCTGCCATTTTTTTTTTTTTCTGTCATAGTTCTTTTGGAATTTTGGTTAATCCGGGCTCTCAGCTTCGACGCTTGTGTAGCTGCTTCTCTCCCTGCTTCTATCAGCTTTTTCATTCTCGTCTATTTCAATATGACTTTGAATCCTTGCTGAAACTTAAGTGAAGTCGAAATCTTTACATCAAATTGATTAATCTACCTCTGATGATGGTTGAAAGTTTGCTATCGGTCAGGGATACAATGCATGCTACGACAGGATTAAATCAAAGATATCCAGCACTACCAACCTAATCACATTTTTCAATATATATTAGTGTTGGATAGCATGCTAGCTTAACAAAGATCCATTTTGTTGAGAGTTTGGTGTCAACTAATGAAATATTTGTATTTCCTAAGGATGGAAACTTTAACAGCTTCTTCAGGAAAACTGGCGCAAGGTTCCAAGCTACTATTACTTGTTGATTCTTCTAAAGACACACTTGTTGACTGTGCTTATGGACCTGTTTGAATATTTATGGTCGTGAGGACACTTTGGGGTTGCTAGTTCTGTAGGTAAACCCCACTCTCCACCAGCAAAAAGTATCGGAAAGTGGTGCATCCATGAGCCGACTGCGAGGTCACCTCTTTTAGCTAAATATTTTTTGTGAGCTATGAGCTGCACTTCTATGATTTGTGGTTACCATTTGAGTAAAAAATTTGGGATTCAGTTTCCAGTTACCCTGTAACCTTGCCCAGTCATTCCTAGATGATATTATAGTCACTGGTTTTGGTACTGCTTCAGAAAACCCTACGGCTTTTACCCAAACTCTTCGAGTTTCCGCGGCACTCCAGTTTGTCGAAGTTCTCCCCTACTATTCCTACCAAGACCTGGCTCCACTTCAGCTCAACTAACTTCCCCATTCATACAATATACATACAAATACTTTGATCTCAAAAACTCCCAATTTTATTAAGCTTACAATTGGCACACGTACATGTGTGCTACGTAATAAGGGGTATTCTATGACAGTATCTTGTGAGGCAGGAAATAAATTAACTTGATTTCCGTCTGGATGACGTAAACGATTACCGATGTTTTATTTTTCCAAATATCCTTTCTGAGTGATGACGCAAACAAATAAAAAAAAAAGGCTTTTTTTTTGCTTTACTTATTTTGTTTTCAATTAAAAGTATTTAATTTTAGTATTATAATTAATATTTTGAAAATATATATTGATTAATCGTTGTTTGAAATAACACGATTTATCGCCTCTCATAGTGCTGCACGAGAAACAAGACAAATCTCTCCCAATTTTATTTTACCGAGACGAGACTTGAGCAACCGAGACCGAGACCGAGACCGAGACATGATATATATCTCATCGAGAAATCTCGGTCTCGTCTCGGTTTTTCAAATATTAATTTTTATCTACAAAATTATAAAATTGTGTTCTTTATTAATAAATAATCATTACGGGTATTGAATTAATTATTAAAAGATACGATTTTATTATATATGTTCAATATTACTACATCTATTTGACTTCGAATTACATAAGTAAAGTAAGCAAAGTAAAGTAATCGCCTATTTTTTTCAGGCGGGGCTTTACGTCCAACTACCAATTAGATGTCGCGGACGGAGGCGACTAGCAAACATACTTTACTGTAAATTTCTCATATTAACCATTAAATAAAATCCAAGGCCTAAGACCGGGAATCGAACCCAATACCACAATACACATTAGCTTCGCAGGTCTCGCACCGCTCGGCTACCGGTGGCGGCCCCCTTCGAATTACATAATTTTTACATAAATTCACTAAATTTCACTATTCATATCATTCATTCATTCAATTTCATAAATTTCACTATTAATAATCTAATACTTTGAACTTTGATATTATTTGAATTATTTTTTAGAATTTTGGAATTAGTGAATTTGAAAAAAAAAGACTATCTATGCACCTAAAAAATATTGCCACAAATTTTCGTTTTTAAGATACACTTTGCCCAAGCATTGATACATAAAAGAGCTTTTACTGAGTCAGAAGTTAGAGAAGATCTTCTATTGGTCATTATCATCGCAGCTTGCGAAAATAATCTTTCCGATGGCACTGAAGTTGCACAGATACTAAAAATATCTTTCGCCATTCTAGACAAATTTTTGAAGGAATTCTCAAGTGTTTTCCACCATTCTAAAATGTCACCGTCTACTGGTGCTTGGTCTAATTTGGTGTAATTAATTATTTCTGTCTTCCATGCTTCAGTGATATTTGCTGATTTTAGAGCAAATGGTGCAAAAATATTGATGCAGTCGTCGTCGTCGTCGTCAAAAGGTGAATCATCAGATTCTTTATCTTCACCAACAGCCATAACTAATGGAGCGGGAAGTTTGTTGGGAGGTGTATTTTTCATTTCACGAATCGACTTGTTACACTTCTGGTCTTTCATTTGGCGCGTTTTTAACATCTTTTTGAAATTATATAAAGATATATAACAGTAATAGTAATATATGATGCATTGAAGTGTAAGTAGTTGTCTTCTTTTACACACATTTTCATTACCAATATATGAATTAAAATAATTATTAGAAAATAATAACATTTTTTGAAAAGATTATTAATAGCAAACCGCTTTTAATACTTAAACAAAAATTCAAAAAACCGAGACCGAGATATCTCGACGAGACCGAGACCGAGACCGAGATTGAGACTTGAGCGACCGAGACCGAGACCGAGATCGAGACTGCATAAAGTCTCGCCTCGTCTCGGTCTCGTGCAGCACTAGTCTCTCAGGATATTCTACGCCTATTCTTGTCTCATACACAGGCGCGCCTACTGGAAGATTAACAAACTAATTAGTGACGATTAGAAACGATTAGTTACTAATTAGAAACTAATTACTGAAACTAATCACGTAACAACATACACATTTATGACGATTATTTAATTTTTTTTTGAATTTTTAGGTATTTCTCACTTCCGTTCATTTTTATTATAAATAAATTAAACCAATTAGTTCGTGTTTTGTGGATTGGACAGCTCTAATTGGGGCTGTGTTTTTGTCACTGTTTGAAAAGAGTGGGGTTAATAAAAGATATAAAAAACAAAAAAAAAAACTATTGTTGTTAATGGTCAACTTATGCTAGGTCCCATCATGCTCATTATGCAGGATGTCCCATCTAATCGGGCCACTTTTGAAATAACTTAAACGAAGGGTGATATCCAAAAAAAAGAACCTAAAGTTTGTTGAAGTATTTTCTCTCTAGTTTGTGACGGTGTTAGTGTTTTTCTGATTTTATTGCCGCCTTACCCCTTAAATCGGGGGTAGAAAGTGGCGATTTCCTTTTGAGCCCCCACTTTTTACTACTGCATTTCAAACTACTGTATTTTGAAAAAAATGAAGAAAAATGCCGTTAATTTCACTTTTATGTTTCAAACCTTTCCCCGCTAGACTTAAAAGAACCAGAACTAAACAGACGCTATCGACTGTTTAAAAGACTCTTAGACGATAGATCAAAACTCTCTCTGGACAACAAAAGACTGATTTATACTTCTATTTTGAAACCCATCTGTGGCGTATGGAATAGAGCTGTAGGGTTCAACCAAACGCCTCCAATCTCCAAAGGATTCAATCTCTTCAGGCTAAAATACCTCGAACTATTGTACACACTCCTTTTTATGTCTCCAACCTGGACTATACACACTGTGACCTTAACATTCCTTTTATCACACAAGTTGCTGAAAACACGATACAGAAAACTCCACTTCAGCCTGCAACCTCATATAAATCTTGTAGCTCAAAATCATTCTTCTAGAACTCTTCCTGATAACCCGAGGCAAGACGCCTTAAGAGACAGTGGCCTCGTGATCTCTCCTCTCAAGTGAAGAGAGTGATTAACCACCTAATGTTTGGGAGTGTTACCACTGCGGTAACTTCTCCACTCGTTACTTATCATTTGTTACTCGGTCATCACTGTTACTTCTAGCGCTAACGCGCTGATTGTACCATAAATAAACGCCAAAAAAAATAAAAATATTTCAAACCTTTGCCGAGATATTCAATCATAACGATTAAATTTTCGTCGTTTTTCCCCCTCTGTTTCTCTGTTTCAAAAATTAAAATTAAAAGCGAATTTTCTTATTAATTTCTAATAAATCAAATGCTGATAAACTTTAAAGCCATCAGGGACTTTAAAATCAAGTAAAACGTCATCAAAACATCAATAAAAATAATAATAATAATTTCCTAATTATTCAAAATGAATGTTTTACATGATTTCAAAAAACCCTAACACCATCAAAAAACTAGAGAGAAAAATACTTGTGACAAACTTTAGGTTCGTTTTTCTTTGATATCTCCCTTCGTTTAAGAGTTATTTCAAAAGTGGCCCGTTTTGGATGGGATATCCTGTATAGTGAGTAAGTAGCCTCAAATCTTGGACTTACTATGTGAGGCTCTAAAGCATGCCGAAGTCTTTTGTTTCTTTCAGATATTGTTCTCTAATCTAATTTTTTTCTGTAATCATGTTTCTTTAGACGCACACTTGGCGGATTAATAGGGTTGTTTTTAGACTTCAACTTGTGTCCGGCTTAGCTCTGAGGAGTGCGCTGTTTCAGGGCGTGATGCCAGAGCTTAAATAGACTTAAAAGCTCACAGCCAGTGTGAGCAAATGAAGAATCCTGAAAATTTCACTTTCTTGCCGTGTGTGCCTGGCACACTCAGGGAGTGCTGCAAGGTTTTGTGATAGCTTCGAAAAGCTGGGTTGATCCTTGAGGAAATAATTTTTTTAAGGACGACTCGGGGGGGGGGGTCCCTTTTTGTAATTCATCTGTAGAGATTCAGCTTCCACTTGCTGGGCATTTCTTGCCGTGTATGATGACATTTAATTACTGGATAACCTTTTTTTAGGGCCTGGATAGACTCCTCTGTTCCACCAACCTCCAGCAAGAATATGGTGGAAAAAAAATCAGTTCTTTAATTAAAAAAAAAATTAAAAATGAAGATGAAAAATAAAAACTCCCTCGAAAACATCACATTGTAATTATATTTCCCTTTTTTTCTCCCACTGCCTTTTTGGTTGGTTGAATTTTAATTACTGTTTAATAAATTAGTGTTACTCTGTATGACGTATGTTACACAGAAGTGTTGACAATTTCCACCCTTTCATAACAAAACAAAAAATCGTTAAAAATAAGGGCCTCTGTTCAACCCCCCGCTATCACGCCCCTAGCCTTGTTATATATACTACAAACGTATTCATAAAATGTTTTCAAAAGCAACGTTTGTTTGGTGGATATATATAGGTAAAACGGAAGGCGACGTGTGGATTATTGATGAGTCAGTGGTGCCAACCCTCGCGCTGACTAACATATATACAAACAAACCAACACAGACAAACCTGATGATATGCCAAGTTTTTTTCTTTTCCTTTTTTTAGTTTACATACTGGATTTGAAGCCTTCCTTTAAATACGTATATGTATATCGACAGACATATTTCCTTTTTTTAACCACCATCTTTTTTTAGCCTATTCAGTGAAGATATTTATTAATGCCTACCATGTAAAATAGGCAGCTTGATAAGGTTCAATACCTAATAATAGATTGAATATATTAAGGGCGTGAGCCTAATAAAAAGTAAAGGGTATTTTCTAGCTGCCAATCATTGGGCCCTAAACAAGATTAATTGATTCCCCCCTCTAAATAGGTTTTTCACTTTGGAAACTTTTCCTCTCACCTTTTTATCAAATATTTATAACATGGATTTTCTCTTAATCTATTTTGTTTACCTTCTCAAAGTTGTTAGGGAAATATGCGATCGCTTCAACGATTCTCTTATTCTTATTAGTTGAATGAAAGATATCTATGGCCAAACATTGTAACTTATTATCGCTGATTTTTGTGTCAGTCATGTTTATTGGTATCCCTGATCGATCCATCATGAGTGATCGATTACTCAGTTTTTGGTGTGAAGAGAAATTTCACTTTAATTATGTTTCCTTTATGCAGTATTCTTTTGCTGCCTGAAACGTAAAATAATTCAATCAAGCTTGTATGAATAAAATATAAATTTGTGGTTGTTATTGTTTGCATTGTTAAACCAGCATTTTATAATGCAATAAGTGGCACTGTATATGCATCTTGAACATGTTCACTCTGAGAGGTGAAGCTGAGCCAGCTGAATCACTCATCTTCAGTTGCTGAAGCTAATTGCTCTCGGTCACTCGATGAGGAAAAGGCGATAAAATATTGCCGTTTTAATAACCCGCCAAGAGAGGGTTTCTCGGTAATGGTGCACGATAAGGTAGCGGACCAAGGGATTAGAGTCGGATTTTGCAGGGATTGGTAGAATTTTTGTTTTTGTTTTTTAGAACAAGATATCAGGTTAAGGTAAGTAGGGGGAAGACGCAAGTACCGTCAGATTTTGCATATCTATAACTGGATGACAGCAATTCCTACGTTAGAGCGTGTGGTCATCAACTGTGAATACCGTGCTTGTGAATATTTCTATTTATATCTAGTTTAATCCTCGTTAAACTGAAAATTCAACTCTTTGAACTTGGCGAGCGCACATATCATAATATTTCGTTGTCGATTCTTAAGGTTTGGTGATGTATTGACTAGATTAAACGTAATAAATCCGAGATATTTTGGTGTCGTGTACATCTTGGTGAGTACGTGTTAGCTTGAAAGAACATGGCTGAAGCATGTAGTACAAAAATAAATCTATATGACGTCTTCCCCCAGTGCTTGGGATAAGATGCCACCTATTGAAGTGTTCCAATTTCATATTTATTCTCATTCATTATTACATTTTGAGAATTTGAATGACAACCAAGAAGTCAACGCTGCTCTGGCAATAGCTTCAACAAGCAGCAGCGGTGCCAAGATGGTAATTGCTTCACCAAACACTAGATTGACGATAGGAATTACAGAGGGTCTCTGTTGGTGGTAATATTTGAAATGTAGGAGGGAGCATTTATGGGAACGGTACATGGGGAATTTTGGATTAAATGGATTTTATCACTGCAGGTTGAACCCCTAAGTTCAATTCTGTATGTTCCACGTAAATTTTAAAGTCTTTTATTGTCCGTTGAATGGCTGGATCTGTGGTAAAAGTAGGCTTTTCAATAGTTGGTAACATCTGTTCAGTTCAATTCTTTTTTTTTTTTAGTCATGGAGGGGGAATTTAGTCCTTTGTCAAGGTAGCGGACGACATTGGTGCACATCAAAAATCATCTTTCAACAATGCTATGCTTTTTAGTATTACTGATGCATGTTCTAACATGTACGGTTGAAAAAAATTAAAAAATTTATTACAAAAAAAAAATCTTTGGCAAACTATTTTTCGTGAAAACGGAAGTGTGTATGTTTGAACGAAAAAAAGAAAAAATCTCAAAAAACGAACAATGAATAGGAAGTAGATATTTCGATATGTAAAATCATTTGGAATGCATAATCTAATAAATAAATGCAATCGAACCAATAAAATGAATGGAACTAAATATGAAATGCAGATTAGCAGCTGAGTTAATGTCCACGGCAATGACAAAAACAAAAGATAAGTGAAAATATTAAACATAACTGACTATTTGTTTGTTCTATGGTACTTTCTAGTCGTGAAAGCCATAAAATGGGCGAGGTTTTTAGGATTATATCTCAGTGTGTCTGTGTGAACGCTCCTATAACACCATGTTTGCGATGAGGATAGTTAAAACGGTTTAGTTGGCCATTTTATGGCTATGTTAATCCAATAGCCTGTCTGCGGCCAAGCCGGTAGACTCAATCACCTTTAATGGCGACCATTCAACGTTAAATTGTAACAACTCACGACTCCAGCAATCAAAATGGTATTAACTTTATCGCCTCGGGTTTTTTTTTTATTTATTTATTTTTATTTCCGTTGATTTGGTATAATTTTTGCTACCTCTCTCTGTAAAAAGGCAGAATAACTTGCTTTTGCATGCCTTAAAAGATTCTTATTTATGCTAAATACCTAATTATAATATTATTCTAATACAAACTAAATCAAATGCAACACATGTAAGCAAGGCTGGTTTAGTATAACTCTTTATATAATATTTCTGTAAAAAGAAATTGTAAATTGTGCCGGAAGTCTGGATTAATATCGTTGATTGTATTCATCATTTTAGGCATGTTTTTTGGTTACTCCTTATCGGCTTCGGATCTTCACCCATCATCAGTGGTGATCAGTTTGTTTGTAGAGAATTTGACTTGTAACTAAGTTTCCGTTTTATAATAAACTTGCTGGCTAAGGCAGCAATTAAAAAAATAAAGATTATCTTGATGTATTATTATTAACAGAATATTGTGTCAGAATAAAATATTTGACTAAATTACATTACGTCACTTTTGACATGTTTTAAAACACAAACATACCTACCTGACATTCTGGAGAATTGTAATAACTGCAATTTTTTTTTTATGATTTAAAGCGCGTCAACATCTAAGGTTATTGGCGCCCGGAGCTTTTTTCCAGTGCACTGCCGGCCTCCGGACAGTGTTCTCTCGTTACAGACAACAATCATTCCGATTCTTGAATTTTTACCGGATATGTGCTATGTGGGTCTGTCTGTCTTCCACCACAATTTCAAAGACGAAGAATCGGAAGAAGTTGATTGCCTACAGAGATAAAGTCACTAACCCGTCAGTACTTTTTTTTAGTGAATAAAGTTTTCATTAATAAAGGCTTTCATCGATTTTCAGTAAACTTAGTAAACTATCCAATACGCTATTATTATTATTATTATTACTTCGTAAGTTACTGTCCTATATCTTGTGTACTGTCAAGGTTGGTTAGATTTATTGTTAAAATCGAGTTAGAAGAAAAATTATTCAATCAAAAGTGGCTATTCAATCGATTGTTCACTAAATCGAAAATCGCTGTTCGCCTACTCAGTAATGATAAGGAGTTTCTCCTCTGTAAGGCTAAATTTCATGGACTGCATTATGACATATTTTTGCCGCGCCAAAAATTTACTGGCCCCTATAAGTCTAGCGAATAAATTCTCTTCATTTCAGGTAAACTTAACTTTTCGCCCATTTGATAGGTTTTGATGATCTTTCCAGTACGCTAACTGCCTAGCTAATCACTTCCCTAATAACTGCAATTAAATTCAATTTGTGAAATGGGTAACTTATTTACAAAATGTTGCCAAAAAGTGACTTTAAACTTATTAAATTCTCCTACTAAGGAAGGCAATCACGATAATGTCCAATTTTAGATATCGTATCAATACAGGAAATATCAATGTAGTTTTTAGAAAATGGCAGTATGTAATGATTTATTCTAGTTTAAAAAAAATAATACTAATAATAAAACAACAAAAATCGTCGGAAGTTAAAAATTTGACAGGAAGTTAGCGGCTAAAATTCTTCTTCCGGAAGTTTCTCGGCAGCGAAGTGATTTTTTTGTCAGTTTTTTTTTTGACACGTTCTCTAAAGATACGCCTATAGCCTTGATTTAAGCATTTTCTATCCAATGGTAATCATTTCCGGAAGAGAACTAGTGTGTGGGGAAGCTTCTTTTTAACACGATCTTGTGTTTAGAACTAGTAACATACGTACTCAAAAAAAACGTACTCAAAAAACAACAGCGCATCAACAGCTGAGGTTATTAGCGCCCGGAGTTTTTTCTAGTGCACTGCCGGCCTCCAGACAGTGTTCTCTCGTTACAGACAACACTGTCCATCACCGGACCAGTGAGCTGTAAGAAGATCCTAGGAAGAGAAAATCTAAGGGTCAGCAGCCTGGATTCGAACCTGTGACCTCCGCGTGGGAATCCAATACGCTATCCGCATAGCTAATCCCTTCCCTAAATGAGATTTAAATTTGTTGCAAATAAAATTTGAAATTTTAGGTTTTTGAGTAGCCTTTTTATTTATTTATTTATTTATTGGAAAAATAGTTAATAATAATGTAAATTTTGTTAAGCTCTGCCTGGTAAAGTTGCCCATTACTTTTCTTCTTTACAAACCTTAGTAATTATCCAGTCTACACTAAATTCCATCGATTTACCAAGTTACATATTACTTATTACCTCCGACAGTTTGAAATATAGATCTTAGTTCAATGTTGTTAAAATTACTACAACTGTGATTAAGTTAGTAAGACCCTAGAGGGTGCTAAATATTTTGCCTAGGCTACCACCATACAGCTGAATCTAATTCTAACTAATCTAAATATATTATTATTATCATTTTATACATTATTAATGTATTTTATGTAATATTTGCAAGCATTCGTTATTTTTCTCTAGGTTTTTATTAAAAGAATGTTCTCGTTTTAATCCTCTCCTGTTAATCGCTCCAAGCAAACCCGTTTAAAACATCTGTTCTTAGTATTCTGTTTGGTGGATAACAGTTTTTATTTTTATTCACGATCACGATGTTATTCCCGATTCACGATTAGTAAAATGCGAGGTGTGGCTATTAAGTAACGAGACTGATGCTGCTACAGAAGAACTATGCATGCGCCAAATCTTGAACGACCGACAGCTGTGCAGCGTAAAGCCTTCTCTTTCGATTGCAGCGCCTCACGTGTGTGTAGACAAAATCTGTCTGACCGGAACCGTCGTTTTGTGTAGGAAGTGTTTAGTTTCGTTTTGCCGAAAACATTATTACTACACATGTAGTAGAGCAACGAATTGTCGTGAAATTTCACATGAAACTTGGTAAAACTGTTACGAAAACTTATATTTTATTAAAAGAAGTTTACGGCGATGAATGTTGTATCACGTGCGCAAGTTTTTGAGTGTTTTAAGCGTTTCCAAGATGGTCGAGAAGACGTCTGAGATAATGACCGCCCGGGTCGCTCTTCCAGGTCCAAAACGGATGAAAATATCGGATTATAATTAATCAACATTGCTACCGGTACTTGCTCAACTCCGTGAAAGAGTAAGGGGAAAAAACGACCCGATTTTGAGGAAGAACAAGCCAACATGGGTTCTCCATCAAGACAACCAGCACCGGGCTCACACTGCATTGTCTGTCAAGACGTCTTTAGCCAAGTACAACATCCCAGTTTTAGGGCCATCCGCCTTATTCGCCTGACTTGGCCCTATGTGACTTTTATCTGTTCCCTAAAGTCAAATCTGCATTAAAAGGAACACGATTTTGAGTCCGTTTTGAAGCTGTGAAAGAAAAAGCGGCAAGCGTCATGCAGGAGCTCACAGAAAAAGGACTTCCAGCACGGTTTCGAACAATGGTAAATTCGCATGGAGCGTTGTGGGGCTAGGGGAGTGGTGTATATTGAAGGTTGTTAATAACTAAATATGTATAAATTTAAAATAAACATTTTTTACAGCATCAGTCTGGTTATTTAATAGCCACAGTTCGTAACATGCAAATCCTAGACTAAATAACCAGAAATTCTGTCATCAAAATGGGCCATCTTCTCAGAATGTCCGCTAATTTTGCTCTCGCAATATTGTAGGCCGTACCCTTTCTCTTGATCTACAAGAAGTGTGACTTAAAAACTATGCCTTTAACTGTCTCATTCACCTCATATTTCCTCTTAGCCTTAACAATACTACTGCCCCCTTCGCTGTTATCTAGAGTTAGTTATTTATCCATTGAATTACGTAGCAAAACAATGGCCCAACCCTATACAGTGAAAATAACCTTCTATTTGATTTTTAGGAAAATTTGGAATTTAGAATTTCCTATATAAATCTAAATAAATACAATCATGATCCAGTTTATACTTTATCTATACGAATGATAAGAAAACTAAAGCAACAAGAATGATGTTTAAGTCAAGAGAGAAAACCAAAAATAATCTAGTATTAATGCTTTCTGTGTTTAAGTCTTCTTATACATATTTCATGGGCTTATCACATAAAAAATAACAATAAAATATAAATCATCCTTAATTTCAATTCAATCACCAAATATTGATTGTTAGGACGAACTACGAGGGTCGTTTGAAAAGTCCGTGCAAAAATAAAAACTACTTAATTTTTTGGGGTAAACCTTTTTTATTTTTCAACATAGTCTCCTTTTAGGCTTATACACTTCGTCCAACGCTGCTCTAGTTTGTTGATCCCTTCCGAATAATAGGATTTGTCCTAGTCTGTACATAGCCATTCGTTTCTGCAATCACCTCCTCGTTTGAATAAAATCTTTATCCCGCCAGCCATTTCTTCATATTGGGGAACAAATAGTAGTCCGAGGGAGCCAAGTCTGGAGAATAGGGGGGATGTGAAACGAGTTGGAACCCTATTTCCATTAATTTTGCGACCACAACTGCTGAGGTGTGAGCTGGTGCGTTGTCGTGATGGAAAAGGACTTTTTTGTGGGCCAATCGTGGGCGTTTTTCTTGCAGCTCGGTTTTCAAACGGTCCAATAACGATGAATAATATGCACCTGTAATAGTTTTACCCTTTTCCAGATAGTCGATGAGGATTATTCCTTGCGAATCCCAAAAGACAGTCGCCATAATCTTTCCGGCCGAAGGAACGGTCTTCGCCTTTGGTAACCCATTGTTTAGATTGTTCTTTGGTCTCAGGAGTGTAGTGATGTATCCATGTTTCATCCACAGTGACAAAACGACGCTTAAAGTCCTGCGGATTCTTCTGGAACAGCTGCAAACCGTCCTTGCAACACTTCACACTATTTCGTTTTTGGTCAAGCGTGAGCAATCGCGTCACCCATCTTGCGGATAGCTTTGTCATGTCCAAATGTTGATGCAAAATATTATGTACCCGTTCATTCGAAATGCCCACAGCACTAGCAATCTCACGCACCTTCACTCTTCTGTCATCCATCACCATATCATGGATTTTATCAATGATTTCTGGAGTAGTAACCTCAACAGGGCGTCCAGAACGTTCAGCGTCACTTGTGCCCATATGGCCACTCCGAAAATTTTGAAACCACTTATAAACTGTTCTAATCGAAGGTGCAGAGTCACCATAATGTTTATCAAGCTTCTCTTTAGTCTCCTGAGGCGTTTTGCCTTTCATAAAGTAGTGTTTAATCAACACACGAAATTCTTTTTCGTCCATTTTTTGAAAATCACTCGACTTTCTCTATTCAAACGAATGCCAAACACAAAGAAATAGACCGATCTGGCTGAAACTTGGTGTGTGTTCTTCCAAGAGATGCTACTAACTAAACATAACCTCGATACGCGCCAGTGGTGATATCTCTCTGACTTTGCACGGACTTTTCAAACGACCCTCGTATTCTTTGCTTACGAATACATAAATAGAGGAAGATTCTTTTTAATAAATAAAGATATATATCTCATTGTAAAAAAGAAATAGAAAAAGGAAAATCAAATCAACAATTCAAGTGGGAAATAATTCGTGAAAAGATAAATGGTTATTTAAGTTGTCGTCAAGTTGCTTTAGAATGAAAGCTTTTACATTGCATTCGTTAAAATCAAAATTATATATGTATATATAAAAAAAAGGGTCGATTTGTTTAAAAGTAGAGCTTAAAACAAAAAGATTAGGATAGATTTTTTAAAAAAAATATTCACAAATGCTTTTGGCCTGAGTGCTTTTACATTTTTTCATAGTTCAGAGAGGTAATTAAAAATAATGAATATTCCTTTGAAGCTTGACAGATGAGGAGACACGGCAGGGATGCTGAGGAAATTAATTTTATCTTCAGATTTTCATTTATTTCCTTTTTCTTTTTTTTAAAAAAAATATTAATACGCAGAAGATGATACTTCTGAATCTGAAGTAACTAAATTGACTTTTTGAAAATTCAATTTATAAAGTAAAAATTCTTCACACAGAATCTTCTCAATATTTAAAATGAAAAATGGACTTTCTGATTTTATTCGTGATGGTTTTATACTTGGATTAGATCCTGCCAAGGACTTGATTGCAAATCCACGCCACCGGAAATTCCTCTTTACAGAGCGTTACTCTGTCTTGCAACGTTCATTTGAAGTATTTTTTTTTAAAGGAAAATTCGATTAAGGCCAGTTTTTGGGAGGAGTCGAGAGTGATTCTGGTAGATTTTTCCTTTAAAGTCCCATTTTCTGGAAAATTAACTCCATAATTTTTTTAATAATTTTATAATACATTATAAATTTTTGGCGTAAAATTGGTTGATGGGCAGTTTTTCAGGAAACAGTGGGAGTAAGCAGGTAAATTGCCCTTTCCCTTCAGCTCGCTGCCAGTTACAGGGTGTATGTACCTCTTTTTTTTACACATATATACTTATTTATACATAAATATTAAAACAAAGGGAGGGGGAACACATGAGAGTGCAATATTTATTATGCAAAACAATTTTCGATTAATCTCTTCCAATTCCTCGAAATGTATATATTTTTTTTTTTTTCGTTAAATTCGTAATTTTATTTTTATGTTGGTATATAAAATTAACTGAATGAATTCTACCCATTTGAAAATACATTTTCCTTGTTGGGAAAACAGGAAAATTCAATTAGTTTATCAAAACCATGATTGTTTTAAAATATTGACGTATTTAATTTGACAAGTTCATACATGCATAAAGATTTACTCGTAAAATTGATTTCAATATTTTAAAGCTAAAAATGGTTCATTTATATCTTACCTCGTGAGTGTTTTTTATACTCTTATAAATATTTCATTTAGCACTTGACAAACGTTGAAGCTGGTATTGGAAACGTGGGGGCTGGTATTGGTCTAGTTTTTTTTTTTGTTTTTTTTTCCAATGCCAAGTCATGATTGGCGTTCAGCCATTCGACTTCGAGCAGTCCAATATAAAATAGATTGATACTTATAGTTATCAGTCTGCCTAATTGGCAGTTGTTGAATGTCTAAAAGAGCTTGGCACTCATCTAGGTGAGAGCCAGTCATGCTCCCAACGCCACACAACACACAGGTAGGGCTGTTCACGACTCCAATTCGGGCAAGATGAGCCTGCAGGTAATCGTGTCCAGTGGCTAGTCTGAAACAGGCAACTAATTCGTTTCTGGGGAGGTTATGGGGAATTCGTCCTCCCTGTTCAAGCAGAACCCTCCACTTTTTCCCTTCTGCCTGCCTTTCAAAACTCTCTATCGCCTCGGAGTTAAATTTATGACGTAGGAGTCTTTTCGTTGTCGCGTAATCCAGGGGAGCTTGCGGTTGATCTTTTAGCGATCCAGTTTTTGCAAGACGGTCTGCTTCTTCGTTACCCTGGATACCACAATGGCTGGGTATCCACTGCAGGCATATTTCCCAACCCAAGGACAAAAGTTCTCCTATAAGCATTTGTGCTTCTAAAACATCGTACGACTCACTACTCACAAGGCTGGTTAAAGCCTGAATGGCTGCTTGTGAGTCAACGAACAAAACTGCTTTCTTCACTGCCTCATTTTGGAGCGTTCTTAGTGCTAATAGAACAGCTTCCCCCACATCGAACTACCAATTAGGTGTAGTGGACGGAGGCGACTATCAAACATACTTTACTGTAAATTTCTTTTATTAACCATTAAATAAAATCCAAGGCCTAAAGACCGGGAATCGAACCCAGTACCACAATGCAGATTAGCTTTGCAGGTCTCACCTCTTAACCGCTCGGCTAACGTGGCGCCTTGATTTGTGTGCATAAAACTCAAAAGTTGCTACCGAGGGCTAGTGCCGAAATCTGAGCAGGATAATACGGAAAATATTAGCCAAAACATTTTCTTTGACCAAAATTTATCATTTTATTGTATCTATTTTCTTTTTTACTCTTCTCTTTGTCGCTAAGATTCAAGTGGTTCCTTGAAGTTTCCGGGTAAAACAAGAAGTAGGTAATAAGCGATCGTTCTCATAGCCAATTAATCGCTCCATTAGGATTTCCGCGGAGCTATCTTTGTTCTAGGATGTCCATTTTGTCTGAGAGCAATCACACTTAAGACTCTTGTCTTAAACACTCATTCCAAGTCCCGAGGTCATGTAACTTCCAGTCTCTTATTGAGGAAAGCGTTTTTCACTTGCGGAAATGCCTTTACATTCCCTAAAATTTCCTATTAGCTTACCAGCTGTTTGCTTTTTCATGATTACATTAGCAGCCTCTATCAATATGTGCCTTATCAATATTCCCATGGATATGAAGCTACAATTTCCAGCTCCAGGATCGGAAATGTGAATTTTTTATTCTCTATCTCTCTCGCTCTATCATTGTTTTGTTTTCTGCAAATATTCATTACCATTATTTTTCAATTTAAATGAATAACAAATCATGATATGCTCGTTTTATGGTGTTATATAAATGATAGATTTGTAACAAATCAATAATACGTCATAACAGTTGGAGTGAACACTTCAGTGGGTACACCAGCAACAGGTGATACAAGTGGGGTACACATCCTTTGATAAGGAGAACTCTCAGAGAAGCAAATATATTTTTTTATTCAATTACTATTCATCTTTACTTTTATTTATTCCATTATTTTCCTCTTTATTCTTACAAATTCGTCGTTTTTAGGTAAGGACTAAATATTGTATTTATTGTCCATCAAAAAGGATCTAATTATTTTGTTTTTTTCTTTTAAAGAAAATCTATGTCCTTGGCTCTTTTAATTAGGCTTTCTTGTGCACCGTTCATATCTTATTCTTAAGGCTGGAAACATAGTCGCAGCGGTGAGCAAAGCGGCGATGATAGCTGCTTCAGATCAAAGAGAGCGACGAGCAGCGAGCAAAGAGTCGCATGCACATAGTGACCGAGTTTAGTCGCGTTTCTCCTTTCGACGAGACACGATGGAGGAATTATTTTTATATGAAAATTCTTGGTTGAAAATTTGGTATTTACAGCAGCCTTAGCAACAGGAGCTGCATTGTTCATGATGTAAATAGGACTAGACATGAACACGGTGAATTCTAACATCACTTGTACCAACAACTTCGGGAGCATCCTGGCAAGTTTCGTGCGTATTTTCGAATGTCTATTTCAACATTTGATTACATACTAACCAGAGTTGAAGGCATGTTAATCAAGAAAAGGACGAATTTCCAATGTTAACCCCATTAATCCTGTCCCATTCCTTATCCAACGCCAATCGGTTGTGATGTAGAGGATCCTTTTGGTCTCACAGAGGTTTATTTAAAAAAAACTACACCAATAAATGCAGCAATATCCCATTTTAATCTTTGCAAATTGAGCGCGATGAGAGCGAAGAAATCAAACATGTCTCAACGCGTTGCTCTACTCTCTATAGATAGCGTTCCTTCCATCTTCGCTTTGCTCCCCCAATATGCGCGGTCCCATATGTTAACTTGAGTATATTTTCGCCGCTTTGCCTGCCGCTCCACTATGTTTCCAGCCTAAGGCATCCCTGAGAGCTCTTTTTTTTCCAGTACGCTTCCGGTCTCCGGGCAGTGTTTCCTCATTTGTTGACTACATATCCGTAACCGCATAGTGCAGCTGTCAGAAATAGGAATATCTTCTTATTTCGTTTTATTTTGTTTTTAGGGGCAACTACGTAAATAAATACTGGACATACTAGATGTAGCGCTGAAATTGGCTGGGGTTGTGAATCGACTGTAGGTAGCCTGTGTAAAACTCTTCTTGTGTCCCGTAAACCGTTTTATGGGTGACCAGGGAGACAGAGGACCACAGTTGTTCTTTATCCTTGAGTATCCCCGGCTTTGCCTTTATATGGTTGGGCGGGACAATGATAAATCCCGACGAATTTTCTGTTTCCTGTAACTTGACTAAACAGTTAAAGAAAGTGTTTATAGTGCCATTTATAATTTAAAAAAAATTAAAACGAATCTTTATTTCTAAAGAATGAATAAATAAAATAAATATTCGAGTACAAAAATAATAAATAAAAAATAAAAATAAGATACAACAACAGGGAAAAAAAGGAGACATAATAGCAATAATAAAATAATATAAAAGAAAAGTCAATTTTCTTGCTTTTGGGAAAGGGAAAAGACCAGTCCGTTGTATGGTGGAGACAAGCGGCGCCCGAAGTTAAAGCTTACAAAGTCCTTTTACAAAGTATTCCTTTGTTTTAGAGGGGAAAATTTCTGTGAGAAAAAGAGAAAGAAAAACTGTTCGGGATAAAACCTCCTGCAGATCCATCGGCTCTCCTTTCTCCGTCCCTGTCGCGCTGGTTCGGTCGTTTTCGCAAGCCACCACTGTGTGGGTGTGAATGGAGGAGTGGTCCATGTTTTTGTCCTGCAGAACGTCTCGCTCATCCAGAGTCGTCGCGTCATTTAGATCTTTTCCAGCCGCAGGTTTTTTTCTTTTTTTTCGCTCCTCCACCCTCAACAGTCCACCAGCCATTCCAGACACTTTTCCCTTTCGAGTAAAAAAAAAAAAAGGAAAATGAAAAGTATTTTCCTCCCCTTTCTCATTTTGGCTTTTCTTTTTTCTCTTTCTTTTTCCTCTCCTCATTCTCTCTCCCTTGCAAGGTTCCTTACGCCCTCCCAAAGGTCTTTTCCATTGTTTTATTTAGGGCCTCTGTTGTCCCCAAAATCCTTATTCGCCTGTTTTTGAAGTCTTTAACTTGATTGTAGGCCAAATCCTTCTTGGCGGGCGGGTGCCTTGGTAAAATGGAATGAATGAGACTTAAAACAGGATGCCAAAAAAAGAGGGAGTGTCAGAAAATAAGGGAGAAAGAGAGAGAGAGAGAGAGAGAGAGAAAGCAGAGAGAGAAAACACTGAGAATGGCGGTAAATAATTTGTTTAGCCACGAATGGAATAACAGTGGCAGCTTAGGTGGGCTGTACGAACTGAAAGAGGAAGCATCCAGCCCAGGAAATGAATGGAAAACCGGAACCGGAATGGGGGAAAAACTGTGAAAAGTAAAGAAAAACAAGTTAAACAAAAAAAAAAAAACGGTGTGTTTTTCTTGTTTAATGTCCAGAAACCTGGAATTTCCATTCTCTCTCTTTGAATTTAATTCTCTTCTTTAAAAAAAGAAAAACTTTAATGAAAATCTGCCATATTATTGGTAAAGCTTGTGTGTTATTTTTGAAAATATGAATATTAGAACGACTGTATTTGCTTTTAAGACAGATTTTTATTTACGAGATTATTTTGTCAAGTCAAAAAATTATTACAATGTTGCCATATTTTACCGAAATTCTAAAAAAATAGAATAAATATTTATTATAATAAATATATACATAAAAAAAAATATAGAAGTATAAATGTTTGAAAGCATTTCAACCTTCTTAACTAAGTGAAGTAAGTGAAAAGTTAGATGAGGAGGATTGGAATGCAGGGAAAAAAGGAGAGGAAAAACCTGCAGCTAGTGTAGAGAGTTAGAGTAGGATATGTTTTAGTCTTCTGTGACTGTATGTTGTAGAAGGATCTGTAGGAGGCTATGTCGCGGCAGAGTGGATTTAGGATGGCAGTCTAGGATGGAAAGGAGTTTTGAGCAGTCGATTTTGAATCGTAGGAGTGTTCGGGAGGATAATGGATGCAGTCTGTGTGAAGTGAGTCAATTCTAGTGCGTCGTGGAGAGTCTGTTGCGAAATTCTCAGAAATTTGTTTTGCGTTGTCCTGGAGTTTCTTGATGCTATTGACTTCAAGTCCAGGCTCCGGACGGAGCAGGCGTAGAGCTACATCGGCCTAATGATCACCTTGTATAGGAGTAGTTTGTTGGTCACAGTCATTTTGGAGTCACGTGAGAGTAGAGGAAATAGCAATCTTGTAGTCCAGTTTGCCTGCGTTTACTTTGTCCTGAACGTGCGTAGTGAAAGTCCAGTTTGTTGTCTAAAGTTAGCCCCAAGTACTTAACGTGGGTAGACCACGGGATGAGAGTGTTATAACATCTTATTTGTCGGTTAAAAGTGGGTCTGCGTTTGGTGGAAGAGTATAACGTTAGTCTTATCGTGGTTCATTCTAATTCTCCACTTAGTGCAGTATTTAGTTAATCTATCTATTGCAAGAGTAAGTCTGTTGCCGATGGTGTCCATTCTCCAAGATGACGTGTAAAAGACCACGTCATCAGCGTACAAGGCATCGTTGACCGAAATTCAGTTAGTACCGGAAATGAATGTTTTGGGGAGATCCCCCTGGATTTATAGTAGTTGAAATCAGTTGAAACGATATTCTAGAAACCCATTTCCGCCTGCCTATCGCTAATATTTCCAGCATTTTCAGAATTTTTTTTTTTTAAACATTTTTATCCCCCAAAAGATATCCCTCATCTTTGATGCCTCAACTTCATCTAAAGAAACACTTAATAATTGAGATTAGGAAAAAGAAATAATAAGGAGAGACGATAATGAGGAGGAAAGGTATACTCCGGAAATGGAAATGATGGAATATTTCTTCTCTACATCAATGTGGCTGTGGGCTTTGTTTTACAGTAAAGTTTTCTTGTAATCAAGGTGTAGAGGACAAGAGTGTTGTTTAAACATAAGAGTCTTGTTTAAAGATACAACAAGATGCGGGTACCGGTTTGTTAGTAGAACACGTATATATATATATATATATATATATATAGCTTTTCTCTTCCTGTTTTTCAAGTTTTCCGCACCTTTAGTTTTAGGCACTTTTCCTATCCACTTTTGTTTTTGTCTCTCTCTTCCATCAAGTTTTAACTTTGTCCTTAGTGTGTACTGACAGTTGATTGTTACGTGTTTTGATCTTAACTTTATCTTTCAAGATTGAGAACGTGTTGTTGTCGTGTCAAAATTTTGGATTTTTTTTTTTTTTTAAATATTGACTACGTATATCGATAAAAACAAAAACAACAAAAACTTGACTATATCCGGTTTTTCAGATCTCTTGAGTCCTTAAAAAGAGCTTCCACGTCCATCAATCAAATATTTGGATTTAGGCCCTAAGAGGTGTATTAGAGTTGGAAGTGGGGTAAGCGGATGAGGAAGCGGTAATAGTACAATCAATGCACTAGATGCGGATGAAGCGAAGTGCTAGCTATCAGCGGAAGTGAATCGTACTTGGCTGAGATGCGGTAAGAAGTTCACCAACATGCAGACTCGAGTGACGTAAGTAGACAACGATAAAGCGTTGTGGAAGTACAAGAAGTGGTACTTAAAGCGTACAGCTGGCCAAAATTTCTAGTACTTTTCTTTTGAGTATGTGAGTGTTTGTGTCTTTTTTTTTTTTTTGTATCTTTGTGTTTGGGAAAATCGAAAATGTAATGATTTTCTGAGCTGTATAAGGAAAATGCTTGTGGTTTTCTGTTTTCAAATCCTGGTATTGTGTTCTGTCAAGGACTGAAGAGATAAGTTAATGTGTCGCAACTATTTGGGTTAAGCGAACCAACCGACAAACCAATTCTTCTAGCTTCACCATTCACACATCTCTTCTGGTGGACACAATTGCACCCACAGAATATTTTGTATACCCACAGAGAAACTGTGGAAAATATTTTCTTCCAATCTTGCTTAGTGCTTTCTTTTTTTCATCCATTTAATTTTTCTCTTTGTTCATGAACAAATATAGTTTTTATATAAAAATATAGATTTTTAAAATATAGAATTTTATATAGATAGGCGCCGCCACGGTAGCCGAGCGGTTAAGAGACTAAACCCGCAATGCTAGGGTGTATTGCTGGTTTAGTGGGTTCGATTCCCCTGGACTCTAGGCTTTGGATTTTATTTAATCGTTTAATATGAAAAATTTTGCAGTAAAGTATGTTAGGCGGTTAGAGGCTAGACCCGCAAAGCTAAGATGTATTGTTGGTTTAGTGGGTTCGATTCCCGGTCTTTAGGCCTTAGATTTTATTTAATGGTTAATAAAAGAAATTACAGTAAAGTAAGTTTGCTAGTCGCCTTCGTCCACTACTCCTAATTATAGGTTGGACTTAAAGCTCGCTTGAAAAAAATAGGCAATTACTTTACTTTATAGAAATATTATACAGAAATATATATTTAGTTTTTTTGAGCAACCTTTTCCAAATAACTCCAAGAAAGCCCCTTAACCAATAATCCCTTTTTTTTTCTTACTCTCAGATGCTGCACTAGGATTTGGATTTAGTGACAGCATCTGTAAATTTCTTTGATAAGATTCCTAATTTTGTAGAAAATCCAAAGAATTTCTTTCTTTTTTGTTAAATCCCGGATGTGATATATATACATATAAAAAAGGAAATCAAGAAAAGGCGATAGTGCTGTCCTCTTTGTTGACGTACAATTTGATAATAACAGCAGCTGTCAAAAGATTTTCTTTTATTCTTATAACAGTCAGGGAATGCTATTAAATATATGTGAACCTCTTTTATAGTATGAGCTTTTCCTTCCCATATATTCTCTTCTTTTTCACAAATTTTTATTTTCTTATTTATTTTTCCTTCCATTTTTCTCTCTCTCTCTCTCTCTTTTCTTTTTCTTTTGTAGCTTGCCAACAAATATATATATATATATAATTTCGGAAAAGCTAATATATATTTCTATATAATATATCTCATACTCGTACACGATTTCTATCTTATTTTCCTTTCTGCCCGAGCCGTATCTCTGTGGTTGTTGTTGTTAGTGGCTACATTGTTGGTAGTATGATTTGTCTACTGGGTAGTTCTTCAACCAATTCCATTGTTTAGAGATTATTCTTGTTTTGTTCGTTTCCGTTTTGGTTTTTCTTTTTATTTCTTGTTCTTCTCCATTTCTAGTTTTCTTTTTCTTTTTATTTTATGGATAATTATGTAAATTTGGAGTATTTATTTGTTTTTTTTTTTAATTTTATTGAAATAAGCATTCAGATGAAGTGATTTTCAAGGCAATCGAAAAATCTATTCTCTTACGGTTGATCGATTACGACTAAAACTTTGTTATAAGATCTCCGGATGACATTCGAACAAAGATACGTATATAAACATTTAAAGTATCTATGATTTTTTCGTTTTTGCTTTTAAGCGACCGGAAGACAGATACGTACAATCCATAAAGACCAATTTTTTTCTACGTCTTTGAGGAGACATCATTACGTGTACTTCGTGTGAAATCTCAGAATAGAAAAGCTGCAATATTTCCACATACGCCAAGGTTAAGAGAGAGAGAGAAAGAGTAAACAGGGAAATTGATGAAGTGAAATTGAGTTTCCAAAAAAAAAAAGGAAAAAAAGCAGGCCAGCTTGCGATGTAACGGATGGCCGTGAACGATGAAAGGATAAAGAAGGGACACAGGAAGGCGGAAGGGTGAAAATGGATGGACAAAGTCACGAAAAGGAGCCAGCGGTAATGGAGTGCCAGTGAAGGATCACCACTTTAAGGTAAAAAGATTTATAGCGGATATCCGGTGGGTAGCGGGTTTATTTATTTTATTTTTATTTTTTTTCTTAATGAGGAACCTTCGGTTAAGTAATTATTTAAAAACAAAACCAAAAAAATTATTAATTTGCTTTTTATTCGGAAAGGTTCCAGATTTTGTGTTCCTTAGTTTTAGTGCGGACTGAATCTAATGTGAATCACTGATTACAATCACAATGGATCAGGGCGAAAACACCGTTAAATAAATTAAAATTGTGTTAAAAAAAATAAATATGAAACGAGTGATATGAATTTGGCTACAGCGGTTGAAGTTCAGAATTTTTAGTGGTGCGAACTTGATTAGCGTAGTTTTTTAAAAAAAATACAAAAGGAAGCCGAAGTCTGGTTCAGTTCTAGATAGAGAGCCGACTACTTAGGTTCTTATTTATTTGTGAATATTATTTTAATAAAGTATGTTTAGTGATCACCGCAACCCTTAATCTTTTGGAACATCCTCGGTTAGCTAATAGCCTAGAAAGGTATCTGAGGCCTTAAAAATGTAAGAGATGCGATGTAAGAGGTGAGCGGTTTTCAGATATCTTGCTCTTGCTAAATCCTTGCGAGACAATAACGTAAAGCGGGGGGGGTCTCTTTCTTGGTAAAGAACATTATCGACAGGTTTCAGTAGGGTGGTTAGGGGCGCGGGTGTTGGTGTAGTGGTTATGAAGCGGGGTTTTCTAAGTGATTGCTAATTTTTATTTTTATTTTTAAAAAAAAAAAACCTGAATGGTAAAAAATATGTGCTTTCGAATTCCGTCCACGGACACCTAATTGGTAGTTGGACGTTAAGTCCTGGCGATTAACAGTTGGCTGGTTCAGCGTACCTCTTCGGCAACATTCATCGAATCAATTCATTCCCTTCATTGGGGGTCGCCAGCCCCCAAAATTGGCTTCAAACCAGTATTTCAAAGTTACTTTACTCACAACTTTTCTAAGAAAGTGTGGAGCTTATTGGTACCGTTTAGCTCGCTTAACCAGCTCCCAGTCTAGAATTGTAACTTGATAAGCGCTAAAGACTTAATTAGCCTCCTGATTATCAGAATGTAACTGTTTACTAGAGCAATTTAATTGTAAAATATAATAAAATAAAGCAACTGGAAATAGCTTTCAGAATAGCTGAAATAACGGCTGAAATTATAACCATTATCCGAGTCCTCAAGTTGGCAAACTTTGAATCGCTACTTTGGGGGCGGGATTACATCTTATGTTTATCAGCGTTTGAGATAATTTTCCTTACATTCTAATGACAAGCAATATGGCGCTTTCTCTCTGCAGTTTTCACACATTAACTGGAAAGTTATTCTACGATAATTGAATAGGGAAATTTCCCCTTAATAACACTTAATTTTCATCTGGAAATACTTAGTACTATTTAATTGAAAACACAGTTGTAAATATGGGAATTAAAATAACATGTTGCTAGTGTTGCCACCACTGTTTGTAACTCGACTGAAAGGTTTATTCAGGTCTAGTTCGAACACTGTACTTCCTCAGGGATCTTCTCAGGGTACCCTTGCCTAACAACACAAACAGCATGTATACGGACACCTCAAACAGTACTCATGGAGCTTGCAGAGATAGTTGTTGGGTGTGTAACTATTCTGGAGATAGGCGATTAGAAAAGGCTAAGTCCATCTAAGGCACACTCATTCATTCACTTCACTACTCCGTAGGCTATACTTTACTCAGTTATTAGCTACAGTTTTTTTGTGGGCAGATCCATAAGTTGGGAAGATATTAAGAGTTGCATTTTTTTCGGATCATGACACGCTCTGAAACGGCACTCGCTATATCTCCCCTTGTAAACTACATATTAGTATGAAATTTTGTTCTTTTATACACTGTAGAGCAGCGTTTACCAACCTTTTTTTGGCTCACCGTACCACTTGGTAGAGTACATCATGCTAAATTTTACCATTTCGTAAAATTGATAATATTTAGTGAAATTTGTTATTCCGAGTGTGTTATTTTATTATCTTTATTTGTATAGAGATACAATGTATCTGTTACAAAGGAGTTCCAAGTTCATGTTCACTTTATAAACTTTGTAAAGTGTAAGATCTTAGCTTTAAAATTGGGTACATATTTTTCTCTTCAAGATTAGTAATTAATTTACAAAATTCTTCTTTAGGATTATTATATTTGTGCCCAAATCTTCTACATTAATTTCTTTTAAGCATTCAACTACCTATAAGTACCAATTAAATTTAATGTTGCTGGGATAGAGCTTACTCATTACAATCAGCCTCTTTAAGCAGATCTTTACATAGTTATCATTTAAGTTCTGTCACATGATAATTCTATTAAATTTTCTTAATCTTTTATTGATAATGATGTAGCTTTTCCTAAATTTTCTTTATAGAAGCGGTTTGAAATGCAATTATCATTTTTGTTTTCGAGTTTTGGAAAATACTCCATGAAAGAAAATCCTATTAAATGTGCTATTATATTTTCTCGTATATCTTGAGACAGACCAACCTTATTACTGTACCTACAAATTAACAACTTAACTGTATAATATTATTAATTAAAATAATTTTTATGTATTATAGGAAAAAACGTTTCTATGATATTTTTATGCTTTAATTATTTTTTTTAATTTTTTATGTCCGCCATTATTGATTATTTTTCGCGTACCACAGGTTGGGAAACGCTGCTATAGAGAAATGTGAACTGGCCCCTTTTTTCAGGGATCTTGGCGTCCCTGCGGGATAATCCAGTTTAGCAACACTTCATCACTTACACTGACACGCTAAAGATACAGAAAATACTTACAGGGTTTGCAGAGGTAGTAGATGAGGGCTAGTATTTGGGTTTGGCGATCCCACAGGCAGACTCCAGCTTATCAACACCTCACGAACTCATTTTTATTCTAATCACTCTTTGTGTTGCTAGCAACGTAATGTGTTCAATCTGCACTAATAATTCTAATGAGTGGAATTCGGTGACTGTTTATCGCCTATTTTTTCATTCGTGACTTACATCCAAACTACCAATTAGGTTCATTATCTATAAACTTCATAAGTTTAATTAGTATAGAATGTGAATTACAACCTAGTGCCTGTAGTTTTCGCATATGACGGTATTTGATATAATCGTAGAATTTTCTAATTAAAAAAATTTAGTTTATTTCTTACGACAGGAAGTCTGCTAATGATACACCAAGATAGAGATTAGCCAAGTGGTTAGCGTGCTGCATTTCCACACGGAGATCGTGAGTTCAAAACCAACTACTGGCCTTTAGATTTTTTTTTTTTTTTCTTTCTAGGAGCTTCTTACAGCTCACTGTCTATAACGAGAGAACACTGTCCGGAGGCCGGTAGTGCACTGAAAATAGCTCCGGGCGCTAGAGTTGGCGTACCTTAAATTGGAACTAAAGTCAAGATATTTTTTGGTGCTATAATATCCATCCATTTATTTTTTTATTCACATGTTGCATTAGTATAATTTTTCTTGTAAAGTATTTATTTGATATTGACATTCTTGTAAATGAATGGCACAGTCCACCAGGTGGAAAGCTCTCCCCTAACATTCTATTACTAAACTATGCAAATCGCTGGGAACTCCCCACCAGCTGAATTTTAAATTTTTAACGCGTTCCTCAAAAACGTAACCAAAATAAAAACGGCTTACATTTTTTATATATTCATACAGTAAATGTATTCATTAAATGGAAAATCAACCAAAAAAAGGAAATAATAATAATTTATAACGACACTATATCGTGTTTAAGTATCGATTTTTCATCAGCATTTCCCTTATTTTTCCGTACTTTCATATTCATTTAATTTTTATAAAGATATACATTATCCACTCCGGAAAAGTGAGTTTTAATTGGCAATTACCAGATAAAGTCTGCCATCTTCCTTTCCATAAACAATTTCGGTGCTCACTCACATGAAATTTTCCTACCTCAATTATTAAAATAATAATTCACAAAATTTAATTGAAGTAAGCTAAAAAATAAATAAATAAGCTGGTGAGGATAAATTGGAAAAATGTAGTTAGATCCCTGGTATCTGTCGTAGCACGAAGTTTTATTGGTATTCCTGATCGGTTTCGTACTTTCATCCATCCTCAGAGGAAGGTTAAACAGTTTGGTTTGCAGATTTCGACTTTAATTATTACTTTCTCTGAAAGGGACCCAGAATCAGCCAGTTTTGTGTGTGGTGGAAACATAAGTTTTTTTAAAAATTTATTAGTTAAGTTACACCAGCGCCTAGATACGCTATAAGTAACAATGACAATAACTGACATCAAACTAACTAATTGAGGGGAGAAGTTACCCAGTGATAACACTCCCTAAGTCGTCTCCGTGGATTAGCTACTCTCTTCAGAAGAGAGAAAATTGCGAGGCCACAGGCTGATTTTAATCGCCAGGGAGGATGATCTGGATGGTGATGAGAGGATAAATGGCAGCGGACAAGAGGATTCGAATGAGAGTGCAAGTTCTGGATGAAAACTTTTATAGCGAGTTCCAGCAACCTGGACCTATAAAGGGGAATTTCCAGGTCTGTGTGGATAAGTTAGATTTGAGACGTAAAATGGAGCTGTTTTACGATAGTGCGGAGAATTTTCAGACTGAAGCGATTGAATACGTTGAAAATTGGAGCGTTTCGTTGAACCCCCACAGATCAATACCGTACGTCCAGGCGGGTTTTAGTATAGAATTGTAAATCAGTCGTTTGTTATTAAGTGAAAGTTTTGCACGTTGGTCTAGTAAGTAGTCTTTTAAGTACAGTGGAGTCTCGGTTATCCGTCATGACCGGGACCGGACACGTGACGGATAGTCGAATAGACGGATAATGGAAAAAAAACAAAAACAGGAAAACCTCCAGATTCTTTTGTTTAACGTGTATAAAACTTTGTATTAACTGGTATACATATTTTATACGTTTATACGCTTAAGCCTTAGAGTTCAGCTATCTTTCATTATTCAATTCATTCTATTGTGTATTAAAATTAATGAATACAATGTCTGCGACGACATCTAATAGGTTTTGTTTGTGGTTGATCTTTTTAGGAAAAACCCCACAAACTGTCGAATGATGGACACGAGTATGTACCTAAAAGACAAAGGAAAAAATCTCAAAAGAAAATATAAATATATTTTTAAATACTGAGGACAGTGACGGTTAATTGGAATAGACGGATAAAAGGGTGACGGATAACCGAGACTCCACTGTAGTCGATAACGTCCGTTAACTTCAGTTCGTTTAAGTCGTTTCTGCGGGATCCAGGTCAGGGGAAACATAAGTGAAGTCCAAATCTCTACACTAAACTTGTTTACTCTGTACCTCGGATAATGGATGTAAGCTCGAAACTGATCAGGGATACCAATAAAAGATTTTGTAAATTTAGTTTAGATATCCGACCGTTTTAAACTGGTAGTTTCGAGTTACAGAATGATTTATTTTCCGCCATTGATCTTGTTATACGTACCTTTGAAATATCAATTTAATTTTATACACATTTTGAGGGGGAATTCAATTTTTAAATTCAGAGCTTCCATTTACTTCTCAGTAAAAATTGCAAGTTAACTAAATTGCTCTTTTAGACCTAAAATTATCACAATTTTTAAACTGACATTCCTAAAATACATAACCTCATTTCATGTATACATCGTTAACCCCGCCCCTATTCAGGTTATCGATAGTCTAATCGATAAAACTTACACTCGGTCACCCTATTCTCCAGTTGCCCTGTATGTGCAGCCATTGTTCCAACGCCGCCAGGTAGGCTCTCTCTTTCTCTCGTTCATGTCAATCGCATTCTTTAGGTTTCTTTCTACCTTTTTTCTCTTCAATTTTGTGTAAACTCTTTATATATGGACATGCTTTGGGAGTTGTGCTACCAGTTCATCCATTAGTTTCCGGTGAATCGTTTCCGTGTGAATGTGTCCAGTAGGAATTGATTCGTATGTATGTTAACATCAACTTTTAGGTGAGTCTCATTTTGATTCTACAACTGTTTTACTAGAATATATCATTATACTCTTCTATTCCATATCTATCGCAATCATGGAAATCGTGGAATATTTCCTTAGCGTGTAATCGCACCAATCAAAAAGTGTTGATTGTTACCATACCATTTATTATTATTTAGTTATGATACAGGGTGTTCATTTTTTAAAACGGCCTCAAATGCATTTCATGCTTAAACGGTTAATCAGAGCAAAAAAAAATGGTAGAGGAAAAATTTGTTGCCCATCACCTCTAGTTTCAGAATATGTGACTTGATTTTTTAAATTCCTGCCCATACGCATATGCATAACCTGCATACGCGGCTGTCGCGCGACCAAAAGTGAGGGCACTGTACTGTACATATAGTGTGCCTTCAAAAGAGCCTCCTCTGGCTCACAAGCCAGGAGGTTATCAACTGCTGCAACCTTTGAAGGCACAGCATATGCTTCACAAGTTGAGTAAAGTGTATTATTTGATAAATTAAGGAATAAGTTTGATCCTTTACATGAAAGATATTGATCACTTAAATATATGGCAGGAGGTTTCCAATTTTTTTTGGTAATTAAACGCAACTCTCCCAAAATTACCAAATAATTATTAAACCTTCTTGTTTGAAAAAGATGTAAAATTAATTTTTAGCCATTTTGTGTATGCTTGAGAACATCTAAAGCTCTTAAGATTTGATTTTTCTTAGAAAAATCACTCGGAAAACGACTTATTTCTCGATACTAAGAAAAATATTAGCTTTACTGCCTTGGCAATATTTTCAGTAGAAAGGGGATGTAAAAAATACATAAAAATGACCTATCGCGTGCTCTTCTTTCTCTTAGATAACAAGTTAAAAAAATTGAAATATGATTAATAAATACCAGATTTTGGAAATGGCCCTAGCACCTTTAATTTTAAAGATATCGAATTGTGGTTTCCGGTTTCTTTCATAACTTTTTATACTCTTTAAAACTATGTATATGAAAATGGGGGTCAACTGCGAACCCTTACTTTTGGCCGCGCGTCAGCCGCGTATGCGGGCAGGAATCTGAAATTAAGTCACATATTCTGAAACTAGAGGTGACGAGCAACAAATTTTTCCTCTACCATTTTTTTGCTCAGATTAACCGTTTGAGCATGAAATGCATTTGAGCCTTCTTAAAATTAACACCCTGTATATTAATAAATCTATCATTTTAATTTATTAATTGAACAACATTTTGTTGTTTGTTTGAGGTATACATTATGAATTTATTTTATGTTTTTGTCCTTGCAAACAATGTATTTATTTATTTATTTATTTATTTATTTTTTTCCAATTGTTGAATACATTTTATTCCATCATTATTTTTTAATATTTATCGATTGTTCGTATAGCTTTTAAAAAATGTAAAAATTAAACCATTTGCGAATAGTAATTTTTTAAGTTCATTACTTTTTGGTGACTTATTCATAGTTTCAACAGGATGAAAAAAATAACTGCCAGTTTCAGTCATGATAAAGTTTATTATGCCGAGCTTTCGACTTAGGGACTAGGCAATCTTCAGGGCTAATTTACAATGTACTATTTCAGTACATGAACAGACAAGACAGAAGACACACCAATCCCTTTAATGATGTAAAATATTACATTGTCACAATTAGCCCTGAAGATGACCCTAGTCCCTAGGTCGATAACTCGGGCATAATCAAAAAATATATCATGACTAAAACTAGCTGTTATTTTTTATGTTACTCTCGCAATCATAAAAGAGGCCTTAATGTTTCATTTTTCTATTGAAAGGTACTTAAACAATTTTTAGTTTGTGATGAATGGTTGAAAATACTAGTTCTGTACGTTTTGATTTCTGTAAGGGAGTCCTCTAAGATTAGAAATTATTGTCGGCTACCTTTATTTAACAAAAATCGAGTCTTCCAGACACCCAGTCATTGTTTTGGGAGAGCTATAGCACTTACAGGAGTGCAAAAGCTTTCTGCACTTCCATAGCTCAACAATTTTTTCAACATTTCCCGAGAAAAAAAAAATCCATTTTCCATCTCAATAGATCCCCCTCGTAACAGCAGTCGAATTTTAATTTTATTTTAAATCACATTAGAGAAAAAAAAATTGGGGCCCCCTCAGTGACGCTAATTCTGTTTGACTATTTTTTTTTTTTTTCTTCTCCCATAAAAACTCTCCAGAGTGACGTTTTATTAACTCTGACGTTTACTAGTTCCGCTAACTTTGAAAAGAGTTATAGTAGACATCCTGGTTAATCGTACATTATTTATTTAAGGAAAATTCTATGTTAGTACTTTACAGGAAGTTAAAGTTCTGCTGATTTCGTTTTTCTTTTTTTTTTTTTTTTCGTTTCTTACAATTTAATTTTAGATTCTAAGTGATTAGTGATTCTATAAAATTATTTGTTTTTTGCTGTTTTAGATTTAATTAATAATATTTTCTGTAACCGACCAAACTAGCGGTTACGGAGCCGAGGGCTATCAACAAAACAGTTCTTTTATATCAGTTAGTTTATTTACAAAATATTTACAAATAATTCCTTATCTTACAAGTTAATCATTAACAAACACACCGCCCTAACCGACAAACAGACACACACTCATCCACACTACGGCCCTAACTAACCTACGTACTTTTTACTTAACTAATCTATACTACTTATTACAGCTAATATATTTAATTGCATAACATAAACTTAATGCTAACTGAAAACCAATCTCTTTAAATATTACTATAACTAATAACTAAAATAACGAATACTAGAGCTGTACAGAAACAAGCGAAAAGTCCAAGTCTCTCTCGCCAATCCTCCACCTCCACATAGAACTCACCCACCGCCGCCGATAACGCCTCCTCAAGTCGGATACCAGTGCGGGACTTCCTCTTAATTTCTCTCTTAACCTTTTTTATCTTTTGTAGCGTCTAGGGACACGTAGACATGTGCACGTCTCTCTGGCCTAGGCCTTTCTGACCAGCACCTCGCTGTCCCCATTCTCTCGCCATATGCATGTGCCCCCACTACTCCTCTATTCGCTACATCTAACCATTATATTTTCAATAATTTAAAATTATATTATTAACTACGATAGTAAATGTTAGTTAGTTTTGGTTCAGAGGGAATTGTTGTATTAAAACTGTCCGGTAGGACAGTTGTATAAGGGTTGATCATCAAAAACTGCACAGAAAAAGCGTAACGTTGAAAAACACCCAAATTTGACAATTTTGTTTTCTCTTTTTCTATAAAAGATAAAATTCCCAAATTTTCTTTATAATATAGGGCACATCCCCGTTTACAAGAGTAATTTTTTATATATACCGTTTTTTTAGGAGCTCAAATACTACAAAAATATGCAACAAAAAATATAACGTTCCATTAGAAAAACAAAAGTTGGATGCTGTATCTCGAGATACAAGGGTTTTAAAAAATGGGTCAATCACTGAAAATAAACTAGACTAAATATGATTGAATACGTGTTTTTTATTTTTTCGAAATTTCCCGCCGTTAAAAAAAAAAGTGGGTGGAGCATACAACTCTGGTCACCCTGTATATTTACAGTTGATAGTTCACTTAAAAGTCACGATTCCCTTAGGAAGCATCCTAACAAATATCCTGTGATTTTTAGTTTTTTTATTTAATACAGTTTTTCCAAATCTAAATTTTTCTAAAAGAACCACTTTTCTTGATTTATTGAAAGCTAGAAAACTTTTTATTTATAATAAAAACTTTATCATATAGTCACAGTGCTGATGGAAGTTTAAAGAAAAAAAATTATAATAATTTCTAAGATAAATCTCTCTCTAACCTGAAAATTTACAAGCACAGACAGACAAATCAAATATTAATAAGACATGTAATCAAAAAGGCAGTAGCAGCAACAGGTAGCCACGCCATTACGGTCACCTGATTGAAAACCACAGTAAAATATAACCTCCACATGGTTGATAATCCTCTGACTTAAGTTATTCATAATGGGGGCTATCCATGTACTGTGATCATTCCTCAAGGATCTGGTTCCTCAAGACCACATTAGAAGCCACCTAGGGGCGGTAAACATGATTTTGTAAGTAAAACTGTTTGTTTTTCTTTCTTTTTTGAATGAAAATCTAAATTATAGATTAACCATTTTTTACTTTAAATCTAAATAATGATATAATTTTCTGGGTTCCCTTTTGTTAAAAATTTTTCACTTTTTTCCTACTAGATAATGTCCAAATTTTCGATTTGGTATTTTCACTAAGAAATGTCCAATGTTAGGTCTCCTAATGTCTGTATATATTTAGTATGTGTCTTGTAAAAATATCATTATATATTCATGCTTTGTTTTTTGGTGAGGTTTGCTCAGCTGTGTTTGTGAATGACTTTAAAGAGTGTATCAGAGTTATTAAAGTTAATTTGGTCTTTCATAATGTTGAAATGGTGAATAGGCTATCTGATTGCATATTTGTTGTATTTGTAAAATATACTGTATCTAATAAGATGGTTGGCTTAGTTGTATCTATAAGAACGAAGATTTTCTTGGTATCTGTCATTGATTTTCCCCTCGCTTTAACCCATCTAGGTACTATCTATCATAGTCTGGAAAGACTAGTTATTAAAGTCTGATGTTTTTATAAAGGTTTTCAGTTTCGATTTGTGTACTGTTTCCCAGTTCGTTGTTAGTCTTAAACACATTTTGATGCTAAGTTTCTTGAGAAGGTTACCATTGTTTGTAGGTCTTGTAAATGTTATATTATTGTACCAAATAATATTAAACAAATCTTTATTTAAAAGAAAGAAACAAATACACCAAAGAAATTGGTTACAAAGTTACAAAAACCATAATAAAAAACCTCCCTCTAACGTTCATAACCTTCCTATTCCTATTGTTACTGCCATAATATAAGTTATTGTTTAAGAAGTTTTTTAAAAGTTATTGTTTTGATATTGGTTTTGGCAATGTTTGTATTGTTGTACTTGACCCATTTTTATTATTAAATGTTGTGCTAGTATATAAACCATTATTTGTGACTATATTATGCGATTGTTGTTGAGTTTTCTCTATTTAGTTGTTCAGTGCTAGAGTTATGGTTTTTTTAAAACTATTTTTCTAGGTGTCTGAGAGAGGCTACTTAATCAATATAAATGATAGGAACTGTTGTGTATAATAACTAGTTTCAGTGGACACATGGGCTTTCGGAATATACCAAATTCTTAAGTTATTGTCTCTTCTAATTAGTATGATATATCCAGGAAGTTAAGAGTTGTATCATCTTTATTAATATAAAGATATAAGGTCTGCTGCTGTTATAAACTTTTTTTAGTTTTTATGTTCTGTTTCCCACTTTGTTGTTGGTCACGTTTTGAGGCCGTTAAATTGAGAAGGTTACCATTGTTTGTAGGTCTTGTAAGTGTTACATTATTATACCAAATAATAATGCTAAACAAATCTTTATTTAAAAGAAAGAAACAAATTGGTTACATAGTTACCAAAAACAACATCTTCCCTCTAGCGTTCATAACCTTCCTATTCTTATTGTTATCACCCTAATGGGAGTGTGAAGTTTATGTTAGGGTTAAGTCTGTTTTGGTAAGACAATAATTAATGTATAAAACCAAGATATGTTTGAGTAAAAATAGTGAATCTTCAACATAACGTTCTTGAAATGTTACACTGAAATTTGTCTTCAATTTTGGAACATATGTTCAAGATGCAGCCATGTATTGTTTAATCTAAAGTAATTCTGTATGAAGATAGGTTTCGGTTTAGGTTAGAACTAATTAGTTGCGTCAATTTACTGTAATGTATTTTCATCTTTTAGTTGTTTCTGTTTTATAATATTTCGAGAGTCTGTGACAGGAATAGAAGTGTAAAAGTTGGTAATCTAGAGAGGGATATGTGGGGTGATGAGGATAAATCACAGTTTAGTGTATTTCAATAAGTGGATAATATTTTGTGTACATTGTGTAGAGGTATTGTCCAGATTCATTTTAGCTTTTTACTATTGTGACTAGCAGTTGCAAGAGTCTGTATGCAGTTGCTGTAGTGTGGTTAATGACTCGACGAATATGTACTTTTGATAATGTATTTAAGGTATATAGAACGAGAATAAGGGCCTGCAGCCGGATGTTCGTACCAAAAGTTGTTCTTACGTTTTATTGTACTACTTTACTCCAATTTAGTGCTTTTTTTCTAAGTGTTACCTTCGAAATGCTTGAACTAATAGTGTAAAAAATCATTTAGCACTTAACACATATAGTTCATTTTAGAGCTACTTTTCTTAGTGTTCACTTCGAAATGCTTGAACTAGAAGTGTAGAAATCATTTTGCACTTTACATATAAAGTTCATTTTAGAGCTACTTTTCTTAGTGTTCACTTCGAAATGCTTGGACTAAAAGTGTAGAAATCATTTTGCACTTTACACATATAGTTCAGTTTAGAGCTACTTTTCTTAGTGTTCACTTCGAAATGCTTGAACTAAAAGTGTAGAAATCATTTTGCACTTTACATATAAAGTTCATTTTAGAGCTACTTTTCTTAGTGTTCACTTCGAAATGCTTGAACTAAAAGTGTAGAAATCATTTTGCACTTTACATATAAAGTTCATTTTAGAGCTACTTTTCTTAGTGTTCACTTCGAAATGCTTGGACTAAAAGTGTAGAAATCATTTTGCACTTTACACATAAAGTTCAGTTTAGAGCTACTTTTCTTAGTGTTCACTTCGAAATGCTTGAACTTATAGTGTAGAAATCATTTTGCACTTTACATATAAAGTTCATTTTAGAGCTACTTTTCTTAGTGTTCACTTCGAAATGCTTGGACTAAAAGTGTAGAAATCATTTTGCACTTTACACATATAGTTCAGTTTAGAGCTACTTTTCTTAGTGTTCACTTCGAAATGCTTGAACTAATAGTGTAGAAATCATTTCATTCGCACACATCTTTCCATAGACCAATCAACACAAGAAAAGAAGCAACAAACGGTTGTTTATGATTGATGCTAATGATATCTAAAGCAGACCGTCCATTTTCGTCCATTTCGTTAACTGTTATCGAAATTTACATGGAGCAAAGTTGTTATTCAGTTTTATGTTAGGTACTTTTGTGGCTTTTGATTTGTATTTAGGGAAATTCCTTGAACTCCAAGGGCCAGGTCCTTTGTACTATGTAAGCAAGCTTAGTCTTTTAAAAAAGAATTAATCGTCTTATCTAAAGAAAATTAAAATGAAAATGGTTGTTATTAAAGTTGTTTAGTTGTTAAATGGAAACTCATTTCCTTTTAAATTGAGTTCAATTAAGTATTAAACGTTACCTTTAAGTCCCTCATTTATCGTTATATTATATAGTTATAAAGACTACTACAATATTAATTGAGTGATTTCAAATGATTACTCTATTAAATGGTTGAAATATAATTTTTCTTTTTCCCTTAATTTTATGCAAACAGGTAAACGTTATTTTCCAATTATTGGTTTTCATATTTTGTCGGGGACAACAAATAATGTGCAACTATGCACTTTGCTATGCAGCTTTTGAATAAAGGAATAATTCCAAAAAACGTTGGGAAAAAAAGATTAAGTACGTGAACTTCCAAAGTCGAACTTGTTTTGCCCTTTTACTGTGAAAAGGGATTTTATCCTGTTTATTTTTTACGAGTTGTTGGAAGATATTTTTCACCTTAAACTTTAATTTTACCTTATACCACTCAAGTAAATAATGGGTAGCTTTACCCAATGATGGGAAAATTGGTAACATTTTTATGTTTATCATGGTTTATCACAGGGTTATATTTTAAGTCAAGTATAGAAGTATAAAATTGAATTATCTTCGCCAGACAACTGAAGTTTTTTATTATTATTATTATTATTATTATTATTATGGTAAAGGGTAATATTCAATTTCTTTAATGCATACTTCTATGTTTTTACCTTCTTTAAAACTTGTTTTACAACAATGCCTCCAATATTTATTGTCTAAATGGCCTATTTTCATTTTACCCAATTGGTCCGCCCAATCGAATTGCTTCTTCTTTTTTTTGCGCTACATAAATTTGCCAATAAATATCTACGATAATGCCCTAGTTTATTGTGATAATATCTACGTAAATGGTTGGGGGAAATGGGGAAAAGAAAGGAATCATTGATGTTATCATTGTGCGGGGTGGGGGGCGGAAGTAAAATCTATTTTAGAATTTTCCGCTAAAAGTATTGCTTGTTTGTTTGTTTGTTTGTTTGTCTTCTAATATCTCTGAAGAGACAGGAAATCAACTCAAAACATTTTAGAATTTTGTCAAAATTTAGAAAATAACTGTCTTACTTCCATTTTTTTTTCTACTCTTATCACAAGTTTAGAAAAGATCACTAGATATCGTATCCCCTTAGTCTCAACTCTCAACGAATGGGATCGATACTCTGCTTTAATCTGGTCCTAAACTCAAGAGAATGCCCAACTTTCTCTTATATTTTGAATGCATTTTTATTGTTTTCCTGTAGGTTTTTTCGTATTTGAACCGGAAATGTTCGCGGTGAGGTTTTTTTTTCCCCTGTGTCCGATAAAAGGTTTTTTTGTTTATGAAGTGATCTTGGGTGTGCGTATTTTTCCATTGTAATTCAAATATATAAAACAATCACAGTAAGTTCAAATTGGATATTTGGTTTAGATAACACCAGAGGGCTAAATCAACCAGACTCATCTCTTTATTTCAATTGATTTCCCAGTTTCTTTTTAGCAGTTCCTGGGAAAAAGGTACCTACGATTTTTCTTAAAATTTACTACCCTCATTGCTCATACGTAAAATTTAAAAACCTAATTTTGGAAGTCATGGGGAGGGGTTAGGTTTTCCTGTAAAATGCCATCATATATTTTTATTTTGGCAGCAATTTTAGGTAAGCGCCTACCTTTTTGTATTTTATTACTACTACGTTTTATTGCTACTATATTTTTTTTACTTCCGTTTTATTAAAATGGTTACTTTTCTTTTTGTTCCTTCTCCAAAAGAAAATTGACATACGAGTAAATTAATAATTTGATATCAGTGAAAAATCGGTTACCACAACATCCCCAGTTCTCTGCATTTACACCCCCTCTGTTCGGGGGTAGGGTTTTATTACGTAATAACCAAAAAATAATTCAAATAATCTTGAAGCTCCAATAAATGCACAACTTTTCCTTTAATTGGGCACAACTCCTTGATTCATTAATCATTGAGAAAATGCAGATGAAAATTTAAAACAAAAATCATCGAGAACAAATTTTTTAGACATTAAAGTAAAAATTTCATACTTTATAAGAATTAATAGAGACAAGTTCCTAAAGGAATTGGCAACACATGTACGATTTCCCTGTAGCGCTAAAAGTGTTTTAGCTGTAATGAATCCTGATGCGCTACGAATTATTTACAAATTCATTAGAGAGAATAAAATAAAAATATAGGATGCAGCTAAACTCCATAGTTGCGATTTTAGTTCTTAATTACTCACACAAGTACTATCATAACTACACTACTAATTACACCACTCTAAGCTCACATCAAATAACGAAGTCACATTCAGAGACCATTGTGTTGTTCTAGGAAGGAATGTCAGTACGCAGCGCTCAAGATATCCTTATCTCATGGAAGCCACGACGGAGAATGTAGTAGAAGAGTGGCTGGCATGACGAAGAAAGAAGGGAAAGAGGCTGCGCTATTCCTCAAATTGAATATTGGAAAAGATAGGGCTGGTTTTTTTCCACCAGCATATTGGTAAATTAAGGCATTCGAAGCCAACTGTAATTGTTCATACCAATATGTTGGTTTTTTCCAGCCCTCATATAAAGTAATTGGTTAATGTGCAAACAAGACCACAAATACAATAAATAAATAAATAAATACTTTATAAGAAACGTTTTGAGGCTCTGTATTGAGCAAATTTATAGGAAATTTAATGCTCTTTCGTTTGAAATAAGCAGATTTGTTCTAGGATAAAGGATAGAAAAGTTACGGCCGTTTTTATGGCGAAAAACGTGAATATCGACGGAAAAGTTAAAAAATGCAAATATCTTGGACACTATATTGAGAATCGGGCCAAAGTGAAGAGAATATTTTTTGTAGCATTTGAGCTGCTGAATCACCTCCGGAAGTTTCGCGACCTCTTCTCCGTGTTCCACTTTAACAAATTAGAATTTTCATATTTTCTCCTAAACGGCTACTAGGATTGTATTTAAACTTGTACAGTGATCACAAACGCATAAATCTACAAGTTTAACTGGGTTTTTTGTATTTGCAGGAAATTCTATTAAGGATACTTCTGCAAGAAGGAAGATACGGGTAGCTTTCTTGTAAGATAAGAATGAATTATGAAAATTTTAGGTCCAGCTGGATAATATCTTTCCGAGTTAGGTCCTGCCGTAACATGCATGTTTATTTGAATCCTTGTTCGGACTTCAGAGGTTAGATTAATCAGTTTGCTTGTAGAGTAAACGACTACACTTATGTTTCCGTCTCACTGGTTATGTATATGAGGCTCCTAGTTAATTATTCAACCTTTCTCCATTTAGAGCCTCGCCAAGTTATCGTTTATTAGGCAATCACATCAGGCCCAATTGGGCGGATTAATTGACGGTCTATCAATTAGTGAAACCTCTTATATCTTTGCCCCCCCCCAAAAAAAAACACATTGTTAGCCATTTATGTTCCACTGGGTAGTATCAATCACAGATTTTAATTATTTGAAAATATAGATTTCCGGTACGACTTGTTGAAATTTAGCGTAATTTATAAAGAGATAGTTCAGTTGTTCTGATGTCTGTCTGTCTGTCTGTCTGTCTGTCTGTCGGGTCTGATGATTGGAGTAAATAAATTGAATCGCGGTGGTACTGTCGGAGCTAAGCACATCCCTCGCCTCGCCTTGCCTCCAAGCCACCACCTCCATTCCTCCTCTCCTTGTACACAATCGTCCGTCGTGCCGCCTCTTGCCTTGCCGAGCAGCACGACAGTATTGATCCAACATGTTGTAGATTATACACACGCATACACTCACTCACACACACACACACACACAAACCTCTTGCCATGCCCATTCACTAATCGCCTCTAAACGTTACCAAATCGGCCCTTGTGTTGTCCTATTTCTGACAAAAACATATAAACTTTAGTATTATTTATATATTCAGAAAATTTATTTATTTATTTTAGAATAATTGTGCATCATTTGTGTAGATTTGTGTTACAACCCGCAAGACCTAGGGTTTTGTTTTTCTTTAATTCCAGGGTTCTTTACTAAGGAAAATCTGTTGCACTACGATTTAATACAGCCTTTAGGATAAAAAGGGATCATAAAAGGAACTAGACTGGTTAGTTCCCAAGTACGAGTATTTTTTCTCTCCAATGTAATATAGATAGCCATTATGAGATTCTACACGCTGACGCGGAGTCCCAAATCCTTTACATAAAGCAGAAAACACATGAGGTTAGTCCCTGAAATTAGAATTGTAATGTGAAAGTGTTTTTAGATAGAACTTTTTCCCTTTTTGTCCCCATTTAGCCACCAAGACAAAGTTTCTTTGGGAGAGGTTTAAATTCAAGAAATGTTTCAAGAAATATCTAGTAAATTATCAAAGGGGTGACTCAAAAATTTAACTACCAATTAGGGTGTCCTAGACGGGAGTGGAACATTATTTTGCTCAACATGTTTTTTTATTACAAATAAAAAAGTAGTCATACACAGGATTCGAACCGGGGATCTCCCCCAATTACAAAACCAACACTACAGCAACATTATTATTGTTATCAATCTTGTAGGCAATGTTCTGTACAATGCAAAAAAAAAAAAAAAAATTGGCCTAATCTTATCTCTTTTTGAAATTATTTAATCAAACTATGGGCCTTCATATTTTGGTCCCTTATAAGCTGTATACTTGATCCCTATTTAGAAGTACGAGGCATGTCCAGAAAGTAAGTGTACTGAGGCTCTCACGGCCGGAGGGATTTTTTGTTTCGACATGTTGGCCACACTGCCGTGTAGCCTGATTCCTCCCTTCCGGAACGTATTACTACAAAAACTTATGATTCAGAAATCAGTTCTGCCAAAGAACTTTGGAGTGGATGAATTGGATGCTTGTAAAACCCTAACTTGGTACCCATAAGTTCATAAGGGTTTTTGGGGGTTTTGTGTTGAAAATTAGTCTTTTGTTGTTTCAAAAAAAGAGTTTCATGCGTCTATCAAATGGTTTCGAGAGAAGTTTGTAGCGTTGACTTAGGTCTAGTCTTTTCAGTCTTATAAAAGGTTAGTCGTTTGTCCAAGTACTGTCCTATTTATTGTAATTTGTACCCAGTTTTGTGTTAGCGAAGAGGATTTGTGGATTTGAATGGTACGGCAAAGTGCATTTGCACGGGTATGAAATAAGTTGGTCAAATGGTTCCGAGAGAAGTTTGTAGCGTGGACTTTGGTCTAGTCTTTTCAGTCTTATAAAAGGGTTCCTATGTTAGTCTTTTGTCCACAAGTATTGTCCTACTTATTGTACTTTTATACCCAATTTTGCGTTAGCGAGGAGGATTTGTGGATTTGAATAGTACGGCAAAGTGCATTTGCACGGGTATGAAATAAGTTGGTCAAATGGTTCCGAGAGAAGTTTGTAGCGTTGACTTAGTTCTAGTCTTTTCAGTCTTATATAAGGGTTCATATGTTAGTCTTTTGTCCAAGTACTGTCCTACTTATTGTACTTTTATACCCAGTTTTGTGTTAGCGAAGAGGATTTAAGTATTTGAATTGTACGAGTATGAAGTATTGTTTCAGTAAGGGTTGGAATGTCTGCTATAAATAAGGTGGGAGATCTATGATAACTGCTGGTTTAATACTAACCAAGATTTGGAGGAACCAAAGTGGATCCAGAAGGACAAGAATCTCCTTAAGCTTGAGCTTTCTCTGCAACAAAGATCAAAATACGCGATCAAAACACCTGACCCAATATATCAAGAACCATATCCGGTTATTACCATTTTCCTTCCAAAACAGTGGAGGCAGCGTTTTAATGGCGATGACAAAATTTGGACCCAGTATAGTGAAGAGATCGGAAGTCTGATTAATGATCTGGCCGGAAATTCCTCCTAAGAAAAAAAGAGACCAATGCTTTATATATACTGGAACAAATATTCCATCTACCCAAGAAACCAATCTACAGCAATTTCTTAACACCTAATTATGTAGATATTTTCTAAATAAATCTACACACATACTTATGTGGAGTCTGTTGGTGTTTGTAGAGATCTAATTAATTGGAATTCTGTACTCAATTACCATCAATAAACTCCTGCTTACCAAAGGTTACTTAATCCTGAAGTTAATTAATTTTCTATAGATGGTAAAGTGCCAAGCGGAAATTGATTGAATACAGTTTTATCTATATTTTCCAAACATCCCATTTTATTACGTAAATTTTTTTTTTAATTAATTTTTCTAAAGATAAAATAATGTAAAAAATACCTTTTAGTTAATTAATTTTTCTTTCCTCCCTTAAGCGGAAATCTTGAAAGCTTTTCATTTTTAACCGGAACTAAATGTATTGATTTTCTTTTCTTTTTTTTTTTTGAGTATGTCTCTGTATCTGTGGTTGGAAAAATTATCTCCAGAATAATAATAATATCATGGGGAAAAATTGAAACTTTATATTTCCGAATGCAACTTAGCGCCCAAATTTTTTTCAAGCCGGAAAATTAAATTGGCGGGATAAGGGATATGGATAGCTATTTCCTGAAGTCCAAGAAATAATTTCCTGGCTAACTCATTTTCATCGTTGGTTTTAAATGCCTTGCTTAGCACTCAGTATATTACTGGTTCTGCATTTAATTAAGCCTGAAATATCAATTATAAGATGTACGTATTTGCTATTTGGTTATCCGACTTTAGATTCCATCGGGACGCTGTGCAGTTTAAAATCTTGAACATTTATCTTTCTATAGATTTTGGTAAAGATTAAAATAAAAAAAATTAAAGAAAAAAAAGTTATGCAAATAACTTAAAAGTAAGAATTGAAGAAGTTGAGAGAGATATGTTAAGGTTGAGTGGATGTCAACCTAATTCCCTTCCTTGCAAACGGATGTGTTTTTGAAAATTATGAAGAGCAATTTTCATTACACATATTTTGGTCGGGTTTAATCTACCTTCGGATTCTGGATTACCATACATCAAAGTATTGACGTAATAGCTACGTAGTTACCTGGAGTAAATTATTGATAATACTGTTATGCAGACAAGTAAAACGCTTTAGTTACTTCTCAGTACTTGCCTCTCTCTATCTCTTCATCAGAAGATCTGGAACGTGCGTTCGCTCTAGCAAAAGGTTATTATGTCATTCATTTAGCGCTTCAACTTGAAAGCGTTTTCTCACTAATCCCGATGATGAACTTTAGCATATTATCGGGCTAGTGATAAATTAAATTAACTTATAGCTTTTGTGTTTTTTTTTTTTCAATTAAGCGTTTATTCGTTATGAGTATGGTTTGTCTAGTCACTGAAATCGATTTGTTTAGGTTATTTTAATGGAAAATTTAATTATTGAAATTAAATATTTTCTCTCGCAGGGGGTCGCTGTTGCATGCGACTTCCTGGGTGTTGCAATCCCACGGGTTCCTAATGCACTTTTACTATACAGTAGGGACACAATACATTCACGTAAACAATCACACCAAGACTCATACATATAACCAAGAGCTACCTTCCCTTGGAGATAGCTTCGGTAAAAGGGTGTGAACCCTTTAAATCCAAAGTCCTCCATTGTATCGGGGGTTGGTTCCTACCCTCTAAAGCCTTAATAGTACTTCTCGAAACCTCAATTGAAAAACTTGAGGATGCTAGGACCCTGTAATGTTCAAGAAAGAAGAAGAAAATTATACGTCCTTTTTTTTTGCGTTTATTTATGCTTATAGCGTTAGCGCTATAAGTAACAATGATACAATAGAGCAATAAATGATAAGTAACGAGTGGAGAAGTTACCGCAGTGGTAACATTCCCAAATATTGGATGGTTAGTCACTCTCTTCACTGGAGAGGAGATCACGAGGCCACTGTCTTTTAAGGCGTCTTGTCGGATTATCAGGAAGAGTTTCTAGAAGAAAGATTTTTAGCTAGAGGATTTATATGAGTTTTCTGTATCTTGTTTTAGCAACTTGTGTGACAAAAGGAATGTTAAGGTCAGTGTGTATAGTCCAGGTTGGAGACATAAAAAGGAGCGTGTACAATAGTTCGAAGTATTTTAGATTGTAGAGATTCAATCCTTTGGAGATTGGATCGTTTGGTTGAACCCCACAGCTCTATTCCATACGCCCAGATGGGTTTCAAAATAGAAGTATAAATTAGTCTCTTGTTGTCCAGAGAGAGTTTTGATCTATCGTCTAAGTAGTCTTTTAAGTAGTCGATAGCGTCTATTTAGTTCTGTTCTTTTAAGTCTAGTGTGGGTTATTCCAAGAAAGTCTTCGGTTATAAGTAAAGCCCAAGGTAGCGGGCAACGTTTACTACTGGTAGAGGTGTTAGGTAATAGATGACTGGAGAAAGTGTAATGCGCCGAAGAGTGAAGGTGATATTTTAAGACATACCAGTCTTTGATCTGTAAAAGTCTTCCATCTTAAAAAAGAAATTTTCTGAGAGCAGGCAAACTAGTTGGCCTCGAATCTGGAAATCTCTGATACCACTTTAATATCCATTTTTCGAATCTCATCTCTGCATGCAGCTGCAATCTGCCAAATTACTTCATCTTGCAGTACAGTCGAACCTCGCTTAACGAGCATAATTCGTTCCAGAACCTTACTCGTTAAGCGAAATACTCGTTAAGCGAAACAATTTTTTTCATTTAAATTAAAATAAAAGGGGATAATTGGTTCCATGCAAAAAAAATATTGATAAAATTTTTTTTTGTAACATTTATTTCGAAAAAATTATATACATATGTACATATGATGTAATATAATATAAATTACATATATTAATTGAGATAAATATGTACATTCATAATTAATCCTTTTTAATTATAAATTTGTCCAATGTTCCTTGTTTCTGCCGTCGCTTCAAAATGTCTTCAAAATGTGACACAGCATTATGTTACCGACTTTGATCGTTCAACCCCTAGAACAATCTAGGCCTTTCTTCTCTGCCACAGATAGATACCGCCCTTTTGTTCACACAGTGGCGGCCTGTTACCGACTTTGGTCGCTTAACCCCTAGAACAATCTAGGCCTTTCTTCTCTGCCACAGATAGATACCGCCCTTTTGTTTATGCAGTGGCGGCCTGTTACTGACTTTGATCGTTCAACCCCTAGAACAATCTAAGCCTTTCTTCTCTGCCCAGGTCAACTTCGTTACAATATTTAAACACAAATGTCACTATATGGACTTTCCCTATACACCACTCATTCGGTGAAGTTCGGTTTCGACTGTATCAGTGCATTAGATACGTGGAGAATATGAAACGCATATGCGTAAACAGGAATGACTAATCGAAGAATGCGCAGTTTTCGATGAGTCAGCGAAAACTGCGCAGTCAGCGAAATGTCATTAGAAAACTATCGTTATGCGAAACATCGCTCGCTATAAGAATCAATTTGTTTTACTCGTTATGCGAATTACTCGTTAAGCGAGGTGCTCGTTATGCGAGGTTCCACTGTACTAGAATTCCTTACCACAATGTTTTAAAGAAGGTCCAAAAACTCCACCTCGATGTATTATTTAGTTTTGTCATTTTAAGGGATTCAACCACAGTTATAGTTAAAACCAAAACTAGTGACCTATTTTCGCTAAAACATTCTGGTTAAATGCAGATAAAATTACAAGTTTACTGGACAAGTTTTGAACTGGTAATAAATCGTTTTTAGCGAATTGTTATATAAATATATATGCGACATATACAGAAAAGCTCTTCCAGTTTGTAAAATTTATTGCATTCAATAAATTGTAATGGTAAAAGTTTTTATATTTATACAAACATTATTATAAATTTTCCATTGGTTTATATATTGAAGTAGAGGGCGCTGAAGGAATTTTATATTTATTAAAGTTTTAATTAGATTTAGAATATATATTATATTCACTTTTATGGATTAGATAACAAAACTAAAACGAAGCACACCAAAAATAACTTGTCATTTGCAAATAAAATTGCACAATAAATGATAATAATACAAAATTGTTAGTCCAGTTAGTGTGTGGATGACACCATCGTCTCTGATTGGACATGACGTTTCAACTCTAGATATAACAGACATATTGCACAGTTGAAACACTAACGACAACAGCAGAGTAGCGAAAAAAAAAATACAAAATGTCGGCAACAATATAATTGTTGGAGAAAGCTTTTTGTTCACCATTGGAGTTTTTAACAAAGCAGGTTTATTTTTATTATTAATAATTGCACAATACTTCAATTTGGATGTCTGTTGAATTGTTGCAATTTGGAAATATTGATTCTCTGTTTCAATTCATTAGGGGAAGGTGCGCATCGTGGAAATTGGATTTTCGCGAGGTTTTCTCTTGAACTGAATGAGAAAATAAAACGCTTGTATTTTTAACATAAACAGTTATTTGAACTTAACTATGATAGATACGTTCAATTTCGTTCTAAATATGTTTGGTCGGGGATTAGAGTAATAAATGGTTTTCTTAAGCAGGTTTAACTAAAAAAAGATATTACAGAGTATAAAACAGCAGATAATGTCCGCCTTAAACATTTTGAAATCTTGGGAGTCTTCTAAGACAAAATCTACAAATGGGTATGTTCATATTATTATACCAAGTTTAAAAATAATCATCGTTGCAGCTCGTTTATAATCAATTACAGTTAGGGTACGTTCACAACGGAGCTGTGAGCATAGATGATAGCAGAGATGATAGGAATGATGCATCAGCGCTTAAAGAAAAACATAATACATTCGAATGTGAGCGTGCACAACGAAGCTGCGACTAGTGACTCATACGCGCTGCTATAAACGAGCGTAGATGATAGAATTGAATTTTTCATTTTTCTGCTAGCTGAACTCCAGTATCGGAGCTTCAAAATGGACGTTCAAAAATTATTTAGTGCTGTCTTATTACTCATTATTTTTTATTATTTACTTTTAAACAATATTTTGTTTTTTAAATCGTGCTTACATTTATTTTCATGTGTATTTATTTGTTTTTTCTCAATAAAACCATTACTTACCTAAGAGTAATCACTAGTTTTTCTTCTATGGTTATAGGATTTCCATGACAATTTTTCCAAAGTTTTCTTAATTTTGACCTTATTTTTTCTAAAATATAGTCGAATGTGGGTGGACCCATCCTCACATATTCAAAAAAAACGATCCGGATAATTTCTAAGTTCCTTATATAAATGGTGAAATTCGCCCAAAGTACTTAGTATTTTATTTATGGGATGTACATGATATTTTCTAAAACGTTTTTTCTTTAAAATATACCATTTTGTTGCTGGAAAACATAAAAACTCTTCTTCACTACTCGACATGTTGCATGTATCACAGCTCCGTTGTGAACGAACCCTTAGAGTGTTCAGCTTTGTATACCTACTGTTTAAATAGGCGCCACGGTAGCCGAGCGGTTAAGAGACTAGACCCGCAATGCTTAGATGTATTGTTGGTTTAGTGGGTTCGATTCCTCAGTGTCTAGGCCTTGGATTTCATTTAATGGTTTAATTGTGGTTAAAACTTAATAGTAAAGTATGTTAGCTATTCGCCTCTGTCCGCGATTTGCTAATTTGCCAGTCGGATGTTAAAATACGCCTGAAAAAGTTTGCATTATTTAGTTTAAAAAAACAGATATTAAGAATAATGTTTAAACTTAAATAGATTTTTTTTTTTTTTAATTTTATTAAAATAAATAGAGGGAAATGTGAAAAAAAAGTTTTCCTATCTAAGAGGGAAATTCAAGAGAGAGAGGATATTTTAGAAAATAATTAGTAAGAGGAGAACTAAGTGTGGAGGGAGAAGGAAATAAGATTCATTAGAAGGACGAGGGTGCCAGGCTGTCTTTGTAGTACTATATAGTGCCCTTTGATCTTGCTGTTGATGGAGAAAATTTATCTAGTTTTACTACGAAGTTGATAAAATATCAAGAAGCGGATCTTGTCGTGTGGAAATTACTAAACCATCATTGCGCAGAAAGGAATAAATTTTTTTTTGAAAAGTTCTTTTACTTTAGTTAATAGTTCTTAGTAGTTTTAATGGCTATTTCTTGTTGTAATCAATATAATTGACGGGTCAAGGTCATTTCCTTTTTTTTTTTCGACGTCCATTCAAAGGCTTTCTTCCTCGAGTGCAAGTTATATGGCGAGGATACTCGTAAGCTTCCACAGTAAGCTCCTATCGCCCGCTTAAGTTATGATAAAGAAATGGCTAGATTCCCTCTAATGTTGCTCCCTTTTTTTTTTTTTGCGTATTGTACAATCCCTTAAGAAGGGTTAAATGTGTTCCTGGAGAGTTTGAAGTTCCTCTGTACTCAATGGGTTGCCTACTTCTTTTGAGGTTCACTCAAAAATGGTTTCTACACTTTTCTTTAATACAGCACCCATTTATACCTTTTGCTTAATTCATTTTTCTTGAACAAATTCGTTTTACGGTAGTTCTCAAGGACCGCTTGGGGGGGGGAAGGGTAGTCTTTCCTGTAAGGCTACATCCTCTTCTTCTTGTCACCTTTATTGTAAACAACGTAGCGCTTAAACACGTGAACCGATTATCATGAATTAGGTGTCATTCGACTCGGAATTTTATGTAGCTGTGCCTTCTGGTCTTTTGATGTCTTGACGCTGTACATTATTATAATAGATCGTGTTATAATATTCCTCATAAATTGAATATGTTGATTTTTTTCTTTGAAATATACAATATATGTATAAAAAGGATCTAAAACAAGAATAACAGTAAGTTAAAAGACTCTTGTATCTGTTTTAAAACATTATTCGAAAAGAACATCGTTCTACCTATATACTTCGAGAAATATTAGATCGGATGGGTAGACATCAAAGGTAAATTTTTGTAATATTGTTCCATTTTACGTATGTTGTTGTATTGGGTGTGGATAGAACTTTTGTATGTGTGTATTTACGAATGAATGCTTACGTGCTCGTAGCGATATTATTTGTCCTGTTATTCTGTTTTATTTGAATGTAAAAGTTCTTATCCTCTGATGATGCCACCTATATCTATCATGATACCCTGGACGAATATTAATATTTCAATATCAGTTTTAGACTACAGTTTAGTTTTATTAAAAAAGAAATTGTTTTTAAATTTATTATCGACAGGAATCAATCATTTTTAAAATATCGATGCATTGATTCGATTACCAAATTTTTTAATTAATAATTTATTAAAACGAATTTTCTCTTTTAACATTGGGTTTTAATGAATGAAAAAAGTTACTTTTTTTTTGTAAGGGAAGAAATACAATTTCATTCATTGGTTTTAGAGCCTAGCTTTGAAGGACAAAGGCACATTAAGGGCTTATACTTATTAACAACTATAATTTGTAATTCACTTTAAGTGTTCAGCCTTAAAAGGCTGGTGTACTCTTGGCCCTGACTCTTTCAAACTCTTAACCCTATTGTTTTGGTAGTCCGAAGATGACCTAGTCCAAAAACGTTTTAGAAGCTGTTTAATAAGAAATCTTTTAAAAACTGCAATAAGATTACATTTTCTGTACGAAGTATTAAAATAATTACAGCATTAAGAGAGAAACGTCTCTCCAGCGGCTGGCAGTGCACTGAGAAGACTTGAGAGCGCTGATCAATCTCAAATATTGGATATTGATGCGCTTAAATTTAAGAAAAACATGAGGAAAAATATGTAAAGAAAACAAAAAAGTATATCCAAGCTATCCACACCTACCTATCAGCTAAAAGAAAATCTGGCAAATAGGAATTCAATAATGAAAAGCTTGCCTGCCTTTCCATTTTCTTTACAGCACTTATGTTAAATAACAATTATTAACTATTTAATATTATTTACAATTTAGTAACTTCAGGCACATCTAAATTTTATTATATGTATATTTGAATATCTTGCAGGTACTTTAGGATTCTATCAGTAGTGCTCGGGTCATTGCCGAGAGCGCCCTCTATTCTCCCTGGTATGCGGTTTGCTATTTTTTTCCTATTGAACACGGGACAGTCCAGCATTATATGCTTCACTGTTAGAGGGACATTACAGGGAGCACAGGTTCGGCGCAGCATCTCTAGTCATTAAGTATCCATGGGTTAGTCGAGTGTGGCCGATCCTCAATCAAGCTAACACCACTTGTTCCCTTTTATTGCCTCTGTAGCTAGTGGCCCAGGGTGCGACGGTAACTTTAATTTCCCTCAGTTTGTTGCCAGTTACTGAGGTCCACTCATCCTGCCAACCCTGAAGGACTTTTATTTTGATCTCCCTGATCACATCAACCGGCAGATGTCTTTGGACCATAGACTTCATATTGGCTGCCGCCTTTGCTGCCATGTCAGCAGTTTCATTTCCCATTATTTGTGAGTGACCTGGTATCCAGACGAATATTACATTTGTCCCCTCTTGCCTCAAATTGTACAGCGATGCATGGATCTTCTATACAATTGGGTGTTTCGAGTACTATTATGTACTTATTGGAACAGTACGGTACCTGCTTGCAGCTTTACCTAGAACAGGGGTGTCAAACTCAATTACAACACGGGCCAATCGGTGCTACACAGACAAGATTCACGCGGGCCACATCACATTTACAAATTTTGTTTATTCTAATATTCTGAAGAGAGGATTCAGGAAAATGGATAGAATAATTAAAACACTGTATAATTGTATTTATAAAACGAAAATTATTCTTTTTTTTACCTCGAAACTTGGCCAGCGATTTCCTCGTACTAGTTTTGCTATATCTCTGGATTCAAAGACTGAGAACATGAGAATATATTTTGGGGAATTCCTACCTCTTTTTGTCTTTTAAAATCTCATCATTCTGGGAATGCCACTTAGAGTGGCAGACATATCGTTTCCAAACTTCGCCGGAACTGAGTCAGCATTCTTCCGCAGCGCAGGCCTCCAGGTAAAGGCACTGGGCCACATGTATACTCCGTCTTCAGTATGTTAAAGGTTAAAGGAGTACGGAAGTGGCCCGATCTCCCCTAGGCGCTATTTTCTTCATAACAATTTTTTTTTTTTTTTCCATTTCGTTTCAGAACATTGTGGGCCACAAAAAAAATACCTGCGGGGGCCGCATGCGGCCTGTATTTTCACGGACAATTTCCTTTTATAACAGTTTCCTTCCAGTGAATACACGTCGTTCTTGTTTTGATCGATTTTCTTGTATATATTAATTTTAATTAGAAACAATTAAATATTGATAATAATTTAAAAAAAAACATTGAAAAACAAGAATGAAATAAAGTTAAATTGGCGCCAGACTATAGGAAAAGTATTTTTCACTATGAAATTTCACTCTCATTTCTTTTTCCAATTAAATTTTCTTATAATTTTTCCTCCCCTCTCCTTATTTTCTTCTTCATTTTCCCTTCCATTGGTCGTCATGCTACAGCCGATGGTGCTTTAACCAACCTTCTGTCTCACTTGGTTTTACTCTTTCTTAACTCGCCTACCTTGTTATCCTTTGGAAAATTACCACCACAACCCCCCCCCCCACCCCCCAGAGGTTTTCCGAACTAATATAAAGACAAAGTTGGAAAATTGGAACTTTTTAATTAATGAAGAACTTTAATTTCTTTTCCCCCTTTTTTCTTTTTGAAACTCCTTCCACCCGGACTTAGTCATTGCCACACCACTCACGCCCTTCCTATTTTCTGTAAAGAAGAGTTAGATCCGTTTTGAATACATCCACGGGGGGGGGCCCGCTCCGAGCTGATGATGAACTTGGGCTCTAGATCCATGGAAAATTGAAAATATAATTCACCCATTGGATTTGGTTAAGAAGAAAAAAAAAAAATTCATTTATTTTTTCTTTCTATTTTTCCAATATGAAAGTGTATTTTTTTCCATTTAAGAAGGCTTTCAAGTGTATGTACTCCAGGTCCCAGGGATTTACCAGGTATTGTTGGAATATTAATAGTATTTGCAAAGATAAGGAAAGAGATATTAGGATTCTTTCTTCATCTCCTTCTACTTCATTCTCTGGGTTTCTTTAAGGGATTTTATTTTTCTTATGAAAAGGGTAAATTATCCCTTAGTTTATCCAGATTATCCCCACAGTCTTATTCCACTGCCATAAGGGATTATCTAAAAAAAAAAAAAAAACCTTTGAGTCCCCCGTAACAATATTCTGTTCTTTGCACAATTTAATGTATTACTGCATTTATTTTAATTCAAGCTTAATTTGAAGGAAAATGCTGCCTTTAAAATTTTCTTAAGATTTTATTTTTTTTTGGAAAATGAAACGCATAAATGTTGGAAAATAGAAAATATTTAAATTATTATGATTTTCACGAAAGAGAGAAGGATGTCAAAAGAATGCTGTTTCCTGTCGCTGGAAGTGGATTATTTGAATCTGGGACTGGAGAGGTCGCAAATCAGTAGTTTGATTAAAGTGAGGGCTGAAGCTCTCACTATAGTTGGGATAAGTTAGGAGAAATTACAATACAATTGCTCGATGTGTGACCTTAGGGAAGCCGAGGATGTTTTCCACTTCTTGGGACGTTTGTGGAATTCTTAAAATTATAAGATTTTTAGGTTCTTTAGTGCACAGTCCTTATCGCTAGATGAAATGTTGAGGTATTTGAATGGTGCAAATTGGGTGGTGTTGGCTGGCTTTATAAGAGACGCTCTAGCCTATCGTTCCTTTTTGTTGGTTAGCCAATTCAATCACTAATTGGTGGATAGATTAATGATGGCGTAAAATAGAAATATAATTTTTAAAGGGAAAAGTTCAATTAATTTTTTTATTAATTACATATTGTTTTTTTATTAATTACATTTTTTATTGAACAGTTTTCAGTTAAATGTAAAAGATATATGTACTTTCCATACTTGCAATTTAGCACTCCTGCCAGACAGCCAATGGCTAACACCACGACCACGTTTCAAGTCAGAAAACAAACGTTTTATTGTGGTTTCTGACGGAGCAGAGTCCCCATAACACTTTTCAAGCCATTGCTTCTTCGCTTGAACGGTATTTTTTCTCCCCATCAAGAAGCAGTGTAAAAATTAAAACACGAAATTGTTTTTGATCCATTGTTTTGAAAATAACAAAAGTAGCGTAACTCTTAGCACAATAACTCACAAACTAATGTATAGAATATCATGAAATTTTAACAGCTGCCTTTTGAAGGTTATAGTACTAACTGAAAAAGAGGTGAATGCAATACAACTAGCGCCATCTATGTCTTAGGCCCAGGACTTTTCAGCCCATGTGTTATGTCAGCTATTACTTTTGTAAAATGTTTTCTTTGTGAATTATCTATGGTTTAAAATCAAAGTTTATCTATCTATCTAAGAATGCTATTTCTTTGGAGGATTCTCACGTGTTTGCCTTATGTGACAGCCGACATTTTCGGCTGAAAAGGAAGTTCTGGGCGCTGAGCCATGACTGAGGAAGGCTAGCGAGCTTCTAAGACCAACACTTTGGTCCCTGCTTCGTCTAAAGCAGTGGTTCTTAACCTTTTCATAGAAGCGGAACACAATTATATGTATGTATTTTTCTCGCGGAACACAATTATACGTATTTATTTTTCTCGCAGGACACTAACATTAAATAATTTGAAATTCGGTATTTAGCAAGAACTATAGTTTATAATTGAGAAAAACAAAGTGTCCAAGAGAACAAAATTTCATACCAATACGTGGTTCACAGTGGGAGATATAAAACGGCCATAATTTTACAGAATTTCATGACCCAAAAAATTTTCAACCCTTTATATCTTCTACATTTATAGATCTGTGCACAAAATAACTATAGTTTATAATTGAGAAAAACAAAGTGTATAAGAGAACAAAATCCAATACCAATACTTGGTTCACAGTGGGAGATATAGAACGGCCATAATTTTACAGAATTTTATGACCCAAAAAATTTTCAACCCTTTATATCTTCTACCTTTTTAGATCTGTGCACAAAATAACTATAGTTTATAATTGAAAAAAACAAAGTGTACAAGTGAACAAAATTCCACATCAATACGTGGTTCACAGTGGGAGATATAGAACGGCCATAATTTTACAGAATTTCATGACCCAAAAAATTTTCAACCCTTTATATCTTCTACATTTATAGATCTGTGCACAAAATAACTATAGTTTATAATTGAGAAAAACGAAGTGTACAAGAGAACAAAATTCCATATCACTGTGGTTCACAGTGGGAGATATATATTGAATCCTGTGGATGGCTACTACGTGGAGAAGGCTGCTGGGGAAAAGTCGAATTAGGGCACTTTTTTTGTGAGGAGCTGGGGGCTTCCTCTAAAGCAGTGTATTAACTCATCATTTATTTAATATGAACAAGATTAAATAAGTAACTGAAATTAATTTTATTGTAATTATTTTCTAATCGTCTAATTCTGATGACAATTGGTATCCTACGGTTAAGACGTAAACCTACGGTTAAATGTTTCAATTAATTTCACCATATCCAAAAGTTCAATACCTCTTCAGCTATACCAATGAAGATAATCAGCTTTAATGTAGAGTTATAGCGATAATTCGAAATTGCTTATGTTAATCAAATATTGAAAGGCGTCTTAACGCCTCTACGCTCTCAGCGTATCAATATGTATATCGCTCAATCAATGCGCGATAATTAATTATGAAACCCGTCAAAATAATGGCTTGTAATTACGTCTAATTAATTCTATAATTGTGGGTGCATTTAGTTTCACACTAGACGCAATCTGAAATTGCAGAAATCTTTTTCTTTTTTCTTTTTTTTTTAAAGAAAACTTTTTGTTTTACAATTTTCTGGAATATTCGAGTAGTTTACGCAAATTATAGAAGTTAAAGATTTCATCTAAGTTTGCGGAAAAAATCTAGGAAGCTTTTCTCTACTTTTATTCCCTCTCCTTGTTTCAGTTTCTCTTACCCCCACAAGTGGTGGCTCCAAGGGGGCGTCTCGTTAAGCCCCAACTCGATTTTCACCTGTTAAGCTGTGAGACTAGGGGAGAGAGAGATCTCTCTCTTTTAAGGAAGGCGTTATCCTTGCGGGCGCCATATAGCCGAAGCTATCAGATACGAGATCCCTAGCCAGCCTCAAATAGAAAAATACCCTTAAGGGTGCCTCTGGCGGGATAGCTCACTGGTGAGAGGAGGGAGGATCCTGGAGACAATCTCCCGGGACGATTGGGAGTAAAAATAAAATTCTCTCTGGTGCTTACTGAACAAGCAACAGAATACCTTTACTTAAGAAAAGCTTGATATAAATTACACTAAATACAAAATAATAATAAGGAAAATATAAGACTCACAGACGATAACACAGGCACTCGCCAGGCCGAGCGTACTTACGGTAGAGAATGATTCTTTCATATTTTTTTTTGGAATGTTAGCTGTAAATAGCACATCGGTCTCTTGCAGTTCAAAGGTCAAATTTATATTATGCAGCAGCTCCTGCCATCTATGACTATTTTTCGGTTACAAAGCTCAACAGTCCTGACTAAAGTCGTGATAACCAATCCCTTCGTAGGTCTAGATCAACAAACAAACGAAAGGCGAAGGTCTATTCTGGTCAGTTTCGGCTAGAGTAGGGTGAAAACTGGCAGCCTCTGGTTAAAAACACAGTAATGTTCTAATTTTTTCAGGCGGGCTTTTATTTGTTACATGGACGGAAAATAGTGCCTATACTATACGCAGTGTTCCCAGCAGGTCACCCATCCAGGTACTAGCCACGCCCGTTGTTGCTTAACTTCCGGTGATCGGACGAGAACCGGTGTATTCAATATGGTATCTTGTACAAGTTAGATTATCTACCGCGAATGGGACGGTAGGACATACACTTCTACAGCCATGGTGAAGGCGGCTTCCTAGGGGAGGGAACCTCAAAATCAATGCTACCGGTCCCCCAGGGATGGGTCCAACAAATGATTCGGGTTTTTTGAACGAAATAATTTCCAGCACTTTTTTTTTGGATTTAAATCGGAAGTAGGTGAAGGTCAAGTAGATGTTTCACATCGGACATCTAATATTTTCAAATAAAATAGAGTAAAAATATATAATTGTAATTTTCTCGAATAATTAATATACGTTCTGATTTTAGAATGACACATAAATACAGCTTTCTTGAATGTACCGTCCAAAGTGTGTTTGTTCCGTTAAAGGTCAAATGTATGCGAGATTGGAACAGCTAAGGGTTAGGTGGGAAAGTGAATCGAAGCAAATAGTGGTGGTAAGTTTGGATGAAATACAAACTGTGGAAGAAGAAGGGTTATGACGCGGTCTTCGATCGACCCAGATGTGACGTCACATCTACCCAGCCTAATTATAGTCACTGACTCACATCGGTCATGACTAATGGAAATAGCTGTTTGAAAGAGAGAGAGGGGAGAGGTTGCTTCGGGAAAATTCTGTTATAAAAGTGGTAGCCATATTTTCTGTCCATTCCTGTTGTCATGGAACGTTTCCCCCATGGCTTTTTGCAATTACTTTAACCTGTCATCATGCTTGTCCCCGAAATACTCTGTAGGGAGTGTGGATCAGCATTAGGAAACACGATATTTGGTTGTAAATAAAGCTATGCTGCATAAATTATTAAAATCTTTAAAAGAAACAGCTTACTGTTGACAGCGGAGACGTTACGATCGGTTCAAAGTTATGGGATTTTGAGTTTTCCTCCATTTTGAGTTCACTCCCACCACAGTCTTTTCCTTCAATGATCAGAACTTAATGAAAATGTTTTGTTAAGGGTTAAAGTCATGATATTGCACCAAACCAAAGAAGATAGTTAGAGGGAGACCAGATTTTTTGAGCCAGATTCCTGTCTAAATGCTTGCTTCCCAAAGACGGATGTGTGGGGCTAATTGGGCGGTTGCTGAACCTCTCACAAGGACGTGTACGTGGCAAAGGCGGTAATGCGAAGGGATAAATTATTTTAGGATCCAACAGATAATTTAAGATCTCTGCTAGTCAAGGCAAGTATAGATGGCCATGTTTCTCGACTGCGACCATGCTGTGTGGATAGGCTGGACTTGACAATAGAAGAAAAATGGAGGTTGACATCCTTGTTGATAGGGTTGCAATTGATTTTATGTAAAAGGATATTATCTAGCACTTTCGAGATCAGGAGAGATATTCCGCAAAAACTACTGATGGGAAAAATCTGGAGTTCGTAAAATAAGAAGAGATTTCTCCCGTTCTAAGAGCCGAACGCTGGATTCAAACTCAGAATGTAGAACGCTGACCATTCTTGAAACTAAGAACATCATAGAATCTCAACTTTTATTGATTGATAAGAGCTCGAAACCCATATAAAAGCAAAAAATTTCTGGTAAAATACGTATTTCAAAAAATGTAACATCCATTTATACGGATAAATAGTCCAAGGAATTTTAATGGATTTACAGATCTGATAATTGCGGCTCACTTCCGGTGTACGATTTTCGGCTAAAAGCTTCGTGATACGTACTTCTATCATTTTCATCATCAGCTACATTTTGATGATTTCTAGGAATCATCTTCGAGACTCTTAAGTCATCTTTCTCGGGTTTTGGACTGCTAATTTCATATTTCCAAGTTAGAGGCTGTATCTTTATTTAAACCCTCTGTCCCTTCTTAGCTTTTTTCACATATCCTTCGTCCAGCTACTGATGATTCGTTCTTCTTCTTTGGAAGCCATTTTCATGAACTGTACTGCCATAGATTCTTCGATTTAAACTTCCTTTTGCAATATAGTTTTCGTATCATGTGTCTCAGATCTTCCGGATCGCTTCTAGGGCTTCCATTCTATCACATTCTTGGGTACACTACCGAAAGGAATACTGGCGAAAAGGCACCCAAGCAATACTGTTTCAGTTCTAGAGAAGAAGCAATTGAGATCTTCTACTCTATTTGATGATTTGATTAGAGCAGCTATTTTACTATATTACTCCGTTAATGGTACGTAGATGATTTATTGAGCGGTTGAATGCTAGGAGATACTCGTAATAAGATTTGTTTGGTTCAAGAAATGTTTTAATTTAAATCCCAAGTATCTGATATTATTTCAAGTAGTTACCTATTTACCAATACACATCAAAAAGTTACATCATCGCCTTGTGTTTCCATGGTGAATTATTAATTTACAGTGGCGCGCTAGGTGGCTTTGTTAGTACTACTAAAACGTACGTACAACATGTATCCGTATGTAGTATTGTGAACCCAGCTGTATTTAGAGAGAGCAACAGGTTCTGCACAGAATATATTTACTCGTAAGAAGTCAAGTTTACTTCAAAGACTAAACCGCTTTACAATTAAAACTGTACTTATTTATCTTTTATTCAAATTTTTTCAAATCAAATCTAATCAAATGAATGCATTAGTTTAATTGAATACTTATCTTTTTTCCCAACTGCTTCATAAATTCCTTTGGTAAATGTAAAGAATAGTTACCCGGAGGTGTGGCCTAATTCGAAGTGATTCTGATTCGCTGTTACTATATAACCCGCCATATTCAAATATAAATATAAAACTATTTCTTTATTTTATATTTACATTTAAATCTGGCGGGTTATATGGTAACAGCGAATCAGAATCACTTCGATTTATTTATTTAAGATTGATAATTTTATTTAAACCCCCCTTTATGTGGGGGCTTTGCCCCCACACCCCCTGATTTATTTATTTCTTAATGGGGGGCTTCGCCCCCTACACCCCCCTCCTAACCTACCTAATCACCCACAATTTTTTAATTTGAGTCACAAGATTCATTACAATAATTACAAAGAACAACACAAAAGAAACTTACCTTATTCTGTGGAGTCCTTTTCCTGAGGAGGGTATACTTGGCGGACTCCCTCCAGAACATCCAAACCAACATCCATACAAAATTTTAAAACATTCATTACTCCATCCTCACTCACACTACATTCATGCTTTAATTTTTAAAAAAAAAAACTGCAAATTTAAAACGCTCATGCTCATAAAGTTACAAAAAAAAAAGGCACCTCAAATCACAAACAGAGCACTCGCGGGAACTGATAATACATTAAAAAGGAAGCAGTTGCTATGCAGTAAGTGTACTGCGCATGCGCGCGAAACATAAGAGGTAAGAAATTCAAACAAATTATATACAGTACATTGGCGGGAAGTAGTTTAAAAACTCAACGGTGTGCTGTACTGCGCATGCCCTAAAAATAATCAGGCCACACCTCCGGGTAACTATTCTTTACATTAGCCATTCCTTTAAACAGCAGTTAAGTTACGTACTAGTCGTAATTCTTTGAATTAAATCCATTTTATGGCTACATTTATGGATTTGCCAAACATTTTTTTTTACCAGATTTCACCGGATGTACAAATCTTTAAATCTTTTTTTGAGTCTGGAAAAAATTACGCAAAATTACGAAAAAAATCTACTCGACCGGAAATTAGTGATCAAAATTCAATCGGATAAAACGGAAAGAATTTTTATTTTTTTTTTATTTATTTATTTGCAGTAGAGCTTTACTCCGAAATATAGAATTGTCTCTTTGGTGATGGTATTTCTTGTTGGTTTGGATTTCTTTGCTACTCTATTTTTCACTACAGCAATCTGCTCGGGTGAAGTTAATAAAGTGGCAACAGACTTGGCTCGATTTCTCGCAGAGACAAAAGTTTTGGGTGTGGGGTTAATACGATCTCAAATTTTCTTCAGTATAATTTCCGCGGTTAGTGTTCTGTCTTTTATGCTGAGTTGGCATTTTTCTACAGTGAATTGGAAACTGAGCCAAACTATAACAAAAAAAGAAAGTGAAAATAATTGGCCATCTATCCCTACTGTTTGATGGCCATCTATCCCGAATGCTAGAGAGAGAGATGGCCAACATGATAAACATAACTCAACGCGTACTTTTTGACAGTTTTAGAGAATAGGATTCATTAATGTACAGTCGACTCTCGATAAATCGAAATCCAAGGGACTACAAGAAAAATTCGAATTATCGAGACTTCGAATTATCAAGAAGGGAAAAAAAAATTCGAATTATTAAGAGTTATTATTATGTATATATGTATGTACATAGGTATATTGAAAATACGTATGAGCTTACCTAAGTTTTAGACATATACAGCCTCGAGTAAAAAAGTAAAAATTAATGAAAACGACAAAAAAGAACCAAAAAATTACATATGTATTAACATTTCAATAAATAATAATATACATATGTACCTAATTAAAAAAATGAACAGTTTATTGTTACAATGTGGCTTAGAATTTGTCAAGTGACTTAGAGTTGTAGAAAGCGTTGATGGTGGAATATTGAAAGTTTTGGCGATATCTTCTTTTTTTCGAACCACTTTTCACGGCCGCGATAATTTTTCTTTTTGTGGGACACAGTAAGGGAGACGTACTTCCCATCGTGACAAACTAAGAAAGAGAATTGGAAAGTTAAACTGGGCTGGAAGGAGGGAAACATTACGCAGGAAATGAACAATAAGCGGAAAATGAGAAGTAAACATTACTAGGGAAAATTCGAATTATAAAGAGGGGAAGGTGGCCTCGTTCGAATTATAGAGCCTTCTCTCCCCCTGTTGTTAAGAAAAGAAGTTCGAATAATCGAGCGTATCTAAATACACTGCATTTTTTCGATTTACCGAAGTTAACAGCTGTAGAGTTCGAATGATCGAAAAATTCGAATTATCGAGTTTCGAATTATCGAGAGTCCACTGTATATTGTATTTACCTAATATGTAGAAAACAACACTAAATTTTGATACATACATTCGCTGCAGCACGCAATATGCAACTATCATAAAATTTTTTGTTGAGACGATAATGTTTTTATTCTCTGAGTTAATTAATAACGCTTTGACGCAGAACAAAATGAACTCACTGTAGTCAGACATGAAGGTTCATCACTGGAGAGTTCACGCAGCGCCGTCGGACGACATTTCGGTTAAATTTCGGCTGTTGGCCATCACTCCTGATTGGCCATCTCACCCGACTTTATCCTATAGCTCTCACAAAATTTCTGTCAACTTTCTAAATACTTCACATAGATCTGAATAATTAATTTTGACGACTTTTTTCGCTGTTATAATTGATTTTCGTATAAATTTCCAGGAGACATAATACCCAAATTGACCATAAAATGAATCAATTTATAAGTTATTAAAAGGAGGAAGTAGGTAATTAACAACAGAAGATCTAGAAACCATCATTCCGCCCAAAGAAAACTGTTTCCCCCCCAAGAAAGAGGTTATTTTGGAAGGAATTACTTGATTTAAGTAGAATGTACTATATAAAGCTGGTCCATTAAGTGCTAGAAGAAGTGCGGGTGGCTAGCCTGTTAAGTGAACTGTTAGTTCTGTTTACAATACTATCCGCTTCACCACGCCTTTTAACTCTTTTACGGTCTTCCGCAATGCTCATCAAACTAAGATATTACGTCTCTTATTATTAATTACAGCTTTCAAAAAAAAGAAAAAAAAAAGAAAAACTTCTTAACTTCTGCTCTTCTTAAAGAGAAACTTTAAATCGCTTTTTACGCAATCCACAAGAGGAGGAAATATTTTAATATTTACATTTTTAGATCAAGAAAATTACTTACTAACTTTGTCCATCAATTTCCCCGATGGAAAATGCACGATATGCGGATCCTCTGTTAGCGTAAACATTTTTACAGGAAGCCCTATATGTTCCCGCTCCGTTTCCGCTCAGCTGTTTCTGGTACTCCAATTTTAGTCACAATCCATAATTCAGGAAGTTCTCTATTCCTTGGATTATTATAGGGCGTTTTGATCCACTTTCTTTCTAAGTTCTGACGAGAATGCATCATCTAAACTTCCCCCACCTTTTGATTTGCTTTCCAATTAAGGGGGGGTTATTCAATCTTAAAGTAACCTTAGCATCAGCTGCTTTCATAACGCCATCTTCGTTAAAGTTTTAGTGCATGTTTTGATCTATATAATTAGGTAAGTTTAACTTGCAAGTATGTATTTCCTAAATTAATACATCGTTAGTGTAAATATATTTTACTCATATTTATAGACATATATAAATATATAAATGTTTAAGCTTTCATGTGAAGCGATATATTAACAACTTAATTTCGGGTGTTTTGAATTATGAAACCTTTTTAGCTGCCATTATCTCATAAACTAACCTATTAGATCTGGGTTGTTGCAAAAAAAATTACAGTTATAAAGGAGGATTTGCCCTATATTTTAAAGAAAATTTAGGAATTTTATCTTTTATAGAAAAAGAGAAAAAAATTGTCAAAGTTGGGTGTTTTTCAACGTTACAGCTTTTTCGTGCAGTTTTTGACGATCAACCCTTATACAACTGCCCTATCTGGACAGTTTTAATATCGTTAAAAATTAATCTTTTACACTTTGATAGGAACTAAAATTGTTTTATCACACTGTTAAAGGTTTCATTATGATCTGATGAATATAGAGCAAAATATTGATACTTAAATTTTGGGCCTCTTTTGAACCAAGTAGTTTAACCTGCAATGATCTCCTAAACTAGATTATTGTTCGTTTATATTTTATTCGTATATGGATACTGATATATCATGTTAATCTTCAATTTTTCTTAATGATCTATGATGATTACGAAGCGAGATAATTTAAACATAAATTTAGAACGTGTTATAAACTGTGTAATGATTTAGGAGAGAGATGTTGGTTGTAGATGTTGATTGATAAATAACACTTTTAGTATCGGTATAAGATATTATATTTGTATGTGACTGACTGCCAAGGACTGTATACTTTACACAAGAACCGAACAGACTGACTGACGTGGCTAAACGATGTGTACAACTGAAGTGTAAGAATTTGAGCAGAAACTTCGAACTGAATATGTAACGCAATATCAATATGATCTATCACTGAATTGAATCGATGTAGGGGTAGTGAACCCCCCACAACTCATCCACCCTAGCGTAGGGGTAGTGAAACCCCACCACTCATCCACTCTAGCCAGAGGGAGGGGTTCAGCCCCCTTGGCACACAGAGAAGGGAGGCTCGACGAAGGTATATAAGAACAAGAGGATATTCAACTGGGATTCAATTCAGTGATAGATCATATTGATATTGCGTTACATATTCAGTTCGAAGTTTCTGCTCAAAGTCTTACACTTCAGTTGTACACATCGTTTAGCCACGTCAGTCAGTCTGTTCGGTTCTTGTGTAAAGTATACAGTCCTTGGCAGTCAGTCACATACAAATATAATATCTTATACCGATACTAAAAGTGTTATTTATCAATCAACATCTACAACCAACAACTCTCTCCTCAACCATTACAACTGTAAAAACTTAAAACTAATCAAAGTGGTGCAAGATTGATCTATCCCTACGTAGAAAGCGCTGCGATCTATAAAACTCTGAGATTCCATAATTTTGTATATTCTACATATGTAAATTTAGACAGATTTTGTGGGTGTACGTTTTTCACATAATTCTTCCCCCCATTATGCGAAACTTTAAGAACATAAGTGATGATGCTATTAAGTAGAAAAAAGTCAAAATAATTAAGTGCAGCAGAAAAAGAAAGAAAGACAGAGTAAAAAATATATATATATTAGAAGGAAATGATAAATCAGTGGTGGAGGTGCTGTTAAGGACGGAAGTACTACCTATGGTCTTTCAAGCTGCGAAGGAAATGTAGCGTAATGGATGTACGACTTACAGGCAATTTCGCAACGTCTCCTTTCTAAATAGATTTCTCTTTTTTTTGCCTTCTTCCTTCTATCTATTTTCTTTACTTCTACTTGAACCTCTTCCATTCTATTGCAAGTAAAGCTGTATAGTTGGAGACCTGGCGCTCCAATCAAAAGCCAGCGTTACAACAGTCTGAAGATGACATTGGAATGAGTGGGAAGTAAGGGAGCTAGAGGGGAGTGTTAGTGAGATTGCGTGGAGGGGAGAGGATGTAGACAGTACCAAGTGATGCTGGAAGTAGGTAGTACAGGAGCTGGAACCTCGTTGTGTGTAATTGCCCCAAGGGGAGTCCTTCCTCTTGCCTGCTCCAGTGTATAGTAGGAGCAAGAAGGGATTAAATTGGGTGTACTCCTAGCTGTATTCCATTGCCCTGGTAGACTCCCCAGTTATTTCCTTGCTCTACTCTCCTCCAAAAGGACAACCTTCTCTCTCTCTCTCTCGCTCACTTCGTGTTTGCTATCTTCACTACGGTGAACGCCAACACTGGAAAACGAGAGAAAACGCCAAATCACAAACCATCCTTGAACTCTTCCTTGGGCCCATCCCCCCAAAAAGGGCAAACCTGTACCCTAAATTTTTAAGATAATCATCTTGGGTAAAGGCAAGTTTCTTCCATGTTCTTGTCTTTATGCGTGGGTTTTGTAATGCTTTAAATTTACCTCTTTTTTTTTTACTATTTTTCTTCCCTCTCACTCTCCCCCTCCCACAAACTCACTTTCTCTTACTTCTATTAAGAGGTGGTACAGCAATCATGTCCAGTTTTCTTTTAAAATTGAGATCTTGAGAGATTTCTTCTTAAGTACCAAGTAAGCGTAATGAAAATTTTCAAATTTGCAGACGACTAGCTGACACTTAACTGATAGTTGTGCGGGTGGTTTTTTTTGGGGGGGGGGGGCGCATCGACTAGAATTAATCGTACGAAATTGCAGTCGTGCGAATAGTTTTGATTTTACCAGCATCCGTTTAAGATTGCAACGCTTTTGTTTTAATGGATCCTGAGAATACGATAAATAAACGATTACCTAAATGTTATTTCTTTATTCTCTCCAGCGGAAATACGTCATAACATCCTAATTTGGCCCGTTAGGGATTCATTTTATTTTCAGGACAAGACGTGAGCAATAAATTTGAGAGTCTTTATTTATGTAGTGAATTCCGTGGGGGGGGGGGAGAGAGAGAGAGAGAGAGAGAGAGATGAAGTCGTTAAAAGAGAAAAACCGGGTAAACTGTGGACGGGATTTTTTACGCCCTGATTTATTTTAAATTTGATACCATAGTCAGACCTGCCTTTTTTTAACCTGGAAACAACTCGCGGTAACCTTATTCAAGGTTTCCTTTTGGAGGGGGGGTTAGTTTGAATTTTTAACCAAGTTTTCAAGCGCTTTAGATAAAATGAGAGGAAAATGTATTAATATTTTATTAAGTTCTAAATTGATAGACTTAAAATTTTCCTTCCAAGTTTATAATTTTATTTGTTCTTTTAAAAATCAAATATTTTAATTTATTAATTCTTTCCACGATGATTTAAATGGAGCAGAGAGGGATGTCCTCCCAAGAACTGAAGCTGGAACACAAAAGGCGACCAGTGAATTCGTCAAAGAAGTTGCGACTGTAAAGTACAAATAGATAGCTGTGGAAATAGAATTCATTCATAATCTATCCTCTTCTAGCGCCTAGACAGTGATAAGGCCTTACATAATCTTCTCCATTCACTCCTATCCCTGGCAAGCTTCTTCCTCTTCCTCCATTCTACACCCTTCTCCAACAGGTTCTCCCATGTCCTTCGATGGCGACCGCGTCATCTTCTTCCTTCTGTACGTTTACTTATTCGTATACTACCCTAGAAATTCTATTTTCTGCCATTCTCATTACGCGACCGAACCATCCTTTTAATAATCTCCATGGCCGGTTCAATGTCCAGGTCACTGTTTACATTCCTGGATTCTATCTCTTTTCGTTTTCCCTAAAATCTTTCTCAAAAATAGCGCATTTCCATCGCTTGGAGTTGGCTCCGATGTCTTCTCTTAGTTAGAGTCCAGGTATTCACTAGAGTAAGATAGAATCGGTAGGAAAACAGTTTTAAAAACAGCGACTTTGGATCGCGCAGACACTTCTTTCTTTCCTATAAAACTCTTTCTGGTGCCGTGGCGAAAAAAAAAAACCTTCCTGCCGCATCTATTCTTTCGCTTATCTCTTCGTCGGAAATAGAATAAGGACTAAAATTCACGAATTAGGCAGTTGCAATTAGTTGTATTTTTGACTGAAAGTGTATGGGTGAAAGTGAGGCGGAAAAGTTCGAAGCATTTCTTCAGGGAACCACGCGAATCTCTCAGTCTAACAACCCAAATTGATCTGTAGATTGTTTACTCTCAGTCTTTGTTATCTACTCAGCCTTTTTGGCTCGCCTTGCTCACGTTTTCTGTATTTATAAATAAGGTGGAATATATTTATTGTTTTCCAGACGCTACTAATGAGACACCAAAAGGTGGGCGAGAGTTTCCCTAATTTCTTATCCAAATACTTGAGCATGCAGGTCCGTAACTAGAATTAGTGACGGGACCTTTTTGAATTACTGAGAAAATTCTGTCGAAAATTCCATGATTATAATTGTTCCGATTTCAAGCTTAGGTTTTGCTCTACGTTCAGTATTGACGGATTCAGATGTTGCCTTCACTCAATCATCCCCGTTCTCTTTACGAGCTTACTCGCAGAAGCACATCTGCCTCTGATCATCATCTTGAATTTTTGCCTTTTTCTCTGCTTCAATTCAAGTTTTATGTGTTACAATAGGCTAAATAATAACGTAAAAACTATTAATATTTCGTTCATTCTTTTTGGTGACTGATTCATAGTTTCAATGGGATTGAAAAAATAACTGCCATTACAGTCGAGTAAGATTTATTTTGCCGAGCTTTCGACCTAGGGACTAGGTCATCTTCATATGTTCCACAGCCCTGAAGATGACCTAGTCTCTAGGTCGAAAGCTCGGCAAAATAAATCTTACTCGACTGAAATGGCAGTTATTTTTTCAATTCCTATTAATATTTCTATTTTACAACAACTATGAACATTTTAATGGCATTGTATTACTTCATAAAGTTTCCAGTCTGTCTGACCGGAAATAATTACTGACAACTAGTGCCTAGCCTAGACTAATTTCAGACTTTTATCTTAAGACTTCTCTTGGCGTATTGGGGCTTGTCTTTGACACAATAATTCACCCAATAATAAGGGTTAGCGTATATAGGATTCCCACGTGGAGATCCAAATGGTGTTCAAATCCAGGCTACTGGTCCTTAGATTAGCTCTTCCTAGGAGCTTCTTTATAACTCACTGTCCGGTGTTGGACCTGTAACGGGAGAACCGGCGGCCGGTAGTGCAATGAAAAAAAACCTCTGGAAGTCACTAATCTCAGATGTTTGAATCATTAAATAATAAAATAAGGTTTTGGTGGTTGAAATAAGACAAATGACGTTGTTCTCATTTCCTGTAGAAAGTCCTTCGGGCATTATTTTTTGGTAGCTTATCTATAAATTTGAAAGTTTGTCCATATCCCTGTAAAACTGAAATTTGGGAGCGACTGAATTCTGTATTAACAAAACTAAGCAAATGATATATTGGCAAATTAAAACTTAAACAGAATCTAGTATTTTATGGTGATTTCTTTATAACTGGTGAGAACTTCTGGAAATGTTATTAAAGTTTTAAGGTTTGATGGAAGTGTAGAAGTGGGGAGAGAGCATGCCAAAGAGGGCGGTTCAGTCAAGAAGATGATAATCTTGATTCCCCCTCCCTAGGGGAAGTCTCCAGAGGGGACCTTACATAACTCCAAGGAAACATAACAAATGCAAACATTTGAACTGTTTAGAAAGGGACATGTTTGGGAAGTTGTTAGAAGCAACATGAGCCTTAAGTTAGGACATGAGTTAATCATGTAAGCAAGGGAATGGGGAGATGTGATGGTGAGTTTGGAGGGGTGAGTAAGTGTGAGTAAATTATTTGCATATCTACAACTTTCTCAGTTCTAGTTAGCTAATACTGCAAAATGCGGACACAACCTAGACATTGTGAAGTTTCCAGGGGGATGTTGCCGTCGGGTCCATGGGTTACCCACTTTACTTCAATGATGTGTTGCTCTAGAGAGAGAGAGACAGAGAGAAAATTTTCTTGTAATCAAGATGAGAAACAGAGAGATCATCTGACTCGCTCACACATTCACAAGAGGATGAAGTAAGCTTTAATTTTGCGGTAGCGAACCGAAAGATACTCAACGGCCCCAAACTCTAAGGACTAACTTCTTTACTATGCTGAAGAACCCGCTGCCAACGCACTGGAACTAAAAGAAGTGCAAACTTCTAATTTATTCCAATAAACCCTGAGCACTTCTCAAAACTTCTCTAATGTTGACTACGGCCAAGTTTGAACTTCATCTTCATCTTCTGTGTTGTAGCTTTAGTGGTGGTGGGGGGGGGGGTTCTTGTTCAAAGCATTAATCTTTTAAACGTTAAAAGCTAAAGAATTGTACCACTGACTAACAAAACAAAAATCTACCCATCCGTACAGACAGACCCTAGGAAAGATAACCTCCTAAACTTTTCTTCCCATTATTTCTACTGACATCCTAGCCATGGAGTAGAACTGCTAGTGGTGGAAAACCTTGGTTACTTGGGTAATGTTGGATAAGAAGGAGAGAGGGACAACCGGGGCCTGGACTTTACCAGCAGCAATCTTGGTCAAAACTAGCAACCAGCAAAAACAACAACAACAACGCCTCTACTATGTTCTTCTTCTTCTTCTTCTTCGTCTACAATTTTCTGCAGAAGGGAAAATCTCTTGTTCATCTTTGTCTACCCACACGTTGGTCTATAGTAAACCCAGAGCAAGTAGTCATAGGAACTTTCAACCTCTGCTGCCACCTCTATCACTGGCTGCGTTCCCTGCTTCCATTTCTTGCTATATCTGAGACAAAGAACTCACTACTTCTTCTTCTTCTTCTTCTTGTTCCAAGCTCGCACAAATTATTATATTTCTTAGATGTCATGGTTTAGTCCACTACGCTTGGCATATCGCGGAATCCCCTCCAGATCTGTAAAACTTTCATCAACTATCCCAAACCCTTCCTTATACTGTTCTACTTTATTTATTTATTTTCCCACTTTCAACTTTCTTTTTCTGGGTTTGTGTATTATCTAATACTGTGTATCTTTTTTTTATTTTCGTCTTTATTTCATTCTCCATTTCCCGCTTTTCCTTTAGGAAGTAATTAGTTATTATGAAAAAGAACACTAATTGTTTTATTTAGTAACAGTTCTAACTTTATTCACGTGCACCCTCATTATTGTGAAAATTTATTTTCATTACGTTCTTTTTTCCTTCCTTTATTTTGCTGCTATTCATTTAAAATTATAGCTTTTTTATTTTTATTTTTTTTGTTCATTAACTTGCTAATTATTTTTTGTGCGAATTTTACTTATTAATTCAATTATCCCGAACAATTGTATGAAAAGTTAATGAAAAAAGAAGATTACAAAAGTTTAGGTTGGCTATGTACTGCCAGAGAAAGATAATTCTGAGATTTTCTTTAGTTTAAAAATTGTATCGAGTTATTTCAAGAAGTCTGGAGAGTATGGTAGGTAAGGCGGAATCTTAAACTCATTCCCTAGACTATAGGATGTCATGCAATAGGATCATTTTGACCAGGAACATGCTGTTATTGGCATAATTTCCAGGTACGAGGGTCGTTTGAAAAGTCCGTGCAAAGTCAGAGAGATAGCACCACTGGCGCGTATCGAGGTTATGTTTAGTTAGTAGCATCTCTTGGAAGAACACACACCAAGTTTCAGCCAGATCGGTCTATTTCTTTGTGTTTGGCATTCGTTTGAATCGAGGAAGTCGAGTGATTTTCAAAAAATGGACGAAAAAGAATTTCGTGTGTTGATTAAACACTACTTTATGAAAGGCAAAACGCCTCAGGAGACTAAAGAGAAGCTTGATAAACATTATGGTGGTGACTCTGCACCTTCGATTAGAACAGTTTATAAGTGGTTTCAAAATTTTCTGAAGTGGCCATATGGGCACAAGTGACGCTGAATGTTCTGGACGCCCTGTTGAGGTTACTACTCCAGAAATCATTGATAAAATCCATGATATGGTGATGGATGACAGAAGAGTGGAAGGTGCGTGAGATTGCTAGTGCTGTGGGCATCTCGAATGAACGGGTACATAATATTTCGCATCAACATTTGGACATGACAAAGCTATCCGCAAGATGGGTGCCGCGATTGCTCACGCTTGACCAAAAACGAAATCATGCGAAGTGTTGCAAGGACGGTTTGCAGCTGTTCCAGAAGAATCCGCAGGACTTTAAGCGTTGTTTCGTCACTGTGGATGAAACATGGATACATCACTACACTCCTGAGACCAAAGAACAGTCTAAACAATGGGTTACCAAGGGGGAATCTGCGCCAAAAAAAGGCGAAGACCGTTCCTTCGACCGGAAAGATTATGGCGACTGTCTTTTGGGATTCGCAAGGAATAATCCTCATCGACTATCTGGAAAAGGGTAAAACTATTATTCATCGTTACTGGACCGTTTGAAAAACCGAGCTGCAAGAAAAACGCCCACGATTGGCCCTCCAAAAAAGTCCTTTTCCATCACGACAACGCACCAGCTCACACCTCAGCAGTTGTGGTCGCAAAATTAATGGAAATAGGGTTCCAACTCGTTTCACATCCCCCCCTATTCTCCAGACTTGGCTCCCTCGGACTACTATTTGTTCCCCAATATGAAGAAATGGCTGGCGGGAAAAAGATTTTATTCAAACGAGGAGGTGATTGCAGAAACGAATGGCTATTTTTCAGACTTGGACAAATCCTATTATTCGGAAGGGATCAACAAACTAGAGCAGCGTTGGACGAAGTGTATAAGCCTAAAAGAAGACTATGTTGAAAAATAAAAAAGGTTTACCCCAAAAAATTAAGTAGTTTTTATTTTTGCACGGACTTTTCTACGTCTATTTCTGTGACAACCTCTCACAATGCATTGGATAGTTGCTGTGGTACCTATTGCAAAACTAGTTTTCTGTTCTTTGGGAAACATAGTTTACTCAGCGTTGTCTAACCACATTCCTGGAACGTTTCACAGTGTTTCACCAATGATCTTCAAAGCTACAAATCATACAGAACAAGTTCTTAAGTCTGGCCATCGACTCACCCAGGTACACTTACTATATCGAGACGTTCCACAAAAAAAAAAACAAAAAAAAACGACTCCACTTACATTAAAGACATTAGATTAGATTAGACTAGGGCGGCCTCAAGGCCTACGCCACTGCGACCACTTTGGATCTATTGTGGCTCCCCTCACTCTAAAGCTCACCCTCCAGACCTGTCCTTTTTTTTTTTTTTTTTTTTTGGCCTCTCGTGCCAAGCGAATCAGCCAGGACCTGTCCTTTTAATCAGACTCTTAATGCTGGAGAGTGACTCTTGAGTAAAGCTCACAGGCCTTGGTTTTTCCTCCCCGAGAAGTAACATCCTTAGCCCAGACAAGCCCCTTACACTGACACAACACGTGCAGTGCCGTTTCCTTCTCCTCTTCCTCCTGACAGAACCTACAAAAGGCTATCATCTGCCAGGTCCATGCGATGCATGTGTTTTCTGAGCCTGCAGGGGCCCAGTTAATAGGCCCACAATCATCCTTATAGCCCCACGCGGCCTTGACGGATTAATTCTACAGTCAGCCTCGGCGAATAGCCTTTAATAAACTCCTTCGCCTGCCTCTGCCCAGTGGTGGCAAGCCACCACTCCTGAGACCTACTCTGCACCTATAAGTTAATGGTCGCAGTCTTAACACACTTCGAAACCCCCCCAAACAGGGCTCCGAGCCAACGAAGTGTCCCGCAGAGCCTTCCCGGGCCAATAAATCTGCCGCTTCGTTTCCCCTTATGTCCTGAATGACCAGGTACCCAAACTAGAAAGACCTTATTTTGGTCACTAATTTCCTTCAGAGACAACCAGACAGTCCCAAACCAGTTTTGAGTTAACCTGGTAGGAACTAATTGCCCGTAGTGCAGCCTGACTATCCGAGAAAATTACGACCTTAGAATTAATAATTCCTCGCCCTTTAATTTCGGTAGCACAGAACCTAATTGCAGCTAGTTCAGCCTGAAAAACTGTAGCTAGTTTTCCTAGGCTAACCGAAAATGCTACATTTCAGCTTCACCCCGTACACTCCCGCTCCCACACCCTCCTCCATCTTGGAGCCATCAGTGTGCCACATTAAAGACATAGTTAGAAATAGTACCCACAGAATTTTTTTACTAAACTGCAAGACAGTGACATAACTCCTTACAGCCAGACAGGAATATATGATATTAATGTGAAATATTAACTTAATAGAGTTAAACATATACTCAGACTATAGTTTAATTTAGTCTTTAGCATTTTATTTTACATTGTGGAGGTTTTTATGCAATTTTTTTACCAAATAATCAAAATTTTACTTTCTTTTTAGCCTGTGTGTTGTTAATACTTAAACTGTGTAGGAGCCAGAATTACTTTATTGGTACTCCTGTAAATACTTTGTAGTTTCTTTGTAAATAAACTAGCTGTTTTAAAAAAACAGTACCTTCTTCCCTTCAAAATTAGGGATTCAATCCAATGACATCCACTAAGCCTGGTCAAAAACAACTAGTTGCTTCGTGATCCTCTGAACAGTTTGAAATGGCTCAGTTTCCATTATAGGCCATTAAACACCATCTTCATCGTCCAAGTCGTCCGTTAAACGGGACGTCTTCAAGATCCGTCTTCGACCGGATTTAAATTAGTTATGAATTTATTAGAATGGTTACCTTTTTATTATTGTAATTTTTATTTTATTATTATTATTATTTCAGCAATATTTAAAACGAACATTTTATAATCTTGCATCAAAGAATATCAATAACGCCAAGCATTTCAACCATTTACATACAAAACTATGGACTATTTAATAACAATAATATCGATAGTGCCTACTACAATCACGATGATAATCATAATCGATCATCGAAATGACAGATATACCTATTTAGCGGTAATAAAGCGAATATCAGTATGCATTGACGGGATGGCCATTACAAGGAGGATATTGCCCTAGCTATATATCAATCATTAAGAAATATCAGATCGCTAATATCTCAACATCCTAAACTATATTCGTACTTCCGGGTATGTTCGGCCCTGCATGTCAAGATTAGCTTATAATTTATTGCTGTTGAATTACAATATGTGCATTTGATAGGAAACGCATTCGTATTTTCTTTGGTCTCATTTTTATTTCAATTCTTCCGGTTTGGCAGTAAACCATTCGAATTTGGGTATTAACTTTTTAACTTGGTACATTTCGACTTATATTTCGGTTTTTTTTTTTTTTTTTTAATCGATCACTAAGCTTAAGTGTGGAAACTTTCTAGAGATAACTTGGTACAGTTTGTCACAAAAGCCTAATTTTGGGGGTACCATTGCTGCGAGAATTTGTGCGTCACTGCAAGGTTGACGGCACCATTGTGGCGTGTTTCTAAGCCTTCAGTGGCTTTGCCCTTTGAGGTTGAAAAACTCTCTCATCCAGTGCAGACTTTCGACTTATTACTCACTTATCTGAGCCTCCAGTAAGTGTCAACTAAAAGGGCTCCGCCGCCCCACCCGTATGGTAGAATAGTCTCAAGGTATCCCCCTGATTGTCGTAAGAGGCGACAAATGTGGGGCAATCTTCAATGGCAACCCCATTCGACAACAGGAAGGAACGGCGAAATCATCAAAAGTTGCATCAATCGGCCTCTGACCGTTCTAGACCTCTAAGCAGGGGGGCCATGTTCTCTTAAGTCTGTTGGTGGAGGATGATGCTTGTTTGTCTTCTTGGGAACAGGTATCGCTACGCAAAAAAAAAAAAAAAAAACTAGCCGCCTCGTTACTTTTATCCCAGAATATGCTCGGGAACCCAGACAATATAAACAAAGTCTAATCAGAATGTCCAGGCAGACTCAACTTCAAAATACTTTGCAGGACTTGTGTTGTACGTGTAGAAAATTTGAACTTTGTTTTTATTTGGATTTTCCATAGTCTTATGCTTAGCTGAGAAACACGAAAGTGGTTAGCTTTCCTTGGTTTAACGAGAAATCATATCTCAGATTCGCAACATATAAAAGATAAATTGTGTAAACAAACATTTTTTCTGACAAAAGCGAACTTAAAACGGATATATCGGGTGAACAATAATAACTAAAACTGGACGATCACTTACTACCTTCTGTTACTAAGAAGATCTTATAACAGAGTGTTATAATTGCCATTTTATCTGATACAATTAAAAAATTTAGAAGATCTTTTAAAACCAAATGGTTCATTAAATGAATGGCCAGTTAATCAAAAAAGTCAAACTTTTTATAAAAATATTTTTTATGCTTAAAGGTTGGTCCAGTACTAAGTTGTGGTAGGAAATATTGTATAAAACAAAAAAAAACAAAAAAAGCACGTAGGATAACCTCGGGAACAGTCGTAAACTACTAGCTCTACCTCCGCAGAGCCTCAGCCTCCGGGAATCCAGCGACCTCTGATAGTCTCAGTTGAAACTATCTAGCATAGCCGTATAGGAGGTAGTGTTTTCCCTTTACTAGCCTGGAAAAGAGCTGCTCCTTCGTGCTCTAACCAACAGCTCTTCAGGACTCATACTATAAAGTGTAAAAAGTAAGGGGATGGTCGCAAAATACAAACACTCTTCTTCCCCCCTACTATCCAGGATACGGGGGAGTTGTAAACTGAATGGACCTCCTTACTCAAACCAGAGACTTGGAGAGCAAAAGCGCCTGTTACTCACACAGGCCTAAGCTCACCACCAGCAAGAACACGATTAGTACCACTACTAGCACAAGTCCTCCACTACTTCCAAGGGAAGAATGTAGTGGTGGTTCCTCCTCTCTCTCTCTCTCTCTCTCTCTCTGTCTCTACACCATCGTCTTCTCTACTCTTTAAGTTCCGTTCAATAACTTCCAGTCGGTTAACTTAACGAATATAATAAAAGATCAGTACTTCTTCTGAACCGACAAAGATCGTTTCTCACTCACACACACACTCTCTCTCTTTCGAGTGTGCCTGGGTGTGCATGTCTGTGAGAGAATTGGGAAGATGATGGTCTTTAAGGATGAGGAAAGTTCTTGCGGTTTTTCATCTCTGAGACGTCTCCATCGATTCTCGCAAGGTAATTTTATAAAAAAATACGACTTTTGAGATTATGACGACAGTAATAATCGCTTTTCCCTGAGGAAATATATCTTTTGTTTTTATTTTTTTTCTTTATAATTTTTACTGCTTCTAGAAAAGAATGAAATTTATATTCTTTTCTTTTGTTATTATTTTAATGGTAATACTGCAAAATGATGCTTTTATACGGGACTCCTGAGACAAGCAAATTTTCGTCTCCAGTTGGGCTAAAAATGTTTTGAGCTAGATCATCTCTCAAGCAGAGGAAATAATTAATCCCAGTCTTCCAAACAATAAGCATGCAAATTCCAGACCAAGTCTTACTTACAATCAAAAGCCATCTCCTGTGACACCTAGAGATCTTTGTTCTATTCTAGAGATCTTCTACTTCTCTTTGACTTTCCATAGAGGGGACCTTCTTCCTTGTGATCTATACTGATGTATTCCTTTTAAATTGTTGCCAGCCGTCATTGCCGAGAAAACGTAGACAGGGTTTGATACAGTTTAGATCACTTCCAGCATTTTAGCTTGGGTTAATATTTGCCTATTTTTTCCCTTCAATTATCTACTTTTTCTTTTCTTATCTTTTATTTTTTGTGTGGTCCAAAAAGAAGAAATGATGAAGAAGTAGATGAGGATAAAGATGTACAAATAGGTATGATTAGCGCGGTGTCGTGAACGGCGACCTTTCAGAGTTGGTAGTTATTAGTTAGCAGCTATTACTGCAAAATGTCAGCCAAGCTGGAACGTTGTAGTTAAATGGCTATCCTTTTCCCCTGTCTAGTATTTTTTTGGGGATTCATTCCTTTTCCAAGTTATCCAATCTCAAAGAACATCATCATCTTATATTGTCCAAGTCTTCAAGTTCAAATCCTTGATCTATTCCCCTTACACACCGTACTTCATCCTTCGACAAATCCTTCCTAATACGCGCTATCTCACTCTGGAACTCCTTACCTTCATCTGTCCGCCATGCTCCTACCCTTTCCATCTTTAAATCCCTTCTGTTGAATTATCTTCTATCTACCCAGCTTCCTCCGAAATAACATAGTAATTGAATGCATTTATTTCCTTAATTTTAATTCTTATTTTTTGTATATAAATATCTGAAATCAGGCCAAACCAACAACCAACTGTACATGTATTTATTCTTAGGGGACAAAATAGTCCCAGGATAATAAATCTATTTTCTTCTTCTTCTTAAATTCCCTGGGTCATCGACGCCAGAAGCTACGAGGTGTGGTAGTCCAGGAGTGTACTGGATGAAATTTGGCGTGGAATTTTAAGTAGCCGTTTAGGGCTAAGTCCTGTGGCAGAGAGAATATTTAGGCATGTTAGATGGTGGTGAGATTGGAGACATAAACCTGGAGCGTTTCTATAGTTCTAGGGGTCCAGGATTGGGAGAGTTTGTATTCCATTGATGTTAGTTCATCAGGTCTAGCCAGAATGTCTATCTAGGAGCGCGTTAGCTAATGTACTCGTTCAGTTTTCTTTCGTTCGTTAAGAGTCAATGTAGAGCGTTTGTGCAAGCAATTTGTAACTGTTTCTGCAGTCTATCCTGTTTAGTTGAGTATGAAAGTTCCATGTAGATAAAGGCCAAGATATTTTTACCTGATTCACGATAGTCACGGGAATGTTGTTGTGATAAAGAGGAGAGAGAGAGAGAGAGAGAGATTTCCGGTTTAATTGTGAGCATAATATATTTGAATTTCTGCTTGTTTATCTTGATCCTCCATTGGCGAAACCCCTGGTTCAATGATTTGGAGGTGAATTTCTTGTAGGTTACTGACGTCTAAGACAGGGTCTGTGATATAGGGAGCAGGATTACGCAGTATCCTCGGCGCTTAGTTTTAAAATACTGAGTAGGGTTTAGCCGAAATTGTCCAATGATACAATGTCGCGGTAATCTCTGTCCCTCGGTCATAACTTTTCTTTTTCTTTTTTGCAGGGGCCCCCTTCAAACAACCACTAATCCTTTGAGGAAAACTACATGATAGTTTGTAGAAACGTTTTTTACAGCTATTCTCGAAACAGTGTAGTGGAAGATTTCAGACAAACTTCTTGCCTTAACCACATCCAGACTGGGGGACTCTTGATTATAGATTCTTGCACCTTGATTTCCACCTTTATCTCTCCTTCAATGTCAATTTTACTAACTGGGGATCAAATTTTGGGGAATTCATTTGGGGATAGCCTAAATCTCTTGCGCATTTTAATCACTCTTGCCTTCTTTCAACAGGAAACAGGCAAGGCACTTTACCACGTGCTCCGTCTTACAATGGAGAAACAGTCCCTTAATTAGGTTTAAGATTATCTTGTTCTAAATTCCCTTTTTTTTTTTTTTTTTTTTAAAATCCAAATAAAAGCATTTAGACATTAAACAAGTTAAAAAAAAAAAGCATTATTGCAGCAAATTTTTTTAGTAGCGTGTACAGCGGAAGTGAAAAGTCACGCTTAACTCCAGCTGGCACGAGATCTCACCAGCTAACTACTGTTTAACTTCCTTTTTTATTTCCATGCAAAACTAACCAAAGTTTTTCCCTAAATACAAGTACGTGATTTTCCACAGGTTTTTCTCTCTCTTTGCCTTCCTTATCCGGAACAGTTTTACTTAAGGCTTTGTTATTTTTTTTAAATAATATGATTTAACGTCAACTGCGTTGATTATATGGGACGATGAAGTGGTTTCCCAGTTTTGCTGAAAGTAAAAAAGCTGTTTTCAGTTTAGGGATTTTTGTGTTTAGTTCAGGGGCGTATTTATATTCAAGAATGCAAAGCACGCAGTTGTATGCCTTTGGAATTATCTTAAAATTTATGAAAGCTGTACGAAGTTACGCGGTATTCATTTTGCAGAACGAATTCATTTCGCTATGTTAACAATTTGATAAATAAACTGTGCACTTCTATGGCAGATCAGTTACCTAGACAACCATGGTTTAAGGGAACTGGTCACTAATAAATCGGTTGTTACGACAATAAACAGGCTTAGAGCGAACCACGCGGTGTGCGGATCGTATCTTCACAGGATCAACAAAAAGGTCCTTCTCCCCTCTTTGCGTAGATTGCAATGAGGAGGAGGATTTCAAGACAATATAATAATGGATATGTCCACGTTATGTACGAGGGTCGTTTGAAAAGTCTGTGCAAAAATAAAAACTACTTAATTTTTTGAGGTAAACCTTTTTTATTTTTCAACATAGTCTCCTTTTAGGCTTATGCACTTCGTCCAACGCTGCTCTAGTTTGTTGATCCCTTCCGAATAATAGGATTTGTCCAAGTCTGAAAAATAGCCATTCGTTTCTGCAATCACCCCCTCATTTGAATAATATCTTTTTCCCGCCAGCCATTTCTTCATATTGGGGAACAAATAGTAGCCAAGTCTGGAGAATGGGGGGGATGTGAAACGAGTTGGAACCCTATTTCCATTAATTTTGCGACCACAACTGCCGAGGTGTGAGCTGGTGCGTTGTCGTGATGGAAAAAGATTTTTTTTTGTGGGCCAATCGTGGGCGTTTTTCTTGCAGCTCGGTTTTCAAACGGTCCAATAACGATGAATAATATGCACCTGTAATAGTTTTACCCTTTTCCAGACAGTCGATGAGGATTCCCAAAAGACAGTCGCCATAATCTTTCCGGCCGAAGAAACGGTCTTCGCCTTCTTTGGCGCAGATTCCCCCTTGGTAACCCATTGTTTAGATTGTTCTTTGGTCTCAGGAGTGTAGTGATGTATCCATGTTTCATCCACAGTGACGAAACAACGCTTAAAGTCCTGCGGATTCTTCTGGAACAGCTGCAAACCGTCCTTGCCAACACTTCGCATGATTTCGTTTTTGGTCAAGCGTGAGCAATCGCGGCACCCATCTTGCGGATAGCTTTGTCATGGTCCAAATGTTGATGCAAAATATTATGTACCCGTTCATTCGAGATGCCCACAGCACTAGCAATCTCACGCACCTTCACTCTTCTGTCATCCATCACCATATCATGGATTTTATCAATGATTTTTGGAGTAGTAACCTCAACAGAGCGTCCAGAACGTTCTCAGCGTCACTTTTGCCCATATGGCCACTCCGAAAATTTTGAAACCACTTATAAACTGTTCTAATCGAAGGTGCAGAGTCACCATAATGTTTATCAAGCTTCTCTTTAGTCTCCTGAAGTGTTTTGCCTTTCATAAAGTAGTGTTTAATCAACACACGAAATTCTTTTTCGTCCATTTTTTGAAAATCACTCGACTTCCTCGATTCAAACGAATGCCAAACAGAAAGAAATAGACCGATCTGGCTGAAACTTGGTGTGTGTTCTGCCAAGAGATGCTACTAACTAAGTATAGTAGAAAGGAAACGAATGTTTGACGCCTTATACAGGTATTTAGATGCACCATTTCGCTAAGAAGACATAATATTCTCCACCAACATCTATGTGCTTAAATCTATAGTAGAGCTAGCAATGAATGTATTTAAAAGTTATAGCCGAATTAGAATGAATGTAAGAAAATGATTAGAGAAGGATTACGGAGATTTTAATTTCGGTACAAGCTATAAGGATGGCAGGAGCACAGAGTACTGCTCCATCCCATTAGTTGTAAGTTTGTATGTAAATAGTTGTATATACTAGAGGGATGAATGTGTGAAGCGAATGTATTTATAAGTAAGAATGGAGAGTGAGTGATATTCTAGTGATAAGCACCTAGACGATGCTGGCTGTATGGCGGAAGTCAATGCCAATAAAAAAGGCAAAAAATAAAAATTGCAAACTTTTTTGCCTTTGATATCACCCATCTTGCTGGTTCCATTGATTCTGCACAAACTTCCGGAAATTCAAAACTTTAAAAATTAAAATATATTTTTATTATAATTTATGAAATAAATTTCTTCAACTCGTACGAACATATTTAACATCTTAATTGTGGGCATTCATCCCTCTTATGGTGCTTAAATGAAGTATCAAATGGAGGAAATTTGTCTGCGATTTTTGTAGTATTTGAGTTATGGGAGGGCACATGCACTGCTTAATTTGTGAAAACAACTTTTATGTACACAGGAAACAAACTTGAAAACTGATATTTCTGCTGAAAAAAACTGAAAATCAGAAATCTGCACGATTGCAGTACCTTCTCTTGTTATTAGAGTAAGAGAAAGTTAAGATAACTTATAATAAAAGTTTATTGTTGAAAAATAAAAGTAATGACGGGGACTTATTTTTTAAAAATAAATAAATAAAGAAGTTGAAGGCAAGAAGAAAAAGCAGACTAGTATTATCTGAAGTAGAGTGCAAAAGTTGGGGATGTTGTTGGCAACGTGGAGGAAGTGCTCATCCCACACAACAGACTCTGGATGGGATCGTTAATATAACCCCACTTGACGGCTGACTCTACAATACAGTTGACTGACTGGAGAATGCAAGAAGTGAAGAAGGCCGCACGGGTAAGTAGCAGCGCTACTAGGTGGCTATGAACTGTGGCTGAAAGGGACGAGTGGCGACCAGCTAGCCACGTTGTCCTTCTCCTCCTCCTCCTCCTCCTCTTCTGCGTCTTCACTGATTCTCATTAGCGACCCCACCCCCACCCCCACCCACGAGACCTTGGAGGATAGCCGCTGTTAGCAGCATGGCTTTTATCACCGGGGAGCTTTCTGTCCTCCTTCCAGCACATCACCAGCTTTGTGTTTGACGTGCCTGGCCGTCTCCCACGGGTTGAGGTCTATTAACAAGTATACCCAGCCGCTACCTTGTCCTAATATCTATTTCAGCCACACGCTGTAAATCTCTCCCTCTATCTATCTATGTCTCTCAGACCCTCGCACATTTAACTGCCCTAGCCGTAACAGTTTTTTTTTGCTAGACGTGACATTATTAATTATGAATATTCTAACTTTTTTTTAAAAAAAAAATCTTGAGTATACAATGGTCATTTAAAATTTTAACTTCTTCGTTTTAGTATTAAGAAGGAATTTCAGCGATCATAGTTGGTTTCCATAATTTTAAATTTCTTCCAGAAGTACAAGTGGAGCCTCGGTTATCCGTCACTCTTCTATCCGTCTATTCCAATTAACCGTCACTGTCCTCAGTATTTAAAAATATATTTATATTTTCTTTTGAGATTTTTTCCTTTGTCTTTTAGGTACATACTCGTGTCCATCATTCGACAGTTTGTGGGTTCTTTTTCCTAAAAAGATCAACCACAAACAAAACCGCCCACAAAACCGATTAGATGTCGCAGACTTTGTATTCATTAATTTTAATACACAATAGAATGAATTGAATAATGAAAGATAGCCTTTAAGACTTAAGCGTATAAACGTATAAAATATGTATACCAGTTAATACAAAGTTTTATACACGTTAAACAAAAGAATCTGTAAATTTTCCTGTTTTTCCCCCCATTATCCGTCTATTCGACTATCCGTCACGTGTCTGGTCCCGGTCATGACGGATAACCGAGACACTCTACTGTACTGGGAAATCTTGAACAATGCAGTATCAAGAATATTAGACCTAAAGCATGTATACAATCATTTTTCTTTTACTGGACTCCCACGCGGAGGTCCCGGGTTCGAATCCAGCAGCTGACCCTTACATTTTCTCTTCCTAGGAGCTTCTTACAGCTCACTGTCCGGTGATGGACAGTGTTGTCTGTAACGAGAGAACACTGTCCGGAGGCCGGCAGTGCACTGGAAAAAACTCCGGGCGCTAATGACCTCAGCCAAAAAAAAAAAACAAAATTCCTTTTATTCTCCTAAGTAAGAGAAGATACTGGTCTTGGAAATATCCGGTTTTGAGGAGCTGAAAGTTCGAAAACAATGGTTCTCTCCTTACAATAACTTTTCAAACTATTCAGAGGTGAGAGTTGTTCCTTGATCGTCTATGATAAGCAAAGAAATTTCCTGGATTTTTCCCCCTCTATATATATCCCAATTTTCGGATATAACTTCCTCCAAAGTATGTTTTGGTACTTTATTCGATGAAGCTAAATAGATGAAGAGGTCTCCTAGAAAATGCTTAAAGCTTTCTAGGGTTCCCGGGATTGTAGATATGGTCCATATGATAAGGGGTGTCATCTTTGGGTAAGAGCTGCAGTTAACCTCTTCTTTTTCACGTGTTAGTGTTACCCATTAACCGTAGTCCTTCCTAATACGCTCTACCTCTCTCTGGAACTCCTTACCTTCCTCTGTCCGCCATGCTCCTACCCTTTCTATCTTAAAATCCCTTCTGTTCCATTTATCTCCTTTCTACTCAGCTTCCTCCGAAATAATAATTGAATTCGTTTATTTCCTTAATTTTAATTCTTATTTTCTGTTAAATACTTGCTAATTTTTTGTATATAAATATCTGAAATATAGGACCAACCAATAGGGCCTCCAACAGTACATGTATTTATTCTAAGGGGACAATAATCCCAGGATAATAAATTAATTTTCATTTCATTTCGTAATACTGGTGATGTCACCAATCGATTTTTAGCTTTTGATTTCGAAGGCTTTTACTTTATATTTTTGATTTTTTTTTTAGTAGTACCTACATTTCTTTAACATTTATTGAAAACGAAAATAAAGGCTTCGTGACCGTAAATTATTAAACTAAGGATTCAAGATTGGCGAGGAATCGGTCCAGATAAAAAACAACTCGTCTTTTTGCGACAAATATATTGTCTCTTCTTCAGGGCCTGGATATTACAAATACCAAAAATACAAACAATTTACGAGAATCAGTAACATAGAAAATCGGTAAAAAACAGTAATATAAAAAGTAAACTACAATAAATTGTTTATAAATATAGAAAACTTACGTGGCTATGCGGGTTGGTTGAGTTACAGAAAAACTAAGAGCCAGAACTGGAGAATATCCGCATAGCCACGTAAGTTTTCAATAATTACGAGTATAAAGAATTTAAATTTTTTAGTTTATTTAAAATGCTACTTTATTTCTTTAATAAGTACAACTTCACAGAGAGCTTTCTTACTTTAAAAGAACTTTTTTTTTAATTTTTATTATTATTGGCTAAATCTCTTTCCAATCTCAAAAATTTATCAAGAAAATGAGAAAAGAGAAAATCAATGTAAGCCTCTTCTCAATTTCTCCCCTTCTCCTTGAAATTGAAAGAGAAGAAAAACGGATAATCTGAATATTCACGTTGAACAGAATAATTTGTTGATAACTAGCTAAAAAAGATAAAGATTCACCCGAAGTGAAAGGCAAGAAGGATGAAGATTTTTAAACAATAATCAGCTTAATTTATTAAAAGACTGAAAAGCTGTAAAAGGCCTGATAAGCTCAAAAATTTTCTGAAAGTTACTAAAAAAACTGTAATACCGGAAATACCTTTTCATCAAGATTTCCCATGATCCCTTTCTACATCTAATGAGATTATTTCTGTTGTTGTGTTCGGGGTTATTCATCTCTTACGATTCAAAAAAATTTAGAACAATCTAATCGGGGCTAACCCCACTCCCACCAGATAGCTCCATCTGTTTGCGATTAACTGAAACATTGCAAAGAAAATGTTTTTGAAAAGATCAATAAAAAAAAACTTGATTAGATATTGCTCTACGCCTGCTCCTGACTGGAGCCTGACTTGTAGGCAATAACGAGGAACTTCAGGAGAACACAGAACAAATTTCTTAACTTTTTCAGACTTAGCGACAGACTCTCCTCGACGTCATTGACTCACTTCCACGAGACTACATCCAAAATCGTCTGCTGAAACTCCTTTCCATCCTAGACTGTCATCCTAATCCACTCTGCCGCGACATAACCTCCTGAAACACAGAACAAATTTCTCAGACTTAGAGGAGAGACTCTCCTCGATGCACTAGGCCATTGACTCACTCCACGACACTGCATCCATTATCTATCCCCCGTACACTCCTACGATCCAAAATCGTCTCCTGAAACTCCTTTCCATCCTAGACTGTCATCTTAACCCATTCTGCTACGACATACCCTCCTACGATATTCCCTACAGGCACAAAAGACTAAAATACATCCTTCTGTAACTTACTACACTAGCTGCAGGTTTTTTCTTCCTTTTTCCGCAGCATTCTGTGTCCTTCACATCTTAAGCTTTCTACTAGCACTTACTGTGAAGGTTACAATGTTTTGTACATTGACACTTCACGTATTTACATATTTATATTATAATAAAGATTTTTATTCTATTCTATTAAAGTATGAACATTTAAATTAATTCGAAACCCAATAAAATACATTAAAGAGCAAGCATTTATTATGTAAGTATGCAAGCATTGTGGTTTTGCAAAAATATAATGAGTTGAAAATATGGTTCTTTGATTTAATCCTATCGTAGCATGCACGTTTCATTATATCCCTGACCGGTTTCGAACTTTCATCCATTATTAGTAGAGATAGATTGATCAGTTTGGTGCAGAGATTTCGACTTCCACTTATGTTTTCGTCTCGTACTACATTTTCAAACCTAAATGTTCGAATTATAAGATTTTGATTTTTTCTCTTTTGATTACAAGATCATTGAGAAATATCTTACTTTGTTTCTCTTTTTTTATCAATTTCTCTCGTTAAATGAGTCCAACAATCTGAAATCCAAGATCTCTAGAGGACCTATATTGATACATCAAACTTTGTTGATGGTTGCTAGTCTGAAACTGGTCAAAGATACAAATAAAAATGCATGTTACGACAGGATTAAATCAATGATATAATCAGTTTGTTAGTAAAGGCTGGTTTTCTATTCAAAATAGAAACAAACCATTGACGCTGATGCTGATTGTTTGAATGATTGATTGACACATATTCATGTTGAAACGATCAACCAGACATTTTGTCACTACAAAATCATTTAAAGGAAATTGAAGTGTGTAGGATTTAAACAGACAATACTTTTGTATTGATGAAGGTAAAAACAATAGAGGCAGTAGTGGGCTGTAAAGATAGGTGGGTGTTGGTTGTGGATATCGCATTAATTTTTACCTGATTACACTCTGAATTGTAACGTTCTAGAGGAATTTAGTTCTGTAACAATGAGCGTAGGAACAAACCTTTAGAGAAGGAACGTCCCTCTCTTTTGATTTGATGAGGAAAACTGAAGGAGCTAAATAGAATATAAAATTAAGGATTCAAAATTGGCAAGGAATCGGTCAAATAAAAACAACAACTCGTCTTTTTTTGCCAACGTTTCGACAAATATATTGTCTCTTCTTCAGGGCCTGGATATTACAAATACCAAAAATACAAACAATTTAGAGAATCAGTAACATAGAAAATAAAAAATAAAAAAATAAAATAAAAAAGTAAACTACAATATAATTATTGAAACTTACGACCACGCTGTATGCGGATCGTATCTTTACAGGATCAACAAAAAAGGTCCACTCTCCTCATTGCGTAGATTGCAATGAGGAGGAGGATTTCAAGACAATATAATAATGATATGTCCACGTTATGGGGTAGAAAGGAAACGAATGTTTGACAACATACGAGGGTCGTTTGAAAAGTCCGTGCAAAGTCAGAGAGATAGCACCACTGGCGCGTATCGAGGATATGTTTAGTTAGTAGCATCTCTTGGAAGAACACACACCAAGTTTCAGTCAGATCGGTCTATTTCTTTGTGTTTGGCATTCGTTTGAATCGAGGAAGTCGAGTGATTTTCAAAAAAATGGACGAAAAAGAATTTCGTGTGTTGATTAAACACTACTTTATGAAAGGCAAAACGCCTCAGGAGACTAAAGAGAAGCTTGATAAACATTATGGTGAAGTGTTGCTAGGACGGTTTGCAGCTGTTCCAGAAGAATCCGCAGGACTTTAAGCGTCGTTTCGTACACTGTGGATGAAACATGGATACATCACTACACTCCTGAGATCAAAGAACAATCTAAACCAAGGGTTACCAAGGGGGAATCTGCGCCAAAAAAAGGCGAAGACCGTTCCTTCGACCGGAAAGATTATGGCGACTGTCTTTTGGGATTCGCAAGGAATAATCCTCATCGACTATCTGGAAAAGGGTAAAACTATTACAGGTGCATATTATTCATCGTTATTGGACCGTTTGAAAAACCGAGCTGCAAGAAAAACGCCCACGATTGGCCCACCAAAAAAGTCCTTTTTCATCACGACAACGCACCAGCTCACACCTCAGCAGTTGTGGTCGCAAAATTAATGGAAATAGGGTTCCAACTCGTTTCACATCCCCCCTATTCTCCAGACTTGGCTCCCTCGGACTACTATTTGTTTCCCAATATGAAGAAATGGCTGGCGGGAAAAAGATTTTATTCAAACGAGGAGGTGATTACAGAAACGAATGGCTATTTTTCAGACTTGGACAAATCCTATTATTCGGAAGGAATGAACAAACTAGAGCTGCGTTGGACGAAGTGTATAAGCCTAAAAGGAGACTATGTTGAAAAATAAAAAAACTACTTAATTTTTTGGGGTAAACCTTTTTTATTCTGAAAAATAGCCATTCGTTTCTGCAATCACCTCCTCATTTGAATAAAATCTTTTTCCCGCCAGCCATTTCTTCATATTGGGGAACAAATAGTAGTCCGAGGGTGATCCAAAGTGACGAAACGACGCTTAAAGTCTTGCGGATTCTTCTGGAACAGCTGCAAACCGTCCTTGCAACACTTCACACGATTTCGTTTTTGGTCAAGCGTGAGCAATCGCGGCACCCATCTTGCGGATAACTTTGTCATGTCCAAATGTTGATGCAAAATATTATGTCCCCGCTCATTCGAGATGCCCACAGCACTAGCAATCTCACGCACCTTCACTCTTCTGTCATCCATCACCATATCATGGATTTTATCAATGATTTCTGGAGTAGTAACCTCAACAGGGCGTCCACAACGTTCAGCCTAACTTGTGCCCATATGGCCACTCCGAAAATTTTGAAACCACTTATAAACTGTTCTAATCGAAGGTGCAGAGTCACCATAATGTTTATCAAGCTTCTCTTTAGTCTCCTGAGGCGTTTTGCCTTTCATAAAGTAGTGTTTAATCAACACACGAAATTCTTTTTCGTCCATTTTTTGAAAATCACTCGACTTCCTCGATTCAAACGAATGCCAAACAGAAAGAAATAGACCGATCTGGCTGAAACTTGGTGTGTGTTCTGCCAAGAGATGCTACTAACTAAGTATAGTAGAAAGGAAACGAATGTTTGACGCCTTATACAGGTATTTAGATGCACCATTTCGCTAAGAAGACATAATATTCTCCACCAACATCTATGTGCTTAAATCTATAGTAGAGCTAGCAATGAATGTATTTAAAAGTTATAGCCGAATTAGAATGAATGTAAGAAAATGATTAGAGAAGGATTACGGTGATTTTAATTTCGGTACAAGCTATAAGGATGGCAGGAGCACAGAGTACTGCTCCATCCCATTAGTTGTAAGTTTGTATGTAAATAGTTGTATACAGTAGAGGGATGAATGTGTGAAGCGAATCTATTTATAAGTAAGAATGGAGAGTGAGTGATATTCTAGTGATAAGCACCTAGACGATGCTGGCTGTATGGCGGAAGTCAATGCCAAAAAAAAGGCAAAAAAAAAAATTTACTTGGCTAAAGAAGTTTTTTATTTTTATATTACTGTTTTTTTACTGATTTTCTATGTTACTGATTCTTTAAATTGTTTGTATTTTTGTATTTGTAATATCCAGGCCCTGAAGAAGAGACAATATATTTGTCGAAACAAGTGTGTCAAACAGACAAGGCAAAAAGACCGAGTTGTTGTTTTTTATTTGGACCGATTCCACAGCCAATTTTGAATCCTTAATTGAATAATTTACGGTCACGAAACCTATATATGTTCATAGAATTAAAGATATTTGCAAAATGAGGAATCGAACCTACCTCACATAATACGTTATAGCTTTTTCAAGCCATCGTGGCGCCTTCATTAATAATAATTAACGTTAAAAATTGACCTTAGCAAAGTAGACATGATCAATATTAATATTTCTGAGAAGACTCTTGTGCCTTCCAGTAATGTGAACTTTTATAAAGTACGAGTAATATATTGACCATGAAAAAATATCGATAGAGTTAAAGAAGGGGGGAGTTAGCGGAAATTAAATGGCGTGTTTCTTTTTTACGCATTTTTGAATTATTAATAAGATATCAAAACTGAACTTATAAGCTAGACAAAGAAAAGCCAAGAAAAAGTTAAAAAAAAAAAAAAAAAAATTTTAGTAGTTGGGAGTTGAATATTTGAAAGAAGCAAACAGGTCCCCGTCTATACTGTCTGGGTTGCAATAGTAGAGAGGTACAACAGGTTATTATGCTTGGGGGCGGCCTGACTGGGCCGTCGACGTAACTGGCTGTGGTTCCCTTTCCTGTTTTCTGCCACAAAGGGCGGGAGAGAGAGGGAGTACTAAGATCGATGGCCGCCAACAACACGATGAATAGTTTAAAAGGGAAGGCTACCTACATATCCTTATGGGCGTATATACACTCACAAATAAATATATAAAATAACTGCGAACACAACCGGCGCCCTTCCAGCGACCAATAGAAGCTATATAACAGCGTACAGCAGCGTAAAGGGCTAAAAGGGTGATCCCCACCCCATCCCTGGGTTGTAAACCCTGCTCCAATTTTTCTGGGTTTGCATTTTATACCCTACATAGTTATGGTTCTGTGTGTACGTACGTATGTAGTGAAAGGGTTTTCTCTTGCTTCTTTCTCCGCCTGCTAGCCCCCGCCAGCTGGTTTTTCACAGGCCTTATTTTCTCGTACCATGGTTTGAAACCATAATTTCCTTCACAAAACAGCTTCCCTATTCTGTGTTTTCTTTAATTTATTTGCCCTTTTTTAAAAGACAAAAAAATTGTTTACTACTAATAATTGTACAACTATCAATTTTTACTGTTCATTATTTTTTGGTGACTGATTCATAGTTTCAGTAGGATGAAAAAATAAATGCCAGTTTCAGTCATGATAAACTTTATTATGCCGAGCTTTCGACCTAGGGGCTAGGTCATCTTCAGGGCTAATTTACAATATATTGTTTTACATCATTAGAGAGTTGATGTGTCTTCTGTCTTGTCTGTTCATGGACTGAATCATAGTTTCAATAGGATGAAAAAATAAATGCCAGTTTCAGTCATGATAAACTTTATTATGCCGAGCTTTCGACCTAGGGGCTAGGTCATCTTCAGGGCTAATTTACAATATATTGTTTTACATCATTAGAGAGTTGATGTGTCTTCTGTCTTGTCTGTTCATGGACTGAATCATAGTTTCAATAGGATGAAAAAATAACTGCCAGTTTCAGCCATGATAAACTTTATTATGCCGCGAGCTTTCGACCTATAGGGGCTAGGTCATCTTCAGGGCTAATTTACAATATATTGTTTTACATCATTAGAGAGTTGATGTGTCTTCTGTCTTGTCTGTTCATGGACTGAATCATAGTTTCAGTAGGATGAAAAAATAAATGCCAGTTTCAGTCATGATAAACTTTATTATGCCGAGCTTTCGACCTAGGGGCTAGGTCATCTTCAGGGCTAATTTACAATATATTGTTTTACATCATTAGAGAGTTGATGTGTCTTCTGTCTTGTCTGTTCATGGACTGAATCATAGTTTCAGTAGGATGAAAAAATAAATGCCAGTTTCAGTCATGATAAACTTTATTATGCCGAGCTTTCGACCTAGGGGCTAGGTCATCTTCAGGGCTAATTTACAATATATTGTTTTACATCATTAGAGAGTTGATGTGTCTTCTGTCTTGTCTGTTCATGGACTGAATCATAGTTTCAGTAGGATGAAAAAATAAATGCCAGTTTCAGTCATGATAAACTTTATTATGCCGAGCTTTCGACCTAGGGGCTAGGTCATCTTCAGGGCTAATTTACAATATATTGTTTTACATCATTAGAGAGTTGATGTGTCTTCTGTCTTGTCTGTTCATGGACTGAATCATAGTTTCAATAGGATGAAAAAATAAATGCCAGTTTCAGTCATGATAAACTTTATTATGCCGCGAGCTTTCGACCTATAGGGGCTAGGTCATCTTCAGGGCTAATTTACAATATATTGTTTTACATCATTAGAGAGTTGATGTGTCTTCTGTCTTGTCTGTTCATGGACTGAATCATAGTTTCAATAGGATGAAAAAATAACTGCCAGTTTCAGCCATGATAAACTTTATTATGCCGCGAGCTTTCGACCTATAGGGGCTAGGTCATCTTCAGGGCTAATTTACAATATATTGTTTTACATCATTAGAGAGTTGATGTGTCTTCTGTCTTGTCTGTTCATGGACTGAATCATAGTTTCAATAGGATGAAAAAATAACTGCCAGTTTCAGCCATGATAAACTTTATTATGCCGCGAGCTTTCGACCTATAGGGGCTAGGTCATCTTCAGGGCTAATTTACAATATATTGTTTTACATCATTAGAGAGTTGATGTGTCTTCTGTCTTGTCTGTTCATGGACTGAATCATAGTTTCAATAGGATGAAAAAATAACTGCCAGTTTCAGCCATGATAAACTTTATTATGCCGCGAGCTTTCGACCTATAGGGGCTAGGTCATCTTCAGGGCTAATTTACAATATATTGTTTTACATCATTAGAGAGTTGATGTGTCTTCTGTCTTGTCTGTTCATGGACTGAATCATAGTTTCAATAGGATGAAAAAATAACTGCCAGTTTCAGCCATGATAAACTTTATTATGCCGCGAGCTTTCGACCTATAGGGGCTAGGTCATCTTCAGGGCTAATTTACAATATATTGTTTTACATCATTAGAGAGTTGATGTGTCTTCTGTCTTGTCTGTTCATGGACTGAATCATAGTTTCAATAGGATGAAAAAATAACTGCCAGTTTCAGCCATGATAAACTTTATTATGCCGCGAGCTTTCGACCTATAGGGGCTAGGTCATCTTCAGGGCTAATTTACAATATATTGTTTTACATCATTAGAGAGTTGATGTGTCTTCTGTCTTGTCTGTTCATGGACTGAATCATAGTTTCAATAGGATGAAAAAATAACTGCCAGTTTCAGCCATGATAAACTTTATTATGCCGCGAGCTTTCGACCTATAGGGGCTAGGTCATCTTCAGGGCTAATTTACAATATATTGTTTTACATCATTAGAGAGTTGATGTGTCTTCTGTCTTGTCTGTTCATGGACTGAATCATAGTTTCAATAGGATGAAAAAATAACTGCCAGTTTCAGCCATGATAAACTTTATTATGCCGCGAGCTTTCGACCTATAGGGGCTAGGTCATCTTCAGGGCTAATTTACAATATATTGTTTTACATCATTAGAGAGTTGATGTGTCTTCTGTCTTGTCTGTTCATGGACTGAATCATAGTTTCAATAGGATGAAAAAATAAATGCCAGTTTCAGTCATGATAAACTTTATTATGCCGCGAGCTTTCGACCTATAGGGGCTAGGTCATCTTCAGGGCTAATTTACAATATATTGTTTTACATCATTAGAGAGTTGATGTGTCTTCTGTCTTGTCTGTTCATGGACTGAATCATAGTTTCAATAGGATGAAAAAATAACTGCCAGTTTCAGCCATGATAAACTTTATTATGCCGAGCTTTCGACCTAGGGGCTAGGTCATCTTCAGGGCTAATTTACAATATATTGTTTTACATCATTAGAGAGTTGATGTGTCTTCTGTCTTGTCTGTTCATGGACTGAATCATAGTTTCAATAGGATGAAAAAATAACTGCCAGTTTCAGCCATGATAAACTTTATTATGCCGAGCTTTCGACCTAGGGGCTAGGTCATCTTCAGGGCTAATTTACAATATATTGTTTTACATCATTAGAGAGTTGATGTGTCTTCTGTCTTGTCTGTTCATGGACTGAATCATAGTTTCAATAGGATGAAAAAATAACTGCCAGTTTCAGCCATGATAAACTTTATTATGCCGAGCTTTCGACCTAGGGGCTAGGTCATCTTCAGGGCTAATTTACAATATATTGTTTTACATCATTAGAGAGTTGATGTGTCTTCTGTCTTGTCTGTTCATGGACTGAATCATAGTTTCAATAGGATGAAAAAATAACTGCCAGTTTCAGCCATGATAAACTTTATTATGCCGAGCTTTCGACCTAGGGGCTAGGTCATCTTCAGGGCTAATTTACAATATATTGTTTTACATCATTAGAGAGTTGATGTGTCTTCTGTCTTGTCTGTTCATGGACTGAATCATAGTTTCAATAGGATGAAAAAATAACTGCCAGTTTCAGCCATGATAAAGTTTATTATGCCGAGCTTTCGACCTATAGGGGCTAGGTCATCTTCAGGGCTAATTTACAATATATTGTTTTACATCATTAGAGAGTTGATGTGTCTTCTGTCTTGTCTGTTCATGGACTGAATCATAGTTTCAATAGGATGAAAAAATAACTGCCAGTTTCAGCCATGATAAACTTTATTATGCCGAGCTTTCGACCTATAGGGGCTAGGTCATCTTCAGGGCTAATTTACAATATATTGTTTTACATCATTAGAGAGTTGATGTGTCTTCTGTCTTGTCTGTTCATGGACTGAATCATAGTTTCAATAGGATGAAAAAATAAATGCCAGTTTCAGTCATGATAAACTTTATTATGCCGCGAGCTTTCGACCTATAGGGGCTAGGTCATCTTCAGGGCTAATTTACAATATATTGTTTTACATCATTAGAGAGTTGATGTGTCTTCTGTCTTGTCTGTTCATGGACTGAATCATAGTTTCAATAGGATGAAAAAATAACTGCCAGTTTCAGCCATGATAAACTTTATTATGCCGAGCTTTCGACCTAGGGGCTAGGTCATCTTCAGGGCTAATTGACAATGTAATATTTTACAGCAGACAAGACTGAAGATACACCAACCCTCTAATGATATAAAATGATGTAAGTACATTGTAAATTAGTCCTGAAGATAACCTTACTTCCTTAGGTCGAAAGCTTGGCATAATAAAGTTTATCATCACTGAAACTGGCATTTATTTTTTCATCCTATCAATTTTTTACTTCTTACTTGATAGAATAGAATAGTAGATGGGACGGGACCTACGCCCCACGCCACCACAGCCACAGAAGACTTATTGTGCCAGCCCCTTCTTAGTTCTAGTAAGCGAACCCTCCCCTGCTAAAGAAGTTGAGGACTTTCCCTAATAGTTCTTTTTGCACTACTATCTCCTTCGGCCTCAGCGTTCCAGAGGTTTCATAGCGCAACCGCTCGATTGCAACGCAACAGGTGAGAGGCCGTTTCCTCCTCTTCCTGACATAATCTGCACACAACGGATCCGAGCTAATAAGCCCCCCACCTTGCGCAGAAGCTTCCTGAACCTACCATACTTTGTGAATAGGCCTGTGATCAGAGTGATCTGATTTCTGAACCAAGCACAGGGTCTCTTTGGTTCTTTGCTTACACAGCCAAGGCAAGCAATAGTCTTGCTGTGTTTAACCCCAGGACACATCATCCAGTTCTTTTCGTGCTCCCGAGAGTCGCACGAACACCCCAGGTGTTAGATCCATTCCTGCCCAGATCATCAGCTGTCTCATTCCCCTTAATCCCCACATGACCAGGCACCCATTCCAGCCGAACTTTATTGTGCCGAGCCAGTAGTTCCAGGGCCTTTCTGCATTCCTAGACCAGGGAAGAGGTCATTTTGAAGAAAACAAGAGCCTTCAGTGCAGCCTGGCTGTCCGAAAAGATACAAATCTCCCTATTTCTAGGTTCCATCCGCAGGTTTTCTCTTACTTGATAAATAGCTAAACTTATCGTCAAATTTTACTTCCTTTAACTCTTGTATCAAAGAGATTACAAAAAAACAAAGATAATGCATAAAAAAATAAGATAAACCTCATTTAAAAATGAACAGTATTTCCGCAGAGAAGTGAGAAAATGAAAGTAAAAAAAGAAAAAGATAATTGGAGTGAAAGTCTAGAAAAGTGGGGATGAGAAAAACTTTCTCTTTATTTTCCAAGATCAAGGTAGAGTCTTAACTACAACATAGTAAATTATTCTAAAAGATTTTGCGGAACTGGATGGCACTAAGTAGAAATGAAATATCTAGCGCGTGTAGAAAACTTTTTTTTTGAATTATTACGGCTTAAAATAAAACTTTTCCTGGAGAGTAAATTATGATTTTCCGCTTTTCACAATTACATTTTCAATTCTTCGTATGTAAGTTTTACTTTTCTCTACCTCAAAGTTTAATGTAAAATGAATTAATTTTTCTATTACTCTCAGTGAGGTTAGGTGGCGGGAAGTGGCTGCTCTGGTAGCTTCTACCTTCATTTCCGTGAATCAAGAAAAGGAAGTTGGTTCAGAGTTAAGTATCCAGACTGAGGGGATGCTTGCTTCCTAAATTTGGGAGCCTCTTGGTGGTCCTAACAGCGAAGAGCTGGCGGCTGCCCCAGAAATCTTCCAACAAAAAAGAAAGTAAAGTAATTGCCTATTTTTTTCAGGCGGGCTTTACGTCCAACTTAGGTGTCGTGGACGGAGGCGACTAGCAAACATACATTACTGTAAATTTCTTTTATTAATTAAACATTAAATAAAATGTAACGCCTAGACGGGGGGAATCGAACCCACTAAACCAACAATACATCTTAGCATTGCGGATCTAGTCTCTTAACCGCCTAACATACTTTACTATAAATTTCTCATATTAAACCATTAAATAAAATCCAAGGCCCTATACACCAAGAATCGAACCCACTAAACCAACAATACATCTTAGCATTGCGGATCTAGTCTCTTAACCGCCTAACATACTTTACTATAAATTTCTCATATTAAACCATTAAATAAAATCCAAGGCCCTATACACCAAGAATCGAACCCACTAAACCAACAATACATCTTAGCATTGCGGGTCTAGTCTCTTAACCGCCTAAGATACTTTACTATAAATTTCTCATATTAACCATTAAATAAAATCCAAGGCTTAGTACAGGGGGAATCGAACCCACTAAACCAACAATACATCTTAGCATTGCGGGTCTAGTCTCTTAACTGCTCGGCTACCGTGGCGCCTTCTTCCAACAATATTCTCTGCTTTTTAGCGGAAAGATACTTTACTTAGAGCCGGGCTGAGGACATACAGCTTCTGTTAGTCAAGGCAAATTGTACGTCAAGAATTAATTGTCCATTCCTTCCTAATCCAATCTTATCACTACCAACTTAATGAATCGATACTGTTTATAATGGCTGCAGCACCGTTTAGGTTTGGAGTGGGAGGTAATAGGGGAAGAACAACAATAGAACGAGGCGTCGCAACATGTCCTTAAATTTGAGAATATCTCATTTTTAATTTGAGTTCTGTTCCAAAATAATGAGTCTTTTCCAAGCACATTTTTTCTAAAATGGCCCAAAACACAATTTACTTAGAAAAAATGACGAATAAATATGAGAAAGTTTTGTATTGGAGTCTTAGAGTTACCACGGGGAAAGGTGCCTTCAAACTAGCCGAGTCAACTTCTTCTATTACCACTTTATTATTATTTTTAATGGTATTAGTTGAAGTCTCTCTCTCTCTCTCTCTCTCTCTCTCTCTTTCTTTCTCTGTGAGATGGTGGTGTTGGTATGTGGGTTTGTTGGTACATTTGGGTATTAACGGGGTGAAAGAGAAACCGGAAGAAGAAGTGTGCTTACTCTTCTTCCTTTTGTCCACCATCTTTACAATCCATTTCATATTTACTTTTGCATAAAAAAAAACTTACATTTTCACAAAAACGAAATGTACAAGTCTTCTTCTAAAAAGATAGAAGAAGCAAAGAAGCGGGGATGCAGTAGAAAGAGAAAGTTGTTTGCAAGGAATTGCTTTTTCATTTTCTATTACTACCTTGTTATGCGATCTCATCGTACCCGCTTATACACCTAGTCTTATACAAAGTCATGGCCAAATAGAAGGAGAATCTGTGGAGAGAAGAAAAACATTGAGTAAGAAGAAGTTTTTCCAAAGATCCTGCTGGAAAAAAACTCCTCCCTTCATCTAAGAAAAAAAGTATTACAAAAGGTGGAAGTCTCCCATGGCTTGGTAGGTGCTATGATCTCCAATGTCTGTTGGAGTGTCTCAAAGATTTCTGGATAGAGACTGCTTCTTCTCTCTCACTTTCTCTTTGTATAGGGAAAACTCTTTTCTACACCATTTGCATTTCTAAGAATCTTTATTAACACCACAGTAACACCATTTCCTCGAGGAAATACGTAAGAAAAACCCCTCTCCACCTTTTCTCCAGCAGAACTCTAATAATACCTCTTTAAATCTGGAACAACACAAGAAGTCAGAAAGTTGTAACTGCCTCCATTCTTGGGGTGGATGAGATTAAAGGTTTTTTGCCTTTTGGGGGGAGGAATAAAAGTCCCCAACAGGGTGAGAAGTGGTATTGGTATCCCCTCTTTCACTTACGACTTAAACTTGTGCCCACCTTCACAGAAATTAAAACTGTTTTCTGAATATTATCTCTGTTTACTAAAATAGCGAAAGCCGCCTCAATACCCAAGCGGTTAAGAGACTAGAACCAGCAATGCTAAGGTGTATTGTTGGTTAGTGGGTTCGATTCCTCGGTGTCTATGCCTTGGATTTTATTTAATGGTTTAATATGAGAAATTTATAGTAAAGTGTGTTAGGCGGTTAAGGGACTAGACCCGCAATGCTAATATGTATTGTTGGTTTAGTGGGTTCGATTTCCTGTGACTAGGTCTTGGAATTTATTTAATGGTTAATATGAGAAATTTACAGTACAGTGTGTTAGGCGGTTAAGATATATGACCCGCAATACTAAGATGTATTGTTGGTTTAGTGGGTTCGATTCCTTGTGTCTAGGTCTTGGAATTTATTACTATTAGTAATAATAAAAATAGGCATTACTTTACTCTTTTTTTTAAAACTTTAAATACTAGAGAAATACGACAGTTCATTACACAAAAACCATTCAGAAAGAATCTACCATCTCCTCTTCCGGAAGTTTCCTTAAGCAGTATTTTCTGGGGGGGAAAAAAATGTTTGAAGTAAACAGCAGCAGTTTTAGAGAAAATCTTCAAAATACCGGAAATGAAAAATCTAATTACTTAAGCAGCACTTCTGGCCTACTTATGTTTTTTCAAAACTGAATATTTGGTCCCTCTTTGATTCCTCATTACAACTAAATGCAAATGTAGAATACTGTTCATCCCTTTTTTTTGGAGTCTGATTCATCAGTTCAAGAAGAAGTAAAGATTATGGACAATTTAAGCAGTATATTTTTTATTAACCCCTTAACGTGCACGCTCTAGTTAACTCGAGCGCGCTAAACTGGCCAAACTGTGCACACTCGAGATAATTCGAGCGGCGTTGCACTTTATGCTACTATAATTTTTCACTCTCGAATATAATGTGAAAGCAAAGAAAAGCAATCGTTTTATAGATATTTATCATTTACATGGGATTGTAAGCTATAACTCTTACTTATTCAAATATAAAATATAGCGTTTTTTTTGAAAAAAACTGTGCATTAAGGGGTTTTAATGTCTAGCTATCGATCTAGGAACTAGGTAATTTTCAGGGCTTATACTTTTCAACACCATTTCCGTCCTGACGGTTTAGGTTTAACTGGAACTCAATAATTTGAAGAAAAAAAAAAAAAAGACTGGAATTAGCTATAATTCCCCCCTCCCCCTTAGATGCACTGAAAAATCCAATCTAAACAGTAATGGTTAGAAGAAGTAAATGAGTGAAATCTACATATTTCAACAAACATTGTGTTTGTGTATGTGAATGAATGAAATTGTCGTGAATTGATTAAATAAGAGTGAAGCTGGGCTGTATGCTAATGTATTATCTCCAGCTGGAAATTTTGGGACTCTGGCAAAATGCAAAGTCACATTGGGTTAAATATTTTTTTGTTTTTTCCCTTTATTTTTTTGCTGGATGACATGGAACGACCAAAAAGACCCAGCCTCTGAGATATAATATCCAGGAGAATCCCATGGGTTCAACACCCAGATATCTCTCTCTTGCACATACACACACTTATTCAGTTTCTGTATTCGTATATCCTCTGACATAATGTTCTAAACCCACGCTGGGTCCAATTGCTCTTCTGTTAACTCTCTCTTTCTAACAATCCCTCTCATACGCCGTCCTTTAGATTTATATATGACCTTATGCGGCAAACCTTTCCGGCCAACTAACCTCTCTCTTTCTAGCAATGTGTGTGTATGAGAGAGAGAGGGGGGAGAGAGAGAATAAAAAATTGTATCCGCTCGTTTTTGTTTTTACTCCTGAGCTATCCCATGTGGCAGTACGAAGTTCCCCAGCCTACCACCCACCCATCCACCCTTCCTGTACCCAGGATTGTAGACCCAGGATGAGTGAAGCAGTAGAGGAAAATGGAAATAACTAGGACATCCCCATGCCATCTAGCATAATTTGTTAGCTGTAGCAACGCACTGAAGGGCAGAGTAACGTGTACTGTCACGATGAGGAAGCCGGTGACGATGTTTTCTACATGTGGGTATGTTTAAACCCTTACAGTGACTCTGAAAATGGTCTTCAATTTGCATATTAACTTTCCACGCCCAACCCTACCCTCTGGTGGTGGTAGGTAATAAGAAGAAAGAAATGAACAACTCTGCTTTTTCTCTGCGAGAGAAACAGTAATAAAAGAAAATTGCAGCCTTCAGACTTCAGAACAATAGAAGTGGTGAAAAGTATATTACTAAAGAAAATTCCTAGAAGAAAAGAGAGAGAGAAAAAAAAACACGGACTTACGGAAACTTAGTACGAAAAACAGAGATAGGAAAATTTTAAAAGATGGGCTACAAAGAGCTCTATAGTTGAGGTAATTTAAAAAAGAGTCTTACCATTATAATATTATAAAATTTTCCATTAAACTTCTCAATAAATGTTCGCTACATAAATTTTCATGGTTAAATCCTTAAGGGTGCGAAAAACAAAGCCGATTCCATAACAAAAACAAGTTATTACGAGGGTCGTTTGAAAAGTCCGTGCAAAGTCAGAGAGATAGCACCACTGGCGCGTATCGAGGTTATGTTTAGTTAGTAGCATCTCTTGGAAGAACACACACCAAGTTTCAGCCAGATCGGTCTATTTCTTTGTGTTTGGCATTCGTTTGAATCGAGGAAGTCGAGTGATTTTCAAAAAATGGACGAAAAAGAATTTCGTGTGTTGATTAAACACTACTTTATGAAAGGCAAAACGCCTCAGGAGACTAAAGAGAAGCTTGATAAACATTATGGTGAATCTGCACCTTCGATTAGAACAGTTTATAAGTGGTTTCAAAATTTTCGGAGTGGCCATATGGGCACAAGTGACGCTGAACGTTCTGGACGCCCTGTTGAGGTTACTACTCCAGAAATCATTGATAAAATCCATGATATGGTGATGGATGACAGAAGAGATGAAGGTGCGTGAGATTGCTAGTGCTGTGGGCATCTCGAATGAACGGGTACATAATATTTTGCATCAACATTTGGACATGACAAAGCTATCCGCAAGATGGGTGCCGCGTTCGCTCACGCTTGACCAAAAACGAAATCGTGTGAAGTGTTGGCAAGGACGGTTTGCAGCTGTTCCAGAAGAATCCGCAGGACTTTAAGCGTTGTTTCGTCACTGTGGATGAAACATGGATACAATCACTACACTCCTGAGACCAAAGAACAATCTAAACAATGGGTTACCAAGGGGGGAATCTGCGCCAAAAAAGGCGAAAACCGTTCCTTCGGCCGGAAAGATTATGGCGACTGTCTTTTGGGATTCGCAAGGAATAATCCTCATCCACTATCTGGAAAAGGGTAAAACTATTACAGGTGCATATTATTCATCGTTATTGGACCGTTTGAAAACCGAGCTGCAAGAAAAACGCCCACGATTGGCCCACAAAAAAAGTCTATTTCCATCACGACAACGCACCAGCTCACACCTCAGCAGTTGTGGTCGCAAAATTAATGGAAATAGGGTTCCAACTCGTTTCACATCCCCCCTATTCTCCAGACTTGGCTCCCTCGGACTACTATTTGTTCCCCAATATGAAGAAATGGCTGGCGGGAAAAAGATTTTATTCAAACGAGGAGGTGATTGCAGAAACGAATGGCTATTTTTCAGACTTGGACAAATCCTATTATTCGGAAGGGATCAACAAACTAGAGCAGCGTTGGACGAAGTGTATAAGCCTAAAAGGAGACTATGTTGAAAAATAAAAAAGGTTTACCCCAAAAAATTAAGTAGTTTTTATTTTTGCACGGACTTTTCAAACGACCCTCGTACTGTTCTGGATCAATTCATTTTCTTTAATGGAACCAGTTATGAAGTATTTAGTTATTTTTTTTTTTTTTTTTGTAAAAACAGGTACACGGAGGGACTAACAATTTTTTTTTTAAAACCATTTTTCCGGACTCTGGAGAAATAAATGATTTTATTATCGATTAATTGTATATCGAGATAGCTGTATGATTGTATCAATTGCTTGCCTGGTATTAAGAAATTGTTACAGGAATTCGTATTTTTAGAGAATGCTAGAAACCTTTTCTATAGTTTGAAACTCGATCCAAGGAGGTGAATTAAATCGGATCCCGAATAAATTAGACTACCTTCTGCTCGAATTAAGATTTCAAAACATATAGCCGTAATTTAAAATGATATTTACGAAAATATTTGTTAATTAAAAAAATAAAAATGAAAATGAAAATTCACGAAAGGCTTTCATAATCCTTCTAAAAAGAGAGAGAAAAAGAAGGGATTGCGGAAAGTTAAAAAAAAAAAGTTAGAAAGGTGTTTGGATACTTTTTTTCATTTAGCACAATTTTTTTCGCACACTTTCAAGTTGTATGGCTGGGGGGGTGGTTTAGCGCCGCTGCTATTCTATGAAATTGTTGCAAAGTTGTAGAAGTGTATATATATATATATATGGTATTCGTGAATGCGTTACGCTTGGCTTTTGCGCATAGAATAGCCACCAGCCACCAGCCGCCAGCCGGCCTGAACACCACAGTCGGTGCGTGGTGGAAGGAAAAACACATTTGAGGTTATTTACGGCCAGGTTTATGGCCTGTTTATTCTGAACGAGCCAACAACTAGAGCACCCTAGCTTAAACCCGTTCTCTGCGCTCAATCCCTCTCTAGTTCCCGCCTCCACCCCACCCACCCCCCACCACCATTCTGCTACTAACCCCAAAAACTCTTCGTATTCTCTGTCTCTCTCTAGCTCTCTAGCTCTCCCTTCGCTACCTAACTCTGTCCTATCGTTCTATTTGCCAGTTGTGGTCCATGTCTCTTTCTAGCACTAGGTAATCGTACACAGAATTTCCAGTACCATATATTTTTCCAGCAAAAAAAAAAACTAGCTCTCTATTTACCCCAGTACATATTATCATGATTTCCCTGTACTATTATCCCATCCTAGAACAATCTCTCACTTGTTCTAACCGCGTACATATTTCCTCTGTTCTGAAAATTGTTTTCATTCATATTTTTGTTTTTCCTAATAGGATTAAGTTCATAAGGAAAACAACTTGTGTATGATTTAAAATTCTGGTGATATTTAAACCGGTTGAGTGATAGATGAATCTAATAAGAAATTCTTCGCCCTACCATTTTGAAGCATTAATACAATTTTTTTTTTATTTTTATTTTTTATTTAATAATAATTTGTCTTGGGGACATACCCCATACAAATGAAGACTGGTCAAATATAGTGAACAACATGGTAAGAAAAAAGAGACCAGAATATATAAATAATACAATAACAGTAAAACATAAAATCTAGAGTAATAACAGTAAATATACAGCACACTGCATTGTATCCATATTTTAAGTAGCAGATGTATAATTTATGAATACAAGAATATAAACGGACAAAAAGTGGCGATATAAGTATGTAATCAATCTCTCAAACTGTAAACTATTCATTTAGTATAAATGATCGTGTTTTGAGGCAATTAATTGTAAAGAGGTATAATTGTTTAATTTCATTTTCGCACCTAAAAACATTGTGGAACTGTGCTTCATTGATACATTCTTAACCTGCAGTATGTACTGATTACGAAGAGATTCGTAAACCGGACAAACTACTATTAAGTGGTACAAATCTTCCGCATCATTACGCCCACATATTGTGCATATTTCCTTAGGTTTTATTAGGTGTGTGACATTTTTCACTGACAATTTGATCTGGTAATTGCCCGAAAGCCTCAATTGTGTGACTAGTTTCACTATACCAAATGGCAAATTCAATTCGCTAGAATATTGGCAGACCGAACTTGTGGCAAGTATATCGTTGTAAATAGGGCTGTACTTTGCTGAGTGCATTAGATCTAGGTCTTTTGACTTTTGGAATTCCTTATATCTATTTAATGTTCCAGAGATAGAGTTTTTAAAGGCTGTGGGGTCTCTTTCAAGAAGGATGTCATTTGAGCCAATCAGACTCAATAAATAATTCATCTGCGAAAACCAGTTGTACTTTATCGAGGGTTTATGACTAAGATGGATATGTTTTAGCTTCAAAAAGCACAACTTAGGAAGTCTATGGTCTTGCATCTCAAGGAGCTTGCAGATCCAGAACAGCGCTGATTTGACCACATTATAACTGGAGTTAAGCAGATCAAACTCAGTTCGGATAAGCCAGGCAGGAGTACTTTTATTCAATGAAAAAAGCTTTTTGTAGAACTCCAGGTGCGCTTTTTCTATTTCAGATAGATATCTCAACCCCCAGATTTCAACCCCGTAAAAGAGAGTACTCATGGAAATAGCATCATTGACCCTACTTCTACATTCCATTGATCTAAATTTACCCTTGCGGCATACTTCTAACACTGAGCCAACAGCAGATGAGGCCCTAGATGCGGCTAATTTGGAAGCGAGGTGGAACAAACCAGAATTTGAGAATCTAATTCCCAAGTAGTCGAAAGCTGATACAACTTCCACCTCCTCACCCAAATAATACAATTTTTTTATCTTTTTTGGTCGGCCTTTATGGAAGTGTATAATTTTTGTCTTAGCTGTATTTACTTCCAGATGATTAATACTGGCATAGCAGGCAAGGATTTCAAGCTTTTTCACTAAGTCAGGCATCGAATCAGCGAAAAACACGCTATCGTCCGCATATAGCGAAAGAAGTATATCTTTACCTGGGGAAATTGGGATGCCAGAGGCACCTCTCGCTCTAAAGAATTCCTCTATGTCACTTGTAAAGAGGCTAAACAAGTACCCAGACAGGACTTCGCCCTGCAGCACCCCTTTAGTGACAGGTACCTCATCGGATACAATCCCACCACTTTTAACTCGTAATGTTGCATTATCATAGATACTTTTAAGTATCCTTATTAACTTTCCACTTATGCCCATTTGACTCAACTTGTGCCATAGTCAAGCATTAATACAATCATTACAACAAATATATAAATTGATTTAATAATCAATATCATTAATAGCTTAATAGATTGATTTTTCATTTTTTATAATTATAAAAATACTGAAGTTACCCAATAAGTTTGTCACTAGAAATAAAAAAAACATTTATCTACAATTATAACGTTTAAATAACAATAAATAAATTCCTAGAAATGATTTTATTTTCATTGTTCTAAAATTCTCTAAGACTATGAATCTATAATTTTGTCATTTTTGCTTCTGAGGAGAAAGGCTGATTATAAGTTTTCAGTCTATTTAATGCTTGAAATTGTTTGACTGCAATTGTGTTGATATTTATTTAACAATCTTTATCTATCAAATTCGAAGCAGAAGTTTAAGGGAGTCCAACAAATCTTAAATATTTCTAGCCACACCGAAGTCATTTCGGTTGGGTTTTTAGCCGTGACTCATGTAATTTTATTCTTAACATTTACTGTCATTGATAAGTAAACACAAGTCAAATAAAGTCAATGCCATATTAAAAGTATTTTTCACTTCTTTTATCGTTCAAAAAAAAAAATATTACATTAACGTTAAAAATTATGGAACAAACCAAGTGAAAGTGTAGATGCTGCTAGTAATGGAGGCCAAGGAATATAGTCCCAGTAGAGTATTTCAACTCCAGTAAAGTACAAAGTCAATACAACTGGCCAGAGGAAGGCTAGGTTTCAAATCCAGCTGTTGGCCTTTAGATTTTCTCTCTTCCTAGAAGCTTCTTACAGTTAATGAGAGAACACTGTTTGGATGCTGGCAGTGCACTGAAAAAAAGCTTCGATCGCCAATAATCTTAGATGTTGACGCACCATAAAGGGAAGGGATTAGCTATGCGGGTTAGCGTACTGGATTCGAATCCATCTGCTGACCCTTAGATTTTTTCTCTTCCTAGGAGCTTCTTACAGCTCACTGTCCGGTGATGGACAGTATTGTCTGTAACGAGAGAACACTGTCTGGAGGCCGGCAGTGCACTGAAAGAAGTCAATAACGTTAGATTGTTGACGCGCCTTAAAACAGTAGTACTGCCGGTAACTGGTTTCAATCGTCACGTTAACGTCAGACCCTGTCAGAGGCCAAATCGAAAAATTAGGTTACAGCTTCCTGAAAACATAATAATAATAATAATAAAACCTTGTTTTCTCTCGTGAAATTGCTCGTAATATGGTGAGGGGGAGAAATAATAGATTAAACAAGTTTTTTTTTTTGTATCAGTAGAGCTCACAGTGGTTGGAATATCATGGAAGAGTAGGAGTAGCGATGAGCCAATCATAATTAAGTAACCCATTGTGCAAAATGGACACTGTAATACGGCCTTATGATTGGCGGATAATTTCTATATATTTGCCACACAATTTTTTGTTTTTTAAAAATAATAAAATTTAAAAATTTTTTGGTCCCTAATAATTATGTTTAGAAAATTTAAAAGCTAGCAAAGAAAAACCTCTGCTGTAAACGTTAAAGACGTAGAAATAAAAGTCGACGCGAATGAAAATTTACATCGAATTCTACATCGACAAATGCATAATTTATGCTTCGATGAATAAAATCAACGATTACTGTTCATTATTTTTGGTGACTGAATCATAGTTTCAATAGGATGAAAAAAATAACTGCCAGTTTCAGTCATGATAAAGTTTATCATGCCAAGCTTTCGACCTAGGGACTAGGGTCATCTTCAGGGCTAATTGACAATGTACTGTTTTACATCACTGGAGGGATGGTGTGTCTTCTGTCTTGTCTGTTCATGGACTGAATGTGTCCTCTGAACCGTGTATTGTAAATTAGCCCTGAAGATGACCCTAGGTCCCTAGGTCGAAAGCTTGGCTGAATAAAGTTTATCTTGACTGAAAGTGGCATTAATTTTTCATCCTATTTAAATCAACGATATTGTCTACCATTGCGTACGAGGTGTGTTCAAAAAGTAACGGGAATTTTCGTTTTTTGAAAAAAATATTTATTTATTCATCTACATTAATATTGTCGCCTTCAAAGTAGTCCCCTTCGCATACAATACACTTGTGCCAGCGCTTTTTCCAATCCTCGAAACACTTCTGAAACTCGATCTTTGTGATAGCTTTCAGCTCTTTCAGCGATTCGCTTTTAATGTCATCTATGCTTGTAAAACGACGGCCTTTTAATGTTCTCTTTATGTTTGGAAATAGAAAAAAGTCACATGGAGCCATGTCTGGCGAATATGGAGGCTGGGGCATCGTTAAAGTTTTGTTTTTGGCCAAAAATTCACGAACAAGCAATGAAGTGTGAGCAGGTGCATTATCGTGGTGCAAAATCCATGAATTGTTTTGCCACAAATCCGGGCGTTTTTTTCGGATTGCTTCACGCAAACGGCGTTGAACTTGTAGGTAGTACTCCTTATTGATTGTTTGACCTTGTGGCAAGAATTCATGATGCACTATGCCATTAAAATCGAAGAACACAGTGAGCATAACCTTCACATTCGACCGCACTTGTCGAGCCTTTTTCGGTCTTGGCGATCCAGAATGCCTCCACTGGGACGATTGAGCCTTAGTTTCGACATCATATCCGTAAACCCATGTTTCGTCACCTGTTATAACACGTTTCAGTAGATCCGCATCGTTGTCGACTTCATTGAGTGACTCTTGAGCAACTTCCATTCTCCGCTGTTTTTGTTCGAAATTCAACAATTTTGGAACAAATTTTGCTGCCACACGTTTCATACCCAAAACATCCGAAAAAATTTCATGGCATGAGCCAATTGATATGGCAACATCATCAGCGACTTCTCTGATTGTGATTCGGCGATCGTTCATAACCATTTCTTTCACTTTTTTCACGTTTTCATCGGTTGTTGATGTGCTTGGAGGTCCAGGTCGTTCGTCATCTTCAACGTTTTCGCGGCCATCTTGGAAACGCTTATACCACTCGTAAATCCTTGTTTTACTCATAGCAGACTCACCATATGCCTTTATTAACATTTCACACACTTTATTTCATTTTTTACGCAAAATTTAATACAAATTCTTTGATCCATTTTTTTTAACAAACAAAAATCGCCAAGCTCGAAAAACACGTCTAACCTTAACGGCTGCCACTTAAGAAGTAAACAATGAATATTACTGAAAATTTTATCGTACTTCAGGGGCATGTGTACCAACATACTAAAAAAAAATTTTTACAATCAGACTCTCCAAACCCGCGAAATTTAAAAATTCCCGTTACTTTTTGAACACACCTCGTACCTAACCTGGATATTGTTGTTCTTAGAGTTTTTTTTTTTTTTTAATGTTTCTTTGGTTTTTCTGGGAGAGAAAAAGAAGAAAAATCTGAGTGCCAAGTGAAAACCCAATTTTCTTAAATTTGTTACAATGGCAATTCTGTTGGTAGCCAATAAGAAGAGATAGTGAAAAACCTTTTTAAGGAAAAAGGGAAAATTTTCTGCAAAGAAGTTCTTACTAGAGATTGCTGCTACTGTTGCTAGAGGGCTTGAATTACACGGATGTTGGCGGTGGTGTAATCGTGATACGGTCTTCCACCCCCTCCCCATACCTGTGGAACAATTAAGGAGGCAATGTATTTAAGGTGCGAGATTGTTCGTTCTCAAGCTCTTAGCCGACGGCAATAGAGACTAGCACGGCAATCAAAACTTGGAACAATTTAACGCCGTCCACAAACTTGTGGCTAAAACCATTTCGGGTCCATTTCCTCTTCATTCTCTCACTCTCTCTCTTTCTCTCTAGCAGAAGTTAAGGCTTCCGGCCGTTGGAAATTGTAACCCTTAGCCAACTTCCTTCCTTTACTAGACTCCTCATACACAACACACCCCACACAATCAAACGCAACGTTTCACCTAAAAAACAAAATGTACTCAAAAAAAACAAAGAATACTAAAGTTACGCACGTTAATACTCTTACAGATTGTCATAGTTTAGGAAATGTTTTCATCATTAACTTCACTACTGATCTCACGATGAATTTCAGCCGTTTTCACACCTATAGCACTAAGAAAACGGAATCACAGCCGAGTATTTCACAGTCAGCGAGATTCTAAATCAGCGGAGACGTTTTAAATACTCTCAAAAGTAAAATTAAAGTAAAGTAATTGCCTATTTTTTCAGGCGGGCTTAACGTCCAACCACCAATTAGGTGTCGTGGATGGAGGCGACTAACAAACATACTTTACTATAAATTTCCCATATTAACCAATAAATAAAATCCAAGGCCTAGAGACCAGGGGAATCGAACCCACTAAACCAACAATACATCTTAGCTTTGCGGGTCTAGTATCTTAACCGCCAAACATACTTTACTATAAATTTCTCATATTAACTATTAAATAAAATCCAAGTACTAGACCAGGGGAATCGAACCCACTAAACCAACAATACATCTTAGCATTGCGGGTCTAGTATCTTAACCGCCAAACATACTTTACTATAAATTTCTCATATTAACCATTAAATAAAATCCAAAACCTAGACCAGGGGAATCGAACCCACTAAACCAACAATACATATTAGCTTTATAGGTCTCGCCTCTTCAACGCTCGGCTACTGTGGCGCCTTAAATACTCTCAAACAAAAGTAATAGCGTCTAGTTTCTTTCTGACAGATGTAGGTGCATAGAGCGCATGCGCGAAATGCCGACAACTGTAATGCAACGGTGGAATTTCATAAGAGCCTTTTTTTTTTTTTTTAACACGCCTTGTAATTGACGATAAGCTACAATTTTTGTGTTCTTTCTTTGTCATTATATAAAAATTTATCAAAAGGGAAAAGATTACCTGAGTGGTTAGAGTATGGAAGGGTTTTCTACGTAGAGATTCCCGGGATTGAAATCCAGCTTCCTCTTTCCTAGGAGGTTCTATAAGCTCAATCATCGGTTGTCTGCATTAAGACGGATAGAATCTTGTCCGGAGGCTGGCACTGCAAAAATAATAATAATAATACGTCTAAAAAACATTTAATATAAGAAATAAATGCTTAAAAATTATTCATTTATAATAAATAGTTTCTCAAAATTGAATCTGAGCAGTTCTTTTTATAACTTCATATTTTCTCTAAATGATTTCATTAAGTTTCATTGTTCTCATAAAATTTTGGTGACTTCTATTTCGACATAGAAGAAGACTGACTGTCTTATCCTCCAAACACTTGTTCTCGGTCTCAATGGCTCAAACTTCTCGATACCCATACCAAAAACAAAACTAAACTAAAGTAGAGCACTGACGAACATCTGATGACTGACAGCCATCGCTGCCTCCATAAACCGCTTCAATACCCCTTCCCCATTCTCTCTGAGCCCTTTACCGCCCCCTGTAAAGGCCTCCAGCGCCTGCAGGGGGGGGGGCAATATCACGCACTTAAGTGCTAATATTGGGAAACATATGGTTTAAGTTTTTAATGTTAAATAGTGTAGAAAATTAAGTTTTGATTGTAAGTAAAAGCTCAATTACCAGCCTGGTTATCTCTAATATCCTAGGAGGCTATCTTTAGTGGAGGCTACAACTTCCGCTTTCAAAAACACCCGCCAGTTCTCTTGTTGAACCAGTTTCTTGAATCCAATGAAAACTCTTACTACACTGGCACTGAAGAAGGGGCATAAGGGTTACAAGGGAAGGAAAGCGGAGCCCTAATTCTGTTATACTCGTAGTTCCTCCATCCGCCGCACGTCCTTACGCCAAGCATGCGGGCATCCCATCCAGGATAGCTCTCCCAGTCCAGTAGTACACGCGCCCGTAGAAAATAAGGTCAATTAGGAGAATCAAAAAACTTTGTCCTCATCTTGCAACTGTTTGGTGTTCCAGTTTTATCCAGACTTTTCTCCTCTCTTACAGAATATTTTTCAGAATATTTTATACAGAATTCTTTTTTTTTTCTTTTGTAAGCGTGAAAATTAATTTTTAAGTTGGGGGTCCGAGTGTGATGGTGTTGAGCTTTTCTTTTAAGAAAGCCATTTTGGGAAAGCTAAGATTTTTACCACCTTGGAATACAACAATGTTATTGGGTACTCAGTATACTGCTAGTAGACATAACTTATAGAACTCTAAATGCCTTTTTTACTGGGAATGATAAGGCTGAAAAACGTCATTATCGTGCTGCAGGTGGATGCAGTAACTATGGAAACTAAAACTGAAAGAGGTAAAACATCTCTTTTAAATTCGAAGATTGCATCGCTATCACTAGTTTGCGGTAAGAGGCTTTCAGCACTTGGTGACAATTAAATTATAAAATCTAGGATTTCATGAGAAAGCGAAGTTTTACTACTGAATAAGGAATCCCCTAAAAATCAACCTCTTGTTTTTCTTCACAGGATAGGAGCTCCTGTACATCTGGAAAAGTATGAAACGCTCATCCTTTTTACAATCGTGTGGCGTTTTACAGTGGCTAAGTTGCAGTAAGATCACCTTGCCATGCTCAGACCAGAAAATATATCACCAAAACCTTTCCAATGGGCAAAAAGTTAAGTTCTCCTGAAATGAAGAGAATTTATTTGCTAGACCTTCAGCGGCCAATAAACTTCTGCGCAGAAAAAAATATGTCATAATGCAGTCCATGAAATTTAGCCTTACAGAGAAGCCCCTTATCATTACAGAGTAGCCGAACAGAGATTTTCGTGTAACTGAACAATCGATTGAATAGCCACTTTCAATTGAGCAATTTTTCTTCTAACTCGATTTTAACAATAAATCTAACCAACCTTGACAGTACGCAAGATATAGGATAGAAACTTACGAAGTAATAATAATAATAATGATAATAATAATAATAATAGTAATAATAAGGGAAGGGATTAGCTATGAGGTTAGCATACTGGACTCCCACGCGGAGGTCCCGGGTTCGAATCCAGCAGCTGACCCTTAGATTTTCTCTTCCTAGGAGCTTCTTACAGCTCACTGTCCGGTGATGGACAGTGTTGTCTGTAACGAGAGAACACTGTCCGGAGGCCGGCAGTGCACTGGAAAAAGCTCCGGGCGCTAATGACCTCAGCTGTTGATGCGCCAAAAAAAAAAAAAAAAAAAAAAAAAAAAAAAAAAAAAAAATAGTAATAATAATAAGGGAAGGGATTAGCTATGAGGTTAGCATACTGGACTCCCACGCGTAGGTCCCGGGTTCGAATCCAGCTGCTGACCCTTAGATTTTTCTCTTTCTAGGAGCTTCTTACAGCTCACTGTCCGGTGATGGTCTGAAACGAGAGAATCGGAGGCCGGCAGTGCATTAAAAAAAGCTCCGGGCGCCAACGAACTTAGATGTTGACGCGCCTTAGATCATTAAAAAAATGAAATAAGATAATATTTACTATAATAATAAAGCACTTCAGAGGGAATTACCCATCCCCGACACTCAAAAGTGCCCTTGATCGAATTTTACTGGAAAATTGTTTCAAATAAAAGTAATAGTCCTACTTACAAAGAAGGGTCAAGTTCACTAAGTTTACTGAAAATCGATGAAAGCCATTATTAATGAAAACTTTAGTCACTAAAAAAAGTGCTGTCGGTTTAGTGACTTTATCTCTGTAGGCAATCATCTTCTTGCAATTCTTCGTCTTTGAAATTATGGTGGAAGACAGACAGACCCACATAGCACATTTTGTAATATTTCCGGTAACAATTCAAGAATCGGAATGATCACAATGACTTCCCTTGCTGAAGACAGAAGACAGGAAGCTTAAAGCTTCATTATGAAGGTCATTAAGCAAAGTTTTTGATCTAATTACCGCATGAATGAAAGAAAGATCGGGTGAAAGGTACTTTCAAAGTAACAAAAGGAAAATGGAAAATCAGGAGCCCACTCAACCAACTCAAAAGGTGAGGGAGGATATAGTCACAAGTTTCTGATTGTTTGATTAGCCCGGATAGCAAAGTACGCCAAGAGCTCTCGTACAACTTTGCCCACCAAATTACAATCAACTATACAATCTGTGTACTCTTTGAATAAAGCAGAAAGTTGTTTTGAATCACACATACGTACATGCAACAAGTGTGTGTGAGTGTGGGTGTGCCAGAGTTTGGGTGAGCAGGAGAAGGAAGTGTTGTGGTGGAGTGGTGGGTGGTGGGTTAGAGCCCTATAGCAAGAGGCGGCCCAGAAAGCTCCTAAGAGTTTCTATCTTATGATTTTGCCCAGGACTTGTGGCATACTTGCAAGAGTACTTCCCTCTACGTCCAGAGTTTGGAAATGTGGGCATGGGGGCCAGAGGGAAGATTTTGCATACCCTCCTTCGCCCTACTATATCCTGGCATGCTCACATTACCCACCCTCTTTCTATTCCTCCTAGTTCGCCATAAAGATGAATTTTCAATAATGGAGGCAACATAGTTTTCAAAGAGGAAGGAAGTCCTTTTGAAACAAAGTTTTCCCCCCTACTTCATATTGGCTTTTATAATAACGGAAAACTCTTGTGTTCGCATATCAGTCAGTAGGATCACGTGAGTCCACTTTTCATATTTAAGTGCGCTTATTCCAGTAAAACTATTAACGGGACAAATGTTCATTGTTGAAAAGTTTTTCAGCTTCTCGATTTCAGCGATAATTTAAGCGCTGAAGCACTCAGACTTGTATTATCCTTTTTTCTTTACTTTCCCGCTAACTTGAACCCACTCCAACTTAACCAAAACAACCCTTCACTCGAATCCTCCCGCAGGATGGTGTTGACGGTCTGGTGAACGCATAAAAGAAAGGGCACCCTTCGAATTCACTTCATGGATATCTTGGAGTTGGCCGAGTCATCATTTGATTGGCCCTCATTCAATTCATTCAAACTATTTTATGTTTTATACGCAATTATATTTATTTGTAGCCAATAGGCAGTTGTAAATTTAACAAAGTTTTTTTGTAACCTTTGCGATTAAAAAACAAATCTATTGTGACTATCCTAAGTGTCAATGTTTGTTCATAAGACTCGTAGGATCAGTAAAGTATACTATGAGCTTGATGAGCTTAAGTTTGCCTGTTGGGGTTCAACAAAACTAAGCAGTAGTAAGCATCAACTCCTCTGCAGGTCCTATGAATATACTATGTAAGGAAGTGTCAGGATAGTGTTGTTAGACTGGGAATACCCGCAGGGACGCCTAGATCCCTGAAAAAGTGGCTAGTCCTCTTCTCCCTACAGGGTTGCTCAGAAAAATCAAATTCATATCTCTTTAATCGTTCAATTGTCGGTTGCTCCTCGTATCCAAGAACGCCTTCTCCAGTTAAAGGTGTTCTTTTTCAATCAGCAAACTTGGGTTCTCTTCCCAGACCTTTTGTTCCCCTAACTTCCAGGTATCATTCAATTATGTTTATGGGAATATCTGGTTCTTCGATTAGTCTCAGCTTCAAACATCAGGCAGAGTTTTACCACTAACTCTCCATCGAGATCTTGCAGTTTGGCGGAGAACATCCATGTCAATAGTTTGCTCTCTTCTTTAAAGGCCAAAATCTTCTCGTAACTTCAGATTTTTTTCAGACTGAGGTTCTCCACTGGGTTTTTTCCCCTCCATACGATCTCAATCCTGAGTATCTCCCTTTCGCGAACCATCCTCTTGCATCTAATCCCCTTCCCCAAAATCATCCCCAATAATGCCCGTCTCATTCTTCTTTCATTCCTCCCCTCCATTCAAGAGCACCTTGTTCTCTTTTCCTCAAGATTAGGTCATCTTCCTCTTCGTGAGGCTCTGACAGCTCTTTTCCATCGTTTCTAAAGATCGCAGTTTGTCGTCAGATTGGTGGCCCACTTCTTCGTTTCGTAAAGTAGTATGCCGCTTTCCACTACCAACTGATATTCTTCTTTTTCTTTTTCTTTTTTTGTGGATCCTAGTGCCTTTTGATCGAATATAATATACCGCTCATCTTTCTGATTTTATTATTCATTATCATCATCTCCCTATTCTTTTTATCTCCTTCTCGAAGAGATTCTATTAAACGATCGGCCCCCCCAGATAATGGAAGTTACCCACCTTCTTTTTAGGAATTCTTGCCGTCCTTCCTTATAAACGATCATGAACTCCTTAACGCTCATACTTATTACTTAGCTTGGACATTCGTTTGCTTCAAGGCTTCTGCGCTATCACTACTTTATCATCAATTAATAGCCTCACTGGCACTGCCATGGATATCAGTATCTCACGGTGGATTATGAAGCTTAGAGGTAAGCTAATTTCTTTAAATTTTAGGCCCTATAATTCGGAAGGCAGTGAGGAATGTTCCCTTTGCAACTTGCGGTCCAGAGAGGACACCATTCATTTTGTATATGTATGTCCGGTTTTGAAAGAGTTTCGGGTCTCCGTATTTGGTTTAAGGATTCTTTCGAGAGAGGCCTTCGTGAATTTGTTGAATGGCGGGGACTGGCCCGGGCTCGTTCGTTATGCCAAGATGGCGTGGAGGTTCAGGAGCGAGATGGTCGCTGAGTTTAATTTCTAGTTTGCTCGGCATACCTGATTAATATTTTATTTGTAATTAGTTTATTATTATTATTATTATTGTTATTTTTATTTTTTATTATTATTATTATTTTGTTTGCTTTTATTTATCTGTTTATTTATTTTATATTATCCATATCAGTCAACTTCCGGCAGACGGTTTACTTAACCAATGCTGTACGTAGTTTAGGCAATATGATTAAATGTATCAATTAAGGCCTTTGTTTCTGTAAATAAACTATTCTATTCATTCATTCATTCATCAATGAATAGCGGATTGTCAGCCATTCCTCTACTTTCTGATCCTGGTAGTAAATCTTTGCTAGTTGTAAATTCGGTGGCAAAATACTAGCCTAAGTTTATTTGGCATCTGCTACTTGCAAGTTTCTCTTAATAGGTACTTAATTAGTTGCGAGATTCTCCTCCGAGCATAGCACCTTATCACTTTTTAATGCTTGAAGTTTCTTTTGGTATTCTCATCCCGACACATTTGAATATTAGTAAATTTACAATTTCTTTTAGTAACGTACTTAAATTTTGGCATTAGTCTGAAAAAAAATAAAGTGAAATGGAAAGAAATTAGCGTAAATTTGAGAAAAATAAAGTTAGATTAAATAAAGAAATATTTAACTGTTATCTTGGGTCTCGAAGCTTGACTTTTTTTTACCCAAAATGAGTTTAATTAAAACCCCCAAGAACTATTAGGAAAGTTTTATCTGGTCCAGGGTGAGATAAAAAGAAAGGAGAGAAAAAAATCCAATTTACTCCTTAGATATATGCAATAGAGGAAGTCCTGGCTGGGATACAGAGTGCAGCCTCCAGTTGAATGAGATGGGTTCTTAATACCTTAAGCACACTCTACTATAGCTATGGTCTGGTTTAGAAGGTTCTGTTAACCGCTAACGCCACCACTGCTGCCGGACCATCCCCTAGCAGTACCTAATCCTTGGCTATCCCTAACACGTACTTGGGACTCCCAAGTGCCCGCGTTTCCCCTCTCCAACCCTTTATGTCTCGCTTCTTCATCTATTCAAGCTCAACCATTTCTATTATATAAGTACCACCACTGGCTCTGCTGTACTGGCTGGGCTACAAACTCTCTACCTTCAGGAGCTGATCCCTCCTGTACACTGGGGTTGGTCAATTAACCCCAATGGCCGCCGGCCTCTACTTTCCTAAATAGGCCCAGCTTTGAACGTTACGTTTCACCAGGATCATCCCGGTCTCAACTCTCAGAACGTACCACATTCAACCACCCCCCCACCTTCCGTTCTTTACCATTGCTCCAGCAGCCATTAACATTTATAACCTCTGCGACAAGGTCTAAATTTAAGTTTTAACAAGCTCCAAATGGCGTACATGGCATAAAGTTTCCCGCTAACTATATCCGGAGTTTGTGTGCAGGGTAAGTTAAATGTTTTTGGGAGACTACTTAGCATATAATTAAAATTTTAGCAAAATTGTAAGCACATGTAAAGTTCTCATATTTTTTTTTTTATTTCCTCTATGTACTAGAAAAGCGGAAGTACTGCGTCAAAATTTTCGAAATTAAGTCTTCACAGGAAGTATCCATTTTGACGACCTCTCGGTCCAAAAAAAAAAGTCTTCTACCAATCGGTTTGTATGTGAATATGTGCCTGAATCAACGTGGACAAAACGCGTTAAATTTATAATATTAGTTTGGTTCCAAACTGATTTCATAGAGTTTAATATGGTTCTGTGATCGCCTTCTTCCCTTTAATAGTAACAGAGAACTAATTATACAAAATCATCTGTCTTAAGAGTAAAAACCCTTAAGTTTCCCCCCCAAAAAAATTAATTTTCCTAAATTGTGGTAAGAAAAGTGTAATTGAAAGCCCAATCATTATCAGTTTTTCCAAAATTCGAGATTTTCCTGGTACATAACATGATTAAAAATGTTTTAGCACACATTCTATGAGGGGTTTTTTGGGTGGGGGTGATAAGGATCAAAGCAATCTGTCGCAGTAATCTGGAATTTAGGATTTCCTATGGGTTCTATACTGTCGCTTCCGATTCCAAGGTTTTTTTCTTTTTTTTTGAAACTGAAATGAAACACAGAACTTCCGGTCAGAGATCCCCCAGTTAGCGTCTCTTTACCAAAAAACAAAGAACAAAAATCTCTCCCCAAATCTGCAGAAAAGTAAAGTAAAGTATACCTATGTTTTCAGGCGGGGCTTAACGTCCAACTACCATTTACTAGGTGTCGTGGACGGAGGCGACTAGCTAACGTACTTTACTATTTCTCATTTAGATTAGATTGCTTAAGATGGGCGGATCCTCCAGAAAGGGGAAGGAACGCAGGCAATCCAAGATGCCCATTGTTCCCCGCCCACCCATCATCTCATGAGAGATACCGGGGTTTTAAAACAACAAATTCGGCTAAAGGTTGCCAGATGCTTAATATAATAAACTAATAAAGAAGCAACAGGACACTAGGGAGCATGGCGACTCAATCGCCTCAGTGCACTGGAATTAAACTTACCTCCCCGAAGACCGAGGAATCTAGTTTTCAGAATAAACGGGGCACACCTCAACAAAGTGCCTCACAGTTTCATCGGACTCACCACAGCCGGCACAATTTGGCGACTGGGTAAGGCCGCTACTATTTCTCATTTAATCATTAAATAAAATCCAAGGCCAAGACCATGGGAATCGAACCCAGTACCACAATGCATATTAACTTTGCAGGTCTCGCCTCTTAACCGCCGTGGCGCCACAAATCTGCAGAAGAAACTTCTAAACGGAACTATTCAATGCAGCATCCTTGCTGTAAAGATGGGTTTCATGGACCAGCGATTAAAGAATTATTTATTTATGAATTTAAGCTTTAAAAAAAAAAAAAAAAAATGACCGTCTAAAAACACACGAATTGAAGAGCGAAAGAAGTAGTGTTGACTGGAGAGGCTTATCCTCCAAGAACAGAAGAAGATGGTTAATAAAGAAGAGAAACAGAAGAAAAGGAGCTGGCCAAATAGAAATCTAGAAGTGAAACTATAAAAAGAGGCCATGAGGCAACATAACTTTTAGGGAAAAAGGAAATTGGAGATCATATCCCGAGACTTATCCAACTACAGTCGACATGTAACCATGTCTTTTAATTTCCTCTTTTGGTTCATTGGAAAAGTTAAGGGCTAACTTTTCTTGTTCAGGCATTTTGAAGGTGCAGGGGGGGGGTTAATTTAACCAGTTAAGCGTGGAATTTAGTATTTTAAAAAAAAACCCACAGTGTGCGGAATTGAAATCAGACAATGACGTGTATACACGTCGAACGCAGGGCAAAACAACCAAAAGTTTTTACAACGTCATAATAGTCACTGCGAGCAACTTTTTTCTGCAATCTCTCTGGAGCTTACAGATTACCAGAGCATTCAGTGCTCATTCAAAAATCTTGCACCGCTTCACTTATGCATTGCTCTAGTTATCTAGAGACGTAAAAGCTTTTTACAAGGAAGAAAAGAGAGCTTTGAATTCTGTGCACAATGAAATCATGCTCCTACTGAGAGGTCTGAGATCTCTATCTAAGGTAAAAAAAACGGCATTGCACAAGGGTTGAGAGCTTCTATTTTTGTGGTACAGTAGACTCTCAGAAATCGGACTTCTGTAGCGGACGGCCGGTACGGATTTTTCGAAATCCGGATTTCCCGGAGGTTGGCATGACCGGTGATTTCCGTCTTTATGGCGAACAATTATGACAATATGTACTGTATGTGTTAACGTTTATGTGCAAATACAACACGTACAAGAGTGAGTTTCCGGAATAAGTTACAGCATAAACACTCCGAAATAATTAACAGTAAGCTGCTGTTCTGTATTACGTATATTGTACAGTAGTATGTACTGTACTGTAATTTATAAAATACTTTTATACATTGACAAACTGAAAAAATACATTAACTTGCAGTTTGAATAAGGTTAATTTACAAGTTATCTTTTGAAGAAGTCCTTAATGCTCTGGTCTGCTTCACAGTTTTACCTCGTTGTCCGGCCACAATGTCTCTCAACTTCCTCAAATACATAATGTCGGCTGCGGATATTCCTTCTCAACGGAGTAATGTACTCTAGCGCTCCGTCTAGCATTTTAAACCCTTCTGAATGTGGGATAAGATTTGCCTGGTTCTCGGTTGGTTCTTCTTCTTCTTCCTAGGTTTCTTCATTTGTCACCATTTTAATAATATCGTCGTCGGTTATTTCATTTTCATCGTCCATTATCAACATCCACTCGTCAATGTTACTGAAACACAGAGCGCCCGACGATGCAATCTACTGTACATAAAATTTGTATAATACGGGCTATTTGCGTGCCATGCATGCATGTATGTTACCTTATATCAAATCAACGTTTTGTCGTTTTTCTTTGCAAGAAATTTTATTTTTTTAAATTCAAGATCATCGATCCGAACTACCGAGAGTCCGGATTTCTCAGTGTCTACTGTAATTCCCCAATCTCTAATGCGGAGACCAAACATGTACCAACCCACTTTTCATTTGGCTGACTCCCACCGCAGTTCTATTGGTAAGATACAAGGAAACATCCCACCAAATAATATACTAATTTTATTTTATTAAAATTTCGAGTTTTTTATAGTTAATGGCAATTTCATATTTTTTACAACGAGTGATACACGTCGAACGTACCGTAATAGAGATTTGGTTTGACGTGTATACTTGACAAACACGCTTAACTGGTTAAAAGTCACAGTGCTCTGATTCTCGGACTTCTTGTTTGATCTTAGGGCTCCGTACAGACATGAAGATCCTAGGAAGGGAATAAGCTGAGGGACAGCAGCTGGATTTGAATCCCTGCTTGGGAATTTACCTCGCTTATCACTGAACTCTTCTATCTTCTTTATTTATGTATTTTTTATTTTTTTAATCAAAATATATCAATTATTTTACTTGGAAGAACTTTTTAATTTCTGCCAAGCTGGAAAAAATAATTAAAGAAGGTTAAACTTTTACAGAGAAAATGTAGGGAATATTTTAACATATTAGAAAGTGATAATCAAGCTTCTTTCTTTGCTCAGAGTGAGAGAGAGAGGTGGAAGCGACTGAATGATCAGGATGAAAGTGTGGAAAACGCCCAGTTCTTTTCAAGAAAATTTCGTTTAGATGCTAGAAGTGTAAAAAGGTCACAAAAAGAAAATTAATCACCTTGTACTTTCTAGATCTTTTCAAGAGACGTGCTCTGTGCTTTCTCCACCTCTCCTGTTACTCCACATTCAACATTCTCTCTTGACTGAGTTCAAGGGTAGAGAATGCATTAGAATTTCCCTTCAGGAGCGAAAAACCCCAACCGTAATCTCCCGTCCATACCTCCTTCTCATCTTCTTAAACTCCTCTCTTTCTATTAAACCAGCCACATCTTTACCCTATACATATCTAAGATATAAAGAGTGGGCGGCAAAATAGAAAGATAGAAAGACAAGAGATCGCGATAGGCTAAGCAAGAAGTAGAGATGGGAGATAGTAAAAGAGAAATGAAGGTGGGTAGAGAAACTTCTTCTCTACTCCAAAGAATTAGGGTTTTATTTCTATCTGAGGGAAGAGAACCCCCCCCCCACGTGTAAAATAAATTATTTCTCCAGTCACGAAAGATTAATTAAAAGTTGAACGATGTTATTTGAATTTCTTAAAAAAAAAGAGGAGCCACAAGAAGTAGAGTGAGAATGAGGTGGGGACGCTAAACTTGAGGCCAAAAACGGAACTTGAGATTTAAAGTTCTCAGCCTATGATTTACTTATGGATCTTCTTTTCCTGTTTCATTCTGTTAGAGGTCCATTCCTGGCCAGATGATCCAGCTTTCTCATTCCCTTCAATCCCTACATGACCCGGCACCAATTAGAGAATTTATAAAGTAATTGTGTTGCAGTTTTTCTATTCTTATGAGTTTTAGTATAAGGATTTTCTTCTTTTTTTTTTAATCCTTAATCCTTACTTTATAAATTCTCTAATTTCACTGTAAATTAACAAGAAGAGGACTATTCCCTGCCATAATAGCTCCAGTACTGACATAAGGAACTACCAAACACTCCAAAACATAAATTTTCTTCTACGAAAAGGATGCAAATGTTTTAAACGACCCGTAAAGTAATTGTTTATTCTTCCACTTCTTATTCACAATTCTAAAAGAAAATTATTATCTACTGAACATTTCCATCCTTATTTTCATTTCCCGTCAAGTAATAATGCAATTTTACTGTACTATACTCGCAGATTTGGGTAGATTGTTGTATTAGATCAAAAAAGAAAAATAAAGAAAAGGAGTAACTATTGTGCGAGTTGTTAGGGGAAGAATGGATTAAATCATTTCAAGAGATTCAGGATAGAGTATAGCGTAATGGAGGTAGGGGTGGATTGAGCGAGAGAGAGAGGAAGAGGGAAGAACTTCTTTTCCTTTCCCTTGATTTGATTGAGTATATATCTGATCAATACAAACTGATTGCACCGCACATTCAACTTCTCCTACATCCCGGACTGGGATAGCCGGAAGGAGGGGCCTTCTCCACTAAACTTTCGGAGCCCCGGCACCCCGGCAATACAATAATTTCCATCAAATATTACTGACAGTACTTCCGAGCTCAGTATTGACGATAGGAAACGGAAGTTTTTTTTTTTTTTTTCTCCCACCATTGATGGTTTGTAAACAATCATTTTTTTTGACCACGTAATCAAAAAAAAAAATCACTACTGAATTTTTCTGGAGATTTTAAATTTTTTTTACAGCTGGATGATCATTATTTTTTTGATCGTTAGTCTTAACAATGTAATGGTGGACTAGTTGGCACAAATCATCCAGTCTAATCAAAATTGGGAGAGAAAATATAAGACGGAAATATTTGATGATTAAAAAAAATAAATGGTGTTTGAAGTTAATTCATCATATTGTTGGCAAAAAATGACGTGAAATTGTTTGAAAGTGATTTGACGCAGGTTTTTTGCTGCGAACAATACCAGCTTGCCAAACATTGTGAAGTGCCAAAAAAAAAGATGGCAGGTTCATCGTTATATCTCATTCTATTTCCTGTATGTATGTATGCATGTATGTTACTCTGTGCTTCATCAAATCCGATTAGCCGGTTCATTTATTAATCGTATTAATCCCATTTGTTTATGTGAGCCATTAAACTCTTATACATTTTCTTTCTATATAGCCCCTCCTTTCCAATTCCAAATTAAGTAAACCCTGAGTTACGAGTAAATATTCAGCTATCTTTTACTCTACTTCTACGTGACTTCGTCATCAACATCTACGTACTAATCCGCAACTGCATCGCAACGCTACAATGCCAAAAAAAAAACAATAAGGATAAGAATGTCCCTTTTGCTCTACCCACATGAAGGTGAACCCACGAAGGTGATCTTCTTCTTGCTTAGTAGTACCCACCGATCAGGTACCACACTTCGCAAGAGCTACTCTTCAACCTTGTGAACATAATATTATTAAAATGAGAGTCAATTCGCTGAAACCCTGTACTATCATCTGGCAGCAATCTTTTCACTTTTTTCTGTTTTATTTGTCTTAAGTTACACCAGCGCTAGATCCTACATTATTAGTAACAATGACAATAACTGACACCATTATACGCCCACTAACTGAGGAGGTGAGAAGTTTACCACAGTGGTAATACCCTCTATGGCTGGAAACATGGTGGAGCGGCGAGCAAAAGAGACGCATGCACATAGTAACGAGTTTAGTCGAGTTCTTGTTTCGACGAGACATGATGGAGGAATTATTTCTATATGAAAATTCTTCCTTGAAAATTTGGTATTTACAGCAGCTTAGCAGCAGGATGCTGCAGCGTTCATGATATAAACAGGACTAGACATGAACTTGGTAAATTCCATCACTTGTGCCAACAACTTCAGGAGCATCCTGGCAAGTTTCAATGCGTATTTTCGAATGTCTGTTTCAACATTTGATTTCACACTTTCCAGAGTTGAAGGCATGTTAATCAAGGAAAAGGATGAATTTCCAATGTTAACCCCATTAATCCCACACTAGACTTAAAAGGACAAGCAATGACAAAACGTGCGAAACTACTTTACAGACTTCTTGGACGACGCTCCAAATTACCCATAGAACTCAAACGATTAATATACAGTACTATCCTCAAACCAATGTGGACTTACGGACTAGAGCTGTGGGGTTCAGCCAAACCTACAAACATACGGACTGTACAGGACATTTCAGTCAAAACTACTGCCGACAGATAGTTGACGCTCCTTTCTACGGTGACTAACCTCACTCTACTCACTAAATATCAAAAATTCCATACTGCTCTCTCCACTTGCTCCAATCCTCTAGTACAGTCTCTCGCCTCCACTAACATTCCTGACAATCCTCCTCACCGACTGAATCGCCAGTGGCCCCGCGACTTCCTCGCAGTCTGAAGACCTAAAATTAATATCCTGTAGAAAGTGCTGCCGCTGGGCAGTTTCTTTCCTCCTGTCTTTCACGCCTCTATACTTCTATCTCCCTATTTACTTATTGTATAGTGAATTATAAAGATTGTAAATAACAAAATTAAAAAAAACAAAAAAAAACATTAATCCAGTTTCATTCCTTATCCAACGCAAATCGGTTGTGATGTAGAAGATCCTTTTGGTCCCACAGAGGTTTATTTAAAAAAAACTGCGCCAATAAATGCAGCAATATCCCATTTTAACCTTTGAAAATTGGGCGCGATAAGAGCGAAGAAATCAAACATGTCACAGCACGTTGCTCTATTCTCTCTTTTGGTAGCGTTGCTCTATCTTCGCTTTGCTCTCCACTATGCGCGGTCCTATACGTTAACTATTCTCTTCAGAAGAGGGAATATCGCAAGGCCACTGGCTGATTTTAATCGCCAAGGAGGATGATCTGGAAAAAGATGAGTTGATAAATGGCGGCGGACAAGAGGATTGGAATGAGACTGACCTACAAACGAAATAGCTAAGAACTGTGTACATGGTTAGATTTGAATAAAATGGAGCCGTTTAACGATAGTGCGGAAAAGAGATTGAATTCTTTAAAGATTGGAGCGTTTCGTTGAACCCCACTAGTTCAACCCAGATAGATTTTGGTATAGAAGTGTAAATCAGTCGTTTGTTATTAGAGTCTAAGATCCGTGGCCGCGTAGTCTTTTAAGTTGAAGCAATCTAAACTCTAAAAAAATATAATCTAAACAAACTGTAATATAAAATTAATTTCTTCTTTTTTTTTGTTTAAATAAATTTTTAAAGTATCCAGAACATAATTTATTTATGCTTAATTTATTAAAAAGGTAACTTTAATAAGAGGAAAATTAAAGCTAGGTAATATAATTTATGATAGTCTAGCAGGATATTAAATTCTTGAAAGCAAAACTTCAAAGGAGTATTACAATTAAGTTTTGAAGCTAAGTAAAGCTTGCGCCTTGATAACATACTTACAGACAATTTTGTCATCAGTAATTACGCTTTTGTTAGCGTACAATTAGTAATTTTTAACATTGAAATTGTTTTTAAGGGTAGGAGACCCCTTTTTTTTTTTGCAATATAAGAGAAGATTTAATAAATTTTATTAATATTATACGAGCTGTATAATAGAAAAAACAGAAAAAATGCGATGAAATAATGTACATTGTTTTTTATAATTCTGTTTATAATTTAAATTCAAATAAATTGACCGTTATCATTCAGCGCCTGCTACTTGAATTTGAGTTGAATGATTACAACGATCTACATTACAGCACGGATTTGTATCAAAATCAAGGTGCAATGTTGGTTTAGTAGGTTCAATTCCCTGTCTGTAGGCCTTGAATTTTATTTAATGGTTAATATGAGAAATTTACAGTAAAGTATGTTAGGCGGCTATAGGCTAGACCCGCAAAGATAAGATGTACTGTTGGTTTAGTGGGTTTGATTCCCCTGGTCTAGGCTTTGGATTTTATTTAATGGTTAATATAAAAGAAATTTGTAGTAAAGTATGTTAGGCGGCTACAGACTAGACCCGCAATGCTAAGATGTATTGTTGGTTTAGTGGGTTCGATTCTCCTGAAATTGGCTTTGGATTTTATTTAATGGTTAATATAAAAGAAATTTGTAGTAAAGTATGTTAGGCGGCTATAGACTAGACCCGCAATGCTAAGATGTATTGTTGGTTTAGTGGGTTCGATTCTCCTGAAATTGGCTTTGTATTTAATTTACCGGTTAATATGAGAAATTTACAGTAAAGTATGTTAGGCGGCTATAGACTAGACCCGCAATGCTAAGATGTATTGTTGGTTTAGTGGGTTCGATTCTCCTGAAATTGGCTTTGGATTTTATTTAATGGTTAATATAAAAGAAATTTGTAGTAAAGTATGTTAGGCGGCTATAGACTAGACCCGCAATGCTAAGATGTATTGTTGGTTTAGTGGGTTCGATTCTCCTGAAATTGGCTTTGTATTTAATTTACCGGTTAATATGAGAAATTTACAGTAAAGTATGTTAGGCGGCTATAGACTAGACCCGCAATGCTAAGATGTATTGTTGGTTTAGTGGGTTCGATTCTCCTGAAATTGGCTTTGTATTTAATTTACCGGTTAATATGAGAAATTTACAGTAAAGTATGTTAGGCGGTTAGAGACTAGACCCGCAAAGCTAAGATGTATTGTTGGTTTAGTGGGTTCGATTCTCCTGAAATTGGCTTTGTATTTAATTTAATGGTTAATATAAAAGAAATTTACAGTAAAGTATGTTTGCTAGTCGCCTCCGTACACGGACACCTAATTGGTAGTTGAATGTAAAGCCCGCCTGAAATAATAGGCGATTACTTTACTTTTTTTTATTATAAATATAAAAAGCTACGACTAAACCAAGTGCAATTGACTCTTAAATTTAAGATATATTCCAAAAAGTAGAATTAAATAACGAATTCACTCACAGTTGCGGACATCGAGGAACACACACATGTATACAAACTAATTAGGAAAAAAAAATCTCGGATTCGGAGATCTGATAACGAATACTTCTGGTGTGAATTCGAAACTCATAACGGACGCAATAAGTTCTTTAGCTGATAAACGGAAGTATAGATACTCGTACATTCAATTGTTCTCAAAATTCGCAATTCCGGTGTAATTCAAAACCTTAAAAAATGTACAGAAACAATACTTCCTGTTCTATGGATAAGCGAAGGTATAACAAAAAGAAAAAAACCCCGCCTTGTAATTCTAATTAGAATTGTGTAATTTTCATGTTAAACGTAATTATTAAAAAAAAAAAAAAAAAAAAAAAAAAGAAAGCACAGGAAGTGAAAAAAAGAGAAGAATTGTAATTCTAAACCAAGACTACGAGAGCAAGTCCAACTTCCTCCCTGGCGCGCTTTTCCCTCCTTTAATTTCCCCACTTTCAAATTAATTAAACTTTGAATTTGTAACTGGCCCCTTAATATCCGGCTCCGGTCTCTCTCTCTCTGTGTCCTGTTGGGGACGACGCCCACAGCAGCTTGGAGGCGGGCGAGCTAGAGGGCGGTGGGCAAGTTTTGTTGTTCCATATACACTGAAGACGATGATGATGATGTCTACTGGGGGTGGTAGTAAGTGGAAGAAAACAGCCTAAGAGGAGGCGGGCTGAGGGGAGGTTTTAGGCAGAATTGTTAAGCTTTTAACCCTCTCTCTGTGAGGCGGCACTGTCGCGGTGGGGCGGCCGAAGAGGCAGTCTGCGGCTAGAGAGAAAGAGTCCGTTCTGTTCCTCCTTTGTACTCCCGTCTCTCGCCCAACTACTCTTTACGTCAGCCCAGAGGCTGATATTTGTGTGAATGCAGGTTAAAGGGCGCCCTTGAAGTCCCCCCGTTCGTTTCCCTTTGACATTTCAACCCTTAGCCTCTTCTCCTCCGGCCTTTCCAAACTTTACTTCTTTTTCTTTTCTATTTTTGCCACTCTGTGCCCTAGATAAGTTTAATATTTGTGAAGCTATTATTTCTTTTCCTGTTTTTTCTAATTACCATTTTTCTGTTTACAGGTACGTACCAGAATATCATTTGTCCATCCATTTTTCCTTTCAAATTTGGTTTCACAAGTAAGTTTAGTTATCTATTTCATTATTTTCTACCGCTGATTTTCTTTAAATTGGAAATTTTGTCCCTAATTTGATTCTTATGTAGGTGGTAAGAGAGTAAAGTGAACAGTAATGGCACTTTACAGAAATATATAAATAAGAGAGACCGTAGAGAAATAAAAGATTAAAACATAACAAGGAAGGAAGTCCTAATATTAAAATATTTTCTAACGAATTCATCTCTAGCCCCTTGGGCAAAAATTTAGCTTTCTTTATTCATTTACTTTGCCCTCCTCTATCTTCGTCTTTTCGAAATATTGTGAAAAGTCTCATTTCCCGGATTTAGGTCTTAGTATACAGAAGGGAATATAAAGCAATATAATGGAAAACACAAGTTCGTTCCCCTTTTTCCCATGCCCACAATGCGAAAAAGAAAATATTGAACAGTGATAAGAAAACATACCACACTTTCGGGGAAAAAAAACTCATTTTCAAAAAAACTGAGCAAATAAATGGGCTGAACAATTTTCAGATTCTAGATTTGTAAGAAATGAATTGGGTAAATGTTCTTTCCATTTTATTCAGATAATTAATCTAAGTCATCTCTGAGAGAGTACATTGACTAGAAAAGTTCAAACATCTGAAAACATAGTCACGCTCTCTCTACAAATTAATTGCGTACCATGAAGCGATGATGCCTACAGCAAACACAATGTGGCTCTCTGGTTGCTCTTAATTCAAATTTCTCTTCGCCAATAATTAATGTGTATTCATTCATTAGGCTTCATGGAAACTGTCCAATGAAGCAACCTTGAAGCACTAAACAGATAAATCATTCATCCAGGTATAAGTAGGGTGAATATTTAATTAAAATTTTTAAGTTTGATTAATGATAATTTATTTTTCAAAAATTATAATGAATTTCATTGAATTAAAGCCTAGTATATCCTATGAAAATAATGGGATAATCTTATTGATTTTTCAGGATATTGATTCGTTACTTTGAATAGGATCACATCATCATGAAATCTTTATTGATGATGGTTTTGGTTGTTTCGACCGTTGTTGATGGATGATTTTTTTTTTTTGAGGAATATCGAGATGCGGTCATAAATAAATACATATTTTTTTGCTTTATATCAACCGCACCTCGATATTCCTCAAAAAAATCATCCATCAACAACGATCGAAAAAACCAAAACCTTCATTGAAATTATCAGAGGTATTTATAATCAACATTGTACAATGGGATTTTCTAACATTTCCACTTCATTCGGTTCAGAAACTTCATCATCATTGAAAAATTGGGCTAGGGCTAACACCAAGCTAGCCGCCTCAGCTCTGAATAGAAGGATATTTCTTCTTACATGTCGACGAAATAACATTTTTCCACGACATAAGAAGAGTCAATAAAAATTCATCCGGAAGTAGAACAGCCATTTGTTTTAAGAGTTAAATGGGAAGAAACTTACTCCATATCAAAAAATCTAAAGGGTAAATTCTATTCATCCATTCAACCTTCCATTCCGGTCAAACCGTGGTTCCATCAATACACAGAAGGTAGAGGATTTTACAGCACCATCTGCAGGCTAAGATTTAATCATAATTATTCACCACTCTCCTTAAATTTAAAAAACAAAAATTCTACTAAGATTTCTTTAGGAAGTGAAGACTTTTTTCTGGTGTACCATACACAGGACAGTGTGTACATTCCTATGTGTCATATATATTATAAAGAAGCGTTGATGGTGTTGATAATGCAGGAAGTTAGAAGAAAACAACACAACCGGAAACAGTCCTACATTAGTTTTTACAACACCATGTAGATAAATATCTACATTATAAATATAATGTACCAAAAAAAAACGAACACACCATTACATTTCCCTAATAAAACAAGCCCCTGATTAGAACCAGACGCTCACGTTTGAAAAAATTATATATCTGTATTGGATGAGAAACGATGTATTGTGTATAGGAGACGTAGGGAGCATTTTGGATGGTAGGAAGAAAAAAGGAATGAAGGAGAGACAGAGAAAGAGAGAATTACGTGACTGGGTACGTGGTGTTCGCCTCAGGGTATTAGGAAATTGGTGGGTTATCCCCAGTAGTTCTGGGTTTTGTTCAGCTGTATGTCTATACTCCGTGAATGGTTTAGGTACTCGCAATTTCGACTTGTAATGAGATTTGGCCATTCTCTGTCTCTCTCTTTAGTTTTCTTATTGCCCAGCTTTCTGTTCGGAAATTAGGGGAGACAGCTAACAATACAAGGATTCACACTTTCATTTAGGTTATCTTTTTTTGAAGGTGGGAGAACTCTTTCTTTCTAAGAATCCAATCGCGCGGTGATGCACCTTTAATAATGAATTTGGTTGTTTTACCCATATTATTAGAACTTATAATTACTCTGGTTTCTGAAGAGAGAGATGAACCACTAAGAGTGGTTTTACTCGTATAAGTAGTGACTAAGCCATTCAGAAGGCTCAGCCTTGAATCCTCCGGAAGAAATCCAAAGCAATGATCCAAGTCACCCACACCTAGATTGGATGAACATGCTGAAGATAAACCTATGGTTAGATCCGAAATTAGGGTTAATGACAATCGATTTCATTCGTCGTCATGATATGTTTGTTATTTATTTCATGTTAATTTATTAGCGCCCTGAGCTTTTTCAGTCACGAGACTCCGGCAAAACTATCCATAACCGGGCTGTGAGCAATTAGAAGCTCCTAGAAAGAGAAAATCTGAGGGCCAAGCAGCTGGATTCGAACCCATGATCTCCGTGTTAAAATCCAGTATACGCTAACCGCATAGCTAATCCCTTACCTAACCAGCAGATACTTATTTATTATTTTTTTAAAGTAATAAGTTTTTTTTTTTAGTTCTTGTCTTTTACTTACTTACTATCTGGTGCAACAGTCCTTAAAGTAGGACCTGGACCTCCTCAACAAGCTGTCCCCATCCGCTCCGGTCTGCGGCCTTAAGGCGCTATCTTCTAACTCCAGCCCGACGAAGGTCTTCCTCCACATCATCCAGCCATCTAAGTCGAGGGCGCCCTCGAATTCTTCTGCCTCCTGGGTTTTCATTTAATAGTTTTCGGGGCACCCTTCCCGCAGGCATCCTCTCCACGTGTCCCAACCATCTCCAATCTCCCCTTTTTTTATTTGGGCGACTATGTTTGGTTCTCCAAAACAATTCCATCAATTCTTGGTTCTTTCTGATTTTCCAGTCGCCATTCTCGCACTTCGGGCCAAATATCTTTCTTAATATTTTTCTTTCCCAAACCCCGTGTATCTTTTCACTTTCTTTGCTGAGCACCCAGGTTTCGCTGGCGTATGTGACGATGGGTCTGATTATTGTTTTATAGGCTATTATCTTAGCCTTGAGGGGGCAAATCCTTAAACCGCAAAACCTTTTGATTTTTTAATACGAGTATTTAACCGAAATTGGAGTTAGAAAAAATTTTAAAAATGAAAAATTATAATACAATTAATAATCGATGTATTCAAATAATCGAAGCCGCAAATTTGCTCGATTTTAACACAGTTCCGTTGTGGTTTTTAGACTTAAACCACCAGCTAATTTTGGCTTTTAAGTTGTGCTGACAACAGCTGCACACAGTTTAGTAAAAAAACCACTTTATCGTATGCGCATTTCCGGAGAATAAACTTACTATCGGAAATCCGCACGATTGCTGAATCCAGAGATTCAATGAGGAGCTAAAAATCCACTCCGAGTAAAGTTCAGTTAAGCGAATAAAATTAAGAAAATCGTCAATTTTATTATCTCATCCATAATCAAGGTAGCAGGGGGTAACTATCTCCAGGAATATGTCTATGATATGGGGTTTTAGTGAGAGAGAGAGAAGATTAGTCTGTAGTGTTCGACGGTGAGGGCGAGGTGGGTGGCTTTCACTCTCCGCCTCTTTACCGCCTCCTGTTGATCATCTCTACCGCCCCCCCCCCGCACACAGGCAGACACGAACTCTGCCCCCACCAATCGCTAATGACGTCTAATGGAAATACACATTACCATTCACTATTATCTCATTACAAATTTAACTTGTACCAAATACATTGTGTGCTCTATATACTCGTACTCCCCAGCAAGGCTGTTTCTCTACGCGTCACTCGGTCGAGCTGTGTTTAGTTGTATTACTGTTACTTGATTGTAGTTAATTAATAACCTGGTTTATTTAAATTTCAACGAATTTTATTGGTTAGGTTAGAAGGAAAGTTTTTGCGGAACTAGGAATGTTTACTATTCAAATATCGATCTTTTGAATAAAACATTAATAGATGTATCGAGTTTTTGGTAGATAGATCATCTTATAGCAGCAAATTTAAGAATTCTTAAGAATTTTATTTATTTATTTAAATAATTTTAAGCTGCGTCAACAGCGATGAAGATCAGCGGAGATCTGAACTTTATTCAGCGCACTGCTGGGCCTCTGGACAATCTAACCTCGATACTCTCCATCAATGGCCCACAGGCTTTTTCCCAGAGGCTCTGACTGAAAAAGCTCAGCTAATGACCTTCAGCTGTTGACGCGCCTTAAATTAACAGGAAATAAATAACAAACATTAAGTTTAAAATTAAAGTTTAAGTTTAAAAACCACAAGGGAACCATGTTAAAATCGAGCAAATGTGCGGCTTCGATTATTTGAATACATCGATTATTAATTGTATTATAATTTTTCATTTTTAAAATTTTTCTAACTCCAATTTCGATTAAATACTCGTCTTAAAAGACAAGAACTTCAAAAAAAAAAACTTATTACTTAAAAAAAATAAATAAATAAATAAGTACCTGCTGGTTAGGGAAGAGATTAGCTGAGTGGTTAGCGTATACTGGATTCCAACTCGGAGATCATGGGTTCTAATCCAGTTGCTTGGCCCTTCTAGATTATATTAAAAGGGCGGTTCCACCAAAAAGGGGAAGGAACGCATGCAATCCAAAATGCCCAATGTGCTTGCCCTTAGATTTTTGTCTTTCTAGGAGCTTTCTATCAGCTCCCAATCCGGTGATAGATAGTTTTGCCGGAGTCTCTGACTGAAAAAGCTCAGGGCGCTAATGACCCTCAGCTGTTGACGCGCCTTAAATTAACAGGAAATAAATAACAAACGTATCATGACGATAGATGAAATCGATTGTCATTAACCCTAATTTCGGATCCATCCATAAATTATCGTGAGCATATTCATCCAATCTAGTAGGTATGACTTGGATTTCTTACGGATACAAAGCTGAGCCTACTGAGTGGCTTAGTCACTACTTATAAAACCACTTTTAGCGGTTCATTTCTCTCTTGAGAAAAACTTGGGTTAAACAACCAAATTCATTATTATAGTTTTATCACAGCGTGATTGGATTCATAGAAAGAAAGAGTTCTCCAACCTTCACTAGCTGTAAGAAGCTCCTAGGTAGAGGGAAAAACGCCTAGAAAAACGGGGTTCTCCGGTAGGATTACAGCATTCTTGTATAATCCATTCCCTTTTAACCTTTATTGTTCAGCCATTTTTGTATTTCTGCCGATTTATTGTTATGAGCCCAAACTGGAGGAAAGTACTGCTGAAACGGCTGGAAAAACTAATGCTTTTTAAGGCATCAGTAAGGGGCTACGATAGCTGAGCGATTAGAGGCTTGGACCGCAAAGCTAGGATGTATTGTGTGGTTCGATTCCCGGTCGAGGCCTTAGATTTATTTATTTTAATTTTATTTTTTTTAATTTAACACCTGAAGTGTTATGAGGTGTTACTATTGAAAATCTGCACTGTTGCTGAATCCAGAGATTCGGTGAGAAGGTAGAATTAGAATAGTAGGTAGGACGGGACCTAGCCCCACGGTACCGCAGCCACAAAAGACTTATTGTGCCAGCCCCTTCTTAGTTCTAGTAAGCGAACCCTTCCCTCCTAAAGAGGTTGAGGACCTTCCCTACTAGTTCTTTTTGCGCAACTATCTCCTTCGGCCTCACCGTTCCAAAGGTTTCATAGCGCAACCGCTCGATTACAACGCAATCGAACAACAGGTGAGAGGCCGTTTCCTCCTCTTCCTGACATAATCTGCACAACGGTTCCAAGCTAATAAGCCCCCCACCTTGCGCAGAAGCTTCCTGAACCTACCATACTTTGTGAGTAGGCCTGTGATCAGAGTGATCTGATTTCTGAACCAAGCACAGGGTCTCTTTGGTTCTTTGCTTACACAGCCAAGGCAAGCAATAGTGATTAACCCCAGGACACATCACCCAGTTCTTTTCGCGCTCCCTCTAGCGAGAAGGTAAAAATGAACCCGTGCAAAAGTTCAATTAAGGGAATAAAGTTAGAAAATCATAAATTTTATTGTCTCATCCATAATCAAGGTGGCACGAGTAACAATCCCCCGGGATATGGTTTTAGAGAGATTAGTCCCATGCATTAGATCCCGAAGGTTTTTTTTTTTTTTCTCAATGCACTGCCGATCTCTGGACAGATAAAACACTCTGTCCATCACCGGCATTGTTAATTCAGCACGCTAACTACCTAGCAAATCCGTTCCCTGGGTTTTGGTTTTATTTAGTGAGAAAATAAGATGGTGATGATTTAGATGGTGCAAGATAAGCAGGAGGAGAGAAACTACCCATCGGTAGCACTCTCTATAGAATATCGATGATGATATTGAAAACTCAAGGAAGACTCGGGGCCATTTGCCGTACATTTCAAGTCCCCGTAAGTCCATACTGGTGCTAGTAGTGTTGTCTAGTTGTCGTTTGTATTGTATTGAGTTTGGAGCGTTTGTCTAGTAGTTTCTTTAACATTACCTGTACCTTGTGATTCAATTCAGTTCGTTTAAGTCTAGCATGAGGGTTCCATGTAAAATCGTTTTGTCCAGGTGGAGTTCCCAGGTAACGGGACTTGAGAAAACTGCCTACAGGGAAATTTGATTGTGATATATGGCGGGAAGGTGAAGTCAATGTGCAATTGTTTGACCTTTATTCTCTACTTCCGGAACCAGGGTTTCGGGAAGTCAAGACGGGTTTGGGGATGGGGAGTAACCATGGCGGGTTCATTACTACCCGAAAGGATAAGACTTGACCAACTTTTTTTTTAAACATTTTTAACAGTTTTTATTTTAATGGTTTGTATGAGAAATTTATAGTCAAGTTTTAAAATTTATAGTAAAATTTGGTAAGTAGGTACCTAAAGCCTGCTAGGAATAATGTGGTATCCCAAATTAAGAACACTATTTGGAGAATTAAGAACCCTCCGTTGGTTCCAATCCTTCCTGTCTAATCGTTCCCAATTCGTTGTCACTCCCGATAGTAATCCTTCTTCACTTCTTCCTTTGTCACGCGGTGTACCTCAAGGTTCTTCCCTATCTCCCACCCTCTTCTCAATTTACATCAATGACCTTCCTCTTTCCATCTCTCATTCCCAGTATCACCTCTATGCTGATGATTTTCAGATTTACATATCCTTTTCCCCGTCGGATTTGTTTGAAGCTGTATTTAAACTTCAAGAAGACCTCAATAACATCTCAGCATGGGCCACGAACAATAAGCTTACCCTGAATGTAGAAAAGACCAAAGCTATAGTTATTGGCTCCAACCCACTCCTTAAATCATTGGCTCCTCTTCCTAATCTTTTCCTTTACAATACCCCAATAAAATATTGTTCCTCTGTGAAAAACCTTGGTATCACTTTCGATCAAAACCTATCCTGGAAAAACCATGTTTCCCAAATCTCTCGTCATTCCATCCATATCCTTAAGCAGTTTAATAGTTCCCGTCACCTTTTTCCAATTAAGACCCGGCAACTCCTAGTTTCCTCTCTTATATTCCCCCATTTCGACTATGGTTGTTTAGTGTATGGCGGTCTATCTGGTGATATTGAAGCTAAGCTTAAGCGCCTCATGAACTGCTTCATAAGATTTATTTTCAGCATTTCCAGAGACTCTCGCATTTCGCACTGCTACGATGAGTTGAAGTGGCTTTTTCCTGTCTATCGCCGCCAATATTTTTTGGCTTCTTTCCTTTTTCAAGTCATCCAGTCTCAAAGGCCTTCCTATATTTTTCAACTCCTTAAGTTTAAATCCTCCATCCATTCCCGTAACACTAGATCTCGCTCATCTGATCTTTATATTCCCTCTCACCGTACCTCATCCTTTGACAAGTCCTTCCTCATACGTGCTACCTCTCTATGGAACTCCTTGCCTTCATCTGTCCGCCATGCTCCTACCCTATCCATCTTTAAATCCCATCTATTCAGTTATCTCCTTTCTATTCAGCTTCCTCCGAAATTCTAATTGTTTTAATTTATTTCCTTAATTTCTGCTGTTTTATTATTTTATTTTTACTTTCATTTTCACTTATTATATTTTCACTTTTGTAAATATTTATTTATTTATTTAATTTCTCTATAATCACAGGCCAAACTGTTAAGGCCTCTATTTGTTCCTGTATTTATTCTTAGGGGACAATTGTCCCAGAATAATAAATCTCTTTTCTATTTCTATTTCTATGAACTCTAAAAAGCTCGCTAAAAAAGAATAGGTTCTTTAAGTTAAAGCACTTAAATTGCGCATTTTAACCACGGATCTAAACCATTTCACAAATTCCTGTAGTTCCTGTTGAAGAAGTGGAGGCATGACCTAAAAATTTTTCTAAAAATATTTACACTACTCGGAGAGGGGGGTGGGGCAAAAAAGGAGAAGACACAAAGAAGAGAAATGAACAATTGTTTGTCTGTTTGTCTGCCAGCGAAGGAAATCAGAATTCCCTCGTGTGTACCATCGTACAGGTAATTTTTTCCCTCCACGGTGACGTCAGCACATACTAGCACGTTGACATGTTGCACACGGTGTAAGCATAGTGAATGTTTTGTAAGCATACCATCTTCCTTTTTATTCCATCTCACAAAACTGTCTCTCTCTCTCTCTCTCTGTCCCGCTCCGTTGAAGTAACACTCCTCTGGTGGCTTAAACGAACCGTTTCTAAAAGCGCCATCTACGTCTTTTTCAGCAGTTTCCACCAGTTTTCTTACTAGGAAAAGACGTTCTTCTACTTTAAACAAAAGCAACTGTATTAAACATATGATTTCCATATTCTCGTTATTTGAAGGTTTCTTTTTCTTTTTTCTCCTCTGTGTTGTTTTCTTACATTTTCCACTTGTTTTTCTTTTTTCTACGTTGTTTGCAATATAATACAATTTTCTTTATGTTATAGCGCTTTTCTTTTGTTATTCGTATAAATTTTTTTCCTTTTCTCTAACCACTTGTAAAAGTAGATATTGTAATCGTGCACATTTTGTTTCACTTTCACCGGAATTGCCCGTATTGTAGGCGCCTAATTATGAAAAGGTGGTTTTTACACATTGGACTGGGTGTTAGGACCGGCTAAAATTAAGTATCTACCATTAACTTAAGATTAAATTAACTTAGCGGGACGGGACCTTTGCCCCATGGCACAGCAGCCAAAAGAGGCTTATTGTGTCCTTCCCTTTTTTGGATCTAGTAGACGAAACCTTTCCTACTAAAGAGGTTGAGGACTTTCCCTACTAATTCTTTATAAGCTACAATCTCCTTTGGTCATAAAGTTCCAAAGATTTCATATTGCAACTACTCGATTGCAACGCAATCGTTTCTGGGAGACCCTGGCAAGAGCCTCCATTTCTGTGGAGGGTTCAGCGTATCCGCTCCCTCCAGGAACATTCTCCTGTAGTCTCACAATGCCTCCCTTAAGTTCAGAATCATTTACTCCCACATGAGGAGGGAGAATCAACGGTCACCTGTGGCAGACAGACCCTTCTACTACATTACAATGGGGTTTCTCGCCCGGTGCCACAAGGTGATCGTTACCGCACATATATATTTTGCTACTCTGTACGCATTCAGCCTCCACAGAAGTCCTCATCTCAGCTTGGGTAGGAATCCAAAGGGTCAGGATAGTCTCAAGGATTAGCAGTGGAGGTATACCACCACTATGCCCTATGAGTACTGTGTAAATGTATTGGAGTTTTAGTGTATATGTGTTGCCATGTTTATGTTGTTAGGCTAGGATACCCACAGGGTGGCCAAGTACCCTGAAGAAGTAGCTAATCCACTTCCCCCTACGGGGTTCCATTAACTTTAAAATAATACTCTTGGGTTCTAAAGTAAAGTAAAGTAATCGCCTATTATTTCAGGCGGGGCTTAACGTCCAACTACCAATTAGGTGTCGTGGACGGACTCTTAGGTTCTATTTAAACAGTAAAATATGTTTGCTAATCGCCTTCGCCCACAACACCTAATTTGGCAGTTGGAAGTTGAAAGCTCGCCTGCTTTAGGCGTTAAAATAGGCATCACTTTACTTTTACTTGGTAATTTACCATCTGAAATAAATATATTTAGTGGGAAAATATGATGGTGATGAGTTGGATGCTGCAAGATAAGCACGAGGAGAGAAACTACTCAACGATAGCACTCTCTTTAGGATATCGATGATGATGATGATGATCTTGAAACCTACAGGAAGTCTCGGGGCCATTTGCCGTACACTTCAAGTCCCTGTAAGTCCATACTGGAGCTAGCAGTGTTTTATAGTTGTCGTTTATTTTGTAGAATGAGTTTGGAGCGATTTTCAAGAAGTTTCTTAACGTTACCTGTACCTGTGTTTCAATTCAGTACGTTTAAGTCTAGCATGAGGGTTCCATGTCAATCGTTTTGTCCAGGTGGAGTCCCCAGGTAACGGGACTTGAGAAAACTGCCTACAGGGAAATTTGATAGAAATATATATGGTGGGAAGGATTTTTTTTACGGTTTAAGGTGAAGTCAATGTTCTTGGATTTTTTGATTATTGATCTTTATTCTCCACTTCCGGAACCAGGGTTCATTACTAGGCAAAAGGATAAGACTTGAAAAATCTTTGAATATCATCATATTCAATTCAATAATTGTAAATTCAAAACAAAAATACACGCAACTAATAAAAGAAAATTCAATAAATAACTACCTAAAAACATCTCTTTAAAAAATAGTATAGTTATTTTCAACAGCAACCAGCTTCATTTATCTTACTAAAAGGATAACCAGTCTGGGTTGCTTACCTTGTTTAATTAGTAAACATTTACTAATTCTAAACGCAATCTAGGTAACTAAGTTTCAATTAATTGGTAATATCTAGGTTATTATTAGAGGAGTTATCAAGTAAATATTTGTATTTAATGTTATCTATTAATAGCTTAATTAATAATTAATTAAAACTAGATCATTTAATCGCTTCTAGCTAGAAGTAGTACTGGTAATATCCGTTTTGAAGTAAAAAAGGAAAATTAAAAATAGATATTTCAAATTGGCACTCGATGATAAACTTTTTAGACGAAATTATTTATTGAATAGATTTTCCTTTGTTGCGACTAACTTGAAAATGGCTTTCAACAATTTTCTTTAAACATTGAACACATAATTTTCTTCATTGCTTACGTAAGGAACCCCTCACTCGAGACTCAAACGAATTGAGCTCAATCGTGAGGTTCAAAATGTAAAAAAAAAAAACTACTTGACTTCAAAATCGACTTCAAACCTTACAGTTGTAAAATCCTAAGAACGCTCCCTTCTACGTTTCCAATCATACTATGTTATACACTTTGATCTAAATATTCCTCTCGTTTCTGGAAATAGACCCAATCTCGATACACAAAACTCCACTCAAATTACCCAATCACAACATGTCTACTACAACACTTCCTTCCAAATCAACAACGTAGACTAAAGCGGCCACGCGATCATCTCAACATATAACGCCGACCACCTAGGGTGGTTGCTGTGTAAGCTTGTCAACCTGGGGGGAACTAACGGCTTCTCCATCACTGGACGGTCGTCGTTCACTCCACTCACGCCTCTTGGCCGCACAGGCATGTGCACGTGTATGTATGTATGTATGTGCATATATATATATATAATTACCTATACTTGTATAGGTATTTGCACAATTTCCCGATCTTTCGTTTCTTTTGCTTATTGTACATTGAATACAGTGATGACGTGGCCTTTTACCCATCATCTTGGAGAATGGGCACCAACACTAACAGGCTTACTCCTGCACTAGACAGACTAACTAAATACTGCGATAAGTGGAAAATTAAAATTAACCACGATAAGACTAACGCTATACTCTTCACCAAATGTAGACCCTCTTTTAACGGACTTATCAGACATAATAATACACTCATCCCGTGGTCTACCCACGTTAAATACCTAGGCCTAGGACAACAAACTGACTTTCACTAAGCACGTTCAGGACAAAGTAAACTCAGGCAAACTGGACTATAAGACTATTATTTCCTCTTCTCTCACGTGACTCCAAAATGACTGTGACCAACAAACTCCTCCTTTACAAAGTGATCATTAGGCCGTTGTTGCTCTACGCCTGCTCTGCCTGGAGCCTGGACTTGTAGTAGCAACAACAAGAAACTCCAGGACAACGCAGCACAAATTCCTGAGAAGTTCGCAACAGACTCTCCACAACGCACTAGAATTGACTCACTCCACAGAGACTACGTCCATTATCCTTCCCGTACACTCCTATATCCAAAATCGTCTGTCAAACACCTTTCCATTCTAGACTGCCATCCTAATCCACTTTGCCGCGACATAGCCTCCTACAGATCCTTCTATACTCTACAAAGGACTAAAATAGATACTCCTCTAACTCTGTACACTAGCTGCAGGCTTTTCCTCTCATTTTTTTTCCCTGCATTCCTATCCTGCTCACTTAACCTTTCTCGTTCATCACTTGTTATGAAGGTTAAAATGTATCATACATTATACTTCACTATTTATTTTATGTATATATTTGTAGAAATAAATATTTATTCATTCATTGAATACAGTTGGAAAATAAATAAGAAAATTACCCAACTTTTAATTAAAACAATTTTTTCAGGAAAATACTTCTTTAAAGCAGTTTTGGTGGAGTGGGGGGTTAAGTTTTCTTTAAAAGTGAGCGGCTTTACTAGCTGTGTGCTTAATATACTTGATTAAGTAGGAATTAAGCATGCCAGTTTGTATATTAGATATATACGAGGGTCGTTTGAAAAGTCCGTGCAAAAATAAAAACTACTTAATTTTTTGGGGTAAACCTTTTTTATTTTTCAACATAGTCTCCTTTTAGGCTTATACACTTCGTCCAACGCTGCTCTAGTTTGTTGATCCCTTCCGAATAATAGGATTTGTCCAAGTCTGAAAAATAGCCATTCGTTTCTGCAATCACCTCCTCGTTTGAATAAAATCTTTTTCCCGCCAGCCATTTCTTCTTATTGGGGAACAAATAGTAGTTCGAGGGAGCCAAGTCTGGAGAATAGGGGGGATGTGAAACGAGTTGGAACCCTATTTCCATTAATTTTGCGACCACAACTGCTGAGGTGTGAGCTGGTGCGTTGTCGTGATGGAAAAGGACTTTTTTTGTGGGCCAATCGTGGGCGTTTTTCTTGCAGCTCGGATTTCAAACGGTTCAATAACGATGAATAATATGCACCTGTAATAGTTTGACCCTTTTCCAGATAGTCGATGAGGATTATTCCTTGCGAATCCCAAAAGACAGTCGCCATAATCTTTCCGACCGAAGGAACGGTCTTCGCCTTTTTTTGGCGCAGATTCCCCCCTGGTAACCCATTGTTTAGATTGTTCTTTGGTCTCAGGAGTGTAGTGATGTATCCATGTTTCATCCACAGTGACGAAACGACGCTTAAAGTCCTGCGGATTCTTCTGGAACAGCTGCAAACCGTCGTCCTTGCAACACTTCACACGATTTCGTTTTTGGTCAAGCGTGAGCAATCGTGGCACCCATCTTGCGGATAGCTTTGTCATGTCCAAATGTTGATGCAAAATATTATGTACCCGTTCATTAGAGATGCCCACAGCACTAGCAATCTCACGCACCTTCACTCTTCTGTCATCCATCACCATATCATGGATTTTATCAATGATTTCTGGAGTAGTAACCTCAACAGGGCGTCCAGAACGTTCAGCGTCACTTGTGCCCATATGGCCACTCCGAAAATTTTGAAACCACTTATAAACTGTTCTAATCGAAGGTGCAGAGTCACCATAATGTTTATCAATCTTCTCTTTAGTCTCCTGAGGCGTTTTGCCTTTCATAAAGTAGTGTTTAATCAACACACGAAATTCTTTTTCGTCCATTTATTTGAAAATCACTCGACTTCCTCGATTCAAACGAATGCCAAACCCAAAGAAATAGACCGATCTGGCTGAAACTTGGTGTGTGTTCTTCCAAGAGATGCTACTAACTAAACATAACCTCGATACGCGCCAGTGGTGCTATCTCTCAGACTTTGCACGGACTTTTTAAACGACCCTCGTACAATCGGTTTACTGCGTGAATGTTGTGATAAAAAATTGTGCAATGAGGTCCCTCCATAGCGGGATAAAACTGATTATAAGTAATCTCTGACCGGTTTCTGATTTTTCCATCCAACATCAGGGTACAGTGACTCCGGTCAGCAAGTGTATTTTGAGAACGGGAAACATAAGTGAAATGGAATTCTCTGATTAATCCATGTCAGAACGAGTGATATTATGAATAAACCTACGGTGGAGCTATATAACGGTAAAAATCAGCTGATGTTGTGATTTTATTTGCAGCAAAAAGAAAAAAATCAAAACAAAAAATTACGTAAATTGGGGTAAAAGGAATTCGTATATTTGTTTGTTTGTTTTTTTTTTTTTTTAATAAAACTAACTGTCAGTATTTGAACAATGAACAAAGATGAGTTGGCACAACTGCGCAGACCAGTATAAACATGCAGATTTAACAAAAGAATAACGAAAAGAAGGGTGAGTTCGCTGTACCAAAAGCTGTCTGTGTTCATCCATACAAACCTCATCAGTCAAAACAAAAAACAACACCCAGTTTAGTTTTGGTAAAGCTTGGTTTGGATTCACAGTATGCATAATATAGGCGTTATACAACTGTAAAAGATTTGAAGTGGAGTGAATTGATGAGTTGCTGGATGTAAAACGTATACGATGAGTAAGGGGGTTTTCTAATATCGACTTCTGTATATGTATATACAATACAGCCATATTTATATAATGGTTATTGTTTGCGTAAAATCTATGTTATACGTTATACGTATAAACATTTTGGATCGTTCGTAGGCCTTCCTGAGGATGAGCTTTGTGAGTGGGCGTGAGAAAGGGTTATAGTGCGATTAAGTTCCGGTATGTATATTTAAACGGATGCAGAAATATCTCTGAACGTCCGACAAACTGGGGTGATGATGGTGGGTGGTGTTTCGTGGGTGAAAATTTGAGCCACAATGTGTGGGTGTGTGTGTGTGTGTGTGACAGAGAGAAAGAGAGAAAGAGAGAGAGGTGACTCCATCACTCCAGCATCTAAACCAGAGAAATCAACACCAAAAGTGAAGAGAAAATATCCACCAATAATTTTCCGGTTCCCACTTATGGATCAAGCGTAGAAACTAGCTTATACGAGTATATATAAAATACGTACACGCCCACCAAGCACGCTTGAGAAGAGCCTATATATATATATACATATATACGGAACACTGCAAATATCCACCAAAACTATACATGTGCAGCAGAGTAAAACAAACCCAAAACGGCCGTCCATTTGCCGCCCCCGCCCACACACTATTAGATATTTACGATCCTGTTGACGTCGTTGCTGCAGGCGGCTTAAAAACACAAGTTTGCCAGAGGAGTTTACCCCGTAGCTATTTGGATTCTGCAGGATATATATATATATATATATATATATACTCTGGGATATGGTTTTGTATGTATGTTCAGTGGGACTATAGTTTATTTCACTGTCGTTTTACCAGTCATTGTAGTATTTCTATGTGCACTTGATTTCAAGCTTTTTAGCCCCCTATCCTTTACGGCCGGAGAGGGAAGGGAAACCTGCTTTTAAATGCAGGGTACTTGTTTTCATTTATTTATATTCACTTTACTGGAAAACGGTGATAAATTATGAACAAAATGAGTAAAAACATCAAAACACTCATAGCCCCGTTGTAACGCCCCATTTTAATGATTGGTATTCCAACTGCTTATTTGGACTATGGCTAAAAATAGAAAATAAATTGCCTGCTTTAAATTGATTTATTTTGAAATTTAGTAGAAATTTATTTCAATCGCGGATTTTCAAGATCAATTTTGCCAACAACGCACTGCGCCAATTTGAGGCCTAATACATTTTTTGGGGTTTATTCTGCGACTAAGAGAGCTTTGTCCTAAGCAATAGCCTACTTAATAAATCCTAACCAGCTCTGTACTCTTTGTAATCTCCATGAAAATGAAGATTTATTTAATTTATTTATTACCAGTCCGATTTATAGAATATGTATGAGAATAAAATATATCTACCCCAATTATCTATTCCAATCTGTATTAGTAGAGAGGAACAACTATTTCATTTACTGTCATTTCAATCGAAATATGACTGTCTAAATATTTACAATTATACCATAAATGTAGTAATGTTGCGCTCATCCATGCTTAATGACTAATATAAGTTATAATGTAATGCTAAAATATTTAAGTTACAATTTAATTTAGAAGGTTAATTTTCATTTGTTACGATTATTATTACATTATATAATTTATTATTTTCTTTATTTAAGTTATGTTTAATTTTTATCTTATATTATTTGTTTATAAAAGGATTTGTGTACGCAACTCCTTCTGTACACCTTTTTGGTAAAGACAGAATAAAAAAGAGTCTTTGTCCTCTCTTTGCAAATGCGACTTGAATGGCTCCACAGCATGTCCTAGTCCCAGCTTTCGTAGTACATCTTAAAAGCCAACATTCCACAATTATCTTCGATTTTTATCCGACGGAGCACGCATGTTTATTGTTACTTTGACCGGTTCCGGAGTTTCGTGTTCTAACCAAACTGAGTAATCTACCTCAGTACGAAAGCAGTCAGAGGATGCTGCGACGGTATAAAATCAAAGACACTTTCAGTTATTCTTAGATACACTTAGTTCTTCTTTTCAAACACTTCATGCAAATATAATTTGTAATAAAAATCTAATTTTTTTATGGGTAGAATCTGACACCATTGTGAATTGAATCCACAGCTTCCAATATTTTTAAATCGACCTATTTTATGATGATTTAATAAACATCGATTAAATTTGTGCGAATATTAGTTACCATTTTTAGGTATATTTGCTGAAAACCAGCAAATCAGACCTTGACTCGATACGAGTATTTTTTTGGCATAATAGAAATATTCATAATTTTCAAAATAAATAACCTGAGTAGGTGGATGCTGAGTTCTAGGGTTAGCGAATACTGAATTCCAATGCGGAGATCATGGGTTCGAATCCCAGCTGCTGGCCTCTTAGATTTTTCTCCTCACCAAGTAGCTTCTTACAACTCATTGTCCGGTGATAAAAACAGTGTTGTCTGTTACGAAAGAACATTGTCTGGAGACCGGTGACAGCTCAGGACGCCGATGACTTCAGTTGGTGACCTGAAATTAAAAAAAAAAAAAAAATCAAATAACTGAGTAAAATAAATGTTCTGAACGAGGTAATTTAGTTTAATTGAAGTGCTTAGGCCAACTGTAAGCGGAACTGACTGCCATAGGAACTCGTTATATCCGTTTCGGAATCGTATTTCCTTTCATCTACATTGTTAGAGGATCAGCTCTTATTGAAAAGCATCTTGCTGATTTTAAAAAGGGTTTTAAAGGAGTTTAATATTTTGTCCGTTTTTTGCAACATTAATGAGCACATCATTAAGAGATAGTGAAGTTCACTTTTTCAGGCGGGCTACTACCAAATTAGCTGTCGTGGACGGAGGCGAACTAGCAAACACACTTTACTATAAATTCCTCATATTAACAATTAAATAAAATCCAAGGCCTAGACACAGAGAATCGAATCCACTAAATCAACAATACATCTTAGCTTTGCGGATCTAGTCTCTTAACCGCTCAGCTACTGTGGTGCTTTTACTAAGAGATAGCGGTGACCAATTTATAGAGTTAGTCTAAGATGTTTTCTATGTAAGTTTAAACAGATTTGGAGGCCTCTAGACGATGCTTTGAATTCTGACCCGATGTTCGTTCGGTGAGGTAACTTCCACCTATAGTCCTGAGACGGTCGAAGACCATGTATTTTATCTTTATATTATTCATATGTTCTCAGCAATTATCTCCGCAGTTTCCGCACTGTCGGTGGGCATCAAATGTGATATCTCAGTGGTGCCCGGTTTTTTTTTTTTTTTTTTTCAGTGCACAGCCAGCCTCCGGACAGTGTTCTCTCGATAGAGCAAGCTGTCAATCACCGGAGAGTGAGCTGTAATAAGATTTTTATCTAAAGAAAATCTAAGGGCCGAGGTAGCAGGATTCGAATACAGAATCACTGCGAGGGAATCCAAGTATGCCAGCACAGTGGGATCATTGTTATTATTATCTTTTATTCAACCTTCCGATTTTGTGAAGGAGAGCTTTTCTAACAGATTCCCGCAGGAATTCTTGCAGGATTCCTTGCTAGGAGTCGAGCTTTTTGACTGCGAGGAGCATTATTCCCCCCCATATCACAATCTAATCTCGAGAATTTGCGAGAGTCATTTTTTGACTTCTGATTTACATATTCTACTTATCACTTATTTAAAAAGCTTTTCATGTCTAATTCAAAGGGATTTATGTCAAAATATATATTTTTCCCTCTCGAATTTAGGCTTCTTCTGCTAATTTATCAATTACTTTGTTATTTCTTATTCCGAAGAAATTTACGTTATGTCAGTGGCAGTGTCTTTAGGAAAGCAACAAGGAAATTGCCTATTTCATCAAAGCACGTTTTCTATCGCTCAATAAATTTCTAAATGAAACCTTTTCCCATTTTCCCAATATAGAAAAATCATGCTATTAGCAATAGTGATATTCTAACAACTTCATTTTTATTACTGGAAAACCTTGATAATACGAACGACCCCCTCTCCTGTTCTTGTAAGGCTTCAAATACCTTAATATGATTTTGTTCTTCCCTTTCCTCTACAATATAAAGGGGACTTTTTACTTTATGTGCAGCCATTACCTAGTTACAAATCGAAGGTAATTTTTTACCCTACCGCCCAGCCCTTTAGTACTAAAAGTCCCTAACTTGCTCAGCACGGTAGGGTGCTGTAGGGGAGGTTGTTCTTGGCTTCCTACTGGGGGCCCACATTCTTACATAAATCAAATTTCTAATCTTACCACTGTGGGCCGGTTGTTGTTTATGTGTAACACCTTTTTGGTTATTTCCTTTTTTTTTCGGGGCCGGCCGGGGCTTGCTGAGTTTAAGGGGGGGGGGGGAAGGCCATCCCTTTGAGAGGAAGGTTTTAGCTCCTGAAAGGAGTCTGCGCGCAGCACCCCAGGGATTCCACAGGGATGTGGCTGGGATATAAACGAAGGGAACTAATACGCCTCACCTATTTATATTCGACCAGAACTAGATATACATATATATATATATATCTCCAGGACCCAGTATCCGTATCCGCGCGCGCGTGTGTGCATTCTTATCACATCTTCTACCCTAGAGTTTTCTAACCCCCAAAACTGGGAAAAGAAGTAAAGAAGTACCAGGAGGGGGGACCTTTACAATTTGGGCCAACTGCCAAACTGGACCTAGGCCAAATGTTTTGGAGGGAATAGCTTGTTGAGATGCTTTGGGGGGCAACCTGTGTGAACTCCTGTGCCTCTATCTGCTGAGTCTCCCCACCCTCCGCTCCTCACTTGTTTCTATCTACACCTAAACTGCCTTCCAGGCTGTGTTTCCTTCCTTCTTCTGTTCGCTGTTTTTACCATTTTTGGATGCTGTGTTTTCTAACCTTCTTTATAAACTTTTTTTCTTTTGGTTTTTCTTTTCTTTGTTTTCTGTCTACAATCTTCTCTCTTTTTAGCTGAATTTCTTCTTTGTCTACTAATTATTTATTATAATTGTTTATAAATCACTCGCCAAAATGGACAAATTTTTCATCACATTGAATTCTTAATTAATTTTATTTTAATATGAGGAGGAATTCTTTTATTGATTTTTTTTTTCTTAATCTTTTATTGTAACTTACCGCTGCAACAGTTGTTGCAACAAGCTAATATAGTAAAAGAAAAAAGAAATAAAAGAAAATCATGAGTGGAGAAGGCACCCAGTGGTGTCACTCCAGTAACGTGCTTTGCTCTCACGATAAGAGAAGCTTCTCTTCAATCTCCTTAGAGGATTACCTGGTAATGTGGAGGGAAGATAGGTGTTCTATGAGAGAGGGTTAGGATGAGCTGCTGTAGAGGAATGAAATTTGAAGAAACGAGTGTTAGCAAGATCCTGTAATGAAAGGGATTTAAATTTAGCCAAAATTTCCACTAATTAGTAGTTGTCAGCATTTTGTTACGACTTAGAAGATTGTTTTTCCTTCTTGTGGTAAAGTCTAGCGTCAGGATGATAATTCCAAAATAAGATATCTTCCTTTCGTTAACTAAAAAGTAAAGTAATCGCCTATTTTTTCAGGCAGGGCTTAACGTCCAACTAACTACCAATTAGGTGTCGTGGACGGAGGCGGAAGCTCACACTTTACTGAATATAATTTTTTTATATACAGCTGTCCTTCATAAAGGGGGGAAGGAACACAGGCAATCCAAAATGCCCATAGTTCCCCGCCCACTATTAACCTCTATAAGAGGCACCGGGGTTTCAAAACCAACAAATCCGGCTAAAGATTGCCGGATAGCAGTACAATAAACTAAATAAAGTAGCAACAGGACTCTATAGAAAGCATGGCGACTCAAATCGCCTCAGTGCACCGGAATAAACCTAGAAATTTCTTCCCTTCTGTTCTGCAGGGACTCCCAAATTTTCGCGAGAGAACAAACTCTTCCTGTACAACAAAGGTAGTGGGTTAGGCCCATGTTACTTTATGCTTATTCCTCTTGGAGTTTTGACATGTCGATCCAATATCGCCTCGCTGCAGATCATCCAAAATAAATTCCTCAGACTTGTGACAACTTCCCCCCCCCCGCTATACCCGTATTACAGACCTACACTCTAACACCAACATGGACCAAGTAGAACACTACATCAAGTACCTCGCTGCTGGTTTCTTCAGTACGTGTGAATCAAGTCACAACCACCTATGCAGAATAATAGGGGACTAAAGCATGGACACGGTGCACAGGCACAGGAGAGTTAAGGACTCCCTGAGGTAGAACTTTTCTGTAGGCTGAGGTTTTTTTCATGAGTTTTTTTGCCTCATTACCCAATTTTATATTTTATATTTTGTACAATTTTTGTAATTATTATGCTGGAGATTATAGTATTCGTACTGGCACTCCAATGTACGTATGTATTTATTTTCATCTAATAAATAAAAATCTATTTATCTAATCTAATCTAGAAAGTTCTGGTAAAGATTACCAGATGCCACAATCTCCGTTAGGGAAACATTTAACCTCCCCGAAGACCAAGGAATCTAGTTTTAGAATAAACGGGACGTGCACAGTCTCATTGGACTCTCCACACCCTCAGTCGAACTGGCGACTGAGTAACGCCAAAAAAATAGTCATACGCGGGATTCGAACTGGGGGATCCTCCCACAAGCTCTTTAAGACCACTAGACCAACCAACACCCTCCCCTTCGTCAACTATTTCAATCCTACCAGATTTTTCCAGAAAGTTATGGCAAAACAAGGAACTCATTCAAGGGGAAATCAATCATCTATAGGAAACCACTCAATCTTTCCTCCGGGAAGCGGAGGAACAAAACAGAGTTACTAGAATTACGAGGGTCGTTTGAAAAGTCCGTGCAAAGTCTGAGAGATAGCACCACTGGCGCGTATCGAGGTTATGTTTAGTTAGTAGCATCTCTTGGAAGAACACACACCAACTTTCAGCCAGATCGGTCTATTTCTTTGTGTTTGGCATTCGTTTGAATCGAGGAAGTCGAGTGATTTTCAAAAAATGGACGAAAAAGAATTTCGTGTGTTGATTAAACACTACTTTATGAAAGGCAAAACGCCTCAAGGAGACTAAAGAGAAGCTTGATAAACATTATGGTGACTCTGCACCTTCGATTAGAACAGTTTATAAGTGGTTTCAAAATTTTCTGAGTGGCCATATGGGCACAAATGACGCTGAACGTTCTGGACGCCCTGTTGAGGTTACTACTCCAGAAATCATTGATAAAATCCATGATATGGTGATGGATGACAGAAGAGTGAAGGTGCGTGAGATTGCTAGTGCTGTCGGCATCTCGAATGAACGGGTACATAATATTTTGCATCAACATTTGGACATGACAAAGCTATCCGCAAGATGGGTGCCGCGATTGCTCACGCTTGACCAAAAACGAAATCGTGTGAAGTGTTGCAAGGACGGTTTGCAGTTGTTCCAGAAGAATCCGCAGGACTTTAAGCGTCGTTTCGTCACTGTGGATGAAACATGGATACATCACTACACTCCTGAGACCAAAGAACAATCTAAACAATGGGTTACCAAGGGGGAATCTGCGCCAAAAAAGGCGAAGACCGTTCCTTCAGCCGGAAAGATTATGGCGACTGTCTTTTGGGATTCGCAAGGAATAATCCTCATCGATTATCTGGAAAAGGGTAAAACTATTAATGGAAATAGGGTTCCAACTCGTTTCACATCCCCCCTATTCTCTAGACTTGGCTCCCTCGGACTACTATTTGTTCCCCAATATGAAGAAATGGCTGGCGGGAAAAAGATTTTATTCAAACGAGGATGTGATTGCAGAAACGAATGACTATTTTTCAGACTTGGACGAAGTGTATAAGCCTAAAAGGAGACTATGTTGAAAAATACAAAAGGTTTACCCCAAAAAATTAAGTAGTTTTTATTTTTGCACGGACTTTTCAAACGACCCTCGTAGAAGAACTAAGACTTCCTACGTTTTCAATCCAAACAGGATGAATTTTTTTTTTTTTTTGTTTACGATGAAATTAGGATTCTTTAGGTTGAAACTTGGGATAACAGACAGGTTATTCTTTGTGCAGAATCAAAGAAATGTAATATCCGAGATGAAAACCCGCCTCTCTCAATCATTTCTGTCACATTCCTTTTCGTTACGATGCAAAACTTAGTTTGGAGTCCATTACGATCACTGACCAACCTACATCACCGATATTCAACTAAAACGATCTATAGACTATCAGGTAAATAGTAAAATAATAATTAAGCTGGAAGAAGTCGCCAGACAAAGTTCAAATGACAGGTAATAAATATCACCTATTTTATACCCTGTTAGGATGTATGTGTACCGAACTGTGCGAGACAACCAGGAATTCGAATCATGCTGCCAATTTCTCCAATCTAAAATCCTAAGAGTCCCTGCACTTTTCCAGGTTCCCAGTTGCCATGCACCCAACGATTGTTGAAATTCCTTTTGTCTCTAACATAGACAAGTTCTTGTTAACTAAAATTCCAATCCCAACTCTACACCATCCAATCAAATCACTTAATCCATAACCTTTTAACAGCCACACACTCTCTCTCTCTCAACCAATCCACGCTGACAACTGTCTCTTTGTTATGCTGACCAATAATGTGGGTGCATTCTAACCTTCAGCTAACCTGCATACTCCCTCCCTTAAAGTTAAGAATGAATTTTGGTTGGTTTATATAGATTGTGCAATTATTCTAAAACTCTAAACAATTTTTATTTATTAATTTGTTTTTTAAAAATTTTATTTAGCTTGCCGTGAGCTTTTTTCAGTGCACTGCTAGCCTCTGGACAGTGTTCTCTCGTTACAGACAACACTGTCCATCACACTCTAAGAAACTCCTAGGAAGAGAAACATCTAAGGTCCAGTACATCCGGTATCTCCACGTGGGAATCCAGAATACGCTAACCTCTATTCCAATCTCTCTCTTACAATTTTTAGTAATACATTTCTATATCTCTAAAATCTAACCCAGCTAAGTATATTATTTTTCTAAGCCTTTGACACCGTTTGGAATACTGGATTCGTCTTCCGCCTAATCGAATACCACTTTCCTGTATTACCTCATTAAACTCCTTCACTCTTACCTCTCCAACAGAAAGTCGGTCATCCACCTAAACTCTGCCTCCTCATACCCCTATCCAATCGCAGCAGGCGTTCCCCAAGGTTCCATCCTAGGCCCTAGTCCTGTTTATCACCTACATAAATCCTCCTACCCAAACCTCTTCATGTCAACCTTGCCTTCTACGCAGATGACGTGGCCTTTTACATGGTCTTCTTGGAAAATGGACACCATCACCAACAGACTTACTCTTGCAATAGATAGACTAACTAAATACTGCACTAGGTGGAGAATTAAAATAAACCACGATAAGACTAACGCTATTCGAGCGTACTCGTACTCTTCCCCCAAAAGCAGACTCTCTTTTAATCGACAAAGTAGACTCAATGATCATCTGATCCCGTGATCTACTCACGTCAAGTACTTAGGGCTAACTTTGGACAACAAACTGACTTTCACTAAGCACGTACAGGACAAAGTAAACGCAGGCAAACTGGACTATAAGACTATTATTTCCTTTTCTCTCACGTGACTCCAAAATGACTGTGACTAACAAACTACTCCTCTACAAAGTAGTCATTAGGCCGATGTTGCTCTACGCCTGCACCGCTTGGAGCCCCTGACTTGTAGTAAAGAAACTTCAGATAACGAAAAACAAATTTCTGGAGACTCGCAACAGACTCTCCACGACGTCCTAGAATTGACTTACTCCACAGAGACTGCGCCCATTATCCCCCCGTACATTCCTATATCCAAAATCGTCTGCTCAAAACTCCTTTCCATCCTAGACTGCCATCCCAATCCATTATACCGCGACATAGCCACCTACAGATCCTTCTATCTACAGACACAGAAGACTAAAACATATCCTACTCTAACTCTTTACCCTAGCTGCAGGTTTTCCTGTCCTTTTTCCCTGCATTCCAATCCTCCTCACCTAACTTTTCTCTTACTTCACTTAGCTAAGGTTGAAATGTTTTATATATTTATACTTCTATATTTATTATAATAAATACTTTATTCTATTCTATTAAAGTATATTATTTTTATGTATTTTGCAAAATAAAAAGTTCGTTTTCAGAAATAAGAAAAAAATATGTTCAATAATTAAGATTAATGACCATAAATAATACATTAAATTGCTCTAATTGATAACATATTGGGAAAAGAATTTCCATCAGCAGAAGATTTTGTCTCTTTCCATACATTAATGAGTGGAAGGAAATGCGGTAATCTTGTTGGGGAGAGAGGGAAGTAAGTAATTAACCAAGCAGTGAAGGAGGGAGAGGTTCGGTTGGTTGTTGACGCGTTCCTTAAATTAAATCGTTAACAAGAGCCATTTACTACAGCGAAATTGTTTAGGTCCGTCTGTTATTACTTCCACCCCTTTTTCGGGTAGAAAACCAGAGTTGCATGCCATAAAGTTTTGTTGATGTACCATAACTATGGTATGTACACGGTAACCCTAAAGTAACCCCATGTTTAGTAAAAGGCTCGCATATATATATATAATATACATTTTATGTTGCTTTTATTAATACTAATTATTAAAGTTAAAGTTATTTGATAATTGAAATTAATTTATTAGCAAAGATGAGCTATTTTGATGTAACAATAACTTATGTCTCTGTATGAGGGGTTGGTTGCGTATTACGTACAAAAGATAAATCTAGAAAGCATGAAAATGACAAGAGTTTCGGCAGCATGGTTGGCATAACTGCTGTTTTGGTATGTTACTGAAATGTCATACAGCATTTGAACATCTGAGTAGGGTGAACTTCCTCTGGTTGGTTTTTTTTTTTTTTTTTTTTTGTCTGTCATCTGTGTCTGTCTGTTGACAAAATGTCTGTTCAATTTACAATTCAAGAGTTTTAGCGAGCAAGGTTTAGACGTTTTGGTTTTAATTCGTTTTTTCTATCTTTTATTTTTAATTTTACAGGAGATTACGATCATATCAAATTGAGTTCCCACCAACCAGTAACTTTAAGCCCTCAATAATTACTGAAACTAGAAAGGCGGTAACCATTCAGGTGAAAAATGTCATCTTAATTTACACTGCGGGACATTACTATCTATCCTCAAGCTTTAACCACAATCTAAAGCCGATGACTGCAATTTTTATTTTCCCATCCTAAGTCTCTGAGATTGACCAAACAAGGATAACTTTGAGCTCATAGAAGTTCGGGTATCAAAACATGGTGAATTGATCACAACGGTGTTAAATGAGCACAAGTAACTTACGATTCTTTTTTTGAAAAAATGCCTGCCAACCTCAAAAGACAATAACCTGAAATATGCAACTGGGAACTCTAGCGTAATACTTAACAGAAAAGAACTAAACTGACATTAATAGTATCAATATCTCGGTTTCTACGGTTAAGAAATCTAAGAAATTTCACACAATTACAGGGAACATTAGTCTTTACAATTGTATGAAATATTATCGTTTTGGGTGTTATAGAAGAGAAGATATAGCGTCTTGAAATTTAGAGGTTTTGCAAGACGCCCAAACTTTAGATATCAATATCTCGTATTCTGTTCATCAGAAATCTACGGAATTTCATACAATAATAGGGAACATTACTTTATATTTTATTTTATTTTATATGTTACATTTATGAACCTTACGATATCATATTTGCTTGTTGCGTTTTGTATTACGCAGTTGTGAATTTAAGAATAAAGGAATAAAAAAAAAAAATATATATTATTATTTACAAGGTGTCCTGTATAAACAGGCCAATTATGAAGGAAGATTTCCAGAAATGGAGTAAACTGGAATATTGTTATAATGATGTTTTTCCTGATTTTCAAATTTTTCTAAATTTCATCAGAATTTGAACTCTCTTATTTATTAGAAATTAGAAAAAAATAAAAACGATGTATAGTGGTACTGAATTCGATGCCCTGTCTCTAGGCCTTGAAGAATTTACAGTAAAGTACGAGTATGTTTGCTAGTCGCCTCCGTCCATGACACCTAATTGGTAGTTGGATGTAAAGCCAGCCTGAAAAAGTGGGTACTACTTTATAATATTGAACCAGGCGCCATGATAGTCGAGCGGTTAAGAGGCTAGACCCGCAATGCTAAGATGTATTGTTGGTTTAGTGGGTTCGATTCCCGGTGTCTAGGCCTTGGATTTTATTTAATGGTTAATATGAGAAATTTAGCAGTAAAGTATGTTTGCTAGTCGCCTCCGTCCCACGACACCTAATTTGTGGTAGTTTGATGTAAAAGCCCACCTGTACAAAAATTAGCAAATACTGTTTACAGTCATCATTTTCTCTATGCGTATGCTAATCTCCCTAGGTATAAACCTATAAATAATTTTATTCTAGGCCAGGAATTTCGAACCAAATGTTGTTAAAGAATCCCTTTCTACAGTTAACCACAACTTTGGTATTACTCTTATAAAGGTAACTTTTGCATGTATTAACATGCAAACCACGGCCTACTAAAAAAAAAAAAAGTTTTCTACTAAGAAGCACACCAACTTTCTTTGATGGGATTGACGCACTTGTTCAAAGAGGTTTGGTGGTGGAGGGGGGCCGAAGAGCAGTTGGATAAAGAGATCTTTTGAGAGAGTTTTGTGAAATAGAGTGCGTTAGCGTTGTGAGCAATAAGGGAATGAGTAATAACAATATTCTCTTTCTCTCTGAAATTCTAATTCTCTTCTCTTTTTTTAGTTTTATCCTTATGGCAAAACGAAGGAGTACAAAGAGAGGATCGGATGAGAATGTAGGAGGAAAGAAATAAAAGGTAAGCGTCGGTTTTTCCACTACCAACAGCAGCAGGAGCAGTAGCTGCCAGCCCAGTTTGAGAGCCTCTACTAAACTGTCTGTAGAGGAGAGGATGGTGTGCTTGAAGAAGCGCGTAAAGAGAGGAGGAGGGGTGTTAATCCGAACGCTCGTTAAAGAAAAGTAGTTTGGGAAGATCGTTCTTGGGAAATGGTAGTTTTCTTCTTCCTTCAGCGCTGCTCTCTGCTGTTCCGTGCCCTCACTCCAACAGCCAGGTAAAGCAAAACTCGACTCTTCTACAGATTGCTGGCGGCCCACTTCCACCAAAGTTATAGTCGTTTATCCCAAGATCCAAAACCACTATTCTAGTCTGCTTTTACATGCAACCAATAATGTCTTTTCAAGTTTTGTTGTTTTTCCGCTCCTCGCCACCAACCATCACTCAACTGGCGTCCATCAAATCTTGACGTCAAACAACAAAATTTGAGGACATCGTAAAGATTAAAGTACCCTTGTAAAGTTTTACGCTTTATTTAACTCACTTTCTCTTATTTTTGGTTAATCTGATCATGTTAAATTTCACCGAAAATTGAGTTTCCAACAAGAATATATCAGAGATCTGAATACATTGAAAAATGTCTGCAAAATGGCAATAATTTAGGAGCTCTTCTCAGTTTTCTTTTGGCAGCCAGGACAGCTTGAATGTTGGATAGAACCCACTTTGTGCAAAATAGTTACTACCCGACAACAACTTGTTTAACTCCTCGTCATTCCTGTTAGCCAGTTGTAAAATGACGTGAGATGATTCTGGTCTTCTTGTTGTCCCTCGCAGCGTTTCCTGCCAACTACGTCACTTCTGCTGCCAAAATAGACTGGCGCTCCAACTCCGAACGCGGCTCTGCATAGGTTGCCTTTACGAAGAAGACGCGATGAATTCTTCCGACTGAGTTTTGACTGTTTTCTGACTTTTATAAGTAACTTATTCCTAGGTAAATCCTGTTTCAAGTTCTGAGGTGGATTTAAGCTTCTATCTGAAAGTGCAGTTTCATGAACTGCATCATGTTATTAAGAAATGATTATGGACGTAAAATTATAAATTTTAATGAAAATCATCAAATCGGCCCAGCATCGATTGGAATTTTGTAACCCTCCACACGCGAGGCCTAAATATTTTCCTGCACCAAAGGCCTAATTCTTTTCCCGTTACAAACATATCCATAAATCACTTTTATCCCTACCACACAAAACCCTCTTCTTATCGTGCAGCTAAACTTTCCCATACATCCTAGGGAATCCTAGCCAGTGAGAAAGAACACTCTCCAGAGGCGGGTAGTGTACTGAAGTAAGCTCCGGGGGCGAATAACCTCAGATGTTGACGCGCCTTAAATCATTAAAAATAAATAAAATAAAATAATAATAATAACTGTACAGAAACAAATAACCCAAATTTATAACTTCTCGATCAAGAAGGCTAGCGGCGAAAGTTAAGTCCTTGCATATCTAATTGTAACAATAAAGAAAAACCTATGGTTTCGAAAAGTTTATGATGCCTTGAAAGAAAGAGGTTAAGTACAATGAGTTGGCTGTTGTAATGCCTCCTGATCTGAGTAAACAGGACTAAACTCAAAACTGAGCTAAGGAACCACAGCTCTGATAACTCATCGAGTTTCGGGAGGCTGTATTTATTCTTAGCTCTTGGAAAAGATAGAGGTTTCTTTCAAATAATATAATTAGAAGCTAAAAGTAGCTGTGATTTCTAAGATATTTGTTTCGAAAATAACACATGGTTAAATGTTCTGTCTTGTAAAATAATGCAGTTAGTACTATTTTGCAAATAAAGAGGTATGTGAACAGAAAAAAACGGTCACGATTTGTTCAGGGTTTCATCACATAATTGGTTTAATTCTTTGAGAATAAAATATTCTAGATCCAAACTAGATAAGAAGATATGGTTTCATGTTCATTAATGGAGCCAGAATTAGCTGTTCAAGTTTTAGTGGATGAAAGAAAATTAGATCGGCTAGTTGGAAAATATTTAATTTTCTAATTCCAATTCTATAGCAAAAATATTGTAACGAAGTTGACCTGGGCGGAGAAGAAAGGCCTAGATTGTTCTAGAGGTTGAACGACCAAAGTCAGTAACAGGCCGCCACTGCATAAACAAAAGGGCGGTATCTACCTGTGGCAGAGAAGAAAGGCCTAGATTGTTCTAGGGGTTAAGCGACCAAAGTCGGTATCAGGCCACCACTGTGTAGACAAAGGGGCCGGTCTCTACTTGAACTAGAAAGGAAAGGGCTAGATTGTTCAAGGAGTTAGTGACCTGTGTAAAAGCCAGCTAAGAGAAAGGCCTCAGTTGGGTTGGTGGCATATGTGTTTTCCCAGCCAGTGATTGACAGGTAGGAGCGAAACAGAGAGTAGGAGGAGGGCGGCCCCAGCTGAGGTGGTGGCAGTATGTTTTCTCCAGCCAATGAACGTCAGGAGGGCGTGGAAACTTATGCTCAGAGAGTTGGAGGAGGGCAGTCCCAGTTGGAGGGGCACACGCAGTTAAAAGGAGTTCTTAACGAGTTGTTAATCAGTTTTTAATCGAGTTCTAAGAGTTTTACAGTCTTGCAGTTTCTAGTCAGTCAGTGAGTTTTGGAGTTTGTCTTAGAGAGTCAGTGTTGTGGAGTGCTTCAGTGGTAGCTAGTTGGGCAATTAGTCAGTTGATGAGTAGAGCTGTGTTAGTGTAGCTGAGACTAGTGCAATTCGGTGCAGTGCGGACCAGTGGTCAGTCGGGGAACAGTTTTGTGGCGTTACGAAGTGAGTAAGTAACAGTAAACTGTTGTGACTGTTGTAAATGGTGACTGTAATGAATAGCGTTAGTTGCTTGTAAATGTTAATGTGAGTAATGTTAATAAGTTAATAAATCAGGTTATTACTTACAACTTTAGCGAGTTTTATTAGTTAATCAAACCCACATATTTAATAACTAGTGGCAGGCATTAGTTGTGTAAGTAAAGTTATTTGGAAAAAAACTTTACAATATTGTCACTTCATTAAATAAGGAGAAGTTCGTACTTTGCTCGTTAAATAAGTTATTTCTGTGTCAATCAGGTTATTTTTTTCGCTTCTAAGCTTTGGACTAAGAATCCTGTGGAAGTGACAGGACTTATTTTTCTTGTTTCAGGATAAATGAGTTCAAGACAGAAAGTTATTTGAATAGTTTCTTCGTGAAGTTCGTCTGGAATAAGTTCGCTAAGTGGTAGGTGATTTTTCGCGATCAGACATGGCATGTTGGAATTCCGGTTTTTAGGCCGAGACAGTGGAGTTAATTAAATTAGTAAAAATGGAATACATAAAAGGAAAAACGGTACATCCTAGCTAGCATTAATATGGAGTAAGCCTGTCTATGGTATGGACATTTTGTTGGGAAAAAAAAACTCGGTGCCCAGACAGGGGAAAGAGGAAGTAACTCTATACCATTTCCGGTTAATGCTGTGCACGTTATACGATTTCTCGCCAGGAGCGCTGTGTGTATGTGTATGTTTGTATAGCTCGTACAATTCTCTACTACAAAAATACACATGGAAATCTGATTCCACTCACGAACTTAGTTGCACAGCGTGTAGACCAGCTGTGAAATAGAATGTTGTGTAAACGTGCAATGGCTCGTGCGCGCGTCTCTCCTCTCCGTACACCACCGGATGTTAGGGCCGCTCCTAGGGAGGAGTTCGAGAAACATGCGCTAAAAATATTTGTTCTTTTTCCTTTCCAGAGAGTAAGAAATTTAAGACGTTAAGAGCTCCACCCATACTCGAGGGCTGTGTTGTCTTTCTCCAGGAAATCAAAATACTACCACTCTACAGCTTCTAGTTTTCTCTATTAGCTAGATGTTTTTACCGCCTCCATTTAGTGAGAGAGAGGTTTGTTCATCTCCACGCGCACATACACCCCAACAACCCCCGTTACCTTTTTACAAAAGGTCACACATTCTCTGGCTCTCGGCCTTTCCATGCCCTTACCACTTGCTTCCTTTCTGATCACAGTGTATACCGTTCTCCACTCTGTCCCTCTCTTCTAGTGCCTTCAGTGATTCCTCCACTTTCTCATCCCCTAATATTTCAGCAAGCAACGAAAGAGAAGAAGTTGATGCCCTCATTCCACCTTAAGTCTTTGGAGAATCTAATTGATCCCAAAAGAGCTTGGAGGATGTAGGGCTAGTAAATATTTGACCTGCTTCTCTCTCTCCAGCTTTTCTAAATAACTTAATTTCCGATAACCTTCGCAGAGTGAGCTCTGAGCGTGAATTTTCCATCATGAAATATGAAAATCAAATTCTTTTGACCTAATCGATCCTAATCGATAACTTTCTCTTCATTGATTTTTATTTCCGATTTCGAGTTTCCAGTAATTTCGTAACGTCAAGATAATGGTACTTAGAGTTGATGTACGTGTGTTTGTTTGTCTCCAGTATCCCTCAAAAATTTAAAAATAGGAGAAAACTAAAACTTCATTTTTCGATTTGGTCCAAACAGGAAACCCGATTGCAACTTAGCAATAAAGCTCTCAACCGGATGTGTTACATTGTATTATATTTATATATATATATAGTATATATACACCTATATAAATTTAAGGCGCGTCAATATCTGAGATTATTGGCACCCTGAGCTTTTTTTCATCGCACTGCCAACACTGTCCATCACCGGACAGTGAGCTGTAAGATGCACCTAGGAAGAGAAAATCTAAGGGTCAGCAGCTGGATTCGAACCCGGGGACCTTCGCGTGGGAACCCAATATGCTAACCGCATAGCTAATCCCTTCTCTTTTTATAATAATAATTATTACTTTTTTAATGATTTAAGGTGCGTCAAAATCTAAGGTTATCGGCGCCCGGAGCTTTTTTTCAGTGCACTGCCAGCCTCCGGACAGTGTTCTCTCCTTACAGACAACACTGTCCATCACCGGATAGTGAGCTGTAAGAAGCTCCTAAGGGTCAGCAGCTGGATTCGAACCCGGGTATAATAATTATTATTTTAATACTACTACTATCGGCGCTACAGCCCATTACTGGGCCCTTGGCCTCCTCAATCCGCTTCTGCCAGTCCTCTCTATCCATTGCAGCAACTTTCCAATTCCTCACTCCTAGCAGGTCTCTGGCATCCACGCCCTACCCCATCATTCCATCTTAATTTAGGCCTGCCCATTCTCCTGACTCTGTGTACATCTTCTTGCAGAAGCCGTCTGGGTGTTTCCAACTCAGGACCTTCCTTGCCACATGGCCCGCCCATCTGAGCCTGCCAAGCCTAATTATTTTTACGATGTCTGCTTCCCTGGAATAGATGCTGTAGTTCCTGGATTCTTTCTTTTTATCTCCAAATCGTGCCCTCTTTAATAGGGCCAAAAATTCGTCGAAGAACTTTTCTCTCGAACACTTGCAGCATCCAGGACGGATCAGGATCTTATAGAGAAACACTTTTGTATTTTTTGATATTAGATTGTTTCTCATATGCTTATTCAAGCCATAATAGCACCTAATGGCCAACATACTCCTTCTTTTTATCTCTAGGGATACAGCGTTGTCCCTAAGGATTAAGGTTCCAATGAACGAATCAACTTGTTCAATCATATAATTGCCAAGTGTTATGTGCGCGATTATTTTAAGTGGTGATTAAAAAATTGAATTTTTTATTTCTGATTCTACCACAATAAGAATGATACTCTTTATCGCATTTAGAAATAGGAACATAGTAGGGAAACCCAGTTGAACATTTAGTTAGTCCCTGTGCATTCTCCTATCCTGCAATGTTAGATCCTCATGGCTAAGTCCGGCCGGGAAAGGGTTTTCCTTAGTAATAAAAACCCCTTTAATAAATACTGATAAAGCTGTAATGATAGCGTCTCCTCCAGGACTGGTTAAGCTCTAGCCGAGCAGACCACAGCCGACCAGCGCGCATACAACGCTATCTGTTTGTAGTAAACCAGTAAAACCCAGTCAACTATATAGATATAACATTTAATGGAGGTTCTTATATAGATAATAAAATGGTTGTAATTTCCTTCTTACGTTAAAAGCGATTGTAAAGAAAGCGGGGACTTGATTGTTGTTGCAAGTTGTACATTTTATTTACTTAGATATAACATCGCCTTATCTTGGCTACAAAATAAAGAAATTCGCTTAGTAGTTGCTTTAATACTTGATTTAAATTACTTCATTTTGAAGTAATCTATCACCTTTTCGAGACTGGAAAGAAAAACAAAAATCTTCTAAACAAAATTTGATGAGTGTTTTTCTCTGTAGACCGGCCGAAGTTAACCATTTAAGCGCGGAATTTAGTACTAAAAACCTCACACAGTGTGCGCAATTAAAATCGGACAATGACAGTGTATACACGTCGAACGCAGGGCAAAACAACCCAAAAGTTTACAACGTCATAATAGTCACTGCAAGCGACTTTTTTCTACAATCTCTGGGGCTTGAGATTTCCAGAGCATTCTGTGCTCATTCAAAAAATCTTGCACCGCTTCACGTATGCATTGCCTCTAGTTAACTAGGGGACGCCAAGAGCTTTTTATAAGATAGAAAAGAGCTTTGAATTCTATGAAAAATGAAATCATACTCGTACTGAGAGGTCTGAATTTCTAACTAAGATAAAAATGGCATTGCACAAGGGTCGAGAGCTTCTATTTGTAAGCGAAATACCCAATCTCTAATGCGGAGACCAAACATGAACCAACCACTTATCATTTGGCTGACTCCCACCGCAGTTCTATTGGTAAGATACAAGGAAACATCCCACCAAATAATATTCTTATTGTATTTTATTAAAATTTCAAATTTTTATAGTTAATGCCAATTTTATATTTTTCACAACGAGTGATACACGTCGAACGCACCGTAATAGAGATTTAGTTTGAAGTGTATACGCGTAAAACGCGCTTAACTGGTTAAAGACACAGTGCTCTGATTCTCGGACTTCTTGTTTGATCTTAGACGTAGAACAATTGCCAGACATGATAAGTAGAAATTTACCGCTGGATCTACGGGCTTTCCTCCCTTATCCTAATCAGGGCCATATTTTAAAAAAAAATTGTTCCTATTTTTTCTTCAAAAACTTTTCTGGAAAAATCTGTTAAATAATTTTCCCATCAGTTAGAAAAAATTAAGAACATTTATTTCGAATTTTAACAGTGGTGGCGAGGCAATGTAAGCAACCACCTGCAAGGAGGATAATTTATCCCAGAATATACTTTTTACTAAATTCAATTAAGTGAAATTCAATTCACATTTTCACGTATCACTTAATACGCTACATTTTAAATAGGTAACTATATTATACTAATTGAGATCTTTTATTAATTCTAGAAGTTACGTAGGTATACTATATGTTACATCAACTAAATTCTGCATTCACCATCAAATCCCTTACTTAGGCAAACTAAGCAACCCTATATTATACAATGTAGTTGCCTACAGTTGGCCATCATGCCTGACTGCCTTATCCTTATTCCATCCGTCCTATAGGAGAAGATGGAAAAGCAATCGATAGATTTGCTCTTGAACTGGCAACGATGCAAAGAGCTTTAGGTTAGCTTTGCTAACTAAATTTACATTGTATCCCCCGGTGTATTTAGAGTGCATTTCAATAAATTGCATATAGAGACTCTATACCATAATGCGGGTAATCTATCAGCATTGCAACGTTGCAACTTTATTATTGACTTCTTAAAAAAAAATCAAATTAATTAATGTAAATATTTATTTAAAAGATTTTAAATGCTTAAACGAACTTAATTTTTTTAATTGATAAACTATATTAACAAAAATTATCTAGAAATTTACCTTAAAGATGAAGAAGGAAAATTAAAAAATAATAAAATATGAAACTCTGTCTCCTCCCACTCACACTTCCTCTTAATACTAGTCTCAAGGTTCGAACCCATTAATATTCTCTCAAACTCGAAATATTTGACCCATATTAATCCTCACCAACGTTTGCAGATTGTAAAGCCGTACATTACACTGAAATATAGCCTTACAAAGAAGCCTATCCTAACCAATACGTTCTCTACTTACATCTAAGCGTAATATCGATTTCTACTTGTCGCCATTTATTGAATTTTAAATTATAGTGGATTTGAACAGAGACACGTGATTTGGACAGATACAGAAAAAGAGAGAGAGTGAGAGAGAAGAGATATTTTGTAAAAACTTATTTTAAACTCCCAACTTTTTTTGGGGGACCTAAAAAGAGGAAATATTTTAGGAAAAGAAGAACTAAACATGGAAAATTTCACACTTTAATAAAAATATTTTAAAAAAATAATAATAATAAGTAAAGTAATGCCTATTTTTTAGGCAGGCTTTCAGGTCCAACTACCAAATTAGGTGCCGTGGACGGAGGCTACTAGTAAACATACTTTACTATAAATTTCTCATATTAACCATTAAATAAAATCCAAGGCCTAGACACCGGGAATCGAACCCACTAAACCAACAATACATCTTAGCATTGCGGGTCTAGTATATAGTGGCGCCTACTCTTTAATAAATACTCAAGAGAGGTTAGGTATCAATCTAAATTGCCAACTAACGCATCTCATGAATATAACAAACCCAAATCAATTTGCAACTATCTAGCATAAAACTAGAATTTAATTCCTTCTTTTTAATTGGTCGTTAACAAAGCAAGTGGTTCTGCAACCAAAGTACTAAAATAAAATAATAACTTTCCTAAGAAATTGTAGATAATATGAAAAAGTTATTGTTTTCAAAAGAGACACAAAAAGTTGAACCAAGATCTACTTGTAGTTTGTACACTAATAATTAAATTTAACAGTAACGGTTATTGTTCGACGAAATAACTGTTGAAATCACTGAAATAAACTTGCATATAAAAAAGAATATGTTTCAATGAATTAACCATTGGGTAATCTACAATCATGAGTTGGCAATCTTTTTATATTTCTGATTTCAAATGGATTTCTTAAGATGGAATATTTGGCTGAAGAAAATCAAGTCCTACGATGTTTAGGATTGTATTCTGGATAGAGCTGTCTTTGTTTTGTTGGGGGACTTACAGAAAGAACTCAGTCAACTAGACGTTCGTTTCAGATATTCTCTGCAATTATTGACTAAATTTATAGCTAATATTGCATTGCTTTGCAAAAAAAGATATTAATCTTGCATATCTTTTCTGTTCTTTTGTTACAGCCTACAGCTACATGCCTCACGACGAAGATAGAAACGGCCAAGTGGTATGCCACGACGGTGACATACCAATCTTTCGACTGAGAAGCGTTGAAGAAACGGAAGCTGCACACGACCTCCTAGAATTATCCAGATCATTACCACCGTTGCCTGCGCCTGGAGTTACGCCACACTATCCGGCTGTTGCACCCGCCACTGAAGTTGTCGATCTCTATACAACGGCACAACCTGTTTACCATTGTTGCGAAACCACAGAACCATTGGCAAATCAATGCCATAGGCCGAACGTAGCACCGCCTCCACCTTTAACGCCGCCAAATTCTGAATACTCGTCCGATGCAGAAAATAATAACCCAAATCCACAAGTAAGTTTTTTGCCTGAAGCTAATGTATTATTATTATTTATTAATTTTTTTTTTTTTTTTCACGAGTTGGTTGACATAAAATAAATTATTCAGCGGTTCCTTTTGTTTAAAATAAAAACAGGTTGGCATAAGTCCGAGCTCAGCCCAACCGTCTGTACCTAGTCCCGTCGTATACACCTATGATGCTCTTCTAGTCACCGATGGCAGATCTAAAAATCGCAAAGATAGGAAACAACAACAACAACAGCAACAACCACAGCAGCAACCACAACAACAACCACCACCAACCGGCAGAGCGGCACCATTAAGCCCATCGTCGTCCGACGATGGTGTAGTCAATGAAGCGGACGACAGTAATGGCGACAAAGGTGGTCGTTACACGTGCTCAGAATGTGGCAAAAAATATGCAACATCGTCCAACCTGTCCAGGCATAAACAAACGCATCGTAGTTTAGATTCACAATCGGCCAAGAAGTGCAACACCTGTGGTAAAGCTTACGTCAGTATGCCAGCGCTAGCGATGCATCTGTTGACGCATAAATTGAGCCATGCTTGCGGGGTGTGCGGGAAACTGTTTTCACGGCCTTGGTTATTACAAGGTAGGTAAATATTTTTACGTAAACATGGTCTTTTTTTTTTGGAGGGGGGTTTCCTATTAATCAATTTGAACACCAAATCAAATGGGATGATCCAATTTACCTACTATTTTGTAAGCTGCTCTAAATTTGGTTGATTTCGTAAAGGGAGTAGCTACAAAGTGAAACCTTTCGGCACCAAAAATGCTAACCAAGGATTTCACTATGGTTTTATCGAGCACTGTGGAATTAACCAAATTGCCAAGTATGTGTTAAAGAATGCTGCGTCCTGAGGTACCTGACCTGTAATCCCAATTAGTTCCAATCGTAAACAATCTTCCAGAACTAATGTGTACTGTTCTTGAGAAACGAGAATTCATGTTTTTTAGGCTAGGGTTCCTCCCCAGATATGTTAGAATCCCTAAAGAACTTTATTTCTCTTCCTTTACGGGATAAGCAAGTATCTAATTTTCAAAGAGATAATGAGTTTTTCAATCCAACTAACGTACATTTGTTAGAACCAAAACATGATTGGAAAATGCACATTAAGAAATCGCACAGAATCTTTTTCTAAACCATTGTTGCTTCTTTGTAAAGCAATTATTGCGTTTCTTCTTATAATTAGGAAGGATGAGGACTTCTTGTTAGCAAAGAATGAGGATATCGACTTCACCGTTTATTTACTGGGCGGTTACCCCATTTTTTTTTCTGAGGGAAGAGTATGAAGTACTGCTGGGTTCCCTAATTGCCTAGATTAGATTAGATTTCGAGTTGGGACCTATGCCCCACGGTACCGCAGCCAAAAGAGGCTTATTGTACCATCCCATTTGGATCTACGTAGTAGACGAAACCTCCCCTACTAATAGATAGATAGATTAAACTAGGGCGGCCTCAAGGCCTACTCCACTGCGATCTATTGTGACTCCCCTCACTCTAAAGCTCACCCTCCAGACCTTTTAATCAGACTCTTAATGCTGGAGAGCGGCTCTTGGGTAAAGCTCACAGGCCTTGAATTTTCGTCCCCGAGAAGTAACATCCTTAGCCCAGACGAGCCCCTCGCACTGACACAAAACGTGCAGTGCCGTTTCCTCCTCTTCCTGACAGAACCTGCAAAGGCTATCAGCTGCCAGGCCCATGCAATGTATGTGCTTTCTAAGCCTGCAGTGGCCAGCTAATAGGCCTACAATCGTCCTTATAGTCCCACGCGTCCTTGACGGATTAATTCTGCAGTCAGCCTCGGCGAATAGCCTTTAATAAACTCCTTCGCCTCTCCCCTGCTAAAGAGGTTCAAGACTTTCCCTACTAGTTCTTTTTGCGCTATTACCTCCTTTGGCCTTAAAGAGCCAAAGGTTTCATAGCACAACCAACTCGATTGCAACAATCGAGAGGCCAGTGAGAGGCCATTTCCTCCTCATCCTGAACACAACAATCTGCACCAACGGATCCGAGCTAATAAGCCCCCTCCTTGTACAGATGACTATGCCCCCTATGTATACAGTTTAAATTTAATGGGGTGTAGTAACAGTATATGTTGCTCATGTTCATGTTTTTAGACTGGGGATACCCGCAGGGATGCCAAGTACCCTGAAGAAGTGGCTAATCCACTTCCCCCTACGGGATAATTGCCTAAGTACGACAATTTTGTAAGGGAAGAACTTCTGCTGTCACCTTATTGACATAATGTAGCTTCTACCTTTATAATCTAAATAACATAATCTAAAGATAAAAATATTCTTCTACAAGATTGAAGAAATATAGAATGAAAATAGGATTTTCAAACTATATAGACTATTTGTATATTATCTTTCCAGGTCATCTACGATCACACACTGGAGAGAAACCTTACGGATGTGCACATTGTGGTAAAGCTTTTGCAGATCGTTCAAATCTACGCGCACATATGCAAACACATTCGTCTGATAAAAATCACCAATGCAATAGATGTCATAAAACGTTTGCATTAAAATCTTATCTAAACAAACATCTAGAATCTGCGTGCGTAAAAGAAGAGAATGATGGTGTAGACGTGAAAGTGGTGTTCGAAACTGTTAGATCTACTGTCCAAGTCCAGTAGCAGACAAGGTCTTTCTCAGTGATACAGTTCGCCAAGAGAAAACAATGAACATTTTATCTTGAAAAAAATAATAAATAAAGTAAAAGACAAAAAAACAAATAGAAAATATATTGAAAATACAATTTTTAACCAAAGAAATCTAATAATAAATAAGGATTAAAAAAATAAAGTTTTTATAAATATTTATTTTATTTTACTTGGGTTTTGTTTTTTATTTTTAAAATTTAATAGAAAAAATGTGCAGTGATAATTTATTTATTTTAAAAAATAAATTGTAAAAATTTGTAACTGGGAATTAATTAATTGATTCTAATGTTTGATGTGTTTGCATTAATTTATTTAATTTTTTAATTATTTATTTTTATTTATTTTCTTACAGCTCAATTAAATAGAAATATATATTTTAACGTACCTAATAAAAATAGATAATTTAAAAGTGATATAAAAATAAATAAATTTTATTAAACTTAAAAGTATAAATTCCAAATAGCCGACCCGACACTTTTGAAACAAATATAATCCCCACTGTGGGATTCCCATAATTGTGGGAAATAAAAAATGATATTTAGTTTTTGGGAATTCCGTTGAATTTATTTTTTTTATTTATTTATTTTTTTAATTAAATAAAATAAATTTTGCTATTAATAAATAGTCCATTAATCAGGGAGCTTTATTTTTGAATTTATAATTAATAGAGCAATTTTATTCCTCCATTGTTCTTCTTTTCTGTGTTAATTTTTGGTCCATCTATCTCTTGTAGCAGGAAACATATATAAAAAAAGGAATCTTCCATAAAAATTTGTTACTCTGTTCACGAAAATAATCTAAACTCTAAGAATTACTAGATAAATCTTCAAAAACCAACAAGTATAATTCTATTTCTTAATCCTCACACAAAAGGAAATTGTAAATTGGACCTTGCCATCTCTTATTCTAGAGTAAGTTTTAAATTGTAAGTACGCCACGTCGTGGTCATATGATTCCACTCTTCATAATTAAAAAGTAATGAATAATAATAAAAATCTGTCAGATAAAAAAAATTTAGTTATCTTAAAATATTGCTTGCGGCCAACTAATTTAATTATATCCATAAATAAAGTCTCCCAATCTCATTTAATAATCTTAAATAAATAAATTAAAAATTTATTAATTTTATTAATAAAGATACAAAAATAAAAAATTAAAAAAAACGAAAAAAGATACATTTACAAAATAATTCAATTTCTATCCAAGTAGTACGAACCATAATAAATAAATAAAAAATAAATAAATAAATGGAAGGTTAAAAATTAAAAAAAAAAAAAAAAAAAAAAAAAAAGCATTATACTAATCAGTCTTTATAAAAAAAATAAATAATAATAAAGAAAAAAAAATACATCGACTTTACCAAAATAAATAAACATTTTCTTAAAAAGGAAAAAAAAAAACCCTAATGGTGATATTTCCAAAAATAAGTTAAAATTTAAAAATAAATACAAAATTCACATTAGTATATAACGAAAAAATAAAAATAAATACAAAAAAAATAAATTGCCAGAACCTTTTACGTAGTTTATTAATGCTGTATAAATAATAATATACGAGTATATTGTAACTATAAAAAATAAATTATATATTTTCGTCTTAATTCGAACAACGATAGATTACTCTTCTTTTTTTCTTTTTTTTTTGAATTCTCATTTTACTTATTTGTTATATTTGTATTTTTTTAGATTCTAGAAATACCAATTATATTTAATACTTGTAAAGAAAAGTAATAATAATAAAATAAGGACAGCTAATCTTCCTCAAAAAGCAACATAAAAAATTTACAAAAAAAAAAAAATAATAATAATATAACAAAAATGTGCAAAAATATACGTACGTAATTAAAAACAAAGAAAACTATTAAAACAAAAAATTTTTTTTTTTTTTTTTTAAAAAAAAGAAAAATTAAAAGAAATAATGAAGACCAAAAAAAAAATAAATAAATAGTGTGCGTTTTTGGAAATGGTGAAAATCAAGAAATGTAAAATTGAACAATTTTGGAAAAAGTTTTTTTACATTATTTTAAAAAAAAAAACAAAAAAAACACTGAAATAAAATGTTTTAAAAAAACAAAAAAGCCTGTTGATCTGCTCAAAAATAGAAAAAAAAAAAACGAAAAAAAAAAATACAAAAGTATTTATGTAATAAATATGCAGAATATACCCTTTATTTATATAACATTTAATAATTAATAATAATAAAAAAAAGAAATACTAAAGAAAAAAAAGTATATATATATATATAAATTAATAAAACAAAATATATGAAAGAATAAAAATATCGAATAATGAATAATTAATTATTAATTAAACTAAAAGCAAACAAATAAAAAATTAAAATTAAAATATTTTATAGACTGGAGTTTTAATAAATTTTATTGAAATTAGTAAAATAAGATATTGAAGAAGAAAAAAAAAATACTTTAATATGGATAAATATACATATATATATTATTACAAATTTTATAGTTATAGGTATTTTTCGATATCGTAAATATAATGTAAAAATTAAGTTATTATTAAACTATAATAAAGAAAAAAATAAAATAAATTCCTAATTAGACACCGCGCTACAGCACCTATAAATTTAACTTTTATTTTAATTGAATCCTCTTTTTTTTTTTTTTGTAATTAAATTGCATAGTTGTATAGATTTAATTAAAACAAAATAAAATACAAAAAAAATATTTTTTTTAGCGGCTTAATGAGAAAAAACAAAACTTTCATATTTTAAACAACATGTAAAAAAAATAAATAAAGTAAAATAAAGGCCTCAAAAATGTTTTTTTTTTTATATATATAGACGTTCATTTTATTTGTTTTTTTAGTCATTAAAAAAATAAAGTAATATATTAATTAATTAAAAAAATATTTTTTTAAAATTAATTGGATTTTTATAATTAATTATTTTTTTAATTAATAAGGCCTACCAATAAAAACTTTTCGTGATTTTTTTTTTTTTTTTTTTTTATAGCTAGTCATCAACGCAATATTTATTAAAAATTGCTAATCTAGTCAGAAAAGCTTTAAGCTTCATATATTTATTTATTTATTGATATTATTAATTTTCTGAGATTATAATTGGATATTTTAAATAACATTGAAGTTTTACTGGATATAAATAATTCAAATAATAAATAAGATTCACCAGAGAACTGAGAAATCAAATAATGAATTCAAGGATAGAATTTTTGTTTTTTATATTAATTCTTTTAAAAATGGGAAAATAGAAATCCTAAAAAATTAGGATGTAGAAATAATAACAGGTGTCTTTTTTTTCTGTTTATATTTTTCAACTTAATTTGCTTAAAGAAAAAACAAAAAAAAAAAAAAAACATTAGTGGGCCTTAATTAGAGATGAATATTCAATTGTAAAACTTTTTTATTTACTATCTCCAATTTTTTTGTATTTCAAAATTAAACAAAAATTAAAAATAAAATAGCCAAAGATAAAAACAAAATTCCTTTTATTTTGGGAAATTAAAAAAAAAAAAAAATGAAAAATAGTGCTAAATTAAAAAAAAAGAAAAAGGAATGAAAATATAAGAGCTTATACTTTGGCTTTGGAACTAAATTTTTTTAATTAATTTATTTTTTTTAGTTAATTTTTTTTTTTATTATACAAATTTTTTATTTGAATTAATTTATTAAAAAGAAATAGATAATGTGTGAAATGAAATAAAATAAATTAATGAAATAAAATAACTATATCGTCACCTTTACGCTTAAAATAAAATACCAATTTTTAATTAGGAGTAGGAAATAAATGTAATAAAAATAAATTTTAATAACTGATGAAAGAAAAGTGTAAAAAAAGAAAAATATATAAAATAAAATGTCAAAGTATAAGCTCAATTTTTATTTTGTATTTATTTATTTATTATTTTTTTCAAAAAAAAAAAAGTATAAATAAATAAAGCACTTCATTGTAACCATTGTATATAATATTTATAAATATATAAATAAAAAAAATGAATGAGATATTTTTTAATTTATAAGTTATTTAGAAATTAATAAAATTAAAAATATAAATAAAAAATTAAAAAAAAAAAAAAAAAAATCAACGAATATAAATATAAAAACAACTTTAAATTCTCCTAATTCCTTTCCCACCCAAACCTTAATTTTAAAAAATTGTATAAAACCCTTTAAAAAAAAATATAAAAAAACAAAAAAAAAAAACAAAAAAGTGGAAAGCATTAAAAAATAAAATATAAAAATTATAGATACATTCCATCCCATAAAAAAAAAAGAAGTTTTTTATGTAGTAAAAAATAATAAAAAAAAATTTGATAGCTTCAATATGGACCAATTTCAATAAAACACCATAATTTTATTAAATGAAAATAATTAATAATAATGCTATTATTATTGAAATTAATTTATTTATATTTAGTGTTTATTATTAATATTTTTTTTTTGTTTGTGCTTGATATTATTTATTTATTTAAAACAATAATTAACAGAAAAAACAATTTATTAAAAAAATAAAGTCGATAAAAAATAGTAGAGAAGTATAAAAAAAGTAATACAAAAAAAATAGTACAAAAAAAAAATATTACAAAATTTAATCTTTTTTTTTTTATGCAGGTAATGTTTTGTAACTGCTTGAATCAATCCCTACTGCTTATTTAATTAATTCTTTAACTTTTTATTATTTTAAATTAATTATTTTAATGTCTTGTGTATAAAAACAAACATAAATAAATTAAATAAAAATAATACGAACATGGAATTAATTGCAAAGAAGTAGAAGAAAAAAGAAATACTTTTATTATTTTTATTATGTTATATGTTTTAAAAAAGATATTACAGAAAATAAAATTAAAACTTTTAAATTTGGTTTCATGTGATTAAAAAAAAAAAGAAACTTTTTTAAGGAATTTTCATTTATTTATTTTTTTTTAAATTAATAAACAATTTTTTTTGAAAATTATGATTTTAGAAATATTTGTAAATTTTGAAATACACCGTCGCAGGTTCAGGCTCAAATAAATGCTTTGATGAAAATATAATTTTACTTCTAGGGGGGGTGGGGAGTAATAAAAAAATCAAATAAAATAAGAAGAATAATAAAATCATTTTTTTGCCTGAACCCAAAAAATAAAATTAATTAATTTTTTTCTGAAAATAATTATTTATTAATTTATTAATAATAATAAATAAAAAGTTAAAAAAAAAAATCTTTGTACTTAGTTAAAAAAAAAAAAAGATAAAAAAATAAAAATTTGGCAATAAAATAGCAATATATACTGTAATGTAATAATGTATCGTTTTTTTTTATTCTTTTTATTTTTGCCTTTAATTACTTTTTTTCCCCCACTCTCCTTAATTTTACCCAAAAATTAATAATGTTGAACTTAAAGGCAGGTGGATAGAATGGCGATTTTCTGTTTTTTTTTTTCAATAAAATCGAAATTAGAGATTTAATTAGTGTCAAATTGATGTTATTGAATCATTATACGAGTAAAACTGCTAAAAAAGCGTCCCCTTGAGAGTTCTGACACAAGGAAAGTAATTGCATAGTTTTTACAAACTGGGGCTACTAATTTCCAAAACCAGTTTACTTACTTCAAAGAACAGAGTCAGTGACGAAATAGGTGGCCAAGTTAGCCGCTGATGATGGACGAGTTTCGTAATTCTATCAACATATTACTGAATATAACCGGAAGTTTGCAAAAAGATTTGGCTCTATAGTACGAATTCTGAGAGTCATATGAGTATGAAATTTGGGCTACAACAAACCAGAGCGGTTAATTCTTAGATTATTGGAAAAGAATTGATTCTGTAAGATGGATTTAGGATCAAAAACAAACCGAGAAGTTAAAAATAAAAAAAAAAATAAAAAAAAAAAAAAAAGCAGTTTTAGGGATTCGCTTTGATAATGGCTGAAACTTGTGCAAAGTACAGAAGAAGTCTAGGGAGGACCTGGCGTTATAGGCCAGTAGGGAAATATCAGGGGTATGGGAAACCGTCTTAGTCCAAGAATGAGATGATGGGAGAGGTCGAAGATGATTTGGCCTTCCTTGGAAGGTGAATTACTAGCGAGAGACTAGCACAGGTGGAGAACTGTGGTGATTAAGGCCGTAGGAGCTCAGGAGGAGTTGGTAAGTACTACATTAAAATCAAACAAACTAATAACTGTCCAGAGCGTAGGGATTTGGTTAGCGGATACTGGATTCCAACGCAGAGATCCAGGGTTTAAATCCAGCTGCTGGCCCTTAGATTTTCTCTTTCTAGGAGCTCCTTTGAAACTTATTGTCCGGTGATGGACAGTGTTATCTGTTACAAGAAGGCACTATCTGGAGGCCAACCGTGCGCTGAAAAAAAAGCTCCTGGTAGCCAATAATCTCAAATATTGACGCAATCAATACAGTAAAATTGTTTTAAGCAGCCAAAGACCAGTTCCATGAATTATTATTATTATTATTATGGTTCAAAATCAACTCCTTCAATTTCATCCTGATATTTTTAACTTACTCCTGAAATCCTGGGTATCAGGGATTCATTAAAACTTGAAAATGAACTTTTTGAGTAATAAAGCCGTAACAGGAAAGATATTTATGAAGATTTGGGTGTAGGAAAAGGTGAAGAAAATAAATGCAAATGTTTGAATCAGGAGTAGAGAAGTTTGTATAATGTGTAGCAACTAACTTCTTGCCCGGGAAATTTGGTAGGATTTCCACTTCCTCAGTTAACGGCTTCTTCTTCTTCTTCTTTTTCTTGTACTTCTTCACTTCCTCCCCTTCTCTTACTCTACAATTCTACTGAGAGTTTTTGCTCGTTAAATTCGAGTGACTAACTCATACTCCTTTTCACTTCAATGTGCCTCAACTCGAACGTTAACTCCCGCTTCGCCAAGTGATCAATTTCAAATGCTTTCCACCTTCAATTCCCTTCCTCCACGGTAATATCCTTTCCACTAATCCTTCGTCAAGTGTTATCCTTATAATATCCTCCTTATTTTTTGTAGTCACAATAAATTAATATCGTTATTTTTTCCCACTCAATATCGTTGCTGTTACAGGTCATTAGAATTTGAAGATGTTCTTCATCACTGAATGGAAACGGTGAATGCCATTATATTAATTGTATGCTAACGAGAAAAGATTAAGAATAAAGAGAAACTGTCACAATGAATCCATCATTGCTATTGTTACAAATCACATCAATAACTTCGCTTAGTAAAGATCATCTCAACAATCCACAAGTTGCTAATGCAGTTTTATTGATGCATTAAATGGTTAATGAATGTATTAAATTTCATAAAATCGTTTTCGAGATAGTCGATGAAAACTAAAAAACCAACTAGCAACAAATTTTCACATCCGGTTCACGATTTGCTATTTACAATCATTATAAAATCTTGGTCCACATATTGACTAAATCATTCCCATAAACTTGAAATATAAACTAGTAAAAATAAATAAATTTTGGATTTTTACTTATAAAATATCCATTACAACTAGGCGCCACGATAGCCGAGCGGTTTAGAGAGTAGACCAGCAATGCTAAGATGTATTGTTGGTTAGTGGGTTCAATTCCCGGTGTCCAGGCTTTGGATTTTATTTAATGGTTAATATGAGAAATTTAAAGTAAAGTATTTTAAGCGGTTAGAGACTAGACCCGCAGTGCTAAGATGTATTGTTGGTTTAGTGGGGACGATTCCCAGTCTCTAGGCCTTAGATTTTATTTAATGGTTAATAAAAGAAATTTATAGTAAAGAATGTTAGACGGTCAAAGGGCTAGACCCGCAATGCTAAAATGTATTCTTGGTTTAGTGGGTTCGATTCCCCGGTGGCTAGGGCTTGGATTTTATTTAATGGTTAATAAAAGAAATTTATAGTAAAGTATGTTGCTAGTCGTCTCCGTCCAGGACACCTAATTTGGTAGTTGGATGTAAAGCCCACCTGAAAAAAAGTAGGCATTACTTTACTACCCATTTCAACACCCGTCCTGGGCTTGAGTCAAAAAAATTGGTGCTTACGTGTGATCGACATAAAGTTCAAATTTGATGGACTCAGTTGGGTTTCGGTAAGATTTTTGAATCAGTCGGAAGGAATATATCTCTCTCTCTGAATGCCCGAGGTTAGGTGACCGTGAATATCTGGTTAATAAACCAAAAAGAAAACGAAGCAATACGAAGTAATAGATGAAGTAGTTGTTGGTTTGAAGTTTTGGAGAAAATTAAGTCCACTACCGCTAGTTGTGTTCGACCATTCATTATAAAGTTCCCCAGAGTTTTGTTGTTACAATCTGAGATGGAAATACCAACAATTCCTCTTTTACTACTGGCGACATTGAAGAGGGGCAAGGAATGATGATGAAGTGAAGGTAGTAGAGCAAGCGAGAGGCGGCAAGAGAAGTGCTGTAAGTTTCAGTTGGGTTTATAGCATCCACTTTAAAGCTCAGAGCTCCCTCTTTATTGTTCCGCCGCCAAGGCCTTCTGTATCTCTCTAGAGTGTTATTCTTAAGGGCGACCATCTCAAGTAGCCACTCATGTTCCTATCTTCCTCCCCCTCGCATACTTGTTGTTGTTTTGTATGTACGTTGTACAGCAAATATACACTCATTTTCATTTCGCTGGCCAAACAACAAGCCCCTCCATTCTATTTCACAACAACAACAACAACAACAACAACAGCAATAGCCCACCACAAAGGCTAGCCTTTTTGTACAACAAAATTACTTTGACATCCTTATCATTCATTATAAGGTCTGCTAGTAGCTAGTTAAAGTGAAGAATGCTTTTAAAAGAAGAACTTACAAAGTTCTTTCTGTATAATAAATTTTAATAATAATAAAAATATAATGCAAACAATAATTTGAATTTATACGGAAAAAACTCCCAAAAACCAAAACATTTATTCAGCAAAATGAAAATTCGGTTCAACGGATTTTCTTTTTTCATTCTTTATTTTGAAATTTATGCCTTTAGAAATTTTACAATTAGTGAATGTGATTGATACTGCGCCACTGTCAGCTAGAAGATGAAGGCGTGACAGATAGATAATAAATCTTTACTATAAATAGGTACAATAGATAAAAACATGAATTTCCAATGAACAATACATTATAGCCTTCATAAGATTAAGATTGCAATAGCGGGACGGGACCTACGCCCCACGGCACTACAGCCAAAAGAGGCTTATTGTGCCTTCCCCTTTTGGATCTAGTAGACGAAACCTCCCCTACTAAAGAGGTTGAAGACTTTCCCTACTAGTTCTTGATACGCTACTATCTCCTTTTCCTTTGGTCGTAAAGTTACAAAGGTTTCTTAGCGCAACCACTCAATTACAACGCAATCCAACACAACCTTCATAACAATAGTAAGAGGAAAGCTAACTAAAGATGTGAAGGGCACAGAATGCAGCGGAAAAAAGTAGGAAATATCTGCAGCTAGAGGAGATAGTGTTTTAGACTTTTGTGCCTGTAGGGGGATAGAAGGATCTGTAGGAGGCTATGTAGCGACAGAGTGGTTTAGGGTTGACAATCTAGGATGGAAAGGAGTTTTTAGTAGACGATTTTGGATATAGAGTGTACCGGGGATAATGGATGCAGTCTCTGTGGAGTAAGTCAATGGCTAGGACTTTTGTGTCTGTAGGAGGATAGCAGGATATGTAGGAGGCTAGGTCGCGGCAGAGTGGATTAGGATGACAGTCTAGGATGGAAAGAAGTTTTGAGCAGACGATTTTTGATCGTAGGAGTGTATGGGGGGGGATAATGGATGCAGTCTCTGTGGAGTGAGTCAATGGCTAAGTCTTCTGTGTCTGTATGTTGTAGAAGGATCTGTAGGTGGCTATGTCGCGGCAGAATGAATTAGGATTACATTCTAGGATGGAAAGGAGTTTAGGAAATAGGAGTGTACGGGGGGATAATGGATGCAGTCTCCGTTGAGTGAGTCAATGATTAGTGCGTCGTGGAGAGTCTGTTGCAAGTCTGAGAAATGTGTTCTGTGTTGTCCTGGAGTTTCTTGATGTTACCTACTACAAGTCCAGGCTCCAGACGGAACAGGCTTAGAGAAACATCGATCTGATGACCACTTTGTAAAGGAGCAGTTTGTTGGGCACAGTAATTTTGGAGTCACGTATAGAGTAAAGGAGTAAAAGTAGTCGTGTAGTCCAGTTTACCTGAGTTTACTCTGTCCTGAACGTGTGTAGTTAAAGTGAGTTTGTAGTCCAAAATTAAGCCTAGGTTAGACCACGGGATCATAGTACTGCTATGTATGAAGGAGTAGCCGTCCAATCTTGACTCTCCCAATTGACAACTATCGAAAGAAGAGGTTTTGAGACCACTGGCGCCTCAGCCGACTTCTAGGATTCCCTGGGAATGTATGGAGAGTTTAGGAGCACGATAAGAGCGTTTATGTGGTGGGATGAAAGTGATTTATGGATATGTTTGTAATGGGAAAAGGATTAGGCCTTTGATGTAAGAAAATATTTAGACCTCCGTGTGGAGGGTTAAAAAATTCCAATCGATGCTGGGCCGATTAGTCGATTTTCTTTAAAAATTTATAATTTTACGTTCATAATCAATTCTTAACAACATTATGCAGTTCATGAAACTGCACTTTACCTTTCATAGAAAAGTTTAACTCCACCCTAGTACTTAAAACAGGATTTACCTAGGAATAAGTTACTTATAAAAGTCAATCGTCTTTCAAGAAGTATTGCCAGTTGGTAGTAGTGTTTTCTGTTAAGCCGTTTATGTGGATTCCATGTCCATCACCGGACAGGGAGCTGGATGGAAGCTCCTCTGTAAGGGCCAGCAGCTGGATTCGAACCTGTGAAATCCAGCACGCTAACCGCTTAGCTAAACTCTTCTCTAGGATTCCATGTTAAACGTTTAGTATAGTGTGAGATATTAGTACAAGTAAGTTTAGTTGTTGCTATTAAAAATAGCATTCCTTAATTTTTTATTTATTGTGGAAATTGATGTTTAAAAAGATAAAAAGAATTAAAAGAAGGTTATTTAGAGACAAGACATTTTGCTATTTACTATTCTCTGCGTTTGAGAAACATTTTATTTGAAATTGTGTAGAGAGCCAACTATAATGGTTCGGTCGTTTCAGGCTCCTTAATGGTAAAATGCCACCACTACTTCGGTAGTAATTTCCCTTACGGTGAACATAGAAAACTATTACTTTATTTTCAATTCACTTTAAACTATTTGGGAAGGAGAGGATATCTAGGAATCTCTTTCTCTTTACTAACGTATTGATTTTATATTCCCTTAATGTGTAAACTTTTTCCATTCAATCCAAATAAAATTAGAGGAATATATAAAAGAGTTTTCCGGCATAATATTGGCAAAGTAAAGTGCATTTAAAAGAAATATGCTTTTAAAGAGGATTTAGTTTCAATTTAGATCTAGTGGGCGAGAAATTATTGGTTAAAATCAATTTGGTGTAGCTTTTGTCTTGGTCCATTTTCTTAATGAAATGCTTAAGAAATAAGACCATCTCTGGGTATGTGTTTAGAAGTATAACAATAATGCTTTACTTCTTATCAATAAATTCACCCCTCACACGACAATCTATTGCTACAAAGCCCATTCTTTTGATTGATTTAATATTGTAAGTTAATAAAATAAGTAAATCTCACACGACAATCTATTGCTACAAAGCCCATTCTTTTGATTGATTTAATATTGTAAGTTAATAAAATAAGTAAATCTCACACGACAATCTATTGCTACAAAGCCCATTCTTTTGATTGATTTAATATTGTAAGTTAATAAAAAAAGTAAATTTCAATCTATCTGTCTGTGGTATAATAAACAGTTCACTTAAAAATAAAAAGAGACCGGAAATAAAACTAAAATTTTACAAAACTATGGCTGTGCCTCTGCTCACTTACGGAAGCGGAATCTTGGGTTACCAGAGCTAGAGAAGATAAAAATAACTTACAAAGTGCAGAGATACGGATTCCTAAGAAGAGCTAAGGGATGCACAAAAAGAGAGAGAGGATACGGAATGTGGACATACGAGAGGAATTGAATATACAGTAAAAGCTCCTTATTCGCGCTTCCTTCATTCGCGTTTTCACTATTCGCGGATTAAAAAAATGCGACCCAATTCCTATATTCGCGGAAGTACACTATGATAATAAAAGGATTCCAATAAGTATCCAACCCAATATCCTTTGTAAATGCCGTCAAATGGACTAATAAAAAAAGTAAAATAGATTTTATTACAACTTTGCCTAAAGTATGTTGTTAAATGATATCGCCGAGGACTTTGACATAAGCCGCCTTCGCCGCGATCGGTGTTTTTGAGAATGTAAACGCACAGAATGAAAGCAATTGTTCGTGATCCAGCAATAGAAAAAAAAATGGAAGTGGCGTTGTCATTATGGATCGAAGACCGCATCCAAAAAAAAGGGTGCCCCTGAGTGGTCCAATGGTCCGGGAGAAGGCAAAGTATCTTTACGCTCATTTTAAAGAACCTGATGGTAGTTGTAGTGGCAAGTTCAAACTTTGACTGCAAACAAAAGCTTTTAAAAACTGCCAAGCAAGAGAAAATTACAAAATTCTTCAAACCATTGCCTAAGCCTTAAGATAATTAATCAAAATGTTCAAAAACTTCAATTATGTAGTAAATTTGAATGTATGATATTTGGCAACCCTGTAGAGGGTGTAAGGGCTGACCGTTAAGGGTAGCTAGGGGGTAGCAGGTAGCTGGCGACATTCGTTTGTCAACTTGGAATGTTTGGAAAAAGGAATGGTTGGGTATTGTGAGTGGCCCCCGGTAGAGGGTATCTGAGAGGGGATGACCGTCGGGGTGGCCATAGCAGGTAGCAAGGGACATTCCTTTTTTTCCATTCGATTACTGTGTGTGATGTGAGTTGGGCCTTGTGTTGGCATTAGAATCGTATGTGTTATGTTATGCCTTATGTCTTATGTTAATAAACTCTACTTATTATAGATTGGTGTATTTATTAGTTTGCCTTTAACTCATTTTATAAATTCTACAACTTCAGGTGTGGGGTTAAGAACTGGTTGGTAAAGTGCGGCAAATAGTAAAGAACTGGTAAAGTGAGTTAAAGTTCGGCTAATTGTTAAAGAACAGTCAATTTGTGTGAACAAAATGAAGTTTAGTGATAACAGGAAGATGGAGTCCGCAATTATGGCCGCAAATGTAAAGGATGCCAAGTTGTTGTACCAAGTCATTTTTGGGTTAGATGAAGGGCGTCTAAGTAGGAAAAAACTAATGGAATTTGAAGGGTTTAATTTGAATGAAGTGGAATTGATTAACAAGGTGGAAGAAGTAAAGGACACCTTTTCAGTGTTAGAACTGAAACGGGCTATAAACCTTTTGGGAATTGAAGTAAGCCCTAGGGAGGAGGTGGCGTCGGAATTATGCAAATTCCTAAATGACATTAGTTTGTTAGGTCAAGATCAACAGGATGAAGAAGAAGATGATCAACTTGAAGAAGGAAGTGAAAATTCTTCAAGCTCCAGGCAAGTTCAGGAAAGTCGACCTTTTCAGTTTTCCTCTAGGGACATTGAGGAAAGTCTGAGGCCATTCACCGGGGAGGATAATTATACTATTCACTTATGGGTAAGTGAATTCGAAGAGTTGGCCCAAGTGATGAGGTGGCAAGCACTGGAAAAATTGGTCTTCGCGAAGAAGTCACTGAAGGGACTGGCAAAACTTTTTGTTAGTGGTGAACGGGGTTTGACCACTTACAGCGCCCTAAAGCAAGCACTGATTGAGGAATTTTCCAGCAAAACCAACAGTGCTGAACTTCATCGAACTCTAAGCAAGCGTACCATGCAGAAGGGTGAGTCCCTTCATCAGTACGTATTAATCATGAAGGAATTGGCTGCTAGAGGCAATATAGACATGGAATCGCTGATTCGTTATATTATTGATGGCATTCCGGATCCGCTTTCAAACAAGCTACATCTGTACGAGGCTCAAGATTTGAGAGATTTGAAGAAGAAATTACTTACTTATGAACAAGTGCGGTCCAAAGACAGTGTTAAAGAGAAGCCTTTGCGATTAAATAAAGTTGGTTCGGATTTCAAGCAAGCAATCAGAAAATGTTTTAATTGCCAACAACAGGGGCATGTGGTGGCTGACTGTCCGAAACCCAAACGCGAAAAGGGCAGCTGTTTCAAGTGTGGAAGAATGGGACACCTTCAAAGGGATTGCCAACGACAGAAGCAGACCACATCTTCAGTTTCGATGGTAGCCGAGAAATCCGCTCTACCTCCATACACAGCAGACATTCTCATAGAAGGCGCTACCACCAAGGGAGAAGTAGAAGCCCTACTGGATTCAGGTTCAGCAATATCGTTAATTATTGAAGACCTTGTAAGTAAAGATAATATATTACCCATAACTGGTGCAAATTTCCATGGAATAAATAATTCTCGATTAAATGTTTTAGGAACAATTTCTGCCAATGTTTTTATCAAACAAATTAACTTTATTTTAAAAATTAATTTTTATGTAGTAGGCAAAGATACCATGCCATATTCTTGCTTATTAGGAAGAGATTTTATATCTGATCCTAAAATTTCAATTGAGTTTAAAGATAGAGCTCAGATATCTTTATGTTCTAATCCCGAAAGTTTACCTGAGACTAAAGCAAATGAAGTAGATGGTTCCGAGTTAATGCTAATAGATCACAGTGCAGTAGAGCAAAAACCGTCTCCAATCATAAACCCTGAGCTTTCTGTAAATGAGGTAAAATCGGTCTCTAAGGTTATCAATGAATATAAAATTACCGAGAAGCCTTGTAAACCCGCGGTTGATTTTGAGGTCGAAATTAAAGTGGTTCCGGAGCATAAATGTTTTAATTATAGCCCTCGTCGGTTGTCTCATTTTGAAAAAAGAGAATTGCAAGTAGTTTTAGATGATCTGCTAGAGAATGGAATTATTAGAGAAAGTAATTCACCTTATGCTTCTCCGATTGTTTTAGTAAGGAAGAAGAGTGGCGAAATAAGCTTATGTGTTGATTTCAGGGAACTGAATAAAATCACAGTGAAGGATAGATTTCCTTTACCATTAATTGAAGACCAGTTGGATCAGTTAAAAGGCAAAAGGTTTTATACGAAATTAGATCTTAAAAGTGCTTTCCATCAAATACGGATAGCAGAAAATTCGGTTAAGTACACTTCTTTTGTTTGCCCTCTGGGCCAATATGAATATCTTAAAATGCCTTTTGGCTGGACCAATAGTCCTCCAGTATTTATGAGATTTGTAAACAATATTTTTAAAAAACTTATTTTAAATTCCAAGCTGTGTTTATTTTTAGATGATATTTTGATAGCAAGTGATACAATTAAGGAAAATTTATGTGTTTTAGAAGAAGTTTTGCATTTATTGTCCAGCAATGGCCTGGAATTAAGATTAGACAAATGTTTGTTTCTTATGTCGACTATTACATATTTGGGCTACTCTGTCAGTGCTGAGGGTATAGCACCGTGCGCGGACCACATAGAAAATATTCTAAACTACCCAGTGCCCAGGAACACAAAAGAGGTCCACAGTTTTATAGGGTTGGTGAGTTATTTTCGCAAATTCGTTCCTAATTTTTCTGTGTTAGCAAAACCCTTGTATGACCTAATTAAAAAGTCGGCTCAATTCGTTTTTAACGAGGAGCATTTAGAAGTTTTTGAGTCCCTAAAGCGTACCTTGGCTTGTTCACCTGTATTAGCAATTTATTCGCCAACTGCAGAAACGGAATTGCATTGTGATGCAAGTTCCTTAGGTTTTGGGTCTGTTTTATTACAGAGACAAGGTGATAATAAATTTCACCCAGTTTCTTACTTTAGTAAGCGTACGACTGATGCTGAAAGTCGGTATCATAGTTTTGAATTGGAATGCTTATGCATTATCTACTCTCTCAAAAGATTTCATATTTACCTTTTTGGTATTCCCTTTAAAATATTCACAGACTGCAACAGTCTCAAATTAACTCTTGTGAAAAAGGATATAAATCCACGGATTGCCAGGTGGGCGCTAACCTTACAAAATTACGATTATAAAATAGAACACAGGAGTGGCAAGCGCATGAGTCATGTGGACGCTTTAAGTCGCTGTCACGGAGTTTTAGTTGTAACTGAAAACACTTTTGAACAAAATCTGTCAATTCTACAGGACAGTGATAAGGGGATTAGCGAAATTCGTAAATATTTAGAGGACAAAGAGCATAGGAAGTTTGAATTACGTAATGGGTTCGTGTATAGGAAAAAAAAAGGGAAAATTTTATTTGTTGTTCCCGAAACAATGGAGAACCAAATTATCAGGAAGTACCATGATGATGTTAGACATTTAGGAATCAATAAAGTTTCTGAGTTAATTTTAAGATCCTATTGGTTTCCGAAATTGCAAAACAAGGTTAAAGAGTATATTGCTAACTGCATTAAGTGTATTACATGCAATCTAATATTAGGAAAGAAAGAAGGGGAGTTATATTTGTTAGTTTATGATATTGTTTTATTAATCATTTATGTAATATTGTTATGATAGTTTTAGGTTGTTTTAATTATCGTTTATTTGTTGTATCAATTTCTTATTATGCATTACTTAGCACTTGTTTAGCTTAATTTGTTTATGTATTAGCTGGTATTATGTTTAGTTATGTTTATTCGTAGGATTAGTTGGAACTTTTTATTAAATTGAAATTGTAATTTAGCGCTCATGTGATCGAGGGCGATCAAGGTCAGGTTTGGCCGAGTTGTAGTAAATTTGAATGTATGATATTTGGCAACCCTGTAGAGGGTGTAAGGGCTGACCGTTAAGGGTAGCTAGGGGGTAGCAGGTAGCTGGCGACATTCGTTTGTCAACTTGGAATGTTTGGAAAAAGGAATGGTTGGGTATTGTGAGTGGCCCCCGGTAGAGGGTATCTGAGAGGGGATGACCGTCGGGGTGGCCATAGCAGGTAGCAAGGGACATTCCTTTTTTTCCATTCGATTACTGTGTGTGATGTGAGTTGGGCCTTGTGTTGGCATTAGAATCGTATGTGTTATGTTATGCCTTATGTCTTATGTTAATAAACTCTACTTATTATAGATTGGTGTATTTATTAGTTTGCCTTTAACTCATTTTATAAATTCTACAATTAAATTGATTTTTTTATATTTATTTTTTTTTTTATTTTGTCAGCTAGGAACGTCTCCCCTATAATCCCATATAAATTACCATTCCGTATTCACGGTTTCTGTATTCGCGGCATATTTATGGAACATATACCCCGCGAATAAAGAGCTTTTACTGTATAAAAGTATTAACGGATTCATAGATGAAAGTAGAGAGAGATGGAAAGAGCACCTTAATCGTAGGCCAACTATAAGAGTACCTGCAATGGTCACAGCCCTAGAGGACAACGTAGTGTAGGACGACCATTGAAAAGATGGAGATGAAAAAAGAAAAAAGAATTGTGAAGACAGAACAGGCATGTTGTCTAATCCCTGAAGTTGTAGAAGAACAAGAAGAAGAATATTACAACTTATTCCATATTAACCATATTACTGTCCCTCAGAAGTTGTAGATAAAGTGTAAATATATCTCAGACTCTACCTCGGACAAACGCCTCACGTGAAATACTCATATACACGACTAAAGCGACAGGAATTCAAACTTACGTTACCGAGAATTATCAAAAGACTAGAAAAATTGAGTCTAACGATCATAAAAAAGATACTCTGCACATCCCTACTAGCCCTAAATCTTGGACTTAAGGACTTGGAACTGTACAAGGTACAAGCAGAGAGCTACAACTTTAACCGCACCCAATCCTTTCAGAGTCGAAAATCCTAGCCAACAATCCAGGACTGTTCACACTTACTACTTGGTCAAAAAACTCCAGCCCCATTTCGCACAATGCAATCCTTGACCCTTCCTTATACAATATAACATAGTATGGTTTCTTAACGCCACAGAGGATTGTAGATTCCCAGCTCTGTTTTTTCCCCTTCGTACTAGAATTTTCTTCGAGAAAAGAATTTCTGATGAAGCTATATCTTTGGAGAAGTTCCAGTGAGAGGAGGATAACAATTCAATTTTGACCGCTATTATGAGGGATAGCCCCCAGTGTAAGCAGGATAACAACTCCATTTTGACCGCTATTAAGCCCCCTCTATTTTGCCATTTTTTAACAGCCGCTAAAGAGTTACATATGTAATGAAAGAGGTATATACGATACTAACATGTACCCAATTATTATTATAATGTAACCTGCATTAATTTTTTGTGGGTAAGGGGTCATTGTGTGGTATAAAAGAAAATGAAATTGTTGATAAACTTGCAAAGGAAGCCACCAATAGTGGGGGAAATGGCTAATTATAAATTACCATACACACCGATATCAAGTGTACAATTGCAAAAAACAGCACTACAAAAATGGCCAGACAGATTACAGTAATGGTAATGAAGGGAGGTTTCTATAAAACTATGGTAGATCAGTTACCTAGACAACCATGGTTTTTAGGGGAACTGTCACTTATAAATGTGTAGTTAGGAGAGAATAAGCAGGCTGAGAGCGAACCAGCGGTGTGCGGATCGTATCTTCACAGGATCCACAAAAAGGTCCTCTCTCTTCTTTGCGTAGATTGCAATGAGGAGGAGGATTTCAAGACCATATAATAATGGATATGTCCACGTTATGTGGTAGAAAGGAAACGAATGTTTGACAACATATACAGGAATTTAGATGCACCATTTCGCTACGAAGACATAATGTTCTCCACCAACTCTATGTGCTAAAGTCTATAGCAGAGCTATCTAAGAAATATGAGTGTATTTAAAAGTTATAGCCGAATTAGAATGAATGCAAGAAAATGATTAGAGTAGGATTAAGAGATTTTAATTTCGGTTAAGCTATAAGGATGGCAGGAGCACAGACTACTGATCCATCCATTAGCTGTAGTTTATGTAAATAGTTGTATACAAGGTGAACCAGTAAGTATTGTCCATAGGCCTCCTGTGTGTAGTACATCTAAAGTGGAGTTCAATGACGTATTGGCCAACTGAGTAGTAACATTTTTATTGGAAAAAAGTAATTATTTCAGAAAAAAAATTTAAAGTGACGTCACTCAAGAACAGTGGAAAATATGAAGTTGGCCAATACATCATTGAACTCCACTTTAGATGTACTACATACAGTAGGCCTATGGACAATACTTACGAGGGTCGTTTGAAAAGTCCGTGCAAAGTCAGAGTGATAGCACCACTGGCGCGTATCGAGGATATGTTTAGTTAGTAGCATCTCTTGGAAGAACACACACCAAGTTTCAGCCAGATCGGTCTATTTCTTTGTGTTTGGCATTCGTTTGAATCGAGGAAGTCGAGTGATTTTCAAAAAATGGACGAAAAAGAATTTCGTATGTTGATTAAACACTACTTTATGAAAGGCAAAACGCCTGAGGAGAATAAAGAGAAGCTTGATAAACATTATGGTGACTCTGCACCTTCGATTAGAACAGTTTATAAGTGGTTTCAAAATTTAGGGCACAAGTGACGCTGAACGTTCTGTGGACGCCCTGTTGAGGTTACTACTCCAGAAATCATTGATAAAATCCATGATATGGTGATGGATGACAGAAGAGTGAAGGTGCGTGAGATTGCTAGTGCTGTGGGCATCTCGAATGAACGGGTACATAATATTTTGCATCAACATTTGGACATGACAAAGCTATCCGCAAGATGGGTGCCGCGATTGCTCACGCTTGACCAAAAACGAAATCGTGTGAAGTGTTGCTGCAAGGACGGTTTGCAGCTGTTCCAGAAGAATCCGCAGGACTTTAAGCGTCGTTTCGTCACTGTGGATGAAACATGGATACATCACTACACTCCTGAGACCAAAGAACAATCTAAACAATGGGTTACCAAGGGGGAATCTGCGCCAAAAAAGGCGAAGACCGTTCCTTCGGCCGGAAAGATTATGGCGACTGTCTTTTGGGATTCGCAAGGAATAATCCTCATCGACTATCTGGAAAAGGGTAAAACTATTACAGGTGCATATTATTCATCGTTATTGGACCGTTTGAAAACCGAGCTGCAAGAAAAACGCCCACGATTGGCCCACAAAAAAGTCCTTTTCCATCACGACAACGCACCAGCTCACACCTCAGCAGTTGTGGTCGCAAAATTAATGGAAATAGGGTTCCAACTCGTTTCACATCCCCCCTATTCTCCAGACTTGGCTCCCTCGGACTACTATTTGTTCCCCAATATGAAGAAATGGCTGGCGGGAAAAAGATTTTATTCAAACGAGGAGGTGATTGCAGAAACGAATGGCTATTTTTCAGACTTGGACAAATCCTATTATTCGGAAGGGATCAACAAACTAGAGCAGCGTTGGACGAAGTGTATAAGCCTAAAAGGAGACTATGTTGAAAAATAAAAAAGGTTTACCCCAAAAAATTAAGTAGTTTTTATTTTTGCACGGACTTTTCAAACGACCCTCGTACTGGTTCACCCTGTATAGTAGAGGGATGAATGTGTGAAGCGAATGTAATTTATAAGTAAGAATGGAGAGTGAGTGATATTCTAGTGATGAGCACCTAGACGATGATGGCTGTATGGCGGAAGCCAATGCCAATAAAAAAAAAAATGCAAACTATTTTTTGATATAAACTATTGAGAATTAGTTATCAAAGCTTCTGCTTACCACTTAAATTCTGATAAATGTCCCTGTCTAACAGAAGAGTAATAACCAGAAAATAAAGAACTCGTCTCAATTTTCTTTTATATTTAGTTTTCTTTTTTCTTTTTCTTGAAAAATAAATTACTACAGCGCTGGGTGAATTATCTCACTGAAATAAGCCAAAAAATAAAATAAAAAAGCGCGACGTCGCTTGATTGTCTTTATAAATTTTAAGCAACCATTCTACCTCGTAATTCTTAAAATGAAGAAGAAGAAGGAGAAAACACTGTGGACGTGGAAGGAAGTAAGAGATGTAGAGCGAAGGATAGCGGGGGGAAACGAGTGAAAGAGAAAGAGTGAGAGGGGATGAGAAAATCACGGACTTGGTCCTAGGATTGGTGGAAGAAGAAGTAAAGCGAGAGAAGAGGAATTTATGGTTTCTATTAAAGGAAGCAGTGAGAAGTAAAGTGTAACCGTTGGCAAGACTGCTGCTGCATCCTTTCAATAGTTAGGGCGTCCAAGTTTAGTTGCTTCGCCAGGGGTTTTTAGACTCTGCTAAAGCGATGCTATTCCATACATTGACCTTAGAAGTTTCGTCTCTTATTTCTTTTATTGTTATTCCCTTTTTTTTTTTTTTTTTTTTTTTTTTTTTTTTTTTTTTTTAACTCTCTCGTAATAAAAAGGAATTGTTGCGATTGGGCAGATTTTTTTTGGAGGGCGGAGAGGGATTATGGAAGATTTTTGGTCGCTTTTAAGTGAGTCTTTAAAGAATCAGCAGCAAGTCTGAATAATTTATTTTTGAGTCGTCTGGGAGTTTCAAGGGAATTGATCCAGATCCAGGCTTCCAGGTCATCTTTAAATCGCTTGGGAGCGCAATAAGTGCATAAGAAGTGTGATTTTTCTTTATCCAGAAAGTGGATAGAGAAGCCGAGATACTTGACGTGGGTTTATCCAAGGAAATGAAGATAATGACTTCATAATGTTGATTTATCTACTGTGTATGAGTCTATATCTTAGCTTCAGTACTGTGCGGTTTATTTTAATTTTAATAAATAAGGCAATAGATTTAAGATTTTCATTTTTTATAAATAAGTTGTTGAACGAGTTAGATTTTGAGGTCAAAAAAAAAGTATCTGGTTTTGAATGAAATTTTACAAAGTTCGTATGTTTGTAGGTTTAGCTGAACCCCTCAGCTCTAATCCGGAAGTCCACATTGGATTTAGGATAGTATCATATTAGCCGTTCGCTGCACAAATCGATTAACTCCATAAAACAGAAAAAAGATGGAGAAATGCGATGAAATAATGTACATTATTTTTTTAAAATTCCCTTTATAACATAAATTCAAATAAATTTACGCCGCTATCATTCAGCGTCTGCTACAGAATTTGAGTTGAATTATTTCAACGATTTACAAGACGATATACAAGAGTTGAATCAAAATGGCTTCTGAAATAAATTATTTATTATTTAATGGCCAACTAGTTTTTGTCGACAAACGGTGTTTAGCTTTATTATTTGAGGAAATTTATTATGAATATAAATAAGCTACGACTGAGCCCAAGTGCTTTGACACTTAAATTTAAGATATTCCAAAAAGTGGAGTTAATCGATTTGTGCATTGAACGCACTCATATAATACTATCCTCAATCCAATGTGGACTTCCGGATTAGAGCCGAGGGAGTTTCAGCTAAACCTATAAACATGGACTCAAATCATTTGAGTTCTATGGGCGCGATTTGGAATATCGTCCAAGTAGTCTGTAAAAGAAGTTTCGCACGTCTGTGTCATTGCTTGTCTTTTTAAGTCTAGTGTGTGGGGTTCCAAGAGTGGTGTGTTTGTCTATGAAGAGCCCAAGGAAGCTAGCACCAGATCTGTCCAAGAAAAAAGGTTTGCTGGCGTAAATAAGCAACAATTTTGAAAATAAAAATTTTAAACAGGAATGAACATGCAAGTACTTCGATTTTTTTTGTTTTTTACAAAATATCGATAAGTAATTACGAAAAACGATCAAAATTATAACCATAGAACTTGTTAAAACAAACTCTGGCTAGTGTACATAATGATCTAATAATAACCAGATTCTCTCAGAAGAGATTTGTAACACTAGTGATTTACGTTGACGGAAGTAGCAAGAAATGATCTAATAAATGACTCTACCATGTTTCAGCTAATTACCATTAGCTGACTAACACAATATCAACCACATTTACACACTCACACACACATAGACAACTCCTGGTTCGTTCAGAATCAAATACCAACTTTCTAAAGATTCCCTCACTCTCTACATCGGCACCATTCTCCTACCCACCTCTTCCACAATCTCCTTCCCTCCTCCCCCCACCACCACACAACCTGTGCTCCCTTCTAACTCACTGAGCGAACTCCTTTTGTGGACGATCAACATGGTGCTCCGGAAACCTTTTATTGGAATAGTTGTGCCCAACCACCGTCCGCAGCTTGGATACTCTACAGGATTTAATTTAAAACCTTCTAGTTTCCCTCCAACCCCCAATTTCTTGTACTACAGTGTGCTGCAAACACATTTTCCGATAGGCTGAATTTTCCAGAACACATATACACACACAAACACTCACAAAGCTGTGATTAATAATGTAACATCGTTAATCATGTAAATTCCAAGTAATTTTGATACATACACAAGGATTTAAACTATGTGAAATTAGTATAACGTTCATATATTGTATATCAGTTAATTATTCAAAATTAAAATCTAAATCTAGGTTATTTTATTTTATTTTTGATTTTGAAAATATAAAATGCACCACAATAGCCGAGCGGTTAAGAGACTAGACCCACAATGCTAAGATGTATTGTTGGTTTAGTGGGTTCGATTCCCCGGTGTGTAGATCTTGGATTTTATTTAATAGTTAATATGAGAAATTTACAGTAAAGTACGAGGTGTGTTCAAAAAGTAACGGGAATTTTTAAATTTCGCGGGTTTGGAGAGTCTGATTGTAAATTTTTTTTTTTTATTATGTTGGTACACATGCCCCTGAAGTACGATAAAATTTTCAATAATATTCATTGTTTACTTCTTAAGTGGCAGCCGTTAAGGTTAGACGTGTTTTTCGAGCTTGGCGATTTTTGTTTGTTAAAAAAAATGGATCAAAGAATTTGTATTAAATTTTGCGTAAAAAATGAAATAAAGTGTGTGAAATGTTAATAAAGGCATATGGTGAGTCTGCTATGAGTAAAACAAGGATTTACGAGTGGTATAAGCGTTTCCAAGATGGCCGCGAAAACGTTGAAGATGACGAACGACCTGGACGTCCAAGCACATCAACAACCGATGAAAACGTGAAAAAAGTGAAAGAAATGGTTATGAACGATCGCCGAATCACAATCAGAGAAGTCGCTGATGATGTTGCCATATCAATTGGCTCATGCCATGAAATTTTTTCGGATGTTTTGGGTATGAAACGTGTGGCAGCAAAATTTGTTCCAAAATTGTTGAATTTCGAACAAAAACAGCGGAGAATGGAAGTTGCTGAAGAGTCACTCAATGAAGTCGACAACGATGCGGAGCTACTGAAACGTTTTATAACAGGTGACGAAACATGGGTTTACGGATATGATGTCGAAACTAAGGCTCAATCGTCCCAGTGGAGGCATTCTGGATCGCCAAGACCGAAAAAGGCTCGACAAGTGCGGTCGAATGTGAAGGTTATGCTCACTGTGTTCTTCGATTTTAATGGCATAGTGCATCATGAATTCTTGCCACAAGGTCAAACAATCAATAAGGAGTACTACCTACAAGTTCAACGCCGTTTGCGTGAAGCAATCTGAAAAAAACGCCCGGATTTGTGGCAAAACAATTCATGGATTTTGCAACACGATAATGCACCTGCTCACACTTCATTGCTTGTTCGTGAATTTTTGGCCAAAAACAAAACTTTAACGATGCCCCAGCCCCCATATTCGCCAGACATGGCTCCATGTGACTTTTTTCTATTTCCAAACATAAAGAGAACATTAAAAGGCCGTCGTTTTACAAGCATAGATGACATTAAAAGCGAATCGCTGAAAGACCTGAAAGCTATCACAAAGATCGAGTTTCAGAAGTGTTTCGAGGATTGGAAAAAGCGCTGGCACAAGTGTATTGTATGCGAAGGGGACTACTTTGAAGGCGACAATATTAATGTAGATGAATAAATAAATATTTTTTTCAAAAAACGAAAATTCCCGTTACTTTTTGAACACACCTCGTATGTTATGTTAGGCGTAGAGACTAGACCCGCAATGCTAAGATGTATTGTTGGTTTAGTAGGTTCGACTCCTGGTGTCTAGTCCTTGGTTTTAATTTATTTTCACAACTGCAGTACATTTCTGCAACAAATGGAGCTAATACACATGAATACATTAGTATCATGAGGGAAGAATTCGCCCATTAGTGAAACTTCCAAAGATGAACATTACGGTGTAAAGTCACTTACTTCAGTTAAGAATACAACGTGGCCACCGGCGCTTCAACCGTCTTACGAGAATTTTTTTGGTGATAAGAGTAAAGTAAGGAAAACTAGAGGATTAGGATGTGAGGAAAATTGTGGCGTGGAAACTTGGCATAGCAGGATCTTGCAGCTACAGTAACATCGGGGAACAAGGAGTGTGTCTCCGGACAAAGTAGAGTTAGAAATAAAGTAAGGAGCATTGGAAGGATTGGATTCTTGTAGATTAAATTAGATTAGACTAGGGCGGCCTCAAGGCCTACGCCACTGCGACCCCTCTGGATCTATTGTGGCTCCCCTCACTTTAAAGCTCGCCCCCCAGACCTGTCCTTTTAATCAGACTCTTAATGCTGGAGAGTGACTCTTGAGTAAAGCTCACAGGCCTTGGTTTTTCCTCCCCGAGAAGTAACATCCATTCTTGTAGATATTGGAAGCTTTGGCTGAGCCCCAAAGTTCCATTTCCGTAAGACCAGACAGGTTTGTGAGTATCATGGTGTAAATAAGTAGTTTATTCTATAGTGAGAATTTAGATCGATTGCCGAGAAGTCTAGAGAGAAGTTTGAATCGCCTGTTTAGTTCTTTCCGTTTAAGTTTAGAATGTGGATTCCAGATTCGGTGTTTTCCATGAAGAGTCCTAGGTACTGAACCCAATCTGTTGTACGAAGAAGAGTGTCATCTAGGTAAACGAATGGATTATTATGAAAAGAAATTCTAATGCAGTGCAGAGAGAAAAGTTAAGATGAGAAACCAAAAGAAGAAAATTGTTTAAGCCCATGGCTCGGACACCTGACGTTAATATTTAGTTACTTCCGCTTACGTTTTGGTATAATTAGGTGATCTTTAAAAAAAATAATTACTATAACGGCATTTAATATCATAACTTAAGTGAGAGAAAGAAATTAAATGCAAAAACCACTTAACTTCTACGCAAAACGTCTTGTAAGATTATGTTGAAAGATAGATAGCGGCGGAAATACGTGAATATTAGGCTGCTTAATTTAGTAGAAGCTAACATTTCAAGGGCAGTGTTCGCCCCAAAAAGTATAAACGATGCATTTTTAATGGCCGAGGGGAGACGAAATACTTTCAAAGAGGGAGCAAAAAAAAAGCTTTCAAGAGTATTCAAAAGAGAAAACGAATAATTCCCCCTTTAAAAAAAGCTCTAATTCTCTGTAAAGGGTACAGCTCTCTAAAGCTCATTTCAAGCTAGGAGAAGAGTTCCTGCTGAAGGAACAGATTTGTTCAACTGGCAGACTCTAGTAATTGCCATTCACCTAGCTAATCGAGTCTATCAAATATTTCATGGCGCTTCTAAATATGGACTTCACTCTAAACAAGAGAAAAGTATCCCAATTTAGCTAAATTTTAGATTAAGTCTTCAGCGGGCTTCCGCATTCAAAGATTCCAAAATTCCTTATCCTATTCTCACAGATTTCAATCCTAACCACACCCCATACTCCCTTTGGACGACCGTAGCGCCAGGGGTCTCAAGATCATCTTTAGTAATTCCAACGCCATAAAGTGATACCACTGAGTATCTTCCTTGTCATTCATGTCGTTTTACTCTAGGTTACTATTTGCTTGTTGTAAATTCTACTTAATTGCAAATAAATAAATGGATAAAAAAAAATAAAAAAGAATTTGATTACAAAAATTACAGTCGAATCTTTGCTAGGATCATATCAATTACAGTCGGATCCTTCGCTAGGATCATATCAATTACAGTCGGATCCTTCGCTAGGATCATATCAGTTACAGTCGGACCCTTCGCTAGGATCATATCAGTTACAGTCGGACCCTTCGCTAGGATCGTATCAATTACAGTCGGATCGATCCTTTGCTAGGATCATATCAATTACAGTCGGATCCTTCGCTAGGATCATATCAATTACAGTCGGACCCTTCGCTAGGATCATATCAGTTACAGTCGGACCCTTCGCTAGGATCATATCAATTACAGTCGGATCCTTCGCTAGGATCATATCAGTTACAGTCGGACCCTTCGCTAGGATCATATCAATTACAGTCAAATCCTTCGCTAGGATCATATCAAATACAGTCGGATCCTTCGCTAGGATCATATCAATTACAGTCGGATCCTTCGCTAGGATCATATCAATTACAGTCGGATCCTTCGCTAGGATCATATCAATTACAGTCAGATCCTTCGCTAGGATCATATCAAATACAGTCGGATCCTTCGCTAGGATCATATCAATTACAGTCGGATCATTTGATCAAAATATTAAGCTTAACCTTACTGCGACTTCCTGGTTTTAAGATTTCGTTATGTTCATATCCTCCCCACCTCTCACCCTTACCATAGCAACAACAAAACATACCATTATCTAAAAACCAACAATTTTTTGGACTCACGGGATCTCAAAAAAAAAAAAAAAATTAATTCTGGTAAAAACTGAAATCAAAAAAATTTGATTGGAACATTGTTTTTTAAATTCCGATTGGTTTCTATCATCAAGGAAAATCGTTCTGTCAGTGATGTCTCAGATATCGAATGCCGTAGTCGAAAGAAATCGAAAGATGAGTACCTATGAATTGATGAGTTAGGAAATCCAGGCAGAAAACACACAGGAACACAAGCAAAATCGACCATTCTATCGATAGTTACTTTTAATTTGATTATTTTTTTGGAAATAAAAGCATTTAATAGAAATTAGTAAAACTATACAATTCTCTCCACATAAAACTAGATAATTAACGGCTTCTCTTTATTTTTCTTAACCATTATTTGATTTTTAAATAAAAAGATCCAATTTTAAGCTCTATTATTACAGCTGCATATGAAACTTTATGAAAATGATATTATGTACACGAGAATACATTTTGAATATGATAACATAGAGTGCGAGAGAGAGAGAGGTAGTTAACAAAGTTTTGGTTGGAGATCAATTTTGCAGGACAAAACTACCTTAGGGCGTTCTACTGGATATCCCTTGTTCCAATTTAGAGATATCTCTTTGTAAACCCGGCTTTACCATGTACCTAATATCTCGAAAATCTATAGTATGTAGATTAAGTTTGCTAGGTATCGTAGAATATGGAGTCTTTAAATAATATTTTAAATAAAGATAAATATTTTTTTTAGATTATTATTTTAATGCTTTTTTTTTTTTTTAATTGAAAATCCTCATGAAAATGAAGGAAAACCTCCGATTTTTACGAAAACTTTTTGAATCTGTTAGTCATGTTCTTCTTTCTTCAAATAACAGAAGGTATAAAATCATTAGAATTCTTCATCACAACTCATGAGTGTTTATTAAATGGCTTCATCAATCATCTTAAATATTTGTAATTTGTACTAGTAATGTACTACGTAAAGTATGTCAGTTTGTCTGATAAATATTATGCTGTAGAGATTAGCAGTTTTGAGGAAATCAATATTCCAAAATGAAGAAAAAAAATGATGCCAATGTTTAATGGCAAGACGGTAACGTAAGTGAAGTTGAAATCTTGAAATGAAACTAATTAATCTAGTTCTAATGATGTACGGAAGTCTAAAAACCGGATCAAGGAAGCAATAAACATGCTTACTAAGATCTCTTAAGATATTAACTCGCACTGGATGACGTAAACTTACATTTCCTTCAAGTAAGACAAACAAACAATCCCTCGAATACATATTTGGACATGTTCCTCTATTTGTAGCCACACAAAATATATAGTTTATATAAGCTCTCTTTAAAAAATAAATAAATAAATATTACACTGGAAAGAAAAATAATAAATCTTTTCTCACGCCATTGTGAAGAGTGTTCCCACACAGAAGATGTCACCGATGGGGTCGTAGCGGGGGGGGGGCAGTTTACCAACAACTATCGCCTTTATTTCTCTCTTTCCGTTTCTTGTATACACACAACCAGAGTGGAAGATAGAGAGAGCCAGGGATGATGCTATTCTCATCTGTTCACGCTCTAGCCTCACTATCTCCATCCTGGTCCAGTGTCATCACCTCCTTTTTTTTGTTCTATCTTCAGCGCTAGCTAGCAATTCCCTTCCTCTAATATTCTCGCTCCAATAACCTACTTGGACTTTTTACAATCGTGGCACCCCTCTCTAGGAGTAGCAATATATTTGCTGTAGGAAGTGCTTATTGGACATCCTGGAGCTTTATAACCTCCTTGTTCCTCTCCAGCTTCTTCCACAGCCTCCAACCTATATAATATCATCTATATAGCTTCATTCAATATTGGAAAAACAAAAAAATCTACTTCCGTAAAATTTTCTAATATCCCTTTGCATTTAGCAAAGAATAATAATAATAAAAAAAAGATTTATTGTTTTAATATATATATAATTCCTCTTTTCTTGCAAATTCTTTATAAATTTTATTATAATTTTACCGTTTCTTATATTAAGAAAAGCTGTAGAAGCTGTGAGACAAATGCCTTCTCATGTCTACCGTGTTGTTCCATTTCTTATCTCGCTAAAACTTCTGCATCGGCACAACCTGTCCTTCGTTGATGGACTATTCACATCTAATCTATCCAAGATATCCATTTCACAGCTTCCTATTTGTTCTTTGCTTAACAATCTTCGTAAGCGCTATTCTCTCTTTGTTTTTTCGTTCACTTCCACAAAACGTCCTTAACTAACTAAATAACTTTCGGGTTGGAAACCCCCCCCCAAAAAAAATCTAGTTTTTCGGGTTCAGAGGAACTTAAAAAGGGACATTTCGCGCGAATACTCGAAACCATACGTGTTCTTATCGCATTACTTTTCGTATCTTAAAAAAATATGGTATAACCAACCAAAAACAAATTTTTTTTTAAAATCTTTTTAAACGTATGAACAGAAATGTGGCATAAAATCAATTGAGTTGATGAGTTGAAGTATTCAGATTTGATGTCAAAAGTTTTTTTTTTTTTGCTGAGTAAAAAACTGACTCGACTAAAATTCTGGGTCTAACTCACATCAATGGAAACCAATAGACAACATCATTGTCAGCGATTACACTCTCCGTTAATATAATTCGGATTTTATACAAAATGTTTGCAGAAGCGTAAATAAAATTATGATTGACTTTTCCGTCTGGAAATCTTGACTAGAATTTGATAAACTGATAAAAGAGAAATTTTGAAATATTTATTTTAATTAATTCTACAACAATTACGAGGGTTGTTTGAAAAGTCCGTGCAAAAATAAAAACTACTTAATTTTTTGGGGTAAACCTTTTCTATTTTTCAACATAGTCTCCTTTTAGGCTTATACACTTCGTCCAACGCTGCTCTAGTTTGTTGATCCCTTCCGAATAATAGGATTTGTCCAAGTCTGAAAAATAGCCATTCGTTTCTGCAATCACCTCCTCGTTTGAATAAAATCTTTTTCCCGCCAGCCATTTCTTCATATTGGGGAACAAATAGTAGTCCGAGGGAGCCAAGTCTGGAGAATAGGGGGGATGTGAAACGAGTTGGAACCCTATTTCCATTAATTTTGCGACCACAACTGCTGAGGTGTGAGCTGGTGCGTTGTCGTGATGGAAAAGGACTTTTTTGTGGGCCAATCGTGGGCGTTTTTCTTGCAGCTCGGTTTTCAAACGGTCCAATAACGATGAATAATATGCACCTGTAATAGTTTTACCCTTTTCCAGATAGTCGATGAGGATTATTCCTTGCGAATCCCAAAAGACAGTCGCCATAATCTTTCCGGCCAAAGGAACGGTCTTCGCCTTTTTTGGCGCAGATTCCCCCTTGGTAACCCATTGTTTAGATTGTTCTTTGGTCTCAGGAGTGTAGTGATGTATCCATGTTTCATCCACAGTGACGAAACGACGCTTAAAGTCCTGCGGATTCTTCTGGAACAGCTGCAAACCGTCCTTGCAGCAACACTTCACACGATTTCGTTTTTGGTCAAGCGTGAGCAATCGCGGCACCCATCTTGCGGATAGCTTTGTCATGTCCAAATGTTGATGCAAAATATTATGTACCCGTTCATTCGAGATGCCCACAGCACTAGCAATGTCACGCACCTTCACTCTTCTGTGATCCATCACCATATCATGGATTTTATCAATGATTTCTGGAGTAGTAACCTCAACAGGGCGTCCAGAACGTTCAGCGTCACTTGTGCCCATATAGCCACTCCGAAAATTTTGAAACCACTTATAAACTGTTCTAATCGAAGGTGCAGAGTCACCATAATGTTTATCAAGCTTCACTTTAGTCTCCTGAGGCGTTTTGCCTTCCATAAAGTAGTGTTTAATCAACACACGAAATTCTTTTTCGTCCATTTTTTGAAAATCACTCGACTTCCTCGATTCAAACGGATGCCAAACACAAAGAAATAGACCGATCTGGCTGAAACTTGGTGTTTGTTCTTTCAAGAGATGCTACTAACTAAACATAACCTCGACACGCGCCAGTGGTGCTATCTCTCTGACTTTGCACGGACTTTTCAAACGACCCTCGTATATTCAATGAATTGGAACATTTTTACTTTTTAACAAAGAACTTAAGACATCGAATGATTCTTTATGTATTAGAGCTTTGTATAAAACACAAAGGATGTAGTAAGTTACTGCCAGTATAATTTCTGAAAACCCATCGAGCTTGCCCATAAAGTCACGTCTACTCATGGACTTAACCAAGTCCCAGATATGTGCCTTATCTGGTTCACTTAAGACTGCCCTACAATATGGACCGAACTTCTAGACGATGATTTCAGTCGCTTAGTATTGTTCATTGCGAATGCAAAACAAAATACATGAGCACTAGCCCAGAGTGCAGCTGCGAGGAATTGAAAGGATTTACGTTCGAACGTGTTAAAAGCTTCACCTACCTGGGGTCTGAACTTAACGAGGGAAATAGAATGGTAAGCGAAGTGAATGGGAGAATAATGTCTGAAACCGAGCTTACTTCGCTAACATGAAATTGTTTAAGACCTCCTATCTGTCCAGAACCACGAAGACAAGGCTTTATAGAACCTTAATCAGGTCGGTGCTGAAACATGGACGTTCACATCTGCCATGATAGATAGTCTAAATGTTTCTGAACGAAAGATCTTAAGGAGGATTTATGGTCCAGTTTTCGACACTACTTCTCGCACATGAAGACCCAGAAAAAACTGTGAGATTTATGCTCTATATGGGGCTGAGAATGTGGTCCGTTTCATCAAGGCTCGACGATTGGAATGGTTAGGCCATATTGCAAGAATGCCAGAAGACAGGATGCTGAGCAGACTGCTGCGTGGTACCCGTCATAGGCATGAAGAAGAGAGTTGGCCGACCGCGAAGACGTTGGCTTGATGATGGAGTGTCAGGATGGAGGACAAAAACAGCCAATAGAGATGTCTGGAGTCGCATTATTAAGGAAGCCAAGGCCCACCCCGGACTGTAGAGCTACGTAGTAGTAGTAGTATTGTTCACTGTATTTGGTGACTAATTCTTTAATCTAGAACGGTGATGGCGAACCTGTGACCCGCGGGTCAGACAGTGACCCGCGCAAGCTTTTTCACTGACCCACAATGCTAGGCAACCATTTGTTTGTTTACGCGGGTTGACTTAGATTTTCTAATTGTGTGGATAATTTATATCTATATTTTTTTCAATCACGCATTGACACAAAAGCAATTTACGATAAATGCTATCTCGTATAACTTTTAGTTTGATCATTACAGTTCTAAAACGCAAATGACGACAAATGCTTTTGTAGTATTTGAAATAAAGCAAAAGTGTTTACAAAATATCAAATAAAATGTATAAATTTTACTCATATTTTGTTTGCTAAAAAAATCGACCACCCAAAGTAAATAACCATATTTAGATTTTTGTCTTCAGATAAAACACACTTTTTGTTAAGGTTTTGTTCAGTTATGTTTGTAAAAAAAGAGCACTTCCATAGTCCACTTGTTTCGTCCCCGTTTTACCCAGTTAAGCCAACTGAATTTTAAAGATGTTTAGTTTTGAAAATATTCAATTTAAAATTTTTAAACTTAACTCTTGTGCAAATGGGCATTAGTGACCCAAGAGCTAGTACTAAAAAAAAAATGAACAAAATTTGACCCACGTCTCAAAAAGGTTCTCAATTCCTGCCCTAATCCAATTTCGACTTGGAAACTATTCAGGAAACACGCAAATCTTCTATTGCATCCAAATCTTACAATCCCCCCCAAAAAAAAATCCAACGTAATCTAGTCAAAGCTTGCCATTTACATTAATAGTCGACTTAAAAATTACGAGGCATGTCCAGAAAGTAAGTGTACTAAGGCTCTCACGGCCGGAGGGAATTTTTTTATTTTTCGACATGTTGGCTATACTGCCGTGCAGCCTGATTCCTCCTCTCCGCAACGAGACCGGTTCGAGGTACAGTACGTTAAGAACTGTCGACGCGACAATAGGTTTCATGAAAAAATGTCCAATCCAATCTCTCGCCAAGTGTTTTTCAAAAGAGTTTTTGCGACGCTACAAACTCCATGGAGATTGAAACTTGGGTTGCACACTATACGCCTGAAACTGCCACTGTTGGCAGTCTCAACAGTGGCGTCACAACTCTTCTACCCTCCGCCAAAAAGTTCAAAACCAAGTAAATCACGGCTTCATTTCCCCGGCCAAAGCGGGAACTTTGTCACCGGAAACTACCATTCTAAACGATATTCCCATTCAAATTCACTTATCTAGGCCACTACTCCGCCAAAACGTCTGAGGCGCTCCCAGTTGTGAGTGTTGGTATTACAGATTTATTATTTTTTTTTATCGATTATCAAAAAACAACTCGAAAATTGAATGAGCCCTAAATTCATTCACATGACAAATAAATAGATTTGCCTCTCATTCATAAAACAGGATTTTTTTTTTTTAAGGCAAAAAAATTTAATTATTTTTGTCTTTTACTTCCTTTTATAATTAAACGAAAAATGAAAACAGCTGATATTGGACTGTATTTTATTTTGTGTTTGTTATACCGCCCTCTGATTTATTTAATAAATAAAAATAATATAAACAAAAGAAGTGGTTGGGTTTTCTAAATATATATGCAGCATTTTATTTATTTATTTATTTATTTATTATTTTTTTTTTTTTTATACTGTTTTTAGTTTGTTTAACGGGGGACAGCTGAGCAGAGACTTGGTTTGGTGAATACCGCTAGACTGTTTCACGTATGCATGTGGTGAATACGTTCCAGAGAGAATGAAATGTGGTACTGCTATAGTGAAGCCTGCGGCAGACTTGTCCACCATTTCATTATGCACCGTTTTCAAGTGGTGCAAAGAGAGGGGGAAGAGGGGAAGTGTGTAAGAGAGCGAGAGGGAGGGACAAAGAGAGAATTAGCTCACTATCTCTGGACACTGAGAGATACGAAACTCTCATCCACTCACAGATATCCTCGGCTTAATCTAGTGAGAGAGTTCTCGGCTCTCAATGTCTCTCAGTGACTGTTCTCTCTCTCTTCGAGTAAAAAAAAAAAAAAACACTGCACCGAGTAACACTAAATGGTACCTCAAATTTTCTCATGCTGTCGTGCAATTCTCTCGCGATTTCCGGAACCGAATTTACGAAAAGGAAGTTAAATTATGGCGAACTCTTTTTCAGTAGTCATCTTCGACAATTTATTTGAATTTGTTTACTTGAATAAAGCTTATGACGTGATTTGAAACCAAATATCATATTTGATTTCCTGTTTTTACAAGTTATGCAGTTCCTTCCTTCAAATAACCAAATTATGTACAAACATGCGCACCAAGACAAACTTGTAAATTTCCACTTCTTCGTTTAGGACAGGATCAAAAAGAGGTGTACTTTTGTCTAGTTTAAACACAACAAAACTCTACCAATAAAACTGCAAAATTTCCACTTTTTCGTTTAGATTGATTAGATTGCTTTAGACGGGCGGTTCCACCAGAAAGGAGAAGGAACGTAGGCAATCCAAATGCCCATTGTTCCCCGCCCACCCCTCATCTCATCAGAGATACCGGGGCTTTGAAACAACAAATCCGGCTAAAGTTTGCCAGATGCTAATACAATAACCTAATAAAGTAAAAACAGAACACTAGGGAGCATGGCGATTCAATCACCTCAGTGCACTGGAATAAACCTAGATTACCAGATACCCACAATCTCTTGGAGGGAAGCAATTAACCTCCTCGAAGACGAGAAATCTAGTTTTCAGAATAAACTGGACACACCTCCTACAAAGTGCCGCACAGTCTCATTGGACTACACCACAGCCAGCGCAGATTGGCCGAGACTTTGAAAAGATAGATACGCTAAATTCGCATGTCCACTCAACACCGGATCCGGGACCTGTTAAAACCAACCACATCCGTTTTTGACTGGCCAAAAATTTCCTTAGCATGGCGGCAGTTAGCTCGGGATCTCCATCGTTTCCGACTTCTTCGTTTAGGACAGGATCAAAAAGAGGTGTACTTTTGTTTTTACAACAAAACCGAAAATCTACCAATAAAACTTCATCTTACGCTGTAAAAGAGAAAGAGAAAAAAAGATGAAGGAAGAAGATGAATATTGCGGAAGATACGCAGTTTCAAGTGGTACCAGGTGGTAAAACAATTTAATCAAAAACCACCTGTACTTTTGAAACTTAACTGTGAACACTTCAATTTCAAACTTAATACATTCTAGGTATGGAGGTGGGTTTACATTCCAAACTTTTTAGAGGAAATTTTATTAATTAAAATTTCCCAGATGAACGATGAAAGACTTGAATGGTCAGAGGAAACGGGAAGAGAATTATGTTAAGGTGGTAGCAATATCCAGAAGAAAATACGTCCTTAAATTACTAAACTACAAATTGAAGAACCTTACAGCGATGGTTAGAAACAACTAATTGGTTTTATAGAGTGGCTATATCTCGGGTGGCTATGTGTTGGTGGGTGTATGTTGCAATGCACGTGTTGGAAAACTCGACTTGGGAAAGTGAAAACATTGTTTCCCATAGTGAGAAAAGGTGTTTTACTCTTCGCTTAAATACAACTTTAGAACTGGAACCTGTTCAAACTTGCTACCTTATACGAGTATATATATATATATAAATATACCATGAATGTTCTCATGTATATACATATACATGTACATTATATACACAGGTCTTTTGCTAAAGTTAACCACGTTACGTCTACCAATGTAATGAGTTACCTTTTACATAGAACGCCAACCATGGCGAGATTTACTAAAGGGAGGTATCTCTTCATTAACCGACAGAGCGTGCCCTTCGCGTGCTCCAATACACACTTATAATGAAGACTCATGGAAGTACATTGCAGCTTAGCTTCCTGCTACCCAAGCTACCTCATTTCCTTTTCTTCTACACCTTATTAATAAATATATCAAACCAAGGGATAACTCATTTTCTATTTTCCAAGTTAGCAGAAAAAAATAAAATAAATTATTGATTGTGACAGATTAAAAGTTGTTATTTCGGTCAAAGAGGTCTTAGAAGGTGGATCGCCAAAGACAAGGCTGAAATACAGATGGCTCTAAGACAGCGGAAGCAGTGGAAGCCGAAGTTGTACGTGGCTAAAACCTAGGTGGGTTCTCAGATGCTCGATACGCATCGTAATGAAAGTGAAAGGTCCACTAAGTAGTAAAGTAATTGCCTATTTTTTCAGGCGAGCTTTACGTTCAAATGTCAAAAAATTAGGTGTCGTGGACGGAGGCGACTAGCAAACATACTTTACTATAAATTTCTCGTATTAACCATTAAACAAAATGCAAGGCCTAAACACCGAAAATCGAACCCACTAAACCAACAATACATCTTAGCATTGCGGGTCTAGTCTACAACCGCCTAATATACATTACTATTAATTTCTTAAATTAACCATTAAATAAAATCCAAAGTCTAGACCAGGGGAATCGAGCCCATTAAACCAACAATACATCTTAGCATTGCGGGTCTAGTCTACAACCGCCTAATATACATTACTATTAATTTCTTAAATTAACCATTAAATAAAATCCAAAGCCTAGACACAGAGAATCGAACCCACTAAACCAACAATACATCTTAGCATTGCGGGTCTAGTCTCTTAACCGCCTAACATACTTTACTATTAAATTTCTCATATTAACCATTAAATAAAATCCAAGGCCTAAACACCAGGAATCGAACCCACTAAACCAACAATACATCTTAGTATTGCAGGTCTAGTCTCTAACCGCCCAACATACTTTGCTATAAAATTCGCATATAACCACTTATGTCGGGGTGCCAATCTCGACACAGACATTTGAATGCAGAAATGGTAAAAAAGGAATGTTATGTTAGAAATTCCTCTGACGAGGAACACCGGACATGCGGTTTATACTGATATGGGCAAAACTATAATGGAAAAGAAATAAATAAATAAGTAATAAGAAGAAGAAGAAAACTGCAGTACTAGAGATTGCAGACAGAGAGCAGCAATGAAGCTGGTGGTTCTTCTATAAATAAAGCAAAAAAAAAACGAATACACCAGTAGGAGGTGTGTAGCAGTCTAGGCCAGTCTGCAGAAAGGTGTTGAATCACAATGCGGCACATTAAAAAATAAACAACAAAAGAGCCGCCAATAGAAGGAGGTTGCTGCGTGAAAGAGAGAGAGAGGAACACTGGAAACAAGAGGGAGGTTACCATGAGTCCTTCGATGGTGCGGGTTGGGTAGCTAGTATGGCGAGTTAGTCCATAGTGGGCTGTGCGCGGAGTCCCAATACTGCGTCTACCGACCATTGATGGTCTTACGTTCCGATTTCTCTTAATACCAAGTCTCAAGGTTCCAACTCATCAATATTCTAATACAAACGCGCAATATTTGACCCCTTATTAATACTCACCAATATTTGCAGTTTGTAAAAACCGTAATTTGTAACAGTAAAATCGTACTACTCTAAGGCGCCACGGTAGCCGAGCGGTTAAGAGACCAAGACCCGCAATGCTAAGATGTATTGTTGGTTTAGTGTGTTCGATACCCCAGGTCTGGAACTTGGATTTTATTTAATGGGTAATATGAGAAATTTACAGTAAAGTATGTTAGGCTGGAAACATAGTGGAGCGGCGAGCAAAGCGGCGATGATACTTGTTTCAACTTAAAGAGGCCGACGAGCAGCTAGCAAGGAGTCGCATGCACATAGTGGCCGAGTTTAGTCGCGTTTCTCCTTTCGACGAGACATGATGGAGGAATTATTTCTGTACGAAAATTCTTCCTTGAAAATTTGGTATTTACAGCAGCTTAGTAGCAGGAGCTGCATTGTTCATGATATAAACAGGACTAGACATGAACTTCGTGAATTCCATCACTTGTACCAACAACTTCGGGAATATTCTGGCAAGTTTCATGCGTATTTTCGAATGTCTGCTTCAACATTTGATTACATACTAACCAGTATTGAAGGCATATTAATCAAGAAAAGGACTAATTACAATGTTAACCCCATTAATCCTGTCCCATTCCTTATCCAACGCAAATCGGTTGTGATATAGAAGATCCTTTTGGTCCCACAGAGGTTTATTTAAAAAAAACTACACCAATAAATGCAGCAATATCCCATTTTAACCTTTGAAAATTGAGTGCGATAAGAGCGAAGAAATCAAACATGTCACGCGTTGCTCTACTCTCTCTCTTGGTAGCGTTGCTCTATCTACGCTTTGCTCTCAACTATGCGCGGTCCCATATGTTTGTTTTAGCCGCTTTGCTCGCCGCTCCACTATGTTTCCAGCCTTAGGGTACGTTTACAACGGAGCTGTGAGTATAGATGATAGCAGAGATGATAACTGATAGAGTAAAATATAATCGCTGATTAGTGTGCACAACGGAGCTGTGATACATGCAACATGTCCGAGAAGTGAAGAAGAGTTTTTATGTTCAGCAGCCACGAAATGGTATATTTTAAAGAAAAAACGCTTTAGAAAATATCATGTACATCCCATAAATAAAAAACCAAGAACTTTGGGTGAATTTCACCATTTATATAAGGAATTTAGAAATTATCCGGATCGTTTTTTTGAATATGTGAGGATAGGTCCACCCACATTCGACGATATTTTAGAAAAAATAAGGTCAAAATTAAGAAAACTTTGGAAAAATTGTCATGGAAATCCTATAACCATAGAAGAAAAACTAGTGATTACTCTTAGGTAAGTAATGGTTTTATTGAGAAAAAAAAACAAATAAATACACATGAAAATAAATGTAAGCACGATTTAAAAAACAAAATATTGTTTAAAAGTAAATAATAAAATAATAACCAAAAATAATGAGTAAAGCACTAAATAATTTTTCGACGTCCATTTTGAAGCTCCGATACTGGAGTTCAGCTAGCAGAAAAATGAAAAATTCAATTCTATCATCTATGCTCGTTTATACCAGCGAGTATGAGTCATTAGTCGAAGCTTCGTTGTGCACGCTCACATATGAATGTACTAGGTTATTCTATAAGCGCTGATGCATCACTGCTATCATCTCCGCTATCATCTATGCTCACAGCTCCGTTGTGAACGTACCCTTAGGCAGTTAAGAGACTAGAGCCGCATAGCTGAGATGTATTGTTGGTTTAGTGGGTTCGATTCTCTGTGTCTAGGTCTTGGATTTTATTAATGTGATTAATATGAGAAATTTACAGTAAAGTATGTTTGCTAGTCGCCTCCGTCCTAATTGGTAGTTGGACGTTAAGCCCCGCCTGAAAAAATAGGCGATTACTTTTTTTTTTTTGTTTTCTTTTTTTGGCATTGGCTTCCGCCATACAGCCAGCATCGTCTAGGTGCTTATCACTAGAATATCACTTACTCTCCATTCTTACCTACAAATACATTCGCTTCACACATTCATCATTCTACTATATACCGCTATTTACATAAACTACTGCTAATGGATGGAGCAGCACTCTGTGCTCCTGCCATCCTTCTCGCTTAACCAAAATTAAAATCACGTAATCCTTCTCTAAGCATTTTGTTCCATTCATTCTAATTCGGCTATAGCTTCTAAATACATTCATATTTCATTGCTAGCTCTGCTATCGACTTAAGCACATAACTGTTGGTGGAGAATATAATGTCTTCGTAGCGAAATGGTGCATCTAAATACCTGTATATATCGTCAAACATTCGTTTCCTTTCTACCACATAACGTGGACATATCATTATTACATGTTTGAAATCTTCCTCCTCATTGCAATCTACGCAAAGAGGAGAGGACCTTTTGTTGATCCTGTGTAGATACGATCCGCACACCGCGTGGTTCGCTCTCAGCCTGCTTATTGTCGTAACAACCCATTTATTCGTGCCAGTTCCCTTAAACCATGGTTGTCTAGGTAACTGATCTGCCATAGTTTTAAAGAATCTACCTTTGTCACCATTATTGTAATCTGTCTGCCATTTTTGTAGTGCTGCTTTTGCAATTATACGCTTGATATCGGTGTGTGGTAATTTATAATTAGCCATTTTCCCACTATTGGTGGCTTCCTTTGCAAGTGTATCAACAATTTCATTCTCTTTTATACCACGATTACTTTACTTACTTTACTTCTTAGTACTCTAACCAATATAAAGTTTATAGAATAGCCTAAGATTCTTTATCGAGAAAGTGTGCTATCGATTAAATAAAGGAGGTACTTCCACTAGACAGACAAACACACACACACACACGCACCATTTTATGAAAGCCACCTTTTCTTTTTTACCTGGAAAAGTAAAATTTCCAAACTTTCGAAAATCTACGCGTTTACAATACTTACTAAAAAGGTTGTTTCCATTTGGTCCTCAGTATGCCCTAGAAAAATATATTGTCCCATTCATTGTACGTACAATGAATACACAAAATTTAGGGATAACCTTAAGACGTAATTTTGGAAAATGTTTGGAAAAAGTTTTAAAAAATCCATTCGGTTCCGTATTTTCTTTCTTAATAGCCTATAAGATCAAAAGACTGTACATAAATGGAACTTTAAAGAGAAGCTGTGCCAACGAATTTTCATAATCACCATTTTCTTTCACCCAGAATCTATAAAGAACTGTTTTATTATTTTTATTATTTTATTTTATTAGCACCCACTCTCATCTCCGACTCTTATCAACTACTCCCTAAATCGACATAAAATCTGTTTTAAATTAGCTAATCTTCACACCCTATAACGGATATATATTGCTCCTTTAATTTCCGGCCCATAAACTCTTAAAGACCCTTTTCTCTGACAAAACCACCTGGATCATCATCAGCAGGAAAGCAGTAGATTGGGGGAGGTTGCAGCAGCAAGAGGACTGTTTACCTTCTCTTCTCTTGCTTTAAATAGCCCATTTTCTGCATTTTCTTAGCCCTCTCTTCTTGGGCTAAATCTTTTGAGATAACTTTAAAAATAATGTACGAATGGTTAAAAAAAAAAAAGCATTCTTGTAGTAGGCTCTTTTAGGTTATAAAAAAAACAGGGACAAATCTGTTATTGAGTGACATTAACTGAAGAGAAGGAATGTTTCTTCAAAAAATAATAGTTCGAACTTAAAGGACCAAGAAATAAATACATAAACGAGGGACATTTCAGCTAGAAATTCGACATTGAAAAATTAAATAAGATCGCAATTCTTTCTTTAATTTCCAATTAAAAGGCAAAAATAATTAGATGTGAGCATGATTTAGTAGTAATCTATGCTGGAATAATCAATCGAAAGCTTTAAAATCAACATCGCTAGATCTCGTTCCGAGTAACCATTATATTTTGAAGAAAAAACTAATTTTGATCACATTTCTTTATTTTAATCTGATCTAAAATATTGTTTATGTAAATTAAACAAAATACAAGACAGTGTACTATTCTCACATTCCTTTTTGGAATCTCTTTGTAAGTGGATACAATTACAAAAAGAGCTACTAATGAAATTTTAAAAAGGAGTGAAAAATGAGGATAATTAAGGAGGCCGGTCCTCCTTCCTATCAGCTTGGAGGAGAAGGGCGTTATAATTCCCAACTGGAGGCGGCAATGAAGGCGGCTGTTCTTTGTACACATTTTTTTTTAAGAGAGAGGAGCATTTTGTTTATCAGCAACATCTTATTATTTTAAAAAATATTATTTTAATTATTATTTATGTAACATTATTATTTATAACAATTTAAGGCGCGTCAATATCTGAGGACATTGGCACCCGGAGCTATTTTTTTTTTTCTAGTGAACTACCAGCTTTCGGGACAGTTACAGACAATAAAAGCTACCTAGAAAGAGAAAAATCTAAGAGCCAGCAGCTGTGCTATTATGGACAAACAATTCAGGTTGTCCTAACAATATTCTTTCTTTGTCCCTTAAAAACAACTAAGAGAAAGAAAGAATCAGGGGAACCGGGAAATAGAGTGAGAGGGAGAGATAGAGTTGAAAAGAACATTCCAGGCGGGCTTTACGTCCAAATACCCAATTAGGTGTCGTGGACGGAGGCGACTAGCAAGCATACTTTACTGTAAATTTCTTTTATTAACCATTAAATAAAATCCAAGGCCTAAGACCGGGAATCGCACCTACTAAGCAACAATACATCTTAGCATTGCGGGTCTAGTCTCTTAAACGCCTAACATACTTTACTATAAATTTCTCATATTAACCATTAAATAAAATCCAAGGCCTAGACACCAGGAATAGAACCCACTAACCAGCAATACATCTTAGCATTGCGGATCTAGTCTCTTAAACGCCTAACATACTTTACTATAAATTTCTCATATTAACCATTAAATAAAATCCAAGGCCTAGACACCAGGAATAGAACCCACTAACCAGCAATACATCTTAGCATTGCGGGTCTAGTCTCTTAACCGCTCGGCTATCGTGGCGCCTGACATTTCACTATAAAGTACTGTTTTAGAAGCTGGATAATGTTATTAAGAAAAAAAAAGAAAAGAGTTTTACTAAAAAAACATGTTAGAAACTTGAAAATTGCCGTGTAACACATTCATTCCTTTCTTGATCTAATCCAAGAGAGAAAAAAAACCCTAACTTTCATGAAAAAAGCAGGGAGAGGGAAAAACAAATCTCACAGCTCTTAGAAAACTAGGGAAATGATGAATAGTCGATGTCAACTTTAACCTCCACACGCTTATATAATATAAAAGTCTCCCTAGAGAGGTTCTGGTTACCAAAACGTCCATTTCCTGGACCCTCCACTGAGCAGGAGCTCTAATTCCCTACAGAACCATTAAAGTTTATATACCGGGTTACCAAATAATAATAACTGGGTTTCCAGAAAAAAAAGTGTATCTTTGGTGCGGAGATTTTTTTTTTTTTTTTTTTTTTAATTATTTGGATTTCGAGTTTTGTGCCATTTCCGTTGAATTTTCAGAATAATTATCAATTTCGGATTGATAACTAATATTAATTTTTTAGAGGCAAAGATTTAGAATGTGTACCACTCACAGGACTTTGTCTTTCCACAACTCTCTAAGTAACTACTCATAAATACGAGTATACGAGAACTCAGAATCTCTAACCGCCTAACATACTTTACTACAAATTTCTCATATTAACCATTAAATAAAATCCATGGGCTAGACCTGGGGAATCGAACCCACTAAACCAACAATACACATTAGCATTGCGGGTCTAGTCTCTTAACCGCCTAACACACTTTACTATAAATTTCTCATATTAACCATTAAATAAAATTCAATACATGGTAAACTAACCCCTATTGTGTGCTCGTGAACACGTTTTTTTGTAAAACAAATGTAATTTCTCATACGAAGATAAAAGGAATCCTGTAAAATGATATACCGTTTGAAAGCCATTAGGCAAAGAAACTTTTATTAAAAGTGCCAACACCTAGGTTTGATAATGATCACGTAAGGGCCTAATTAGTTTTCTTAAAAAAATGGGGAATCGAACCCACTAAACCAACAATACATCTTAGCATTGCGGGTCTAGTCTCTTAACCGCTCGGCTATCGTGGCGCCTTAATGTGAATGTAATGTATTATAATCTAATATGGGCGATTACAACACGTTTTTTTTTAAAGGAACATGATAAGGATGATTTTTATTCCTTATTTTTTAATTTTTTTTTCTTTATTATTATTTTTTGTCCTAAATTGGTTTAAGGGAAAAGCTAGAGGAATAAGGGACGCACCACCCAGTTCTTGGACGTAGCGCAGTCGAGGGGTGTTTTTTTTTTTTTTTTTTTAATTGGACACAAAGATGATATTATGATTGATGTGGTCCTGGAAAGCCGCCATGCTGTTAGCAACAAAGGAGCTTTTAATAATGGAGACATGACAAGCCTCTCTCTCTCTGTACACTGAGAGAAGTGGGGGTGTCGCTTAGCCTCGGCTTCTCACTCCCTAGCTGATACTATTCAGAATATAGAGGAGAAGGAACAACCGTCGAGGGCGGTAATCTCAGCTGGGGCGGTAATTTCATTTAAAAATAACCACCTCTGCGCGTCTTCTTTGTTCTTGATGAGGAAGTTGTCGTTGTTTGTTTGAAAATTATTTAGAAATTTGTATATCCTTCCGGTGAAGCCAACAGAGGGCGTTGTGTTTTTATTACGCTTATAGTAATCCATACATAAAAAAGATTTATTAAATTACCCACCCCCGCTACATTCATTGACTTCTTCTTCATGTATAATGTAGAATAAAATTATACACATGTATGATAATTTCTAATACAAAAAAAAATTAATCAAGGCCAAACTAGTTATAAAAAAGAAGGTATAAAAAAATATTATGTGAACACACAATCGACTCTTACAGCCCGTTACGTAACTTAAATTGTAACTTATGTAACTTGAGACATAAACGAATTTTGGCCCAAATTTTAGTAGCTAGCAGCTAGACTGGAAGTCCAGTTCCAAAAAATCTATTTCTTAAACGTCTAGATTCTAAAGGATCTAACTTACGATATTTTTTAAAAGTTTGAAATCTTATAACGTATTTAATTGTAATAAAGTTGGTAGAACTGTAATTACGCTAAACTGAATGTGTTTATTATTCAAATGTATTTCCGGCTGAGAATCATTTCTTAGCATCAGAACTCCAGCAACACATATAACCCATATTCTTCAACACTAATATGAAAGGCGACAGGATCAGACTAAACACTTGAAGGGCACTCTTAGAGGATAACTCTCCCTTTGAAGGGAGAACCCCCCCCCCCACACACAGAACTGCCCTTAATCAAATTATCTTAGGAGAATACTTCAAACAAATATTACAAATCTCTTCGAGTGAAGTGCAAGCATTGCACGACTATAAATCTGACTAAATTTTCACTCAACATGTAGTAACAGAACAAGATGCATTCAGAGAATATCTTTTTTCAACTACCTCTCTCTACCGCTTTTGAGATCACAAACGGTTCTCACTTAATAAGATATATCAAGATTAGCGAGAAGGTAAGAGTTGGCCAATTGAGCACAGTAATTTAATTTAAACAAGAGGAGTTTCGAAACATTTATTATTTAGCTGCAACAGTGACGTTGTTTTGTTCATTCATTAAAGTGAGTTAAATTATTAATTACTACTGCGTAAGAAGTATTTGTGTGTATATTTTGTAAGCATACATGTGTAAATATACAATTCAGTGACACAACTTTAAATTGCCCTTTACCACCAATTTTAGTGTATAATTGATGAACATATTCATTACAACTACTTAATTAATTTGTACTAATTGTCTTTATGTTATCTGTAAGCAAAATGTATGTTCCATTATTTCATACTTTAGTATTTTTATGTATTTACATACACCACAATATTTCGGGAATTTTCAAAATAAAGAATTATTAGAGTAAAAAATGTGATTTAAACATTTGTAACTATTGTTACTAAATATATATATGAGAGATGAAAAGACCTCTGCCATCTCCCATTGCATATAAATAAAAAGATCGGAGTTCATGCCTGAACAAAAGTCCACATACAGAATTGATAAATTCAATATTTTAATAATACTTACTAGTTAGGGTAAATCTTAATATTTACAAATTTATTATTTTAGTTGAAACGTGAATGTAGGCGGATTTAGTTAAGAATTTATTATTATTTAAAATGGTTCACCAAAGAAAGGAAATTCCTGTGTCAGAACGCAGATTAATAGTCAAATTAAATAATCAAGGATTTTCATATCGTAACATTGCAAACATTATTCAAAGAAGTCACGCGAGTGTCCAGACTGTGATAAGAGATTATAAAAACCAAAAAAATTTTGAAAGTAAGCCGAAAAATGGGCATCCGCCTACCGAGATACTAAAAGACAAATTTTCAGGGTGTATGCAGACTTTTGTTCGGCACTGCACATCAAGTGAGTATATACTTTTGTGGACATACAAAATAATCAGTTCTCTACTAGGATTAGTAGAGGAAGAAAAATTACTTACATTAATTAAAAAATTAATAATTAAACAAAAAAAAGTGATAATTATGCAATTTCATATGAAAGAAAAAAAATCGAAAGTACACCAATAGACCAATGCAGAAATGACAATTTATTTAAATCAAAACGATCCACCTGACAGACCCCTTCAACTATAAAATCACTCTAATTAAGAAGAAATCCATCCAAAACTTACCATGACTCATTTAAACTGAATCATTAACCTAAAATCTGAACTTTCAGTTCTCTAACTATGGACAACAATGGGCACCTTAGTTCCTAATTTTAGAACCAAAAAAAAAATGGAAGTTCATCTAATTCTCCAAAGGAGAAATAACAATAAACCATAATAATAATGATCTACCTGCTCTGTAAACTCCAAAAAATGACTTTAATCTAGAAGAAAACCAACCAACGCTATTAGCAAATCATTTAAATCATTGAAATCGCTAACCTTTTTTAAATTTATTTTGTTATTTACAATCTGTATACAGTATACAATAAGTAAATATGAAGACTATGATGAACTGGTGCGGGAGGAGAACAGGAGAAGAGAAACTACCCAGTGGTAGCACTCTCTGTAGGAGAGAGGAGAATGTGGGGAGGAGAATACGAGGAGAACACGAGGAGAAGAGAGGAGAGTAACAATTTAGGTCTTCAGCCTACAAGAAAGTCGTGGGGCCACTGGCGATTCAGTCGGCCAGGAGTATTAGGGATATCCGAAGAAGTGAGAGACAGTACAAGAGGATTAAAGCTAGTCGAGAGAGTAGTATGGAATTTTTGGTATTTAGTCTTGGCGAGTTGGTCTATGAAGGGAATGTTAAGGTCGTTGTGAAGAGTGAGGGTAGTCACCGTAAGAAGCGTCATTAAATCGCTAACCTAAATTTTAAATTTATCATTCCTTAAGAATGGGCAAAGATGGACTGCTTAGTGCCTAGATTTCAGAAAAAAAAAAAGAAAATCAAAAACTCCAGTGATGAAATAACAATATTCCATCTACCTCTTACCCAATCAAAATCTACCCAATTAATCTAACCAGTAAACGCAAAACAATAAATTGTTAACCTAGAACTGTAATTCAACATTTTCTAACAATAGATAGCTAGCTTGGTAAAAAACGAAGGTAGGTATATCATAATTGCCCAACGCTGAAATAATAATATTCCAAATAGCAATGCTCCCAACTACACTTAATACACCAAAAAGTAACCCTATTCTAGAAGAAATCTACCCAAATTCCTCCAAAAAAAAAAATTGATTTAAATCAATAACAAATCAATTATCTATAAATTAAAACACAACATTCCCTATTAATGGAGAGAATTGTTCATTAAAAAAAAAGACCACACTCAGTTCATAGGAGACAGGACAGTAGACACACCTACCTTAAAACAGTGTAAAAAAAGATATCATTGTCGATAGCATAAGCCCTGAAGATGATCTAATTTCCTAGGTGGAAAGCTCGGCCAGATAATAAAACAAAATAATGACTGAAATTGGCAGTATTCTTTCTTCCTTCAGGAACAATGGAGGGCTTAACCCTAGTCTTAGAAGAAAAACAAACAATAGAACAACAAATACTACACTAAATATCCTACCTATACCTTAAACTCCACAATTACTTTAATTAAGAATAAAACAACCCAATTCTAAACTACCTATTAAAAATATTAAACCATAAACTAAAAACTAATCTTTACATTCCCTAAAAATGCACAACAATGAGCAGATTACTTCCTATTCTCAAGAAAAATCAGAAATACACCAAATTCTGTAGTGCTGAAATAAGAATATAATATCAAATAGCATTATTCCACCTACATTTTGCACCCTAGAAATCACTCTAACTAACCAATCTAAAAAAGTCAATTAATCAAAAAAATAAAGTGCAAACAAACAAACTAGTGCATAAATCATTATACAGAGTGTACACGGAGGAGAGGTCGCGAAACTTTCGGAGGTGATTCAGTAGCTCAAATGCAACAAAAGATACTCTCTTCACTTTGGCCCGATTCTCAATATTGTCCTAGATATTTAACATTTTTAACTTTTCCGTCGATATTCACGTTTTTCCACCATAAAAACGGCCGTAACTTTTCTATCCTTTATCCTACAACAAATCTGTTTATTCCAAACGAAAGAGCATTAAATTTCCTATAAATCTGCTTAATCCAGAGCCTCAAATCGTTTCTTATAACAAGGAAATTTTTACTTTAATGTCTAAAAAATTCGTTCTCGATGATTTTTGTTTTAAATTTTCAACTATATTTTTTCAATGATTAATGAATCAAGGAGTTGTACCCAATTACAGAAAAAGTTGTGCATTTACTGGAGCTTCAAGATTATATGGATTTTTTTGGTTTTTAATAAAACCCTACCCCGAACAGAGGGGTGTAAATGCAGAAAACTGGGATTTTGCGTAACCGACTTTTCACTACTAATTTACTCAAATGTCAATTTTTGGAGAAGGAACAAAAAGAAAAGTCACCATTTTAGTTTTTAACAATTATTATTTAATAAAACGGAAGTAAGAAATACAGTAGCAATAAAACACACTAGTTGACTACAATTTGTGGAACTTATTTTAATGAAATAATGGAGGTTTTTTGTCATCAAAGTTAATTAATAATAATTCAAAAATATAATGGTTATTTTCTTTCCACTCCTCCGTACACACCCTGTATACGAAATAACAATTATCTACTTACATACTTAAAAATTTACTCCAAAAATAATCTTATTTAAGAAGAAATCTATCAAACCACTCAGAAACAAATTTAAAGGCAACAAAATTACTAACCTAAATTCAAACTTTACTTTCAGTAGGCAACTATGGATAGTTTGGGAACTAAACAGGAAAAAAATACTATAATACAGCCAATAGTAACGTGCATAAATACCTATTTCCCCTCTCCAAAAAAGATCCACCTCCTCCTCATTAAACACCAAAATTATTCTAATTAAAAAAATACTCAACACCTGTAACACCTGATTTAAAACAATAAATCATTAATCTAAAACTAAACTTGTATGTTTGAATAACCATGAACAACAATGGACAGCTAAATTTCCATAATCGTAGAAAAAACAATAGACTCCAAAAATCACTCTAATAAAAAATAAAACCTTCTGAAACTCATTTAAAACAATAAATTGTTAAACCTAAAACTACACATTCTCTAACAACAGCCAACAATGGACAACTTAGTTCCTAAAAGTCAGATAAAAAGGAAAGTATACTAACTTTAAATAACTCTTTAAATAACAGGTATACTAAATAACAATAATCCACCCACTTTTTTACGCCCCCCAAAAAATCCCAAATTAAAAAGAAATCTACCCAACCAATAGTAAGTAAAAAGTAAGTTGATTGATACAAGAAATTACTAACTTGAAAACTGAACATCACATTTTCAAACAATGCTCTGTCTGAACTTTGCAAAACTTTGCAATAAAATGGAAGTGCACAAAATTTTCCTTTGCATAATAACAATGTACCCAATAGCCATGTAAAATGTAATCAATAAATATGTAGTTAACCTAAACTTAACCTTCACAACATTAACATTGACTTTAGCACCTCACTATAATTAAACTAGAATCAACCCAACCAATCTAACAAGTTTAATTAATCAATAAATTAGAAAATCTGGAAAATTACTATTGTAAACTATTTACAGCCATAATTCTCAAACTTAGAAAATATACACCAAAATCTCTAGAGCAGAAATAACAATATTTCACATACCCATATACACCAAAAATCACTCTAAACAAGAAGAAAACTGTACCCAACATATTGAAAAACAATAAATAATATATCTAATAACTTCATCTCAATATTCTCCAACAATGGGCGATAAGACAGTTTAAGTATCTAAACTCACAAAAAAGTTACAATATATTCACCAACTACTCGTTATTATTCAATATTCACTCAAATTGTGAAGTAAAACAGCCCAAATTATCTAACAATAAAGATAAAACTAAACTTCACAATCTCTAACAATAGACAACGATAGAATAAGGGAAAGTATACTAACTGTGTAATGAAGAAATAATACAAAATACCAAATAATTATAATCCACACACAAAAAATCACTCAAATTGTGGTAGTGAACCCAAATTCTCTAGCACTATTTTAACAATACTTACTACCACTAAACTACACATTCTTTAACAATAGACAACAGAAAGTTGGTTTTCTAATTTCAGAATAAAAGAAAGTATACTAATTGTGTAATGAAGAAATAATACAAAATACCAAATAATTATAATCCACACACAAAAAAATCACTCAAATTGTGGTAGTGAACCCAAATTCTCTAACACTATTTTAACAATACTTACTACCACTAAACTACACATTCTTTAACAATAGACAACAGAAAGTTGGTTTTCTAATTTCAGAATAAAAGAAAGTATACTAATTGTGTAATGAAGAAATAATACAAAATACCAAATAATTATATTCCACACACAAAAAAATCACTCAAATTGTGGTAGTGAACCCAAATTCTCTAACACTATTTTAACAATACTTACTACCACTAAACTACACATTCTTTAACAATAGACAACAGAAAGTTGGTTTTCTAATTTCAGAATAAAAGAAAGTATACTAATTGTGTAATGAAGAAATAATACAAAATACCAAATAATTATATTCCACACACAAAAAAATCACTCAAATTGTGGTAGTGAACCCAAATTCTCTAGCACTATTTTAACAATACTTACTACCACTAAACTACACATTCTTTAACAATAGACAACAGAAAGTTGGTTTTCTAATTTCAGAATAAAAGAAAGTATACTAATTGTGTAATGAAGAAATAATACAAAATACCAAATAATTATATTCCACACACAAAAAAATCACTCAAATTGTGGTAGTGAACCCAAATTCTCTAACACTATTTTAACAATACTTACTACCACTAAACTACACATTCTTTAACAATAGACAACAGAAAGTTGGTTTTCTAATTTCAGAATAAAAGAAAGTATACTAATTGTGTAATGAAGAAATAATACAAAATACCAAATAATTATATTCCACACACAAAAAAATCACTCAAATTGTGGTAGTGAACCCAAATTCTCTAGCACTATTTTAACAATACTTACTACCACTAAACTACACATTCTTTAACAATAGACAACAGAAAGTTGGTTTTCTAATTTCAGAATAAAAGAAAGTATACTAATTGTGTAATGAAGAAATAATACAAAATACCAAATAATTATAATCCACACACAAAAAATCACTCAAATTGTGGTAGTGAACCCAAATTCTCTAGCACTATTTTAACAATACTTACTACCACTAAACTACACATTCTTTAACAATAGACAACAGAAAGTTGGTTTTCTAATTTCAGAATAAAAGAAAGTATACTAATTGTGTAATGAAGAAATAATACAAAATACCAAATAATTATAATCCACACACAAAAAATCACTCAAATTGTGGTAGTGAACCCAAATTCTCTAGCACTATTTTAACAATACTTACTACCACTAAACTACACATTCTTTAACAATAGACAACAGAAAGTTGGTTTTCTAATTTCAGAATAAAAGAAAGTATACTAATTGTGTAATGAAGAAATAATACAAAATACCAAATAATTATATTCCATACACAAAAAATCACTCAAATTGTGGTAGTGAACCCAAATTCTCTAACACTATTTTAACAATACTTACTACCACTAAACTACACATTCTTTAACAATAGACAACAGAAAGTTGGTTTTCTAATTTCAGAATAAAAGAAAGTATACTAATTGTGTAATGAAGAAATAATACAAAATACCAAATAATTATATTCCACACACAAAAAAATCACTCAAATTGTGGTAGTGAACCCAAATTCTCTAACACTATTTTAACAATACTTACTACCACTAAACTACACATTCTTTAACAATAGACAACAGAAAGTTGGTTTTCTAATTTCAGAATAAAAGAAAGTATACTAATTGTGTAATGAAGAAATAATACAAAATACCAAATAATTATATTCCACACACAAAAAAATCACTCAAATTGTGGTAGTGAACCCAAATTCTCTAGCACTATTTTAACAATACTTACTACCACTAAACTACACATTCTTTAACAATAGACAACAGAAAGTTGGTTTTCTAATTTCAGAATAAAAGAAAGTATACTAATTGTGTAATGAAGAAATAATACAAAATACCAAATAATTATATTCCACACACAAAAAAATCACTCAAATTGTGGTAGTGAACCCAAATTCTCTAACACTATTTTAACAATACTTACTACCACTAAACTACACATTCTTTAACAATAGACAACAGAAAGTTGGTTTTCTAATTTCAGAATAAAAGAAAGTATACTAATTGTGTAATGAAGAAATAATACAAAATACCAAATAATTATATTCCACACACAAAAAAATCACTCAAATTGTGGTAGTGAACCCAAATTCTCTAACACTATTTTAACAATACTTACTACCACTAAACTACACATTCTTTAACAATAGACAACAGAAAGTTGGTTTTCTAATTTCAGAATAAAAGAAAGTATACTAATTGTGTAATGAAGAAATAATACAAAATACCAAATAATTATATTCCACACACAAAAAAATCACTCAAATTGTGGTAGTGAACCCAAATTCTCTAACACTATTTTAACAATACTTACTACCACTAAACTACACATTCTTTAACAATAGACAACAGAAAGTTGGTTTTCTAATTTCAGAATAAAAGAAAGTATACTAATTGTGTAATGAAGAAATAATACAAAATACCAAATAATTATAATCCACACACAAAAAATCACTCAAATTGTGGTAGTGAACCCAAATTCTCTAACACTATTTTAACAATACTTACTACCACTAAACTACACATTCTTTAACAATAGACAACAGAAAGTTGGTTTTCTAATTTCAGAATAAAAGAAAGTATACTAATTGTGTAATGAAGAAATAATACAAAATACCAAATAATTATAATCCACACACAAAAAATCACTCAAATTGTGGTAGTGAACCCAAATTCTCTAACACTATTTTAACAATACTTACTACCACTAAACTACACATTCTTTAACAATAGACAACAGAAAGTTGGTTTTCTAATTTCAGAATAAAAGAAAGTATACTAATTGTGTAATGAAGAAATAATACAAAATACCAAATAATTATATTCCACACACAAAAAATCACTCAAATTGTGGTAGTGAACCCAAATTCTCTAACACTATTTTAACAATACTTACTACCACTAAACTACACATTCTTTAACAATAGACAACAGAAAGTTGGTTTTCTAATTTCAGTATAAAAGAAAGCATACTAATTGTGTAATGAAGAAATAATACAAAATACCAAATAATTATATTCCATACACAAAAAATCACTCAAATTGTGGTAGTGAACCCAAATTCTCTAACACTATTTTAACAATACTTACTACCACTAAACTACACATTCTTTAACAATAGACAACGGAAAGTTGGTTTTCTAATTTCAGAATAAAAGAAAACATACTAATTGTGTAATGAAGAAATAATACAAAATACCAAATAATTATATTCCACACACAAAAAAACACTCAAATTGAAAAGAAAACAACTCAACCTGTCATAATTACTCAATTAAAACAATCAATTTTAGAACTACAACTAAACTACCCATTTTCAAACGATGCACAAATCTGGACAGCTTAGAAGATTGGTCAATAGGTCTAGGAGAGAGAGGGCCATTTAGTTTACTCGTGTATGGAGAGCTTGCAAAGTTGACGAGTATAAAAGAAGGTACGTTTTAGATAAATTGGTTATTATCTATAAGCATCTATGATTATAATTTTTTTGGCACTGTTAAAATAAGCACAATACAGTCTTTAATAAACTTATTGTTTATTCATTTAAAAACTTAATAAGTTTCATTTAGACTTTAGTAGTTTTTAACACAGGAAGATTTTTATGAATTTAAACGACAGCAAAAAAAAAAAAAAGAATGAGGGAATGTACTGCAATTGAAAATCATTGACGACTAATTGTTGCTTTTCACAACATATTGTTGATCTTACATGCAGTAAAGGGAAGAAAAAATGTGGCTTTACAGGATTGGAAGGACAATTTGGCTACATTCAGTCGATGGATGAGATTTGATCTCATTTATAACCTTTAACCCTAATATTAATATCCCTAAATTAATAACCTGACAGTATAAAACTCCCTTATTGCTTCACACAGCCTTTTTGGACTTCTATCAGATTTAAAGGTTTCTTAGTTATCTGGGAAAAATGAGGAGATTTTTCGAATACTGTTAGCTGCGTTGAAAAGAAAAACCGAAACAAATCCAACTAAAAAAAAAAACGCAATATAAATACATCGTAAAATACATAATATAAATTTGAATAAATATTTAAATATGAATGGCGGAAAGTAGATTATTCGTTTTTGGGGAAACAAAGGAAATGGAACAACCAAAACCAACATGAACAATGAACAAAAATTGTGATAATTTAAACAACAGAACCACACTGAAACAATGCCCACAACAATATTAAAAAGAGTATAAATACTAGAATAAACAGTTAAAGATATCATGCAAAGAAAGAAAACATGCTTAGTAATGTAAAAATGAACTCACCTTTAGAAATTCACAGCCTATATTTGGATGCTGTAGGAGGTTGAGATATAGGTGATCTTCGTCTTCATCTTGCAGCAGCAGTCACCATCATTTTGGCACTGGACACTTGACACTAATTAAATATACTTATATCGGAAAAAGAAGAAATACTTTGTATCGCATTATTGGAGCGGCAATTTTGAAGAACCCGAAGCAACTGTTTCTTTTTAATACGCACTGGTTAAAATATAAATGATAATTAATAAAGTTTTGAAAAAAATACTTCCGAAGTTATCACTCCCGGAGATTTTAACACTCCCGAACTCAGTTCCTGAAAACAATAGAAAAGCAAAGATTAGTAAAACATAGATTTCATAAAGCAAAAAAAAAAGTAAGGTTACTTCGTAACTATCTGATAAGAACTATAAAAGGTAAAAGTAGTCGAAAGATGAAATATGCATGCATTGCTGAAGATCGCTACGAGCAAAATAAATATAATTAATTTTAAACTAAACCTTAATATTATAAAATACCTTTTAAGCTCAAATTCTATAATTTCACTCTTAAAACTTAACCCCTAATCGATCTACACCATTCCAAAATGCTCACTATAGCGCCATGTTGAATTTCCACAAATCAGCTGATACTAATGTAAGGTTATAATATTAATATAACAGCTGTTTATGAAAACTGAACATTTAATTCCAATTATTTTAATTAATCGAAAAATAAATGTGAACACGAAATAAATATTTTTTTTTCTTTTGAAAAGTATTCTAATTTTTTTTGTGAAACGTCATCAATTTTATTACCCTAATTATTTGCATGCACGTGAAATTATCTTATTAAATACCATTACCATTAACGCTTGTGATATTTTATATTAAATATATTGGTCTTAATTAATACTATATACTTAAAAAAAGAAGTAAAAATTAATCAATTATAAAAGTAAAGTTATGCCTATGTTTTCAGGCGAGCTTTACGTCCAACTACCAATTAGGAGTCGTGGACAGAGGCGACTAGCAAACATACTTTACTGTAAATTTCTCATATTGTTCCCATTAAATAAAATCCAAGGCCTAGACATCGGGAGTCGAACCCACTAACCAGCAATACATCTTAGCATTGCGGGTCTAGTCTCTTATCCGCCTAACATACTTTACTATAAATTTCTCATATTAACCATTAAATAAAATCCAAGGCCTAGACATCGGGAGTCGAACCCACTAACCAGCAATACATTTTAGCATTGCGGGTCCAGTCTCTTATCCGCCTAACATATGTACTTTACTGCAAATTTCTCATATTAACCATTAAATAAAATCCAAGGCCTAGACTCCGGGGGAATCGTACCCACTAAACCAACAATACTTATTAGTATTGCGGGTCTAGTCTCTTAACCGCTCGGCTACCGTGGCGCCTTAATCAATTATAACCTAACAACTTCTAGTTATGAGATTTTGTCCACTAAGTGCAAACTTTCCAAGAATTCTAGGCTTTACACATTTTGTAGGACTAAATTTTGACCAATAAAAATTTACCTACCTGATAACCGGGAAGGAAGCAAAGAGTTGATGGTGAGTTGTTGGAAATTTCGTTAGTTAATCGTAAGTAGAAATAGGAAATTACCATTTATTTAAAAAATTGAATTAATTTATCATTTATAAGTTTTGGGTGGTGTGTGTAAGTGATTAAATTTCTCTATTTCAATTTCATCTGTCCAACAAGTTGCACTCCATTGATATAGGAGCCCTATAGTTGCATCAATTCTCTCTCTCTCTCTCTCTCACTCTCTCGCCTAACGCTAAATTAAATGCAGATGATTAAAGTGCATAATGTCCCATGTTAATGGTATCCATTACGTTACATAATAAATCTATAGTACATGGCGTAACAATTGTTCAACAATCAATCAACCAATCAAAATAATTAATCGAGCTGTAACAAATGGGCTGCACCTGTGAGTCCTACTCACAAAGCACAGATTGCTGTTTGGTGCATTGAAACCAATTCTGAGAAATATTTTATAATACGTTTCTGTTAACGGTTACGTAAATTTTATCCTCCTACAGTTAGCTTTGAGCAGCTATTGGGTTACTAAATATTCTAGGACCAAGAAATGATCAAGAAGTTATTAATTACTCTGCGAAAAAAAGGTGAAAGGCTTCACATCTAGCGGTTCGCTAGCACATCTGTGATGTTTAAGATTAAAACAGCAACAATACACTTTTTCAACCCCAAGAAATGGCAAGAATTGATTCGAGTGCTGCAAGATGTCAAGATGACTTTTGGGCTGGACAAGTGCAAGATATCTGCTGTAAAAGAAGGCGCTTTCAAACGGAAGACCAAGCATAAACTGAACCAATGGTACAAATATCTTGAGAGTAAACAGCAAAACTAGCCGCATTGATCTTCAGGAGAACAAGAGGAATTTGGAAGCCATTTTCTCCGAAGAGGCTTCCTTAAGTTCTCAGAACTCAGGGGCGTTAACACTACTCGAGATGTTCATACACCTAGGTAATTTCCATACCTACTGATTCCTTTCCTTTTATATTATGGTTCAGCACAAACTTGGAAGATTCGGTAGCGCAGTAAATGGTTGCATTATGGCAATACCATCACTGCAATCATCAGATGCAGGTCAGAAATGTTGATGCTCGTGTCCAGGTAAAGAGACGTTTGTTTGTTATTAGGGGGCCTAACTTAGAATCAAATCAGTCAGTAACAGGAATACTTCAGAGATCACGCCGAGAAATACTTGTTGCAAAAAAAAGAAAAAAGTGGTTAACACCACATTTAAGAACATTTGAGCCGAAAACAGGAATGCATCTGCTGAGAGCGTTCCTAAAGGACAGAAACCTGGAAATGCAAGTCATTCTTGCAACGTCCGGCACGGCACCCACGTAAAGGAATTTATCATTTGTAATGTGATCCTAAGTATACGTACTACGTCAGACTACGAAGGCTTGGCTAATGTGCGGGGAATGTTTCTGAGAGACGGTGAGGGATTTACTAATACTGGATCAAGTTTTATCCCTATTTTTTTTTTTTTTTATTGAACATTAAGCTATCTGTAATGCAGGATACTATGGGCAGACTGTGCCACCAAGAACCAGAAACTATCGTGCAACTAGTTGATACACTCAGAATACATTTATCAACACGAACGGATTGCCCAAATTCTTAGACGTTTTTTTTTCACTTTATTATCCATATTTACAACTACAACAAATGTTGCATCAAAAAACTTTGATGGAACTCGTTTAATTCACCTGAAAGTCATGATAAGAGTAATCACCCATTGGTGAAACTCTTTCTCGGTGGATATTCACATCAATAGGTCTTTAGGCCACTTCCGCTTCAAGCGACGGGAAGGATTGTCTGGAAGATTTAGAGAGGAGAGTTGTTGCACAAGAGGATTAGGATGGAGAGCTAGGAGGCTGTGAAATTTGCGGTAGCGAAACTTTATTAGATCAGTTACAAAAGGGATGTGAAGGTCAGTGTATAGTCATGGTGAGGTTAGAGATGTAGTATGGAGCATTAAGGATTTTCCGTAGGATTCTAGACTTTAGTGTCTGCAGGCGTTTGGAGTTAAAGGGTTTGGTTGAGCCCCACACGTCTGCTCCGTATGTCCATATCGGTCTTAACAGTGTCTTGTAAATAGTCAGTTTGTGATTCAAGTCGAGTTTGGATCTGCGGTCAAGTAGTCTAGTAAGTAGCTTGTAACGTCTGTTCACGTCTTGTCGTTTCAGTCGAGTATGTGGGTTCCATGTGAGTCTCTTGTCAATGCACAGTCCTAAGTATACGTACTACGTCAGCTGGAGGAATCATTACACCGTTCAATCGAACTGGTGGACTCGCAGATTTTCGTAAAGTAAACGTAATGTGCACTGATTTTCGCTCATTAATTTTTATTTTCCATTTTCTAGACCTTAAGTTAGCAACCAAGACTGGGTTTAGTTAAGAGAAGTGAGTCTTAAGCATTAATATTAGCCTCAATCAGTACTTGAAAGTGAAAACCTCTTAATCTATCCAAAGTCCCTTTTTGGAGGCAATTTCGCTTGCCCAAAGTAACGATGTATTCAGATAAGTGAATGTGTGTATAAGTGAAGGTTTTTTGATGGGTAAAGCTCGAGTTTGTGTGTGAGTTCGCTAAAACCAAACAGTTACCCACATCAACCATAACTACAGGCTCCCCTCGAGTATTGTGTGAGTGTTAGGAGTGTCGTTAGACACTGGGATATCCGCAGTTATACCTAGATCTGCAAAGAAGAGGACAGTCCACTTCCCTCTAGGAGGGGATATTACAGGTTTCATTGAATGGAAGGTGGGGGAAGTGTCGTATTATTAGTGTCCTACAATTGTGAGGCTATTTTGGTCGCTGTGAATCTTGAGTCCAACAAAGGAGATTGTAGCGCAGAAGGAACTAGTAGGGAAAGTTCTCACCCTTTTTAGAAGGGAAGGTTTCAACTATTAGTCTCAAAAAGGGGAAGGCACAATAAACCTCTTGTGGCGGAGGCGCCATGGGGCATTGGTCGCACTGAAATCCACCCAGTAATTGAAAAAAACACCAGAGTTGTCAGCTAAATTTAGATCCTCTCTAAAATAGAAATAACCAATCAGAACTTGATAGATGTCCCATAAACATCAAAATTTTGTTGTCAATCCTAATCAACATTTTAGACATGGACTAAACAGCATGCTTGTCCCGCTGGTGATGATTTCTATGATGATGTCCATGTCCGGAAGCTAGATAGACATGTGTCCGAAGTAGGGCGTTGATATCTTGTCTGATTTAATTTAAGATCCTATTTAACACGTCATTTCTCAAAATACTGGAACGACTGGACACCAAGACTAAAATAACACATTGGATACGCCTTCCAGTCTAATTCCCTCAGTGCTTTGGTATCAAAAACACAGCATCCAGCATCATTTTTTTGTTATTTTTATTTTTTTAAGATACACTGCTTACATTTTAACAATTTACTGACCACCATTTTATTACAAACACTTTGTTCTAATTAGCTTTTCCTTTTTTCTACAACAATCGCAGAAAAGAAATTGTTAACAAGCATGTGAGTAGTGGGGGGGAGAAAAAGGTCTGAAGGACCTTATTAGAGTGGAAAAGCCTCAGACATTTGTCACGTGTCCAACTTTTCTTCTATTTCTCCTTTTCCGATTTTCTTTCATTGCTGTTCTTTTCATTTCCCTTGTTTTGTTATGTAAGATATAAAGTCTAAGGTAATGTTGACCTCAATCTGAAGATTTCTGTAATATTTAATTTAGGAATTGTATTACATTACGCAATAGAGTCAAACTATTGCAATCTCAACAAGAATGTTCGTGTTTTACCTTTTATTTTTTACTTTGATTAAATATTTTTATTCAGAGTTTTCAGATAGTTGTGAAGTACAACAAATAAAGTTTTCCCAACTTATTAAGTTGCTTGCTTAAGGAGTAAGCATTTCAGAACTTCAATAAAAATAGTGAAGCTTAAAGTTTTAATGAGGTCACTTGGAACTGGGAATTGGAACTAGATAACAGAACTAAAGTAGTATAGTAAAAGAGCAGTGTAGTTTGTTAGCTGTTGATGAGGTTGATGTTGATGAGTTCAGCCACACAAAGGAGATTTAAGTAGCTTCTTCCCCCCCCCCCCAATTCAAGGTGCGTCAAAATAATTTGAGATCATTGGTACTCGGAGCTTTTCCAATATTCAGCCGGCTTCTGAGTTCCCTCGTTACAGACTGCACTGCCCATTACCGTACAGTGAGCTGTAAAGAAGCTGGTAGGTAGCTGGATTCAAATCTGAGATCTCCGCGCTGGAATCTGGTATTCGCTAATCACTGAGTTAATCCAATTAAGTAGCTACTAATTTATAGGCACGAACGGAATATTGGGTCTTGATTAGGGAGGCTGGAAGGGCTAAGTATAATAAAAGATAATATCACAGACCAAGTGTGTAATGGTTAACATTAACTCTAACTTGGAAACGAGTAGTTTATAATAACTAACTGGGGATAAACTAGGTATAAACTATTTCTAAAAGAATTGGCCTAAACTGGATGACGTAGTAGAGTAACGTCGTGAAAAGAGTCCAAGAATGAATCCTCAGCGAGTGAATGCAATGCCCTGAATGTGATTGAATGTCCCGAGCGGTGATCTGGCGTCCTTATATACTCTGATGGCTTTGGGTAGCTGCTATTGTTCTCTGAGCCCTACCTAGGGCTTTAACCCTTCTAAAAGAACTGGCCCTAAACTGAATGACGTAGTAGAGTAACGTCGTGAAGAGAGTCTAAGAATGAATCCTCAGCGAGTGAATGCAATGCCCTGAATGTGATTGAATGTTTCGAGCGGTGATCTGGCGTCCTTATGTACTCTGATGGCTTTCGGTAGCTTCTATTGTTCTCTGAGCCCTACCTGGGGCTTTAACCCTTCTAAAAGAAAGGGCCCTAATGACGCGCCTTAAATTAAAAAAAAAAAAATCCTGCAAACTAGTAGTTAGATGGATGTCTGTAACTCGATTTATAATACGAGCTCTAGATATGTTGTAAAGTAGTGTACGGATTTACAGTTGTTTGATGCATAGGAGTGTACACGTACATGTATGTACGTGCATAAATGTAGATATATATAGGAAGGTTTATAGTTTCGAAGCAATGGACTAACAACTAGGGAACTAGGGAATCACTTATCCCGCAGCCACTCCCCGTCACCCCATATAAGCAAAGTGACTAATGTGTGGGTTTGGAGGATAGCAATCAATCTTATGTCAAACGTTTGAGAGTATGGAGTCCGGTTTACTAGTATATCCACTTGGCTTACAAATCTAACAGGAACTTGCGACTAACCCAGGACTTTGGCCTCCTCTGTTCGTGTGTAGGTGTGCCTCCACTTGACCCACAATATCCCTATAATATCTGGGAAAGGCTGTGTGAGCAGGAGAATATGTTACTTAACGGGCGGCTGCCTGCGTGTGGTTAAACTTAGTGGATATGTTCTGTAACAGCCAACAACAACACGACTGGCTGTTCAAAACCAAACCGCCGGACTACGCCACCCTGGCCATGGCTGCTTTATCTTGTTGTATCAGGTAAACAAGGGTACCCAAACTCCAGTAGACCTGGATAACAGATTGATTATATGGGATGTTGGTTAAGCTCTCAGACGGTAAACTGGATATTTCATTTGTGCCAAAAACTAATTATTGCAACGGAAATCAATTTATTTAATGATTAGGGGGTAAAAAAGTAAAAAATAATTGACTTTATAATTAAAAACCTTATTGTGAAAAGATTAAGTTGACAAGACCACAAACAAAATAAATTTTTTTACAAAACTATGGTTGTGCCTCTGCTCCCGGAAGCGAATCTTGGGATTACCAGAGCTACAGATAAAAGTAATGTACAAAGTGCAGAGATGCGGATTCCTAAGAAGTGTTAAGGGTTGCACAAAAATAGAGAGGGGATACGATTGTTGACATACGAGAGGAATTGGATCCCATAAAGGACATTCTCACTAGCGGCCACCTCCATTTACGGGCCAGTTTTTGGATTTCCCCGTTTTTACCCCTACACACTTGTCTATTATAAAAGAACCTCCGGTCTAACGGACACTCTACATAGCGACCGCGGACATTGAGATTTTGGGGAACGGATTATATGTTTCACCTCCCACCAACGACCACCTTATTATTAAAAGTTCGTTTGATGCTGTGATAAAAAAAATTATCTCCCTCTCAAGTTTTTGTGTATTTTTTCTGGTTTTTCCTAGTTTCCTATATAAGCTCCATACATCTTGTACCATTTTAATCATTTTTCAATATTACTTTGGACGAACAATATTTATTTTTTCCGATATGTCTCTCAAACGAAAGTGGTTAACTCTAGAAGAGAAAATAAATGTGTTGGAAGATTTTGCAAAAACCAAATCCAGCCATCGTCAACTTGCCGAAAGGTTTGTTCTATTTTTCTTAATAATAGATGATAGTATGATGATAATTTCACCATAAATTATTATTGTTATGAATAAATGTGATGATTATTACAAAAATTATTAATTAAGACAATAATATGTAGTTTTTTGATAAATTTTTTGGATAATTAAGAAAAACTTGATGCATATCATATAGCTGCAATAATTATGCAATTATGTACGTGTTTAAATCTATTAATAATAAAAAAAATTTAAATAGATGTTTGAGGGGAAAAAAAACATTTTTTCATAATGAAACTTGTCTACACTTCTTCTAACGAACACCTCCAAACAGCGGCCACTTTGCTTTCCCCAGCCAGTGCCCGTTATTGAGAGGTTCGACTGAATATAGTACTAACGGATTTATAGAAGTAGTGAGAGATGAAAAGAGCACCTTAATCGTACGCCAACTAGAAGAGTACCTGAAAATGGTCAATAAGTACAGCCCTAGAGGACAACGTAGTGTAGGACGACCATTGAAAAGATGGAGATGAAAAAAAGAAAAAAAGAATTGGAAGACGGAACAGGCTAGTTGTCTAATCCCTGAAGTGTAGAAGAAGAAGCATTAAGACCTAACTGGAGCTTCAGTGATCTTTTACCATTGCGGCTTCATCAAACACTTATAGAAGCGATTAGGCTCATAGGTTCCCACGCAGAGATCCAGGGTTCGAATCCAGTTGCTGGTCCTTTAGATTTTTTTTTTTTTTTAAAAAAAAAAAACAACACTTGATCAACTACGTATAAAAAGTATTCGCTTATTTTCGTAGTCGGAGCTAAACGTTCATCAAATTAGTTTAAAATGTGCTTTAGGTTCGCCGAGCTGGATATCTTTGATTTTATATGTTGTGCTTATTGTGCCCATGACCGGTTTAGGATTGATTCACCAGTTTGGTGTAGAGATATCGTCTTCACTTTCGTCAGTTAGCAAGATGGAAACACAAATGAAGTCTAAATCTCCTCACCATATATTGATTAATCTAATCTACCTTTGACGAAGAATGAAAGAACAAATCCGGTCAGAGATACAAAATAAACATGTGTGCTTCGACGAATAAAATCAACCTTTCAATTTTGTTGTATAAAATTCAGAAGAAAAGAATATATAAAGTTTGCGAAGAGTGTTGCTCAAGACGTTGCTTCAGCGTCACCGATCGCTACGTGCTGAATATCAACTAGGGTAAACACGCCCGGCAACTAGTGAGTGGGAGCACGTCAGTCTGTAGGCCCAATGAGCCCTAGGAAGGCAATATCCTGTCTGCCCTTTTCAAACCTTCGTATTACGGTGACTGCTGGCCCTCTTGAAGGACTGTGAGCGTAGTGGTAAGCTGTATATAGAGAGAGGGAGTGAGAGAGAGAGCGCACGTGAGTGAGAACGGTGGTAGGTCTTCTTCAACAAGTGGTACACTTCTCCCTTTGATTTTGTGTGTATCCCTAACCTTTTCCCACCCATTGGCATCACCCTAAACAAACAGTCCTTAAAGCTCTATCCTTAAAGTTGGTTAGCTTGAAGTCTTGATGGTGGGCAAGCAGTGAGGAGGTTAAAGTCACTCTATCTTTCAGCATGAACTTTGGCCTTTGTTGGTCTGTCTTCTGTATTTCAGCTGACTCTCTTCTGGGTTCTTTATTCGGCGCCAAAGGGAGGAAAAAAGAAAATCCTTTCTACTTCTAGTATGCTTATTTTCAAATGTCATTATTTCGTTTCCAATTCTAATTTCTTTAAATAAAAAAATAAAAAAAACTGGTTCGGACTCTACAAGTTCAAGTTTTCTACTTCTTTGTCCGTGACTGAGGTCATGAAGAGTGGGCAAGGGCTAATATTTAGAGAAGATAGGAATGCTTGCTACCTAATTTTGGGCCAAAGCTGGAAGACTGTAAGGAACTCATCAGACATCGTGCATTAGGGGGAAGGCTTGAAGCCCAGTGGTGAACAACCTGACAGGTATCCGTCCAAAAGAGATCCCATCCCTTCTACTTGTGGCCGTAGAGGCAGAATGCGTGTACGCACATGTTCATCCTAATAGTCTCAGATGATCAATGCAAACGGCTTACTTTCAAGCAGTACCGCTGGTAACTGCATTAGGTCCAGATAGTACGTTAGATTAGAAAATATGTGCAAAAGAGCGTTTTGCCGTAGGTGGGTTACAAGGTCCCCTGGAAGAAAGAATGATAATAGAAGAGAAAACGTCTCTTCCACCCTTACGATTGGAGCAGGAAATCCTGGACCTTTCGTACTATATTCGGCATAAAGCCTAGATTATGTAGGCAAGGAAATTCGGCCTAGTGCTCATAGTGCTGAGATATTTCCTAACCCAACGTACTATACGAGTACGTATTCGTATTCGGCATAAAGCCTAGATTACGTCGTCATGGAAACTCGGCCTAGCGCTGAGTTATTTCCTAACCCAACGTACTATATTCGGCATAAAGCCTAGATTACTTCGTCATGGAAACTCGGCCTAGCGCTGAGTTATTTCCTAACCCAACGTACTATATTCGGCATAAAGCCTAGATTACGTCGTCATGGAAACTCGGCCTAGCGCTGAGTTATTTCCTAACCCAACGTACTATATTCGGCATAAAGCCTAGATTACTTCGTCATGGAAACTCGGCCTAGCGCTGAGTTATTTCCTAACCCAACGTACTATATTCGGCATAAAGCCTAGATTACTTCGTCATGGAAACTCGGCCTAGCGCTGAGTTATTTCCTAACCCAACGTACTATATTCGGCATAAAGCCTAGATTACTTCGTCATGGAAACTCGGCCTAGCGCTGAGTTATTTCCTAACCCAACGTACTATATTCGGCATAAAGCCTAGATTACTTCGTCATGGAAACTCGGCCTAGCGCTGAGTTATTTCCTAACCCAACGTACTATATTCGGCATAAAGCCTAGATTACTTCGTCATGGAAACTCGGCCTAGCGCTGAGTTATTTCCTAACCCAACGTACTATATTCGGCATAAAGCCTAGATTACTTCGTCATGGAAACTCGGCCTAGCGCTGAGTTATTTCCTAACCCAACGTACTATATTCGGCATAAAGCCTAGATTACTTCGTCATGGAAACTCGGCCTAGCGCTGAGTTATTTCCTAACCCAACGTACTATATTCGGCATAAAGCCTAGATTACTTCGTCATGGAAACTCGGCCTAGCGCTGAGTTATTTCCTAACCCAACGTACTATATTCAGCATAAAGCCTAGATTACTTCGTCATGGAAACTCGGCCTAGCGCTGAGTTATTTCCTAACCCAACGTACTATATTCGGCATAAAGCCTAGATTACTTCGTCATGGAAACTCGGCCTAGCGCTGAGTTATTTCCTAACCCAACGTACTATATTCGGCATAAAGCCTAGATTACTTCGTCATGGAAACTCGGCCTAGCGCTGAGTTATTTCCTAACCCAACGTACTATATTCGGCATAAAGCCTAGATTACTTCGTCATGGAAACTCGGCCTAGCGCTGAGTTATTTCCTAACCCAACGTACTATATTCGGCATAAAGCCTAGATTACTTCGTCATGGAAACTCGGCCTAGCGCTGAGTTATTTCCTAACCCAACGTACTATATTCAGCATAAATCCTAGATTAGGTCGCCACAGAAACTCGGCCTAGCGCTGAGTTATTTCCTAACCCAACGTACTATATTCGGCATAAAGCCTAGATTACTTCGTCATGGAAACTCGGCCTAGCGCTGAGTTATTTCCTAACCCAACGTACTATATTCGGCATAAAGCCTAGATTACTTCGTCATGGAAACTCGGCCTAGCGCTGAGTTATTTCCTAACCCAACGTACTATATTCGGCATAAAGCCTAGATTAGGTCGCCACAGAAACTCGGCCTAGCGCTGAGTTATTTCCTAACCCAACGTACTATATTCGGCATAAAGCCTAGATTACTTCGTCATGGAAACTCGGCCTAGCGCTGAGTTATTTCCTAACCCAACGTACTATATTCGGCATAAAGCCTAGATTACTTCGTCATGGAAACTCGGCCTAGCGCTGAGTTATTTCCTAACCCAACGTACTATATTCGGCATAAAGCCTAGATTAGGTCGCCACAGAAACTCGGCCTAGTGCTCATATAATTCCTAACCCAACGTACTATATTCGGCATAAAGCCTAGATTAGGTCGCCACAGAAACTCGGCCTAGCGCTGAGTTATTTCCTAACCCAACGTACTATATTCGGCATAAAGCCTAGATTAGGTCGCCACAGAAACTCGGCCTAGTGCTCATATAATTCCTAACCCAACGTACTATATTCGGCATAAAGCCTAGATTAGGTCGCCACAGAAACTCGGCCTAGTGCTCATATAATTCCTAACCCAACGTACTATATTCGGCATAAAGCCTAGATTAGGTCGCCAAAGAAACTCGGCCTAGTGCTCATATAATTCCTAACCCAACGTACTATATTCGGCATAAAGCCTAGATTAGGTCGCCACAGAAACTCGGCCTAGTGCTCATATAATTCCTAACCCAACGTACTATATTCGGCATAAAGCCTAGATTAGGTCGCCACAGAAACTCGGCCTAGTGCTCATATAATTCCTAACCCAACGTACTATATTCGGCATAAAGCCTAGATTAGGTCGCCACAGAAACTCGGCCTGGTGCACAGATATTTTCTTTTTACGTATTATTAGAACTACAAGAGATTGTCAAATTTCAAAAGATAAGCCTATTAATATTCGCAGACTAGTGTACATTAAACCTTAAACCTTTCGTCAGACTATGTCAGGAAGACTACGAAATAGTTACCCTTAAAAAAATAACCCGGAAGGCCCCAAAACTGGTGGGGGAGAAAAAAAAAAAATTAAAAGCAATAGACTACTTGATTAGACTATGCGATTATTTGTTCAATAATCTGAATTGTTCAATAATTAATCAATGGTAAAAGGGCGTACATTTATTGATCATTGTATTTCGTACTGAAACAAGAGCAGAATATTCTATTGGTACAAGTTTGAATATTTATGACTGATAAATCAATATTGATGACTAATACGTAATTTACATTATCCTATTAACAATTCTGAATTGGTATTTATACTACGATATTTTAGGTTCGATTTATTTTTTTTATTTTCTTGTCATATAAAAGTTAGCGATTATTTATATGCGGTTGAAATAAATAAATAAATAAATAAATAAATAAATAAATAAATAGATTAGTGCTGCACGAGACCGAGACGAGGCGAGACTTTATGCAGTCTCGATCTCGGTCTCGGTCTCGGTCGCTCAAGTCTTGGTCTCGGTCTCGTCGAGATATCTCAGTCTCGGTCTCGTTTTTTTGAATTTTTTTTTTAATTAATAGCGGTTTGCTATTATTAATCTTTTCAAAAAATGTTATTATTTTCTAATAATTATTTTAATTTATATATTTGTGATGAAAATGTGTGTAAAAGAAGACAACTACTTACACTTCAATGCATCATATGTTATACTATTACTGTTATATATCTTTATATAATTTCAAAAAGAAGTTAAAAACGCGCCAAATGAAAGACCAAAATAACATATCTGCCTGCTATAACAAGTCGATTCGTGAAATAAAAAATACACCTCCCAACAAACTTCCCGCTCCATTAGTTATGGCTGTTGGTGAAGATAAAGAATCTGATGATTCATCTATTGACGACGACGACGACTGCATCAATATTTTTGCACCATTTGCTCAAAAATCAGCAACTATCACCGAAGCATGGAAGACAGAAATAATTAATACTATACCAAATTAGACCAAGCACCAGTAGACGTTGACATTTTAGAATGGTGGAAAACACTTGAGAATTCCTTCAAAAATTTGTCTAGAATGGCGTAAGATATTTTTAGTATCTGTGCAACTTCAGTGCCATCGGAAAGATTATTTTCGCAAGCTGCGATGATAATGACCAATAGAAGATCTTCTCTAACTTCTGACTCAGTAAAAGCTCTTTTATGTATCAATGCTTGGGCAAAGTGTATCTTAAAAACGAAAATTTGTGGCGATATTTTTTAGGTGCATAGATAGTCTTTTTTTTCAAATTCATTAATTCTAAAAATCTAAAATATAATTCAAATAATATCCAAGTTCAAAGTATTAGATTATTAATAGTGAAATTTATGAAATTGAATGAATGAATGATATGACTAGTGAAATTTAGTGAATTTATGTAAAAATTAGGTAATTCGAAGGGGGCCGCCACGGTAGCCGAGCGGTGCGGGACCTGCGAAGCTAATGTGTATTGTGGTACTGGGTTCGATTCCCTGTCTTAGGCCTTGGATTTTATTTAATGGTTAATATGACAAATTTACAGTAAAGTATGTTTGCTAGTCGCCTCCGTCCGCGACACCTAATTGGTAGTTGGACGTTAAGCCCCGCCTGAAAAAATAGGCGATTACTTTACTTTGCTTACTTTACTTATGTAATTCGAAGTTAAATAGATGTAGTAATATTGAACATATATAATAAAATCGTATCTTTTAATAATTAATTCAATACCCGTGATGATTATTTATCAATAAAGAACACAATTTTATAATTTTGTAGCTAAAAATTAATATTTGAAAAACCGAGACCGAGACCGAGATTTGTCTCGTTTCTCGTGCAGCACTAAAATAAATAAATAAATAAATTGAACAAACACAATAAAAACTGCTAATTCTTTATTTTAATGTGTCACTATTGATTAAAAAATTGACCAGATTTAATGGTAACTTTATTTTCAGCGAGATGTTGACCTAAAGAACAATTTACCAAATCAAACCTTCTTGCAATTTTAGGCAGAGAATATTGGCCGAATACTTAACTTAGTAATTAAGGCTTTCCCCGAAATGAACCTATAGTTGGAGGCAAAATTCAATAAAATTGAATAAATAAAATAAAAATATATATGACTATAAATACGAACTATTTTATATAATATATAAGAATATAGTACGTATTTTTGAAATACAAATAAAATGGCCAACTGCTGACGTAGATCCGAGTATTGGGGCCAGGAAGGAAGTTCAGCTACTTCCGTTTTTGTACTGTTGATTTGTTTTGTTTTGTTTTTTTGGTTTATTAAACAAAAATCATCTGTAGACATACAAGTTCTAACAGGAATATATTTTACAGGAAACAGAAGAGCATTCTGGTAAAAAAACTGGAACAACAGGATTTATCCAGGGTATAGAAATAGAAAAAAAGGTGCACATCCTGATGACGATAACAAAAGTGTGGTTGATAACTTTTAACTTCCACAACATATGTATATGTATAAATATTCGTGTATATAATACGTACAAACAGACACACACAAAATTACATACGAATTTATTATCGTAAAGATGGTTAAGTTGGATTTCGATGAACAAATAGTAGATTAGATTAGATTAAATTAGGGCGGCCTCAAGGCCTACGCCACTGCGACCCCTTTGGAACTATTGTGGCTCCCCGACTTTAGAGCTCACCCTCCAGACCCGTCCGCTTAATCAGACTCTTAATTTCTGGAGAGTGACTCCTGGGTAAAGCTCTCAGGCCTTGGTTTTTCCTCCCCGAGAAGTAACATCCTTAGCCATACAAGCCCCTTACAACACGTGCAGTGCCGTTTCCTCTTCTTCATGACAGAACCTACAAAGGCTGTCATCTGCCAGGCCCATGCGATGCATGTGTTTTCTGAGCCTGCAGTGGCCAGTTAATAAGCCTACAATTATCCTTATAGCCCCACGGCCTTGACAGATTAATTCTGCAGTCAGCCTCGGCGAATAGCCTCTGACGAACTCCTTCGCCTGTCTCTGTCCAGTGGTGGCGAGCCACCCACTCCTGAGACCTACTCTGCACCCAAAAACTAATGACAGCAGTCTTAACACACTTCGAAACCCCAAAACAGGGCTCCGGGCCAACGAAGTCTCCCGCAGAGAACAAATAGTAACAATCCAGATGTTTTTTGTGAGCATTAACTTTGTAATTGTTGCCAGGTGACCGGAAATTAATGAAAGCTGTATCAAATATTGTACTATTTAGAATATTATTTCCGGTGGTGTACTTAATTTTAGTGTCCTATCTTTAGCGTGATACTGCTGTAACTCCTGTCTTAAATCTATGGAGAATTAAGATTAATCAATAGGAAAACCCTAAAACCAAACGCATAGTTTTCACACTAAACCGGAAAAACCCTCCCTTTCATATATTTCAACCATATCGCTCTTTCTACTGTTACAAAAGTACGTTACCTTGGACTTTACCTCGACAAACGACTAACCAGGAATCTTAATACTTGACTAAAACGAACTGAGTTAAACAACAGCTATAAACTGTTACAAAAATTACTAGACAAAAGTTCGAAACTGACGCTACTTAACAAAAGACAGCTGTTCTACTCACTACTAGCACCTATATGGACATATGGAATAAAAACTATGCAGGACAGCCAATTACTCGAACCTTCATCGCATCCAATCTCTTCAGTCCAAAATCCTTCGTACCCTAGTCAATGCTCTTTTCTACGTCTCTAACCACACTATCCACAATGATCTAAAAATTCGGGCGCCACGATAGCCGAGCGGATAGAGGCGAGACCTGCGAAGCTAATATGTATTGTGGTACTGGGTTCGATTCCCGGTCTTGGATTTTATTTAATAGTTAATAAAAGGAATTTACAGTGAAGTATGTTTGCTAGTCGCGTCCGTCCACGACACCTAATTGGTAGTTGGACGTTAAGCCCCGCCTGAAAAAATAGGCGATTACTTAACTTATAGGAAAAATATCATAGAGCAAATTTAATTATAGCCTATTCAGTATTTAAAATATGGGTAAAAACGATTCTAAAATATGGGGACAGTACAAAAGATGTACTGTCGCTTGTACAGCCTTGGTTACAGGATGCTACTAAAGATGATTGTAATTTAGGGAAGATGCAGGGTAGGGAAGAAATGGTTGGATGGGATAAAATATTGGATCCAATATGAACAAATGCAATAACATTTCCGTTTTTCACGATTGGGGTTATTATATATATATATATATATACCTATATAGGTATGGGTAACAATGAATTGGAATGTGGAAATACTAAGAACACAAATTGAGGTGTTATGGATGTGGTGTAGAGAGCACCTGGAGAATTGAATACTGCAGAAAAGTTGCTTCGGAAAGCTTCAATTGTACCAACCTTGTGGACGTTCTAAGCCCTATAAAGAATAGGAGGAAATAACTAACTTTAATGTTGGCTGCATTGTCTGTACCCAATAAAAAATAAAGGACAATGGGTACAGTTTGGAAATAAAATAAAGGAGATATCTTTTTTTTATCTTTGTTTTGAAGGAAGCTGTTTTCTTTATATATCGCGTAAAACTTTGGAGTTAACCTCTTTTTTGGGGGGGGGGAGCAGGGGAGGCGGAGCCGATCAATTGAGCTATCCTAAGGCAATGCAAATTACATGAGTAAGAAGTGAATCTGGAAGATCGTTTTCTCATTCAAAGTTGATAAGGTAAGAAGAGGTTTTATTTTTATAGGAAACCGTTTTGATTTTCTCCCCACACAGACTAGACGCACAAACTAGACGGAATGAGCCACTTTATGTGGTGGCTATCTTCAGCCAAACTCCAGCTCATCATACTAGAACAAGAAAGCATTGACATTTTACACAAGCATGGCGAGGGAGTAACCTAGAACTCTGGGCCATAACTTCTCCCTTCAATTAACATGAAGTATGTACTATGGTGTTGTCACGTAACGTTAGCTAGTTTCATGTTTAGTCTGAAATGTTTGCTACATACGTATGAGCCGATAAAGGGCCCGTAAGTCTAAGACAAAAAAATAAATAAAATAAATTTAATAACCTCCAACTACCAATTAGGTGTCGTGAACGGAGGCGACTAGCAAACATACTTTACTATAAATTTCTCATATTAACCATTAAATAAAATCCAAGGTCTAGACCTGAGAATCGAACCCACTAAACCAACAATACATCTTAGCATTGCGGGTCTAGTCTCTTAACCGCCTAACATCTTTAGTATAAATTTCTCATATTAACCATTAAATAAAATCCAACGCCTAGACCCCTGGAATCGAACCCACTAAACTAACAACACATTTTAGCATTGCGGGTCAAGTCTCTTAACCACTCAGCTACCATGGCGCCTACGTGATGAACAATAAATGTTCAATAAGAAGATGAATACATTGGAAAACAAAAAATTGCTTTGTCATTGTCAGTGAGAAATCATTTTTCAGAAATATTAACATTTTCTCCTGTTACGATCTTTTGAAAACAATTCATTCATTTTTTTTCAACTTAATAATCTCCATATTATTGCTGAAGGGAATGTCTTCTTTTAATAGAATACCATAACTCAGAAGATTACGATTCATTTCACATGAACGCCTACAGAAGAACAAAAAACACCATACGCCCTTCGTATCACCTCTCTGAGAACCAGCGACTTTTATCCCCTCGCTTAACAATATATCCACCCCAGAGAGCGTTTGCCAGACAAAGTGACGTATATTTCAGTACAAACAGCGATATGGGTACGGTACGCCCAAGTAGACAAGGCGCAACACCATCTACAGTACAAAACCTATATAACTTTTCTTACGTTTTTGTTCTTCTAAAGTGCTTATTTCCATTTTCTACTTTGTTCTCGTTCATAATAATAGCAACAAGAGGAAATAGGGGCAAAGGAAAGTGGAAAGAGAGATATCTCCTAGATGCCCCCTCGTCCATTGCTACAAAGACTGCATGATATGATTTTCTTTACTGCCATTTCTCTGCCTCCTGTATCTGGAGCAAAAAGTCACACACAGTGTGTCGACTTCTTTGCTCTCTTTTATTGCTTACTTTTCTCGTCGACACGATCGACATCCTCTTTTTTAGATTATTGTCAGCAGAAATAAATGAATTTTTGTTTTTTACTTAGTTGAAGGAACGAACCAAAAAAATTCTCACTTACTTCAATTTTCACTATTTGAATTGAAGCAAGCCGAAGTTACTAGACAAATTAACAGTGGCGTCACATTTTTAGCCACCATACTATTTGTAAAACATTCGAACTCTAAATGCCGGCGGACTTAACTGCTTACAAGTTCCAAAAACAAGTCCCAAGAAGTCGTTTTTTTAACAAATTTGTGGTTTTCTTTTATCTGAGAAAAAAGAAAATGACTCCTAAGATTTTCCTGGGAAATTCGATTAAGGGCACTTCTGTGTGTGTGAGAGAGAGAGATGGTTAGGTGTTCCACGAAAGTGCCAATTCAGGATAGTGTACTGGCTAACCTCCTGTATAATAATGTTAAACAGAAAGGCGCCACGCATAGCCGAACGGTTAAGAGACAAGACCCGCAATGCTAAGATGTGTTGTTGGTTTAGTGGGTTCGATTCCCCCAAGTCTAGGCCTTGGATTTTATTTAATGGTTAATGTGAGAAATTTATAGTATGTTTGCTAGTCGCCTCCGTCTTCGGCACTTAATTTGGTAGTTGTACTTAAAGCCGACCTAAAAAAATAGGCAATTACTTTGCTTTACTTTTTAATGTTAATGAGAATCAAAGAACTCAACAGAATTTTCCATATTTTAATATTTTTCTCCCAAACGACTCCTACGATCTTATTTAAACTTTACACAATGGTTTGAAAGTGGAACATGTAAAATTTTGATTCTCTCTTCCTAAAACGGCTGTGATTTGATGAAGGGGAAAAATTCGCCTAAGGGTCAATAGTACGATATTTATTATCAGAAAACGTGTGAGTCAGAGTTAATTTGAGGAAAACCGCTCTTATTCATTATAAATAATACAGAAATTATTCATTAAAAAAGTGATTTAAACAAGTAATTCTTAAAGGTTGTGGGTATGGTATTGCAGCTAATTTCCGGGAAAGGTAAGCCGTATTTCATTGAGTAAAGTTTGAAGGTAAAATGTATTCCACTAGAGAAGTTTTAAGGGCTTTACAAAGGTTTAAATATAGATAAGGGTGTTAACTTCACGCACACAGCCAAGTGGACGACAACCAAATCTCCAAGATACGACTTCATTCCTATCGCTTTTCAAGTATAACCCTTCTCTTAGGTCCATCCAGGACGGACAGGATTCAGTGGGTCCAGTATTAAGAGCTGCAGGGATTCTTCTCTAGATCATCTCATATTAATCAGTTTCACCGTCTCAAGCTTAAAACTTTCACCTTCCAAGAAAAAAAAAAAGACTGGGAAAATCTTTACCATTGACCGGAAAAAAAGGGTGACACCAAGAGTCAACAACTGTTTTATTATTTCTCTACTTTCTCTTTAACACCTTCCTTTTCACTTCAGAATTCAGTCTCTGCCTAGTTGTCAATAGTTTATATGGAAACATCATACATAATTTAAGAGAAATTAAGAATTTTTTTTAGAGCTAAATATATTAATAATTTATTGAGTATTGAGTTTGGATGTAGATAAACAACAGTTCCGTTGATTTTATCCGTATAGCAGGCATTTTTATCGTAGGCGCCACGGTAGCCGAGCGGTTAAGAGGCGAGACCCGCAATGCTAAGATGTGTTGTTGGTTTAGTGGGTTCGATTCCCCAAGTCTAGGCCTTGGATTTTATTTAAAGGTAAATAAAAGAAATTTACAGTAAAGTATGTTTGCTAGTTGCCTCCGTCCATGACACCTAATTGGTAGTCGAACGTAAAGCCCCGCCTGAAAAAATAGGCAATTACTTTACTTTACTTACTTTACTTTTTATCGTATCCCTAACCGGTTTTGGACTTTAGATTAGATTAGACTAGGGCGGCCTTAAAGGCCTACGCTACTGCGAGCACTTTGGCTCTATTGTGGCTCCCCCCCACTCTAAAGCTCAGCCCTCCAGACCTGTCCTTTTTATTCAGACTCTTAATTCTGGAGAGCGGCTCCTGGGTAAAGGAGTCTTAGGCCTAGGTTTTTCCTCCCCGAGAAGTAACATCCTTAGCTAAACGTGCCCCACACACTGACACCACACAGTGTTTCCTCCTGACAGAACCTACAGAGGCTATCATTCGGTTTTGGACTTTACTCCATCATTCCTTACAAACAAAAAATCTGTAGAAAGCATCATAGTTATCAAAATGAATTACGTTAGACCCCAAAAACATTTGAATCTTCAACTAAACACCACGAAAATGGATTCAAAGATGTTCGTTCAGTTGGAAGCTTATTCCAAATAACCAATAGGATCATTGATTTTTTTTTAACTGTCGTAGCAAGCATGTCTTAACAGGTCTTTGAACTTTAATCTATCATCAGAGGAAGAATAATCAGTTTTGAGTAAAGGCTTCGTCTTCGCTTATTGATTTTGCCTCGCACTGTACTAGCTGAAATTATTACTCTGTTATTTTCCATCCTAAAATCTATCTTTATACTACTTCATTACTATCAATACTGGTTGTGTAAGACGGAAACTTAACTCTACGGTCAGGGATACTCAATAAACATGCGCGATAAGATGGAAATCCAGCCCTGCCAACCTAATCAAACATTTTTAACAAGCTAAAGTTACTCGATGGTAACGTTTATTATTATATATTTCCAAAAATTGATCTCATTTTCATTTTGTTTATCGATTATACGAATTATCAACTTTACCTAAAATCGATTAATGATTTGTTTTCTTCATGACTATCTATCGATAAAATTGATTCACTTGGTTATAGTGTTCATAGCGTTAGCGATGTATACAAAAACTTCTTTTTTTTAATCTTTTATTGTAATTTACCACTGCAACAGTTGTTGCAACAAGCAAATATGGTGAAAGAGAAAAGAAATAAAAGAAAATCATGAGTGGAGAAGGCACCCAATGGTGCCACTCCAGTAACGTGCTTTGCTCTCACGATAAGAGTAGATCACGAGGCCATCTTCTCTTCAATCTCCTTTGAGGATTACTTGGTAATGTGGAGGAAGATAGGTGTTCTATGAGAGGGTTAGGATGAGCTGTTGTAGAGTGGAATGAAATTTGAAGAAACGAGTATTAGCAAGAACTTGTAATGAAAGGGATTTTGAGGTCATTATGGGTAGTGAGGTTAGATTCATAGAACCTGAGCGTTAAGAAGTTTTCGAAGTATTTTTGACTGTAATGTCTGGAGGCGTAGTCAGTTGGAACGTTTAGTCGATCCACATACTTCGATGCCGTATGACCAAATAGGTCGCAGTAACAGTAGATATAAGAGTCTTTTGTTATAAGAGTCTTATAGAGTCTTAAGTTTCGATAGTTTGTCAAGTAGTCTGGCAAGAAGTTTTATAGTGTTGGTTAGTTTCTTGTCAGTCTAATATGGGGGGATTCCATGTCAACCGTCTGTCCCAGGTAGGTAGCGTATTGTCCACAGTTGGTATAGGAGTTTGGTTCAAGATGATGGGAGGTAGGATTTTCCGTCTGAGAGTAAATACTATAAACTTTGACTTCGTAACGTTAGTTTTGATTCTCCATTTGAAAAGCCAGTCCTGTAAGTGGTTGATGTGTGTTTGTAGAGCTCGTGTAGCGATAAGAGGATCGGAATGAGGAGATAAGATTGCAGTATCGTCAGCAAAGGTGGAGAGGATGGTATTTGGATGTTGAGGTATGTCTGCTTATATAAGGAGTAAAGAAGAGGACCTAGGACACTTAAAACTTAAAAAAAGAAAACGAAATCGATTTGTTAGACTCCTTCTCGAGCTAACTCGATATTAGCACCTTTATCCAAAGTAGCAAAAGGCTATTTGATATTGATAGAAGCTGTTTGCAACAACAAATAAACAGCCTAGTTTATAGCATGGAAATAACTTGACCTTAACCTACCCCCCCTCCTGTTGTAAGCAATTTACTAACAACGAACTTTCCCAATAACAGAAGAGGGAAATGTCAAAAGAAAATCGACGACTCTAGGACTACAAGTAAAAAAGTTGTTTAAAAATTTTGCTACTTCTCCCTAATTGAGCCGTTCACACTGCACAATTCGATTAACTCCATAAAACAAAACAAAAAATAGAGAAATACGATGAAATAATCGATACTGTTTTTTCAAAATTCCGTTTATAATATAAATTCAAATAAATTTACCGTTATCATTCAGCGCCTGCTACTGAATTTGAGTAAAAAATTTTGTCATTTAATGGTGTTGAGTAATGATGATTTAGGAAATTTAATATAAATATAAAAATGCTATGACTGAACCAAGTGCTTTGACACTTAAATTTAAGATATATTCCAACAAGTAAAGTTAATCGATTTGTGTATTGAACGGCTCAATTATTTACTCTATTAATAAAATTTGGAAATTCTTGTAAATAAAAAGAACTAAACTTTATACCAATTAAATTGTTTAAAAAAACAATAAAACGTTTTATTGCTAGCAATAATTTATACGCTTAGGCGCCCAGCTGGAAACCTCAATTTTGCTTTATTTATTAATTTCTATTTTGCTGCACATAGGGTGAAGGGACCAGTAATTGACTGCTTAAGAAAAAATTCGAGTTTAAGATAGAATAACTTCCGTTATTTTGACTCCAGGTGTATTTTGTAAAATTGTACCGCTCCAGTAGGATAATAATAATAATAATAATAATAATAATATACTTTATTAAAAATAGACAAGAATTTGTAGGAGACGCCTAAATTAAACAGTTTCAAAATTAGAGCCCTACGATTAATTCTGTCAAAAGCCGCCGAGAAATCGACGAAGAAGCAATAAACTTTTTGTTTCCTCTTTAAGAATCTTAATTTGATAATGTTCGTTAATATAAATAGATTGTCTAAAGTGGAGAATCCCCGCCGAAACCCAGCCTGGTAGTCACTCAGTAAATTATTTTCCTCCACGTAACATTCTAATCTCGACAGAAGTAGACCGGTGAAAATTTTGGCAACCGTATCAATACATGATATCCCTCGATAATTGGATACATTGTTAATTTCACCCCGTTTAAACATTGGAAAAACAATAGACTTACTGAATGAACCCGGGGTGCATCCTACATCATAAATATAATTAAACAAAGATAGAAGTCGTTCATAGAAAATATCCGGGGCGTTTGTATAAAATTCCGAGGGAATGCGGTCGAAACCAGGGGCCTTATTGCTCTTCAACTTAACCACAGCCGATTTTAATTCATCTATTGAAAATGGCGAATCCAGATAGGAGCTAACAGTAAAAGGTTCAGCATATTGAACTAATAGGAGATTATGAGTAGGATTCAATAAATTCTCAAAATGCGTAACCCAAGTTAACATGGTAATATCATTTCCACATATAAAGTTTTTTCTTTTGAAATGATTAAAAATACGCCATAATTCTGCAGAATCATCCGCTCCAGTAGGATGTATTTTATTTTATTAATATTTTAAAAGCAGTAAATTCGATTTTTATGTCAACCAAAAATGATTTTTTTTGGAAGTATGTCAATGACCCGGTGATTGACATACCGAATTTTCGGTGGAACCAGTGTTTGACATGGAGTGGGACCAGTAATTGACATACAAATATATTCATGAAACGACATAAGATATGCATTCAAAATAACTTTTAAATCTAAATAAATCACCTAAATCACTTTTTCAATTGGATTTATAACAAAAATTAGTCTTATTCATAATTAATTACAATCAGTTTTTAAATAGGCAAACCTAAATAATCTAATATTTTTTCAACTTTGCCCTTTTTTATGCAGTTTTTGACGATCAACCCTTACACAACTGTCCTACCGGACAGTTTTAATTAAGTCCAAACCAAGACAGGTAATTTGAATAACAGCCCTTACTTTCAATAGTACCAAGGAGATATTAGCTAACTTACTTGTTAGATCGCACACAATGTCTGTCGGCTCGCTTTTATCTCTTTCTCTCCGCTCTCTTATCCTTTCAAGTTTCCGCTAAATATTTTGTTACTTAAACCTTTTTTTGGGAACTTTTTTGGTTCTCACTTTACCAAACTCTCTACTTCCGATTAGACTATGTGGTCACATCCTTGTTTCATTCATTCCGCCTATAACGCTGCTACCGATCGTATCTACGCGTCTTTGGGTTCGAGTTGTTGGTGCCTTCTAGTAAACCAAATTTCTCCTACACTTCCCTCCTTTTGGAGCGCTTCGCTAATATTTTCCACAATCTGTGCTGCCAGTGTCATTTGCTTCGAAACCAAACTATCTGAATGTAATTCATTCTTACTTTCTGCATCTATTCAGTATTTTATTGTTTATTATTACTGAGTTACCTCTTGGGCACATGTATATATACATTGTGTGCACGTTCATCGCGCCCCGCCACAGGTTGTAAGCATTCGCACTTATAACAGTAATAAATAAATGAAACGTCAATGAAAAAAAAACTAGATTAAAAAATATATATCTGTTATTGACTCTTTAACTTGGAAAGGATAGGTATTAATATACACATACCTACAAATAAACCACTGATATTCACATAACTAGGTAACCAATTGACAAAAATATGTGTTACTAAAATAGGCACACCATAAAAGAAAAATTGAATGAAAAAACAAAATATTCTTTCGGAATACATAGGAAATGAACATCATAATATATCTTATGTAATTGATAATTAGCCACTTGAAATCACAAGCCATTTGAAAACCTCACACATCAACGGTTTTATTAAATTGGTAACGTTCTCTATAAAGTAGTACAGGGCGATCCAACCTTCACGTGTTTAGAAATTAAAAATGGTTTTCATACCGATTTCATTTTTTTAATACAGTTTAGCCTATTTAGCCTATGGGATGCTATATATTCGTCTTCGGTCAACATGTCTGTCAATTGGTAAATACAATAGATCTTACAATCTTTTTTATGTTATTAATGTGTAACATCACAAAGTCACCAACTCTCCACGTATGTTTGATTTCGCACCTGGTACTTCTCTTGAGGGAGCTTCATTTTTCCCCTGGCCATTTTCTTTGATGGAATTCTATGGTTCAGCCATTTCCTCCCTTTCTTCTTTGTCATGTGGCAAGGACCCAAAACTGAGGGAGAATGAGAGATTTTCCAACTCCGATAAGTGGGCGTCGTTTTTATCAATCACGTTGGCCTCAGAAGCTGTTCGGCGATCACGATTATTCCAGTTTGTTGTTCATACCATTGTTGATCTCTACAGAATAATCATTCTGCATGCCCTCTTGAAATAAGGCGTACATTTGCTAATTCATTAATTTAAACATATTTTGTTGGAAGTTTTACTATTTATTTTATGTTGCCGATTTTTATCAATGATTTTATTTTACAATGTATTGAATTTTTAATTATAATAAAATTTATCAACCTATCTTGTCATTTTCCCAGGAAGTCAATCACTGGTCTCAAACAAAAAAGCTGTAGGACATACATGTCAATTACTGGGCAGATTGCCGTTTCAAGGAGCAGTGATTGACAGCCCCATTTTAATCCTCAATGCTTCTTATAATTAAAAAAAAACTACATAAATGAAATCTACAAGTAATACTAATTATAACAGAACATTGATAACCACACGAATATATGAACAAATAAACGAAAAATAAGAAAAAAGAAAAATTATTTTCTTATCAATCCTCCTTAGCAACGGCTTGTTTTTTCCTTGATTTTGAACTTTTAACACAAATAACCTTCCACTGAAACCAAGGAACCTTCAAATAATTAATATTTTTCTGGAACTGCTGCCCAAAGGCTTCTCAATAACGAAATTGAAAGAATCACCACTAAAAACGGCTCATATCCCTTATAATACCAGTTTATTTCTGGTATGTCAATTACTGGTCCCTTCACCCTATGTGTAAACAAAGTATTGTAAATAAATTTATTATTTATACATTATTTTTTTAATTTGTTTATTTATTTTGCAACTGTATCCAATACAACAAGCAAAAGAGATGAGAGATAAGGGATGGCGCAAATACACTCGCACGTACATACATACACGCGCACATCTACGTGCACCCAGAGACATGAGTGGAGTGAACGACGACCATCCAGTGATGGAGAAGCCGTTAGTTCGCCTGAGATTAGCAAGCTTACACAGCAACCATCCTAGGTGGTCGGCGTTATATGTTGAGATGATCGCGTGGCCACAGCCGCTTTAGTCTCCGATGTGGATGTGGAAGGAGAAGTGTTTTGTAGTAGACATGTTGTGTGGATCAGAGGGTTTGCAATGACTGTGTAGACTTATAGTGGAGTTATTTGTACCGAGATTTGGGGCTATTTCCAGTAACGAAAGGAATATTTAGATCAGAGTGTATAGTATGATTGGAGACGTAGAAGGGAGCGTTAACTATTGTTCTTAGAATTTTAGATTGCAAGGTTTGAAGTGGATTGATGGTCGCCTTTTAGGCACTTCCATAGAGCTGTATTCCGAATGTCCATATTGGGGCAAGCAGAACGATATATAGAACTCGATTGTTAGTCAGTCAGTTTTGAACGATTTATTCATTTGTATATTAATTTTTCTTATAAATGTAAGTTATAAATCATTATTTATTATATTATCATTATTTTGTGTCAACTCCTTGCTGGAGAACCTTGGTTATTTTAAGCAATAAATAAATAAATAAATAATGAAAATAATAATGATAATGGTAATGATAATTTTTTTTATGGAGGGGGAAAAATGCATTATGCATCATCGTGGAGCAATACCCACGGTATGTGGGACCCCCACCCACTAAAAAACCCACCTCCCCAACAGGCAGAGAAACCCACCTTGGAACCAATTACACGTTACTTCAGGGTGGTGCCTCACAATAGCTCATGCGAGCTCCTACCGGACTTTAAGCAATCCTGTATTACGATAGGAGCAGACAGAAGTCCAGCTCCTGTTTCTTTCTTACCAATACTGCCTTCATAAAGGTCGCCACCCTATCCCATCCGACTCTATGGGAGAGCATAATCCCTACTATGTTCTCGAGTGTCATTCTACCGATCTCTTGCTCCAAGCTCTCTCTCTCCGGCACCCATCTATCATACAGAAAGAATGTGTGATGGGCGTCATCAAGGTCAGAGTCTCCGAAGATGCATGACGGTTCTCCAACTTTCCCCCATCCTATATAGGTACGAGGTGAAACATCCGTGCCCTGTAAGAAACTGGGTGAGCTAGTAGTAGTCGACCTCGCCATGCTCTCTTCTGGCGCAAATAGAAGGGTTGCCAATGAGCCGTGCAGTCCATCTGCCTCGGGGTGTGTCCGTCCGAGGACACCTTTCATGCCAGGACCGAATTGTGTGATCCCCTGGCCACCACTTTCGCCTCCGATCTTCCAAGGACTTCCCTTAAATCATAAGCCATCTTACGTTCCTGGGCCATCAAATCAATGGGGATCACTCCAGCCACCACCAGTGCCGCAGGCTCCGAGACCGTTCGATAGGAAGAGGCGATCCTGAACGCTCCCCTTCTTTGCACCGAAGCCATCTGCTTCTGGTACTTTTCCCAATGATAATGATAATGATAATAATAAATAATAATGATAATAGTAGTAGTTAACATTTTCTTTACGTAAAAACATTGATTAGTAACCCTGTTAATTGCGGCTTATACTAGCATGTATATAATTTTCTGTAAAGGAGTCAGTATTTGTTATCCCATCTTTTAATACGTACTATTTTATAACAGTACTATCTAGCACTAGCTTCTTGTGTGGGACTGGAAACTAACATAGTTTTAGGGCTGCTGCAGTATTAGATATAGCTGTTTCTCTTCATGACATTGATAGTTTCATGGTCCAGTGTGGCCAACAATAAAGTTTATACTTATATAAAAGATTTTCCAACCTTTGGCTGACCTAGTTTCCATAAAACTATCTTACGTATTAGGAATTTTCTTTGAATATACATTATTATTATAGTTTTCCTTTCATTTTCCAGCCATCTCTTTAACTATACTGTGTACACTATACAGCCTCTTTTGCTCTTGCTCAGCCTCCCTCTGGATAGAGACTCCTCTCGCCAATATTTCCCAGCTTCCTCCTCCTCCTCCACAGACGATGAACCGGCCATACAATCATTATCCCTATAGCCAAGTTTATTTAGGTCAACAACTCTTCTCTCCAATGATCTCCTTAGAGAATTATTTTTCCTTTCTTTCTTTTCAATCTACAGAACCCGCTTCTTCTTCTTCCGTTTTGACGTCTGGCTGGATAATAATAATAGTGAAATGTATAGTTATTTCAAACTGGGTTACATCAATAATGATTTTGTTCCATTATTAATTTGTTATTTACTTTTCTTTTCCTCTACTTACTTTTTCTTTCATTCTTTTTCGTTATTTTTATTTTACTTTATAATAACAATGTCTTTTTTTAATAATCATTTTTGTTTAATGTGAATTGATTCGTTCTTCTTTAAATATTCATTTTAACTTTGGATTATAGGCGCCACGGTAGCCGAGCGGTTAGGATACTAGACCCGCAATACTATGTATTGTTGGTGTAGTAAGTTCGATTCTCCCAATTTAGGCCTTGGATTTTATTTAATGGTTAATATGAGAACTGTATAGTAAAGTATGTTAGGCGATTAAAGATTAGACCCGCAATGCTGAGATGTATTGTTGTTTAGTGGGTTCGATTCCCAGTCTAGGCCTTGGATTCTATTTAATGGTTAATAAGAGAAATTTATAGTAAAGTATGTTAGGCGGTTAAGAGACTAGACCCGCAATGCTAAGATGTATTGTTGGTTTAGTGGGTTCGATTCCCCCGGTCTAGGCCTTGTATTTTATTTAATGGTTAATATGAGAAATTTATAATAAAGTATGTTTGCTGGTCGCCACCGTCCACCTAATTTGGCTGTTGTTAGAAGTAAAGATTGCAAAAAAAAATTAATTTAACTTTTAATTTACTTTAAACTATGTACCTATGAGTTGGCGAGAAAGAGCTCCACAGATGGTGTAAAAACTTTCAGTCTGTGTTAAGTCTTTTCTGTAGACTGCATTATAACTTATATTAGTCATTTTATTCTCATGCATTCTTAAAGCGGACAGGTAATAAATAAATGAAATAAATCTTCATTTTCTAGGAGATTAAAAAGAGTACAGTGCTGCTTAGGATTTATTAAGTAGGCTATTGCTTTGTGGCTGGTTTTAATGGAGAAATTACTGCAAGTTCTAAGTTGGAACAATATGCTAGTTACAGGAAATGGTAGAGAAAGTAGAAGATAGTTTTGAACATCCGAAGTATTTAAAGGAATATTTCTAAAATAAATGCTATAATTTGAGAAGTACGGTGTGGCTACATCAGTGTTATCACCAATATTATTTTACTAATTTTGTCAACTAAGCAATCTGGTCATATCTATTTCCTGTCCAAATCACTTGGCTATAATGGCAGGCTTATCTTTTTGTAAGAAAACGAGGCAATATCCTCTCTGGTTTGTGGAGACACGTCCAAACGTGGACGGACACGTTGTGTGATACGTATTTTACATTGCAACTATGTTCACAAACATTCACCGTGGAGAAAATACTGGTTCTTTACCCTTGTCAGCCACAAACCTGCTCTTTATTATACTATGTAGAAGGGATACGTGCAAAGCTTAAGCTAAAGTTAGGGCGAAAAGTTTTAAGCTAAAACTTTAAGTTTTATTCCACATAAACCGGGGTTTCATACTTTTCAAGTAAGTGTACAGGAAGTTTTGCAAGTGTTCAAAAGCTTTCTACGACATGATATCTCTTTTTGCAAAAAAATAAAATAGAAAAATGAAAATTAGAATCATTTTATTCAATATTAAGAAAAGTTCTTTATAAATAAATCTACTCTAAATATAATTTAAATGTAATTTGTGTGACTTTTCTTTTTTTTTTAAGCATGATAAATTTCAAATTTGGCTTGATGTGTATTTGTCACAAACTTTTCTTGAGAATAAGAAAACTAATGTTGACTGCCTCGCAGGACTGTCCGTGAAAAATTATAATATAATTATTTTAAGTTTAACATTAGAGCTGTGGGAGTTCAACCAAATGAACTAATCTCCAATGAATTCAATCTCGTACAATCTAAAAATACTTCGATCTATAGTAAACGCTCCATTTTATGCCTCTAACCGGACTATATCGTACTGATTTGAACATAATGTGCGTCAACATGGAATAGAGCTGGTGGATTCAACCAAACGCACCAAAGAATGCAATCTCTACAATCTAAAATACTTCGATCCATAGTAAACGCTCCATTTTATGCCTCTAACCGGACTATATCGTACTGATCTTGAACATAATGTGCGTCAACATGGAATACAGCTGGTGGATTCAACCAAACGCACCAAAGAATGCAATCTCTACAATCTAAAATACTTCGTTCCACAGTAAACACTCCATTTTACGTCTCTAACCGGGACTATATCGTATTGACCTTGAACATAATGTGCGTCAACATGGAATAGAGCTGGTGGATTCAACCAAACGCACCAAAGAATGCAATCTCTACAATCTAAAATACTTCGTTCCACAGTAAACACTCCATTTAACGTCTCTAACCGGGACTATATCGTACTGATCTTGAACATAATGTGCGTCAACATGGAATAAAGAGTTGGTGTTCAACCAAACGCACCAAAGAATACAATCTCTTCAACCTAAAATACTTCGATCCACAGTAAACGCTCCATTTTACGTCTCTAACCGGTCTATATCGTACTGATCTTGAACATAACGTGCGTCAACATGGAATAGAGCTGTGGGGGTTCAACCAAATGAACCAATCTCCAAAGAGCTCAATCTCTACAATCTAAAAATACTTCGGTCCACAGTAAACACTCTCCTTCTTTACTTCTCTAACCGGAACTATACACACTGATCTTAGCATTACTTTTATCACCTAAACTGCACTCACATACAAATCTTTTAGCCGCAAAATATTTCTCCTAGAACTCTTCCTGACAACCCAACAAGACGTCTTAACATAGAAGACAGTAGCCTCGAGATCTCCTCCCCATTGAAGAGAGTGACTAATAATAGTTCGGTGTTCTAGACTAGAGGTTTACCCACTAGGTAACATCTCCACTCGTATGTAGCTACTACTGTTCAGTGTTATCCATTGTTACTTATAGCGTCAACGCGCTGTGATTTTAGCACAAAATAATCGAGGGGTAAAAAAATGTATCGCGTCTTTTTTGGGGGGGTACGATTTAATAACCTTTTGAATCGCTATGTAACCTTCCTCACTGAGTAAGGAAGCTTACTGCAAGACGGAAACATGAAATTAAATCGAAATCTCTACACTAAACAGATTAATCTACCTCTGATCATGGATGTAAGTCCAAAAACCAGTCAAAGATACAATAAGCATGCGCACTAAGGTGAATAAAATCAACGAATTTAGTTGTATTAGTATAAAAAAAAAAAAAAAAAAAAAAAAAAAAACTATAACATTTCCTACTCCATTTTGCATAGAGTAATCTATACAGAATATCCAGATAATGGTCAACGAGAGGAAATGATGAGATTTGCGAGTTAATCTACACTGCCCAATGTACAAAATGGACATACACACAAACAGTGAGGTGGTGGGGGTAGGGGTGGAAAGGTCATCTAATTAATAGTTGGAAACCACCGCCGGCGGGAGATAGGAGGAACAAGCGCGCGATTTATAGCCCTGGTCATCAACCACTGCCTGATTGATATATGAACTATCTTGGAGGCAGCGGCGGCGCATTAAACCAACAACAATAAACAAACACATACAATCAAAACAACCAACATCCCCTACAAAATAAATAATGTGGGCAAAAAAAAGGACTTAATTATATTTTTTTTCGGGACAAAATTTAATTTAAATAAATTAAATATTTATTTTAATGTTGTCCCAATGAAATAATTAAATTTAATTACCAAAAATATGCTTTTAATTAATGACACAGATTAATAAATAAATAAGCAAATATTTCAATATAGAGTGCATACATGAGAAGATTATTAAAACTGATTACGCGTGTACTCGAATGGAATGTTGCGCAAGCGAGATAGCCATCAATAAGCTGTACTCATATTTCACTGTTATGAGTTCACAAAGGAAAAAAAAGAAAAGCTTCATGAACGACCCTTAATCGACTTTCCCCCGGAAAAAGTTTGATATGAAAGTTGTAGACCACCATTAGTACAATGTGTGGACTTTGTACCGAGAAAATCGTTGCAACCATTTATGGAAAAATCTTTAAAAAAAAAAAACTGTTGAAAATCAGTTTCCAGAAAAGTGTGATCATTTTCTAATTAATATTTTTCCATTTTATGATACCACTTCCGGTGAAAAAAAATCATTTTTGAAAATTTGATATGATTGCAATACGTCCCTTCTATAGTATAAGAGAAATGAAAACATGTGGAGGGCCTCACACCACTTTTTCATCCAGCAACTTACGTAACTGAACCATGTTGAAAGTAGAATTATGCATTAAAAAGATATTTGATTTCAATGTCAGCAAAACCTTAGCTAAGAACTAAAATGAGGTCTAACCTAAGTGAATAGCATGACCATAAATGATGATACGACCAAGTCAAACGAAACTCTTCGGTGGCCAGATAGAATATAGAGAAATGAAGGCTACGGTATTGCCTACCCACCCGCATAACGACGGAGAGAATCTAACAAGCATGCCCATTGGTGCTTACTACTCTTCCCCGTCTGTGCGAAACTCTACGTCCGCAAACGGCCGTGGAAATTTACAGTCTATGTTATAATTAAAATTATAATTGCACAGTTACTCTGTTATTCAGCGTGCCGTAGCTTAACAGCCTGCTACCAATGGTTGGTTCTCCACCAATGGCAATACCTGTTCATCACAGAAAACAAAAAACCATTGGTCCGTTTCATTTTTCTTCTTTTTTTTTTTTTATTTAACCTAAATGAATAGTGGCAATGGCGCTGGCAATGAAGGGGAGACCATATGTTCTGACGGATCACAACCATCATCAAACGCTACTACGTAATCGGAGAAACACACACTAACACTTTCACCTGAATATAGATGAATAAAGTGACTGTGAGACCAGTCCTACAGTCCGACAGAGTAAGAAAGAGGAAAAGTCCAACTTAATCACAAGAACGCATTTCAGTTCTTTGATTCTCACACTACATATGATGCCTTTCCCAAATCATTACTAGCCAGCTTCATCACAAAGTTTTCTTTTTCTAAAATCTTCAAAAGCCAACTTCAAGTTAATTTAATTTTCAAAATTAATAAATGTAGAAATGATTTTTTTTTATTTTTATGATAGATTGAAAGCTTTTAGACTTTTCACCCTAATTTCTACAGAGTTAAGATCCATTCTTGGCCTCGAACAATAATTTGAAACTAATTTTCCAGTGATTTAGCGCCTTTTTCTAAGCAAATTGCTCGGTAAAATCTGATCTCTACCTCCTTGTGGTCCTACCAGGACCTTTTACCTACTAAGAATAGGCCAACAGAGACGGTATTGATATTCCTCAACTTCCGTTAGAAAGGTGGGCCAAAAAATGGGATAAATGATAAGGGATAGAGGGGAAAGAAGCATATGATGCTATGAACTGGTTATTCCCATCTTGCAACTTCCAGTCCTCTCTCCATAAGGTGTCCATAAGTGTCATGCCTAAGAATGGGATAACTCAGAGGGGGGGTCACTGAATCGAAAACGGAGCCTCCGGGTCATAGCCTTTTCTGATTAAGCGGAGGCTTGGGTGAACGTTTGGACTTTCTCAGAAAACTAGCTTAGTTTATCCTTTTCTTGGCAAGAATTTCCGATTATCCCAATTTGACAGCACTTTTTATTAGGTTAAACCTTCCTGGGACACATTAGAGGAGGTTTTCTGGCACTTAGGGAACGGTTATCCCAATTTTACGGATACACGAACCCAGATTCTCTAAAGAGCCTGGGAATTACTTGGTAACGATTGGGTGTCTTCTTTCCTAGAACATTCCTAACCTCCTAAATTGGGTGAGAAATATCTGGAGAACATTAGGAGTTCTGATGTAGCATCAAGGGAGTGAAGATCCTTAATTACTTCACCCTCTTCTCTTCCTAAAACTTTCAACCTCCTAGAGTAAAGTAAAGTAATCGCCTATTTTTTCAGACGGGGCTTAACTACCAATTAGGTGACCTGGACGGAGGCGACTAGCAAACATACTTTACTGAAAATTTCTCATATTAACCGTTAAATAAAATCCAAGGCCTAGACACAGAATCGAACCCACTAAACCAACAATACATCTTAGCATTGCGGGTCTAGCCTATAACCACTCGGCTACCGTAGCGCCCAACTTCCTGGAGAACACCTGGTGTAAACTGCAGGGTGCCACCTTGAACCGTGAGGAGACAGGGAGATGTGCAATAGTTCTAGATAAAAGCTCGTGATGCAGAATACCTTTGTAAGTCTAAGTCTACACCGTTTTACACCGTTGACCTACAGGCATGCCAGTTCAACTTCTATGCGTCCTTTCGTAGGCCATTCTATGGCCATCATCAAAAATCTCTTAAAAAAAAAAACTGCCTTTAAAAACTTCAAAGTTTTTGTATCCGCCCGTGCATCACATAAACATTTTCAGTAAAGAGGATATCTGGGACCATAAAGGTAAAACTTGGCTGAACTAGGCTGCGTGGTTACTTCGTTTAAACCAGTATTAACAAAGGGCGTTAAAAAAGCAAATAAATAAATAAATAGCTGGGCTCAAGTAGATGTAATACCATTTCCTCTAATTTATTTTCAGAGTGAAAATAAAATTTCCACAAGTATGACGATATAGTGGAAAACATTTCCCAAATAATGACAAGATGACAGAATTATTCAAAAAAAAAGTTGAAGAAAAGAAAAAGAGCCCCTGCGAAAGGAAGAGAAATGTGCGATAAAATAAAATAAAAAAAGGAGAAGACGTCTGCTGTTTACTTGAAGATAAACTATACATGTAGATATATACATGGTGATGTGGAAGGTTTATGAAACGGAGATTCCTTGACAGGTAGACAGACAACTCAGCTCCGAGTTAAGTGCATTATTAAAAAGAAAGAAAGCTGAAGGAGAAGAAATGCTTAGAAGTGAGAAGCATATAAGTCTCAATATATAGGAAGACCTTAGAAGGTAACTTGCTGTAAGCATGTTCAGATCTCGAGGCCCACAAAAAAAAATATATAAAATACATATTTATATAAAGATTTCCCTTTTTTGTTTAAAGAATGTGTTGTTTTATTTCCGGTGATTCTCACTGTTATGTTTGCTATATAATATTAAACTTCATGAACTTGAAAGGACGATAAATAATAAAGTATCTGCTCACTTTATTTTCAAGCCAGAAATAAAGTTTTTATAACTTGGAGTAAATTTTATAAAAAATCCGATTAGGGTGTCATTTTTTACAGCGGAAATGGCTCCTCTCTAACTCACTCACTCATTCTCTCTCTATGTTCAGGTTTCAGCCATCTTTAACGTGACATAACAGGAACTAGTACGGAAGAGATTAGCTCAGTAGTTCCCATGGAAATCCAGAATTCAAGATCAGCTGTTGGCCTTCAGAATTTCTACACCTAGGAGCTTCCATACACCCCAATGTTCGGTGATGGACAGCGCTGTTCGGACAAAAGTTCGGCTTCGAGACCGGCTATGGAAGCCAATTAACGCGCCATAAATTTAGCGTATACAGGTTCTTCTTAGACTAGGATAATAGTTGACCTAATTTTTAGGCCAACGTTGAAGGTGCCTAGAGAGAGAGAGATCGTCTGACATTAGGCGAGAAATTTGAAGGAAATGCAAAACTCCCAAAATTTATCACCTTATATTTCCTTTATAAATACAGATAGAAAGCTGCAGTCGTGCACAACTGTGGAGTTAAACGTGTACTATAATTGTACATAGTTTTGCTGTATTAACCTTATTAAGACAGGAGATACAGCAATTTGAAATTTAAAGGAAATGTAAAGATCCCAAACTTTATAACCTTATATCTCCCCAATAAATACGGATAGAAAGCTGCAATTATGCACAATCGTGGAGGTAAACGAGTACTATAATTGTACATAGTTTCGCAGGGATAACACCAATAAGAGTGGAAATACAGCAATTCGAAATTTGAAGGAAATGCAAAACTCCCAAACTTTATCACCTTATATCTCCCCAAAAAATACGGATAGAAAGCTGCAATTATGCACCATTGTGGAGGTAAACGAGTACTATAATTGTACATAGTTTTGCTGTATTAACCTTATTAAGACAGGAGATACAGCAATTTGAAATTTAAAGGAAATGTAAAGATCCCAAACTTTATAACCTTATATCTCCCCAATAAATACGGATAGAAAGCTGCAATTATGCACAATCGTGGAGGTAAACGAGTACTATAATTGTACATAGTTTCGCAGGGATAACACCAATAAGAGTGGAAATACAGCAATTCGAAATTTGAAGGAAATGCAAAACTCCCAAACTTTATCACCTTATATCTCCCCAAAAAATACGGATAGAAAGCTGCAATTATGCACCATTGTGGAGGTAAACGAGTACTATAATTGTACATAGTTTTGCTGTATTAACCTTATTAAGACAGGAGATACAGCAATTTGAAATTTAAAGGACGTGTAAAGATCCCAAACTTTATAACCTTATATCTCCTATAGAAAAGCCATCTAGTATTTTACATGTTCATACCCACTGGCCAAGGCAAACGGCATTCCTTCAGGTGGACACAAATTTTATCCCGAACAAGACAGAGGTACCATGTCAACTTAAACTCTCCATAATTTCTATTTGTTGCCTTATGGTAAAGAAAACCTGGTGGAGAACAGCCTAAGAAAAAAGACCTGAGTTTCCTTGCTAGAAGTTCAAGGAGGTTAATTACAATAGGCCTCTTTTCTGCACTAGGCTCTAAGTTTGATTAAATCTAGAGCCTTGTGCAGAGAGGAGGCCATTGCAAGCGCTAGTAATCATACTATGAGCTCTGCAAACTTGTTAAGAACCAGAGATGATCATAGATACTGAACTACAGGTTCTTCAGACAGTGGACAAACAAAACAGAGTTCCTTTTCCGCCAAATTTGGTAGGAAAGTAAAAAAAATGTAGTTACGAGAAGTCACAGACTGGAAGCTTTACAAAGAGCTTGGCGAGATTGTGGTCTCTACGTGGATTACACTATAATTATTATGCAATTATGGTGTAACACTGAGCTAAGATGCAGTTCTGTATAATAATAATTATTATTATTGTGCTTGTCAATGGAAAATGTTTTCAGTTTATTCATGAAAATTTTTAAGAATTATAAAGAAAAAGGAAATAAGCTTAGACTTAAAAAACAATAAAATGCGTTGTTGCACTGAATTATATAAGTACCTGAAATGAAATATTCAGGTGGTAATGGTACTCACGCACAAACGAAGAGAGTGAAAGAAAAGATACAGAAAACAGTGTAAGATGCAAGTTTTCCTTTTCTAACTCCTTCTTCTTCTTCTTTTTGTACGGAGTGGTAAAGCACGTTCTTCTAGAGTAAGAGCGTTGAAGCAGTTAGCATGCAAGGGTAGCCTCTAAAAATTAGTGTTAACTCCGAGAAGAAGCACAACGCTTCCGTTTTGCCTTCAGAGCCGCCCATAGAAACTCAAGGGGGTGTTGGTAGAAAAGTTCCCACCCCCCGCCCATTCACCGTAGAAATGGTTGGGGGAGGGTGTTGCGGCGGTGCGTGGAAAGACATTAGCATTCCAGGCTACGTGCCTAAGACAACTAGGACGCCGGTGGCAGCAGCACTCCAGTATCTTCTCCAGTTACAGTGTATACGGGGGACCCACTCTTTCATGGAACAACTTCCACCAAACCCAACAACAACTACCACTAACCCAACCACCCCCGCCCACTAGAAAAACATCCTCCATTCTCGGCCTTACTTCCGCTGAGTAGAACCATCTCCCCATCCATGTCAAAGAAAAGAGCTTAATTTCACCACCTCTTTAATATATTCTTGCTTGCACCACCAGATAGCAGCGTGCTTGGAGCTTTTTATAAGAAAAACAAAAGAAAAACAGGTCACAAATTATGCAATGCTTACTGTATTTTCCATTATATTAATATATTTTATATTTTTGTATTTTCAACAGGGAGATAAAGATTTTTAACATTTTATTACAGCTAAGTTCCCATTAATTTTAACATTTACTTTAATCGTAATCCTGGGATTACGATTAAAAGAATATAAAGCAAAGCTTCCTTTAGAAAAAATATTTTAAAAAAAAAAATCCTACAATTCAACTTCTCAGGAGGCTATTTCTTTGTGCAGTAATATAATACGAATGAACAAATTTGCTTTAAACAATTAATTGCATACAAATAAATTCAGAGAATGCGCGAAATCGGTTCGGCGAGTAGTTCTCGGCCAAGCACAAAGATGGCATTGCCATCTTATGCTACGAGTGACCGTGGTCAACTTGCTCAGTCGAATAGTTATTGTGTATTTCGATAAATTAGTTAAATTGGAATATTGTGACGTTGGTTTCGGTATAAAAATGCCTAAAATGTTAGTGGTGTAGAGTCATTTCCTGTACTTTGAACAGTGACGATGCCCTTTACGAATTTAGACTTTTAACATCCTTTCTACGGGATGTTAATACGCTAAGTCCCCACTTCCTGCTACAAAAAAAGAAAAAAAAATCCACCATCCTACCTCTGTCCATCGTAAACCCACTTTATACAAAGACTTTCCCCTCTCATAATCCCCGATAATCTCCACAGAAGACTAAACAGCCCCAGCATCTGAATCTTCATCTGTCAAAAACTAAATGAAATAACTAGAAAGTGTAACTTGAGTTAAGTTCTAAAATGTTGAGAAAAAATAATTGTATAAAACAAACACATTTATCTAAATTTAAATTCCTGAACCAGCCTGGAGAATGCTGTCAAATAAACAGAGTGGAAATAACTATATCTCTGATAATGCGGGCCTATTGACGATATGAGCTCTGAAAAGGCACCCTGAGATAACGCATGCGGAACTCTCCTCATAGTACAGATAATGTCAAAGCAAAGTAACGGCAAGGTGTAAAGTATGAGTTGGGATAACTCGGTCCCTATATTAGCAAAGGCGTGAAAAATACAACGAACTGAAAAAGTACTTACAATAAACAAATAAACTTCAAAAGATTTAAAAATAAAAACTCGGCTCTTTTAGACAGAAAAATGAGAGCAGGCTTTCTACGAAATTATATTGGAAGCTGTTTATTAAAAATAATACCATAGTTACATTTGAATTTAGATTAAGACTGAACAGAATAATGGCTTATCTGCGCCTGAAGAAACTTAAATAAAAAATGAATAAGTTTTCCTCTAAGTCCATTATTGAAATAGCAAATTTGATTTTCTTATTTTTACTTGCAATAATAGTTTACCCCAAGATTTCAATGGAAATTCAATCCCTCCACGACAACAAATTGTCAATGTAAGAGCTAAAAATGTAACGAATTGTCAGTGTAAGAGCTAAAAATGTAACGAATTGTCAGTGTAAGAACTAAAAATGTAACCAATTGTCAATGTAAGAACTAGAAATGTAACCAATTGTCAATGAAAGAACTAAAAGTGTAACGAATTGTCAGTGTAAGAGCTAAAAATGTAAGTTTAAAACCACTCTTAAATCCAAAAATTACCAAAAAACAAAAGCTCTTAGCTGGGATGGTGAACAGGAAATCAGCAATGTGGAAAATATCCTTGAAATGTAACCTTAAAGTCAAGAAAAATGGCGTACTCAGGCAAGTCTCCATATATAAACTATATAATTTGGAGTAAGTCCCCAAAATCTTTACAAACACAGCTCATGAATAATTAATGGGATTGGGTTGGGGATTAATAGGATTTAAATGGACAAACAGAGACTTAATTTAATTTATTTCAATTGAAAAGTGAGCTACCTAATGTTAGGCCAAGACAGTTAAAAAGTTGTTAAAATGCATTCATCAATTTCAAATGATTCTATGAAATTTATAATAATATTGACTGATGCCAAATAAAAAGTGCATTATTTTGTGCAAAAAATTGTTGAAAATACCAAACCATCTGAAGATAAATGAAATTCCTAAACGATCAAAATGAGAAAATTGATGTGATCAGGTGGGCAAAGATCATCAGTACTATTTCAAAAAAATCATATAAAATAAATGTAATTTCATCTGCATGGGATTCAGTTAGACTGTCAAGAGAGATTATTTCTAGTTAGAGCTCTAAACTACTAAATATAATCTTATCTTCAAAACATAAGCTACCCTAATGCCCCTCATTATGCCTGATTCAACAAAGTACAACATACTTAGCTAAGTATGAAACCAAAGAAAACTAAAAAGAAACTTCCGTTTCAATAAACACTCATTCTAGATCTTCCTATCTTCATACAGAACGGATGAAACTAAGAGCTTAAATTTTTTTTAGTGACCTCTCATTTGTTAGCTGAAGATGAAGTTGGTATCTTTTAAGTAGATCCATGAAAATAAGTACAAAAGATAAAATTGCTGACTAAGAGTATAATGCCGAGGCACAAATACTAAACTTAGGAACAGTAGCTAACTAGGGTAAACTAAAATATAAACTATTTCTAAAAGAATTGGCTTAAACTGAATGAGAAGTAGAGTGACGTCGTGAAGAGAGTCGAAGAATGAATCCTCATTGAGTGCGAATGCAATGCCTGAATGCAATTGGGTGCCTCAAGCGGTATTGTGGAGTCCTTATTTCTTCTGATGCTCGGGCAACTTCTATTGTTCTAAGCCTACCTTAGTAAAAACCCTTTAATCCTTTCATGGCCCCTTTTTCCAACTTTAGAAATCAAAATTCTGGTGGAGGAACAGGTGGGCCATTCACGTAAGCGGCTGGTAAAAATGTTATAAAGGAAAAATTAGCAAAAAGTTGGCTACATAGGGAAGTCTTGCATGTACTAAAGAAGCAAACACTATCACTTATTCAAGTGCCTTAAGTAATTAAATTATTAAAACAGAAAATATTTATAACATATATTAACTTCCAACAAATTATGTACTTATACAAATCGACAACGCTGTTTATGCAAGCATTACATGCAAATTTCACAGATAAAATGGAAATTAAAACGTTCATATCAGCTCCTTTATTAAAGCTATTGCCTAAGGTGCTATTGACTAACTCTAAATATAGTATGAACGACATAGATTAATAAAGATTTAACGGAAGACTTCACCCAAGAAATGGAGAGTTACGACTATTGCAAAATAATTATCTAGTATAAAGGATTAAATTGGAAGAGTATCACCGCTCGGAAACATTGCGATCAGCCTGTAATGAAATACTAATTTGGTTCTTAAATTCAGGTGAATTTATTACCTGGATTCACTTTGACTAGCAATACAAAAAAATAACCACCAGATCAGAAATCACTTTCTTCAAATGAAGAGAACATCTTATAAAATGAGATGAGCACAAGTATTTCATGGATTGCTGATAAACTACAACAAATGAAAACCATAATTTACCCATAATTTCATTTCAATAAATTTTATAATAAATACTTTAAAATTTGAAACAGAAACTAATTTTTCAAGTAATAACAGAACAAGCAAGTAATAACGCAAGTGCTGCTACTAAATACCACCAGTTCCAATGATTGTGCTAAAGATTTGAATAAATTGAATTCATGCTGCAAAGAAATTGAATTGAAAAGTTAGCTGTGCAAAAGTTTTCCTAATAAATAAACTTCTTGACCAATTTCCAATTTCATTCTATGGTCAAGAAAAACAATATTTTCTTAATAAAAAGAAGAAAAATGAAATTAGGACTTACCATATGGAAAGATTAGAAAATCCATTTCTAAATCAATATTTTCTCAACATATTAATTCCATCACCAAAACCGATTTTTTTGAAAAACTATGACTATTTCTTTTTACCGAATTACTTACATTTATAAATATTAAATCTAATTGAATAGTGTCACAATTATTAATAAAACTATTTCATTAAAACACCAACTGAATTAAAGCACTTCCATATTAATGGCCTCCTACAAAGGATGACGTCATTTCAAATGTGATGGCAGTACACTGAAATAAAATAAAACTTTTAAAGAAATATATTTTTTTGTTTTTAATTAAAATAAAATTACAAATTATAATAAATAACAGAAATAAATTTATAATTACTTAAAATTTTTATAAGCCAAACTATCGTAGGACGTTGAGCTGTATCTTGGGGTCACCTGTCAGCCCTGTCATGTCTGCAAGTTGTAAGATGGAAGGATGTCTCTATGATGTAAGTAAAATTAACTTAAATTATTTTTTGATAAAATACTCATGATTGATTATGTATTCCAGAATTTATTAAATTAAGCTTAATCTATAAAAATTATCCATATTCTGGTAGATATTCTAAGGATTAATCAAAGAAAAGTAAAAAAAAACAAAAAATTAAGCCTTAATAATCCTTTTCAAGTATGGCCAAAAAAAGAATTTTTCTTCAGTGATTATTACCAACTTTTTATTGAATTTTCAAGCAATCTATGTCACAAAAAAGTTATTTATAAAGATTTACTCAATTTTACTGAATTTTGAAAGCTCATCACTCATCTTATTAAGAAATTATTGGAAATGGCGTTTGCCATCTAATTGTTTAACTCACATAGGGCAGGCTTAATATTGCAATCATTTTTTATACGATATATTTGGAATTAATTTTTATTAATTCATTAAAGCACTTGTGAAAATTTTATTTTTTAATTAGAAGAAACACCCACAACTTAGTTGTAAGGTAATTACAGAAATACTTAATTACAATACTAAAGCGTACCTGGTATTTGAATGGTTTAATTTCCTTAATCAACTCAATTTAATTATTATTCTCTTTTTGTATAACTAAAGATTTTAGTATCCTCCTATTAAGGCGAATTTCGATCTTGCAAAGCAGAAGTCTTGGATTTCTTGCAAAGTAGCCTAAATTTAAAAGAAAAAGAATGTCACTCAATTTGAACAAATATAAAGTGATCTATGCATATTTTATTCTGATACAGAAGAAATTTCTGTTTTTTTCTATCATCTCTGGACGGTAAATTGTGTAATGTTACACATACCTGGAGTTAATAGTTAATTAGTGAGTGAACAGTTACCTTTTTGCATTGATTTTTTTGGTTTTTGTTCTTGTGGTAAAAATATTAAGTACCTTAAATTTCCACACTTGTCAAACTTAGGTTGAAACTTCTTTAAGCACAAAAAAAAATCCTTCTTCAGTTTCAAATAAGATCACTGAAAGTATTTAATGAACTTTCTATAAGTAAACAGTAATGAAAATTAGGTAATACAAAGTTTTAAAAATGAGATGTATTGTGATTACTAAGGAACGGATTTTTATGTATTTAAAAATGCCAAATATTTAATTAAAATATGCATTTATTTTCGTCAATTATGTGGAAAATATGTGATTTTCTTAAAATATTTTCTGGAATATTTAAGTAAAATGGACATTTTTTTTATGAAAATCGTGAAATGGTGGAATGATTGCATTTTTCGAGAACCTCACAGTTCAAAAGGAATGGCTTTGAATCCACATCAGTATCACTGTCAAGTTTTCCAATAACTGCATTGGCAAATATACCTGCCCTCAACGTCAGTGGTTTCATCAATTGACACCCAAATCGGTCCATCTTTGATATGTTCTCGAATTTTGGTTAGTGTATCTTTATAGATATCTTCCAGGTAGTTTTTCCTCAGAGCGCTCTCGTCAGGCATTTTTTTTCTCAATATAGGTCTCTAAGAATCCTTTGAAATGAGGATTTTTTAAGTTTGTGGAAAGGGATATCTGTTCTAACCAAAGCCCGTCACAGATCTGTACTCAGAGTAGACTTACTTGATGATGGAGATGTAAGGAAGGCTTGATAGGACGTCCTCTCTTTCTTTCTGTTTTCATTCTCTATGTGCGATCCGGTGGCAATATGTTGGGTGACTTGGGAACGTTGAGAGCAAGAAACGCGCTTGTCACAAGCTGTACAGTACAAAATGTCTCCATCACTTCGAAAAAGTTCTACTGGAAACTCGCGAAGATATTTAGCAACCAGTTGTTTGTTTGAGGCCGATGTTCGTGGCATTTCACCCAAAAAAGAATACACGAAATGAATTGGACACTTCAACGAACGAGCTGAAAGAACAGACAACTTCAAAGAACTAACAAGTGCCCGTCACTGTTTAGCAGCATTCTGTGTAAATTACAATAACCATTGTACCCACTGTGATTCACAGCCCTACAGTCTGTGGTTCACAGTTCCTGTCAACCACCTCCCAATTATGAAAATATGCCCAAAATGAAAAATATGTACATATTTTGATTAAATATGTAGAAATATTTATTTATTTTAATCAAATATGTATAAATATGCGATAACATCCAAATACTTCTAGTTGAAAAACTTCTGTAAATTGCCTAGAAAAAAATATGTAAATACATACAAATCCGTTCCCTAGTGATTACCTTATCTTTTGAGTATCCTTTATCCAATTTGTCTTTCCATTAGTTCTGAAATATTTTTAAGTTACATCTTTTAATCACACTTCTTGTTCAAAATTTAGTCAGGCTTATTGTTAATAATAATAACTTTTTGTTTTGTACAGGCAGCAGATCATTAATTGAACGAAAAGCTTCAAACTTATGTCTTCTTATGCTGCCTTTTAACCTCGCAGAAAAAAAGCATCAAGGTAGATATGATTTTTTTTTAATGTTGAATTCTAAAATTAACACATATTACTGCTATTTTAGTTTTTTAAGTCACCAAGAATTGAATTTAAAATGTTCTTTAAAGAAGTAAAAAAAAACTGTTAACACATTCTGCTAAAAACTTACACAAAGCTTTACTGTTGGAGTAAACCACTGTAATATTTTTTCTTTTACAATGTTGTTATCTTACCAATGAAAACAAATCACACACAATTTTTTTCAACTAGTGTTTTAACCCAAATGACAAACAGAGAATCATTAAAAACAAATCCTAGACATAATATTACAACCTATTCACTGTTATTTCCTAACCTAACAGTCTGGCAGCATAAACAAAACAAATGTAAGTAATGGTAGAAGAAAGAAATTTAATCCCCTCTTTCTTTAGCGTACAATTCAAAGAAAATTTAATTAGGAAGCCATGTTTCTATTTTGTGATAGGTTATGTTAATGTTTTTGTTAGCCTCTGTTGATTTAGGTGTATAATTTGATATAAATATTTCTTCTAAAAATCTGGTTTATTAGCTTAACAAGAGTTTTTCTTATTGTAATTCTGTCAATTATTACGCTTGTAAGAGGAAATTTGGTCCAGATTTGGAGTTTCCAATAACATTTTAAGTTTAAGGAGTTAATAGAAAGCAGCAATGCTAAATTTTCCGTTTGTCCAATAAAATTAATCATGTAATTGGCATTGAAAGCTTTTTAAATTGATGGAACATTGGGTAGTTTACTAAAATGTTTGCAAAATTTATAGACTAAACTACTAAAATATAGCATATTAAATTCTTACTCTTTTACAGCGTAGTTGTGAATTGAAACTGATCATGAGTAAGTATATTTAAATTTTATAATTCTCTTAGGTACCTATAAGCTTAGAGTGAAATTTTTCATTGAAGTAATGACTTGTTTCTAGGCTGTATGTATCCCCCCCCAACAATTTGTGATTGAATCTCTTTAAGAGTAAAATTTTCTATGATTAAACCAGCCCAAAAGGTTTTAAGCTTTATACTGGCTTATGCCTTTCTAAACAACCTTTTGTATGTGAGTGCATGGCATGGTATGGCTTTAAAGGGTTGTGCGGTTGATGTAATGAAAGCCAAACTTTCTAACTAAACCCAGTCCCTGAGAAAAGTTTTCGTCTCTGCATGTCGTCTGCTGGTGACATCTACATTTCAGTCGGTTATTACCAAGAGCTTTCTATTTTCACCAATATTTGCATAATATTCTTTCTTTTTTTTTTTATTAAAAAAATAGTTATCCCCAATCAGGAAAAAAGGTTTATCTTCCTTCATTAAAAATATATGGTATGCATACTCAAACGACTTTCTGATTTCCGGAAACATTTTAACTTACTTCCTAAAAAATTTCTTATAAAAATTATCCAAATGAAAATTCTTAATCTAAATACGGAGTGAATTGGAATCCTGCTGCTAGCCCCCTTGGATTCTCTTCCTAGGAGCTTCTTGCAGTACACTGCCCGGTGTGTGCTTTAAAAAAAGCTTTATAAAATTAAATAAATTTCTCTAAAGTTAAAGAATATACATGGGTGAACCAGTAAGTATTGTCCATAAGCTTACTGTGTGTAGTACAGCTGAAGTGGAGTTCAATGATGTACTGGCCAACTTCATATTTTCCATTATTCTTGAGTGACGTCACTTTAATTATTTTTTTTCTAAAACCATTTCTTTTTTTGCAATAAAAATGTTATTACTAAGAAAGTTTTAGTCCGAATTCGATTCTGATGACACGGCTAGAAAGGTAGATAAATTTTTCTAAAAATTGATACCATTTTGAAGCATAAGTTATTCTCCAAACAGCCTCAATCTTCCTCCTGGATACTGGGAAAATAAAAGTAATCGAAAATTTTTGAAGAAAACTCATTAGGCCCTTATGTGATCATTATCAGACCTAGGTGCTGGCACTTTTTAGTAAAAGTTTCCTTGTTTAATGGACTTTCAAACGGTATATCATTTTCCAGGATTCCTTTTCTCTTCGTATGAGAAATTACGTTTGTTTTAGCAAGAAAACGTGTTCACGAGCACACCAACAGTGTTAGTTTATCAAGTTGTTTAATTCATTGAAAACTCTTTTAGATGGACCAATAGTCAGTAGCACCTAGGTCTCATAATGATCACATAAAGGCCTAATGAGTTTTCTTAAAAAAATCGATTACTTTTATTTTCCCAGTATCCAGGAGGAAGATTGAGGCTGTTTGGAGAATAACTTATGCTTCAAAATGGTGTCAATTTTTAGAAAAATTTATCTACCTTTCTAGCCGTGTCATCAGAATCGAATTCGGACTAAAACTTTCTGAGTAATAACATTTTTATTGCAAAAAAAAAGTAATGATTTTAGAAAAAAAATTAAAGTGACGTCACTCAAGAACAAAGGAAAATATGAAGGTGGCCAATACGTCATTGAACTCCACTTTAGATGTACTACACACAGTAGGCTTATGGACCATACTTGTTGGTGCACCCTGTATAATATTTACAAATATTTAGGTAATGATTGGTCTGATCAAAATTGTGGGCAAAATATTATTGAAAAGTCTGAGTGAACTAAGTTAACCGTGCTTGAAATAAGTGGTAAAGTAGAGAAGGGCACTCCTTGGCCATATTTAATCCCTGATCAGTGCCCTAAAGTAGGAAAGGATACCATTACACAGTGTCTATCTAACAAGTCCAGTCCTGGGGCCAAGTGAGTTGCCCTTCCCTTCTTTTAAGTAGGGTCCAGAGAGTCAATCTCCGACTAGACCCTACTTTTCTTCCCCACTAATCTTGTCGGCCACTCCACCTCCAGAACAGTCCAGTTCAAACTACTTCTTCTTCTTCCCTTCCTATATCCTCTCTTCGTCTTCGTTTTATAACCATTTCTGGCGGCGGCCGCTTAGGACAACCCATATCTACTTATATATATATTTCGAGCCAAAACACCCTCACTTCTGCAATTCTTTTCTATTGGTGTGGGATTACCTCTACGTCTTTCCTTGATACGCTCGCCACTCGCCATTATAGCCAAGACCAATCCTATTATTTATTACTTACAATTTACATTTATATGTTATATGTATGCGCATACCATTATTTAAATGCGCCTTATTAGAGGAGGCTGAGCTGGCTGCAATGCTCACTATATTGAATTTGCAATTTAATGAATGCAAATTTCCTTCCTAAATACATTTCTATGATTTACTAACTGTGAATTTAAGTGCGAATTAATTTCGTCTTTTTATTTTTTACATTTCCTTTCGCGAGTGCTTATTAACAGGAAATGGAAATCTAAGGAAACAGTGATTAAAATAATAAAAAAGTCGAGTGAACACCCGCGCGACTTGCTTGCTACAATAAACTCCATTTTCTAGCTATAAGCCTCCTTTTATTCTGCAATTTTCTTTTAACTCGTAATTTTTAACCCTCAATGTTCAAAATGAAAAATTTTTAACGACTCTAAACAGAGTTTTTAGCCCCACATATCTGAAATCTGCCCTTTAATGGATTATTCAGCACGATTGGGACGAAAAGCAACTTTTTATTGATGAGCATGTGGACACTTTCTCCATATCCAGCCTCAAGTTCGTTTCTAATTTCTTAGCAACTCCCTAATTTTAGATTAGGTTTAAACCCTGCTCCGTTTAATAGTGGTACATCGCTTCTCGCGCAGCAGAACATCAAGACTGTTTTGTACCAAAAGGTGGTACACTTTAAACTTGATCTTCAGGTCACGTGTACCACCGGTGGTACATGCTGTTGTATTTATTTAAGGCGTTGAAAACATATATTTTATGACAAATGTAATTCTGTAAAATATATTTCTACCCAAAAAAAGTGAGGCATTATACAAAATGGAGTATAGGACAAAACACATAAGTTTATTTAATTGTTATTTATGCAATAATTAATAATTACATTTAATAATGGATTTTGTTAAAGCAAGGGAGGCATAAAGACGGCTATTTCGGGGCAATCGCTGCAAAACGTCATCACTCTTATAGGTTCTTCTCTGGCTACTTCAGTCTTGCAGTCCTCGCGTTGCCCTCTTTCTTTTTAATTTCGTGGCTTCGTCTGCTAGAGTTTGTCGCAGTTTTTGAAGACGAATTGTTTTTTTACATCCTCAAGTTATTTACATACCACAAGTGATACACGATGTGCTACTCCTAAACAAGAGAACTACTTATCGGTTGATAATGTAATGAAAGATTGTGCGATAATCAGGGCCGAATTTAGTCCTCCCATTTTTAAGTTTGTAAATTACATGAAAGATAATAAAATACATCACTACATTGATACATCCCTAAAACAGTGTTTTATTGTTCACTGTTTTCATAATAGTGTAATTTTAATTTTCCTAACAATTTGAATGTAGGCCCTCTTCATCTTGAGGCCCAAGGCTGAAGCCTAGTTAGCCTATAGGAAAATCCGGCCCTGGCGATAACATATCTACCTTTAGTCAAAATACATATTAAATGGCCTGGACAACAAGTCTGGCACAAATGGCTGGGCACGGAAAGTGTTAAGTTGGTTCTAATATTAATTTGCAAAATTTCCAATACCATTGAGGAATAGTTTTGGGTGAATATCGTTTGTCGATAGTCCCAGGGAACTCTTGGATTAGCCTTCAAGATTTTCAATTCTAAATTCTTTTGTTTTATAATTTAAATTTAGTTCTGAATTTGACTGTAGTCCATTCTTCTCGGTCTTTGGAAGCATACGCGTGCTCTTCATTGGATGTGCCTCTTTTAAAGGAGTCCAACCCTATTTCTCTCTCTCTCTCTCTCTCTCTCTCCCTCTCTTCAGAGAACTGGGATGCTATCGCCTTATGTTTTAGCTAGAGAATTAGTTGTCTCATCAAAATTACCTTCTTCAGTTTACACTTGGAGATATCAACTTCGGGATATCGGGAGATCTCTTTAACGCAATTCTATCTGACCTTTTTTTCTTATCTGCACTCTCGTACTCTCGTTAAGTCTCCATACTTCGTTAGATCAGTTCTAATTTACAAATGCTCCTGAAATCCAGCTCAGCACCTGACTTCACATTTAAAATAACATTTTCTGAGGTAACTAATACTGGTTGCAGCTTGCAGGACTGAGGTGAAAATTCTCAATAAAATTTTCTTTGGAGAATATTGTTTGCTAAACGGTTTTTGGTTTAAATAAAGAAATGAAATCTAGGGTGAGAGATTTGTGGCTTTTCTAAATTTAGAAATTACCTTAGTGCTCTAGTCACTTCCGATCTCTTGGACTCTTTCCACGTGTAAAAGGGCGTTTAAGGGTGGATCAGAATTAGGGGGAAGCGATGAAATCAGCAGCGTTCCATTAGGTGGAACTTGAAAAAAAGAACATTCTACAGTGTGTAGATTTCGAAGAAGTAGATTCTCTTTGGAGATACAGCTGTTCCTAGAGATGGATCTTTCTCTAGTTATCGTTCTTGATCTCGCTTGCTAATCGCATCCATTCTCTTTGTCCAACTACAACGCTAACCTCTTTGGCTTCTTTACTTTTTTGAATTTCTTCTTTCTATTCCTCCTACAGCCATATTTTACGGAAAATCAATTTGAGGTTGCAGTGCCAATGCTATAGCTGGAAAAGTGGTGTCAAATTGAATGCTATTTATCTTACTGAAGATTAACATAGTTCTGCAACTGGTAATATCCTCTCTCTTTCTCTCTCTCACACACACACACACTTCCGGAAGTGGAAGACAGCGATTCCTTTTCCTTCTACTTAAAGCTGAAATACTGTGTTGGAAATTACGTAGTATCTACTACTGTCTAGTTCAACTGCCGGAATAAATACGTCATGGCCACATGGGCGAAGAGATGGCTGGGTTAGTTGCCGCCATTTTACTCAGCCGGCTAGGGAAGGAGTTTATATTACAGGAGGCTGTGTCGGACGTTGTATATCTTACTGCGGCAAAAGCCTTTTCTCTCTCTCTCTCTTTGAGTGTATGTGTCACACTGACAGACTAACACACCCACACAAACATACAGCTCACTTACACACTGGACCCCACCGTCACAGGAATGAGTTGTTGCCACTTCCTCCTCTTCTGTTTTCTCTGCCTGGCTGGCTGAATTTGGTCTTATATTCCTCGTACTATTCTAAGCGCTATTTGGTGGTCTGGTGCTTTTATAATATGTGTTTGCCTATAACAAGTGCTATAACATTGTAAAATCTATTATTATCTAGTAATAGCGGCAATATTTCAATCAAAATAATATAATAACAATTTCAGTTATATTTTTATGATATAATGTTGCTTCTAAACTAAAACTGAACCAATCATCGGTTTGAAAATAGAGAAATTAGAATGAGTACCTGTTCATTATTGGTACTTCCGATACTTTAGTTCGGAACGCATACTTTGTGCAGATTTTTGAGTTTTGCATTTTCGCCGGTAAGGTCCGTTTTGGGAACCTCCTGAGTCCAAAAAAAGGGATATTCACGATTTGTGGTGTCTTTTTATGGGGACTCGAAATGTGCTAGTTTACTGAATCGATAGTGGACAAAACCATCTATCAAGAGCCGTCCTAAACTGTCTATCAGGAACTAAATATACAGAACCTTCTAATTCTGCTACTGTTCCACAACCATCTCCGTAAACACTTGAGTCTCCTGGCGTCTATCAGGAGCTAAATATACACAACCTTCTAATTTTGCTATCTATTCTACAACCATCTGCGTAAATACTTGAGTCTTCTTGCGTCTTTCAGCTGTGACGGAATAGCTCCTTTACCTTTTATTTTAGATAATGTTACTTAACGTTGTTGAATGAAAACATCTTCGAACCAAGATTCAGCTTACTTTTCAGGACCCTTGGACAGAACTGTTGATACAATATTGATTGTTGAGTCAGCATAACGGGGGAGGGGGTCAAATGTAAATACATACATAAAGCCTGTAGTAAGTTGATGAGCGACTGACTATAGTAGGTGACGCATGTCTGGTGTATAAAATATCTGGTAGGCATAGGGATGTGTTAGAGTAGCAACATTTTTTCATCCAGGTTGTATGAATGGCCTTGAAATGAAAGTAATATTGGTGGTTGGGGGTGGGGGCGCTGAGGCTGAGTGCGTGCTTTGGTGTGACGACGTGAGGAAGTTACAGCAATCCAGAGCATACATGGAAGACCTAACGTCTCTGTATCTCTCACTAAATCTTCGCACAGTTTACACACTAACACACGCACACCGTACCATTATTATTATTATTATTATCATCATTACTAACACTCACGACGCCTTATGTTGCTGACATGTTTTAATAAGGGACATGGTAAAAACATGGTATCTACGAGCATAGGGCGTACTAACTAGCCCAGGTTTGTGGACGCCCCATGAGAGGGAAAGGTTTTTGGTCAAGGATGGGCAAAGGTTTCTTTTGGAGAAGCAGTAAGGTTGGCAAGCGTGTTAGTAAAAGTTACATTAGCGGGTAGCTGTGTGTGTGTGTGTGTGTGTGTGTGTGTGTGTGTGTGTGTGTGTGTGTTAGATCTACAGCATATACCAGGGTCTACCTCTACTCGTTCTGGCTGCCATCTTGATATACCTATATCGGAAAGGTATATAATACCTAGCTTCTAGATTTATAGGGTATATTCTACAATCTCTACTACCCAGTTTCCAAGCTCCAGGACTACCCGCCTACAATTCCCGTACAGCATCTACCCAGCCGTCCTGCCCCATCTTGGTCCAGCGTTTCCAACATCACGCCTTCCACATTCTATAATAATATTCAGTACATGCCTCGAATACCCTATCAAAATATTCTCTAAGAAAATCCATGACGTAGGAGAAATTACTTTTCATATCAACTTTAACGGGGTTCTTTGGACTATGTTTAAAGATTCTTTTTTATTTTTATTTTATTTTTTTATTGTCTTTGTATCGTATTTTCATTTTAATAAATAATAATATTAAATCGATCTGTGCGCCATCTTTCCATAAGTGATATTAGATTATATTGATTTTAGATTATTGTCGCATTCATAAAGCATCACTGACTAAATATTTACTTCATTTCATTTTTCAATTTAAGGAACATTAATTTCTTAGCTACCCCAATTTTCATCACCGGACAGTGAGCCATTCGAAAATTCTAGGAAGAGAAAATCTAAGGGTCAGCAGCTGGATTCGAACCGCATAGCTAATCCCTTCCTTCCCTTAAACAATTAATTTTTATTTGATAATTTTTAGAAAATGTTTTATGAGACTCATTTTGACAATTTTGAATAACACACATGCACGATACGTAACCTTTTTTTTATACAGTCAGCAAATGCAGTTAAGTGAAGACGAGAAATCTCTACACCAAATCGATAGAACTACATCTGATGATGGTTTAAAGTACGAAACCGGCCAGGGTTATCACAACCATGTGTGCTACGATCAAGGATATTATCCAGTGCTGCCAACCTTAGCTTTGTTTGATTCTACTTCAAATACTCGTATTTGCAGTTTTAACAAAAAAAGGAAATAGTTTCTTGTTTATATGATTAGATTTATTGAATGCCTTCGTAGCATAACGGGACATCTTTTTTCTTATGCTGCCTACACTAGGAGTGAAGGTTATAACCCAAGGCATTAGTGAATATTTAATAAATTCTATCAGTTCCTGTATTGATTAAACGATTATTTCAGAAAATTTAATAAATATTTAAGTAAACTGTTAAAGAATGTCTCAAGATTTTGGTTACAAGATGTGTTCGTTGTATACCCAGAATCTTTTCACTTCCCTATAATGGATACCCACTAGATTACAAAGTCCCCGATTCTCCTTGCAAGCATGCGCTCATCCTTACAGCATACACACGTGCGCGTTCAGCACACGTACTATACTCCTTCAGTATTGCCCAAAGAACTAGAGTTGCTCTCCTCTTTTCCACCACACTCCTTATCCTAACTTCCTCCTCCAGTCACATACTACTCTGGCATGTCTGGAATTCTCTGCTCTTTTCTCTCTCTCTCTCTCTCTCTCTCTCTTGCTCTCTCTCTTGCTCTCTCATCTCCAGCAATCTCTCCACAATTCTATTTTTCCCCATTCCAGTGTACGGAAGTTAAAAGGAAATCCGACCTTTACTGCACGCTGAGAGTGGCGAGAGAGGGGAGTTTTCCTCTTGTAAAGGAGTGGTTGCTTTTCTGGAATTCAAATTTTAACAATAGTCTATTTAAGGGAAACCATTGGACTAAGGAAGCGAAATGGTGAAACCAGTCGATGATTTTAATGCTTTACGAATACAAAATACATAAATTTGGATCAATAAATGTTTCCATTCAGAGATTTCACCCGAAATATCGGTGTTGCCTGCGAAAAACTGGTTGTTCCAAATTAATCCCTGTGTGTATATATGTATCCACTGACACTCTTCGAGACCATTAGCTGGCTTCGAAACCAGGATCTCCGAGAGAGAATCTATTGCCCTAACCACTTAGCTAATTCCATCCCAAAGATCTTAATACTTTTCCTTTCTAAAGAAAGAGAAAGAAAATGAATAAGGAAATTTTTCAATTCAAAATTTAATAAAAATTACTGAAAGAGAAAAAAGTCCATTTGCAATTTTCATATCAGAATGTTTACCTTTTTAGTAACTATTGAAGTTAGGTAAACTTTAGTTCAATTTCATGTATTAAATTTCAACGAATCATTAAATTTTGAACATGTTAAAACATGCGCAATGTTCACCACCTATGTAAATATAAATATAATTTACCTTTTATAGGCTTTTGAAATTTTAATAACAAATTTTATTTGAACAATTAAAACTTTTGCCTCGTTTTCTAATTTAAATGTTCATTTATCTAAGCAAAGAAAAATTAATTCTATTTTCCAATAATTATAATAATTTCGGGAGCCAAGGGGGGGCGGCTTTTTTTTACTTTATCGATCTCTTACAAAATTTGTAATCGATTTCTTTTAATCGATCCGCTTAGTACTAATTTCTGTTGGTTTATTTTGTTTTGTGGGTGTGTTTTTATTTATTTATTTTTTTAAATACATCTGTAGTAAAACACTCAGCCATTTTGGTTCAGGTTGCTTGAGTGGACATGCGAATTTAGCGTACCATCTTTTCAAATGCGGCCTTACTCAGTCGCTGATATGAGTCCAATGAGACTATGAGTGAGGCACTTTCTAGAGATGTTTCCCTGTTTATTCTGAAAGCTAGATTCCTCGCCTTCGGGAAGGTTAAATGTTTCCCTGCCGGAGATTGTGGCATCATCTGGTAATCTTCAGCAGAACTCCCTAGGTTTATTCCAGTGCACTGTGGCGATTTGAGTTGCCATGCTCCCTAGTGTCTTGTCGCTACTTTATTAGTTTATTGTCCTGATATCCAGCAATCTTTAGCCGGATTTGTTGGTTTTGAAACCCTAGTGACTCTTATTTGGTGAGGAATAGGCGAGAAACAATGAGCATTTTGGATTGCCTCCGTTCCTTCCACTTTTTGGTGGATCCGCCCTTTTTAATACAATCTAACAATCTACAAAACAATCACCTAACCTACACTTCTTAATAATATTTTGAAAAAACTTTTTTTTATTTATTTCTTAATCTTTTATTGGAATTTACCACTGCAACAGTTGTTGCAACAAGCAAATGTGGTAAAAGAAAAAAGAAATAGAAGAGATCATGAGTGGAGAAGGCACCCAGTGGTGTCACTCCAGTAACGTGCTTTGCTCTCACGATAAGAGTAGATCGCGTGGCCATCTTCTCTTCAATCTCCTCAGAGGATTACCTGGTAACGTGGAGGAAGATAGGTGTTCTATGAGAGGGTTAGGATGAGCTGCTGTAGGGGGAATGAAATTTGAGAAAACGAGTGTTAGCTTTGATCCTGTAATGAAAGGTATTTTGAGGTCTTTATGGATTGTGAGGTTAGATACACATAGAACGGAGCGTTAAGAAGTTTTCGAAGTATTCTCTGACTGTAATGTCTGGTGGCGTAGTGAGTTGGAACGTATTTAGTCTACTTTATGAGAGTGGTGTTTCGTGCGCGATGTTAGCTGTTGAGTTTAAAGCATGAGCCGTTCGGAGATGCTGCCGATGAACTGTGCACACTTTGTAATTTGCGAGAGCAAGAGGATGGGTACCACTTCTTGGGAGTGTGCCCTATCCTGAGGGAGTACAGACTGAGATGGTTTGGGAGAGTGCGGTGCTCTGAAGGGGAAGTGGTCGACCTTTTAAACGGCGGAAACTGGTACGCAGTATTTCAGTTTGTGACCAGGGCGGCGGTATATAGGAAATTTTTAATTGATAATGAATAAGGAAATTAGTTAAGTTCATTTTTTAGTTATTTAGAGTTTAATACCCCAGAAATGGTTTATTATAAATTTGGTGTGTTTATTAATTGATTGGATTTTCATTTTCATTTTGTACATTAGTTTTCTTTGTTCATGTGCTTTAATGGAGTTAATTTAGTTTATCTTTGGTTAATAATAATAACAATAATAATAATAATGATGATAAGTAAGGAGAGCATTTTAGGTTTGTATGTATGTTATTGGCTAACTTGACAGACGGACAGAATGTCCATTGTCCTATAAGTGTTATTTTTTTGTATTATTATATTTTTAATGTACCTATATTTAATAAAACACTTTTCTATTCTATTCTATTCTATATTCTGACTGTAATGTCTGGAGGCGTAGTGAGTTGGAACGTTTAGTCGATCCTCCATACTTCGATGCCGTATGACCAAATAGGTCGCAGTAACAGTAGGTATAAGAGTCTTTTGTTCTGTAGGTTTAGTTTCGAACGTTTGTCCAGCAGTCTGGCGAGAAGTTTTGTAGCGTTTGGTTAGTTTCTTGTCATTTCAGTCTAGTCTGGGGATTGAAAATACTTAGTGCGGAAAAAAAACACAAAATAAGTTATACAGAAAATTTGGTCCTTCCCATGTTACCATTTTAAGATCTAAAAATTTGCAACTAGTTCATCGAGTTTAAAAGAAAATCGTAGGAATCTTTTTTGGGGGAAAGAAAATCCTCCCAAAAACGGGAAACTTGTTTCAGTAAAATGGTGCTAAAATTTTCTGCACTTTTTGTCCTTGAATTACGAAATAAACATACAGACAGACAGAACAATTTGTAAAGACTATTTTTTTTTTTGCAATCAAAATGGTTAAACTTACGGTGAAAATAAAAAATCTGCACGATTACAGTATCTTCTCTCACTTGGTGGAGTAAAAAAAACAGGAATGAAATGTGAAAGCAGATCTATCGGAAGATAAGGCGACACCAGAACAAACTATATGGAACATACATAGACAGGCACAAACCTGCACAAGTGTGCTAAAAAGGCAAAGTAAGCAAAGCTTTGCCATACCCCACCCACCCTCTCAAGGGAGATAGTGCCAAACTTGGTTAGCAACTGTGTAGCTTTCAGTGATGTACTTGACAAGGGTCTACTGCAATAGTGGAGGACGTTGTATGTGAAACTGTCGCATCCAATCATACTGTATGAAAATGTGTAACAGTTTGTAGTTCCATGCGGCAGCCGCCAGAGAGCGTCTAACCCAAATCTAATTCAACGCCCCCCTACAAAAATTTATTTACCTCACCAAGTTTACTCTTCTGGCTCAGGAATTAATACAGAATTGCGGGGAAAAAAATGAAATAAAGTAAGAAAAATCCAACTTAATTTATTCAATTTAAAAAAAAATAATTAAATATAGAAAATAATCTCCATATTCTAAAGTTCTTTTCAGTGATTAGGTTGGCAATGCTGGATTTTATCCGTAATAGCACGCATGCGTATTGACCGGTTTCGAACTTTCAGCAAGCATAGCTTGAGACGGCAATAAAAAATTAAGTCGAATACGTTCAGTCGATCGCTACATTGTTACAAAATATACTTTAGAAGAGGGTCCTGAAATTTTCTGAAATTATCTTATTATTATTATTAATTTTTTTTTAATTAATTTTGTAATTTACAATCTGTATAAATATATACAATAAGTAAATAGGATGTAAATAAGATGAACTGGTGCGGGAAGAGCAGGAGGAGAGAAGCTACCCAGCGGTAGCACTCTCTATAGGAGAGAGGAGAATGTGAGGAGGAGAGAGGAGAGATAGGAGAATAATGGCGTTTAGTTCTTCAGACTGCAAGGAAGTCGCGTGGCCACTGGCGTTTCAGTCGGCGAGGTTGGTTATTAGGAGGATTGTCAGAGACTGTACAAGAGGATTAGAGCTAGTCGAGAGAGTAGTATGGAATTTTTGGTATTTACTCTTGGCGAGCTGGTCTATAAAGGGAATATTGAGGTGGTTGTGAATAGTGAGGTTAGTCACCGTAGAAAGGTTGTGTCAGCTATCTGTCGGCAGTAGTTTTGACAGAAATGTCCTGTACTGTCCGTACGTTTGTTGGTTTGGCTGAACCCCACACCTCTAGTCCTGTAAGTCCACTTAGGTTTGAGGATAGTATTTTTTTTTTGCCTTTTTTTTGGCATTGACTTCCGCCATACAGCCAGCATCGTCTAGGTGCTTATCACTAGAATATCACTCACTCTCCATTCTTACTTATAAATACATTCGCTTCACACATTCATCCCTCTACTATATACAACTATTTACATACAACTAATGGATGGATCAGTACTCTGTGCTCCTGCCATCCTTATAGCTTAACCAAAATTAAAATCACGTAATCCTTCTCTAAGCATTTTCTTCCATTCTTTCTAATTCGGCTATAACTTTTAAATACATTCATATTTCATTGCTAGCTCTGCTATCGACTTAAGCACATAAATGTTGGTGGAGAATATAATGTCTTCGTAGCGAAATGGTGCATCTAAATACCTGTATATATCGTCAAACATTCGTTTCCTTTCTACCACATAACGTGGACATATCATTATTACATGTTTGAAATCCTCCTCCTCATTGCAATCTACGCAAAGAGGAGAGGACCTTTTGTTGATCCTGTGTAGATACGATCCGCATACCGCGTGGTTCGCTCTCAGCCTGCTTATTGTCGTAACAACCCATTTATTAGTGACAGTTCCCTTAAACCATGGGTGTCTAGGTAACTGATCTGCCATAGTTTTATAGAATCTACCTTTATCACCATTATTGTAATCTGTCTACCATTTTTGTAGTGCTGCTTTTGCAATTATACCCTTGATATCGGTGTGTGGTAATTTATAATTAGCCATTTCCCCACTATTGGTGGCTTCCTTTGCAAGTGTATCAACAATTTCATTCTCTTTTATACCACAATGACCCCTTACCCACAAAAAATTAATGCAGACTCCCTTCTCTTTAAAAATGGCAATAGTTTCTAGAATCTCTGCGATAATGTGATTCATACCTGTAGACTGGTTGTGTATATGTGATAATTTACACAACGCACTCTGGCTGTCACTAATAATGGTATATTTTTTCTCCGACAACGAATAAATATATTTTAAAGCCGTTAAAATAGCAATTAGCTCCGCTGTATAGATGGACGATAGAGGATAGTATTGTATAGTAATCGTTTGAGTTCAATGGGTAATTTGAAGCGTCGTCCAAGTAGTCTGTAAAGCAGTTTCGCCGTAGAGCAGTTTTATTATTTTTAAAGTTAGAAAAATAATTATAGAAAAATATATATTAACTTTCAACGTTTGAATCAATAAAAAAAAGAAAAATTATCTTGAATAATAGAAAATCAATGACGTCAATCCACAGAAAATCTATAATATTCAATTGTTTTGTGTACGCAACAAAAACCAAAGGACAAGAACAAAACATTTTCTTGGCAAGCAGCCAATTATTCGTATTATTACCAGCATTTACGTATGTTTTCATATTTGTTGTGTTTGATTTGTAAATATTGTTTACAATACGACCATGTGTCAGTAAATAAAACTTTTCTGTGTGAAAAGTAAACACAAAACGCTCCTCAACACACAAAGAAAAGAAGAAACTTTCCGTTTAAAAGTTAACTATAAGTGTTTGATAAAAGGACAATGGTAAACATAATATCAACAAGTACCTGGTGGTGTTTCATTTATATTTCTGCCAGTAATTTCTCTTAGATATAAACATTTATTCCTTAAAACGTTTTGTTTTATTTTACTAATTTTCTTACCCCGTTCTTCGTAACTTACGAGGGTCGTTTGAAAAGTCCGTGCAAAAATAAAAACTACTTAATTTTTTGGGGTAAACCTTTTTTATTTTTCAACATAGTCTCCTTTTGGGCTTATACACTTCGCCCAACGCTGCTCTAGTTTGTTGATCCCTTCCGAATAATAGGATTTGTCCAAGTCTGAAAAATAGCCATTCGTTTCTGCAATCACCTTCTCGTTTGAATACATTTTTTTCCCCGCCAGCCATTTCTTCATATTGGGGAACAAATAGTAGTCCGAGGGAGCCAAGTCTGGAGAATAGGGGGGATGTGAAGCGAGTTTGAACCCTATTTCCATTAATTTTGCGACCACAACTGCTGAGGTGTGAGCTGGTGCGTTGTCGTGATGGAAAAGAACTTTTTTGTGGGCCAATCGTGGGCGTTTTTCTTGCAGCTCAGTTTTTCAAACGGTCCAATAACGATGAATAATATGCACCTGTAATAGTTTTACCCTTTTCCAGATAGTCGATGAGGATTATTCCTTGCGAATCCCAAAAGACAGTCGCCATAATCTTTCCGGCCGAAGGAACGGTCTTCGCCTTTTTTGGCGCAGATTCCCCCTTGGTAACCCATTGTTTAGATTGTTCTTTGGTCTCAAAGGAGTGTAGTGATGTATCCATGTTTCATCCACAGTGACGAAACGACGCTTAAAGTCCTGCGGATTCTTCTGGAACAGCTGCAAACCGTCCTTACACGATTTCGTTTTTGGTCAAGCGTGAGCAATCGCGGCACCCATCTTGCGGATAGCATTGTCATGTCCAAATGTTGATGCAAAATATTATGTACCCGTTAATTCGAGATGCCCACAGCACTAGCAGTCTCACGCACCTTCACTCTTCTGTCATCCATCACCATATCATGGATTTTATCAATGATTTCTGGCGTAGTAACCTCAACAGGGCGTCCAGAACGTTCAGCGTCACTTGTGCCCATATGGCCACTCCAGAAAATTTTGAAACCACTTATAAACTGTTCTAATCGAAGGTGCAGAGTCACCATAATGTTTATCAAGCTTCTCTTTAGTCTCCTGAGGCGTTTTGCCTTTCATAAAGTAGTGTTTAATCAACACACGAAATTCTTTTTCGTCCATTTTTTGAAAATCACTCGACTTCCTTGATTCAAACGAATGCCAAACACAAAGAAATAGACCGATCTGGCTGAAACTTGGTGTGTGTTCTTCCAAGAGATGCTACTAACTAAACATCACCTCGATACGCGCCAGTAGTGCTATCTCTCTGACTTTGCACGGACTTTTCAAACGACCCTCGTATTTCTAAGGAAATATTTATTTTTATTTTATTTTATTTATTTATTGCTACATAGCTAATTGCCTAAGCAATGGAGATGGCCAATCATTTAATTTTAATAATTACATACACAAAGAAATAGAAATTATCTTAAGGAAAAATACTAAAACAAACAGTATCCTTAATATAGCAGTATAATGAACATAAGACAAATACTTTTACAAAATATACAAATACTGATACTGAAACTAAATCAATTTAAAATATAAATATTCTTAATAAGTACTGACAAAAGAGAAGATGAAACAAAAAAGCAAATATCATTCTCCTAGAACAAAACTTCTAATTTTGGTAGCCTGTTTACAGAAATTAAATATGGAGTTTAACTGTTCTTTTGAATTTATTGTTGTAAGCAATTGCTCAAATTTCTGCTCAAGTTTTGTGTAAGAGGTTGTACAATAATATTTTGTGATGAAAAAAAGACCTAATCGGTAAAAAAGGTTTTACACTCAGACCTAGAAATACAGTATGGAATCGCTACTTAATGTCTTACAAACTAGACTATATATTATTATTGTCAAAAATTGTATTTACAAGACTGATGCTGCTATGCATGCCGCCAAATCCTAACGACCGAGACAACTGTGCAGCGTAAAGCCTTCTCTTTCGATTGCAGCGTCTCACGTGTTTGTAGACAAAAATCTGTCTGACCGGAACCGTCGTTTTGTGTAAGAGGTGTTAGTTTCGTTTTGCCGAAAACATGATACGTAGAACAACGAATTGTCGTGAAATTTCACATCAAAACTTGGTAAAACCGCTACTGATACTTGATCTTTTATTAAAAGAAGTTTATGGCGATGAATGTTTTATCACGTGCGCGAGTTTTTGAGTGGTTCAAGTGGTATGGCCGAGAAGACGTCGGAGATGATGACCGCCCGGGTTCGCCCTTCCACATCCAAAAAACGGATGAAAATATCGATTATAATTAATATCAACATTACTACCACGTGATATGCTTGCTCTACTCCGTGAAAGAGTATGGATAAAACGACCCGATTTGTGGAAGAACAAGTCACGGGGTTTTCCATCAAGACAACCGGCGCCGGCTCACACTGCATTGTCTGTCAAGACGTTTCTAGCCAAGTACAACATCGCAGTTTTAGGCCATCTGCCTTATTCATTTACCATTAAAAGGAAAACACGATTTCAGTACGTTGAAGCTGGTGACAGAAAAAGCGGCACGTGTCATGGCAGGAGCTCACAGAAAAAGACTTCCAGCACTGTTTCAGAACAATGGTAAATTCGCATGGAGCGTTGTAGTGATAGGGGAGGGGTGTATATTGAAGGTGATAATAACTAAATATGTATAAATTTAAAATAAAATGTTTTACAGCATCAGTCTCGTTATTTAATAGCTACTATGACCATTAATACGGAGTTTCGCTACTTTTACTCTGCAGAGACGGATCTGAGTTACAATTCTTAATTTTGTTATACTGCAGCCCAAATTTAGATAACACTCAACTACGGAAATACAGATGACCAATAAATAGTTCGTTTTTTCACTAGGTAAGAAAAAATTAAACGTTCTCGTCCTAATTTCGAAACTTAGATATTAATGAAATTAATGTTCACTTTCATCAATTTTTTTTGTACTGAATATCTTCTAACCTAGAAATTTTATAAGCACAAATTCAGATTTTTTTTTGTAATCGACATTTTTAAAATTTGACATAAGTTGTGAGTTGTCAAAGGAAATGAATCTTTAACCAATTTCCAGCTTACTCAAAATAATATTTTGCCAAGTTTTTCTCAAGGTGTTTTTCAAGTGGGTTTTTTGAGCCTTAAAATATACCAGCCATCTGAATCATACGTCTTTTTTTGGCCTCGCATTCATCTTAACGAGGTCGTCCTTCAAATTCTTCAGCTAAATCTAGGCCTTCCATGCAGTGTTCTTCTCTCGCGCTCTCTTTCCAGGTTGCTCTTCTTACTCTTCTCTATGGTCATGCTGACCCATAAGAGCGGGGGCCCTAACACCCCAAAGTCTTTTAAATCTTAATCACAGTTACCATATCCTCTTAAAGAGCTTCTGTAGCTCTACTTTCTTCAAGATATGGTGTACACAATCCACCGTATATATATATCTTTCTCTTCCAAGAACACCTAAAGTTGCAATTCATCTGCCGAAGTGAGGGTCCAAAAATTCCTTTTGATTTCATGATATTTTGTCCCCTTAGTGACTCTTTTCTGGGTAGATTTTTTTTTTTGTTCCTAGGTATTAGCCATACTTTTTGCGGTGCATCTGGTCTCCAGGCGGGATTCTGTTTCGAATATCTTGTAAAAATAGATCCAGGATATTTGAAAATGTTTTTAGCTCATCCAAACTTACTTACTTGAACTGAAAATTTCATAACCGTATTGATCTTCAATTGGTCAACATGTAATTAGTTTTTCTCTTTCCTTAATTTTCAGCTCCTACACTGCAGATTCAGCATTCCATTTTTGGCCAGCCATTTTCAGTATCTGCAGATTGTGGCATTAAGGGCATCATCGTCAACAATAAGGGCATTCTAGGTAAGCTAATTCTAGAAACCATTTTTTCTTGACTCTAATCAAATTAGGGAAACGAAAGGAGAAATGAAGAGATGATAAGTCTACTTCCTTTCTGTTGTATTTAAAACTGTAATGAATATCCGTTTCCCCTTACCACGCGCTGCGCCACGGACAGCTCTTTCTCGCAATAATAATCAATATAAGACCTTGAACTTTAACAGCAAAGTTTTTTTGTGTTTTGTCAAAGATATTGGATCTGCTTGTAAACGATGTTTAGAATGCTTTCTGGATAAGAAAGGAATTAACAACGATAATTTCCCTCACTTGGCTAACTTAAAGCAAAACTTTTCCCAAATGGAAGTTTTGTACTTTACAAAACAAATAATAGAGAAGCATTTTCCTTCTCATCATCCCAGTTCTTCGCCTGCCGTTTCCACCAAACATTTCACTTGGACTTAAGATTCATAAATTTATAATCAGATTTTTGGGGGGGAAGACGATTTTCATAAAGTAGTAGAATCTTTTGCAAATGAATTAAATAATCTTATTATAGCTCAAGTTGGATATCAAATTTTAAAACGAGAGAGAAAAGGGCCTGGAGGCTCGGTAATTTCTAGCGAGAATAATCGATATCTCTGAAAGATTCATTAAGCTTAATTGATTAATATTGTTATTAAGATGACTTCCAAAAAAATCGATAGAGAGAGAGAGGGAGGATAATGGAATTTATGGTAATGGTACGCTTGTATAGTCTTTTAATCTATATCTCAAAATCGAATCTTTTGTCTTTTCTCATTCTTACTACCTCTACCAGTAGGGAACGTTGCCCGCTACCTTGGGTTTTACTTAGGACCGAAGACTTTCTTAGAACCTCCACACTTAGGGTTGCCAACTGCCCTTTTTTTTTGGAAAGGACAGTTCTTTTTTAACATCTGGTTGTCCTTGTCCTTTCTTAAATTAGGAAAGGACGCCTTTTGTCCTTTTTTCAGATATTGTTCACACAAATCTAATTTATTTTACTGTATTTTTGATTCTGACTTCCGAGTCTTCTTCAGTTAGCGTGTTGTTTTACTGTTCTAACTGAACTGAATAAGTCAACAGGTTGTTGATGTAACTAGGAACTTTTCATGAATAAGTATGTAAGATATAAATGTGTCCAATCCAGATTGCAGTCAGGAGGAGAGGGGACTTTTCCCCCGGGGCCCGGAGCTGGAGTCTCTGCATGTACACCTAAAAAAAAGAAAAAGGAAAACGAATGACATATATTCCCGAGTCCCAAAATCCTGTTGATGGCCCTGACTGTACCTAATTCTTTTTGAGGTGTCCTTTTTTGGAACTTTATAGAGTTGGCAATCCTACCCACATTGGACTTAACAGACGCTGTCGACTACTTAAAAGACTCTTGGGCGATTGATCAAAATTCTCTCTGGACAACAAAAGACTGATCTATACTTCTATTTTGAAACCCATCTGGGCGTATGGAATAGAGCTGTGGGGTTCAACCAAACGCCTCCAATCACCAAAGGATTCAATCTCTTCAATCTAGAATAATTCGAACCATTCTAAACGCTCCATTTTATGTCTCCAACTCTGACTATACACACTGATCTTAACATTCCTTTTATCGCACAAGTTGCTGAAAACACGATACAGAAAACTCCACTACAACCTGCAATCACATGTAAAGCCTCTTTCTTCAAGAACTCTTCCTGATAACCCGCGCAAGACGTCTGCAAGAGACAGTGGTCTTTGTGATCTCCTCTCAAGTGAAGAGAGTGGTGACTAAACAGCCTAATGTTTTGGAGTGTTACCACTGGGTGTAACTTCTCCACTCGTTTGCTTCATTTGTGACCAACTAAAATAATAATGCGACAAACTCCAGTGTTGCCAGTTAGGGCATCTTCAGTTGATCCAACCAAGAAAACTATTTACATCATATTCACTGTTTAGATTTTGCTGTAGATTGTGAATAGCAAAAAAAAAATAAAGTATGAATAAGTTATAACTTAATGACGTAACAAAACCGAAACTTTCTCTTTTTTTTTTAAAGAAAAAAAGGGTTTTAAATTATTAATATTAATTGAGTTACTAAAATATTCAGATCAAAGGAGAGAAAATTAATAAATTAATTAGGTGGAAATGAATTGATTAAAATACGTCAGAAGTTCAACTGAGCGAAATGGAACCGAAGTTTTGTCCGTTAATTTGATTAAACAATCTGCAAGCGATCTTCCAAAGTGTTCAGTGAATGTAACATGTGTTTTGTAAATAAGGTGCCATTGGTGTTAACCTCACACCTTATTGCAGTAATTCCAGATAAGTTTTGTAATACTTCCTTTTCAGAAAAAAACGAGGTGACTAGATCACTGGTGCCTAGAATTGAGTTCACGTTTTTTTTTGGGGGGGGGCGCTTTCACAACATTTGAGTCATAGTTTCTTTAGTTTTTGTGGTTTAGTTCCATATTTAATTTTTTTATAATTATTTAGCTAGCAAGACAGAGTAATAAACAGTAATAGCACTTTAGAGGCAAATGTTACCAATTAGTAAACCACGTTTATAGAAAATCAATTTTTGTTTTCGTTTTTGCGTTACGGTAGATAGACATATGTAACCACACACACACCAGTTTGTAAAAGACCCCTTTTTTCTGTCTCAGGACACCACAAAATGAATACTTCTGGAAAGAGCTAAGTAAATATCTAAATTTAGCATGATTGTAATAAAGTAAAAGTTACGTCAATTTTTTCAGGCGGGCTTTACATCCAACTATCACAAATTAAGTGTCGTGGATAGAGGCGACTAGCAAACATACTTTACTATAAATTTCTCATATTAACCATTAAATAAAATCCAAGGCCAAGACCTGGGGAATCGAACCTACTAAACCAACAATACATCTTAGCTTTGCGGGTCTAGTCTCTTAACCGCCAAACATACTTTACTGTAAATTTCTCATATTAACCATTAAATAAAATCCAAGGCCTACTAAACACAGTGAATAGAACCCACTAAACCAACAATACATCTTAGCATTGCGGGTCTAGTCTCTTAACCGCTCGGCCAACGTGGCGTCTCATGGTGCATTAAACTAATAAAATATAGTCTTTATTAACTCTTAGTTCAGCTACCACGTTAGTCTTATCGCAATGCAGCTAAGCGAAAGCAATAAACAAAAAACTTGTATTATATACTTGCGGGGAACTTTTCTACAACTAAAATAAAATACTTCACCAAAAAATAAATATTACAAATACTTTTAGCCTCATTAGAAGACTCTAATGAGATTCACAGTTAGAAGAAGGTAAAAACAAAATAATTTTAGTACAAAAATCCGCTGTAGATTTGTAGACTAACCAGCATTGAGAAACCAATCAAACATTCTACATGAAACAGTTTAATTTTTACAGTTTGAATTATTGTCTCTTGGATCACAAATACTGTTACTCTTAACAACAACAACAATAAGACGAGACTTTGACACCTGTTGTCCTGTTTGGTTCGTCTGGGTAGACAGCCCACCTGTTGACTTAATAATGTAGTATTAGAACACTGAATAGTTGAACTGAGAGAATGCTAGAAGTTTGTTTATTATTTTGTCATTAAATTATAAGTAATTACTGCGCCCATAATTCTGGCCATAATATTTACTCTGTTCTACTTAAGCTTTATTTTTAGAAGTAGCTGTTCTAGTTTGTTTAGTAAATAAAATTTAAATAGTATTTATAAAACTAAAAAATGTAATACATAAAATAAATTTATCTGCTTTCGGTAGCACTACAGAATTACAAGCTTTACTTAGTCATTAAAAATTCGGAAGCAGAATCGGAAGCACGACATAAGTAAATGTGCTGACGTTGTCAGTAAACAAAAGCGTTTAGTGCTGACTTCCTACTGAAGTTGCCACGTTTCGGTTCCATTCCTAATCAGATAGGGAACCTCCATGAAAGCAAAGTGGATGAACCCGACGGCTCTGCAAAAGAAAGGAAAGTCTGCTCTCTAGAGAATCCAATAAAAAAAGGTTCTCATTATTGATTACTTTTGCCAAGAGTAAAACAATAACTGGCAAGTATCACGCAAGTCTTTGGACCAACTTAAGACAAATAAACTTCAAGAGAAGTCACCTGGATTGCAAAAGTAAACAAAACAAAAAACTCCTCTTTCAGAAGAACAATGCTCCAGTAAAAATGGGATATGAAGTACGAAATGTTGGAACATCCAAACTGTTTAGTTAACTGAAGGAGTAGAATAGAATAAATCTTAATTATAATATAAAAATATAAAAAGGCGCCACGGTAGCCGAGCGGTCAGAAGCGAGACCTGTAAAGCTAATATGTATTGTGGTACTGGGTTCGATTCCCGGTGTCTACTACCCCTTGGATTTTATTTAATGGTTAATAAAAGAAATTTACAGTAAAGTATGTTTGCTAGTCGCCTCCGTCCTCGACACCTAATTGGTAGTTGGACGTTAAGCCCCGCCTCAAAAAAATAAACAATTACTTAAAAAAAATATTAATAATAATTAATATACGAAGTGTCAATGTACAAAACATTATAACCTCCATAACGAGTGCTAGGAGAAAGGTTAAGATGTAGGATAAGAATGCATGGAAAAAAGAAGGAAAAATCTGCAGCTAGCGAAGAGAGTTAGAGGAGTATCCTGTTTTATTCTTTTGTGGCTGTAGGGTATAGAAAGATCGTAGGAAGGCTATGTCGCGGCAGTGTTGGTTAGGATGGAAAAGCGTTTTGAGCAGGCGATTTTGGATATAGGTTTACTACGGGGGATAATGAATGCAGTCTCTGTGGAATGAGTCAATTCTAGTGCGTCGAAGAGAGTCTGACGCAAGTCAGAGAAATTTGTTCTGTGTTGTCCGGGAGTTTCTTGATGTTGCTATACTACAAGTCAGGGCTCCAGGCGTAGAGAAAATGAAGTATTTATTGCAGCTCTTGACGGCTATTTTATACGCTTTCCATTGATGCTCTTTAGGAATAGAGAAAATCAATTCAACAAAAAACTGGACTAAAAAGGGAAGGCATTCACTAAATAGTTAGCGTACTCTGGTTTCGAACGCAGAGGTTCCGGGTTCGAATCCAGGTACTGGTCCTTAGATTTTTTTACTTCCAAGGAGGAGCTTCTTACTGTGTCTGGAGATGGACAGTGTTTCTGTGACGTAAAGTACTGTCCGGAGGCCAGCAGAGCTCTGGGAGGGAGGAACGCTGGGTGCCAATAACCTCAGATGTTGACGCGCCTTAAATTAAAAAAATAAGTCTGTTAGCGCAAAGTAGAGAACTTTTTGTCTTTGTGTTCTCAAGAAGTTTTTTATTGCGAAGTAAGCCTTGCTGATTTGATGTTGCATAGTAAGAAATGGGAACAAATCTGCACGAGAAGAAAGAAAAAGGTCTGATTAAATTTTAACTGTTTGAATAATTAAAGATAATTTTCTTCATCCTATGAAAATGTTTTTTTCATTTTATTGGAAAAGTCCATTTTAATATTTAATTATGAATACAATTATCTGTCTGTAAACTCCACTGCCTGTGTTCTTGTCCTTCGCTACCGTCCTCTCCACGCTCCCAGGCTAAATGAGAGCATCCATTAATGAATGTAACGTTTGCTCTTGTCGGAGAGTGCTCTTCGGCGCCGCAGCATCACCCTGCCGTTCTTTCTCACAGTTTTACACAAATTTCTTGTCTCCTTGTAGTAGAACAGCGTACCCAACATCAACAGCACTCTGTGCTGTTAGCGTCCATCCGTCCCCCGATCTATCCACCTTCTAACTGCCTAGTAATGTACATTTAATTACTGGCACTTTATCAAAAGGGAACGACTTTAAACATCGTCACTTTACCAAGTCGACCGGCTGTTACACTCCCGGGGGCTCTGTGTTAGTTCGGATGTAAGGGTTAGAGAGAGAGGTTGTTGAAGTGTGTTTGAACGTAGAAATAGGATGTTGTTGAAGAGAGAGTGTTGACGAAGTAGGGGTAGAAAACAAATTAACTAGCTGCTCTCCCCTTAAGCTGAAGTGAGCGGTGTGGATAGTGGAGTAGTGCTCTAGCTGTTCTACACTGTGGACGAAGTAATCTTGGAGGAAGGAACTCTAAACGACTAAATTGTATACAACGCCCTGTTGAGAAAACGTTAGCAACGGCCCTGATTGATCTCAGCTGGAGACCAGTCTGTAACAAAGTTCTGATGGCGGTGGAAAACATACTGGTCTTGCTGAGGAGGTGGGCGAACTAGTTAAGAACATAGTACCAAGTTGGACTCCAGCATGTTCGATCTAAATGCTATTGCTACTTATCTGATAGCCGATTTAGCCCTCTGATACTAAAAAAAAAAAGAAATCGATTTTCGGAGATACTGTGTAAACTATCGACTCTATAGTGATCGATCAGTCAAATAGAGTGCCATCAAATAAGCACTGTTTTCTTTACTTCTTACCTGTTTCAGATGTTTATTCATCAGCAAAAGATTGATTTATGATATAGTGCATATGACTTCCAATTTTCACCTCGCAAGAGTCAATGAATCTCTAGAACAGGTGTACTCTTAACTTTACCTGCGATTGACTATTTGAAAGTTTAACGGATCTCGTTCCGTATTAAATCCTCCTTAGATCTTTATGAAGTCGGTTTCAGTCTTCTTGATGTAGATATTTTGTTATATGTGAAGGTTGAGGAAGAAGAACTTGTCCTTTAATTAAGTTATGTGTGTGTGTGTGTGTTATGCAGATGATAGTAAGTCCGTAAAAGCATTGGTTAGGGAAGCTATAGCACTGTTTGTGTATGTAAGTGAAGTCATAATATTCTCCACCAACATCTATGTGCTTAAATCTATAGCAGAGCTAGCGATGACATGTGAATGTATTTAAAAGTTATAGCCGATTAGAATGAATGCAAGAAAATGATTAGAGAAGGATTACGGTGATTTTAATTTCGGTACAAGCTATAAGGATGGCAGGAGCACAGAGTACTGATCCATCCATTAGCTGTAGTTTATGTAAATAGTTGTATATAGTAGAGGGATGAATGTGTGAAGCGAATGTATTTGTAGGTAAGAATGGAGAGTGAGTGATATTCTAGTGATAAGCACCTAGACGATGGTGGCTGTATGACGACAGCCAATGCCATAAAAAAAAGCCCCAAAAAAAGTAAAGTCATAGTGGAAGGTTCCGGTAGAGGTTGAACAATGGGGGGCAACTAATGATTGTTCCACGGGAAGTTGACTACTGTCCTTGTTGTTAAGTCTTATCTAGAGTATTCTGTCTGACTGTCTGGAATATATATTCAGGTGCTCCACGTCTCAACCACATTACAATTTATGTAATTTATGATCAAGCCCATCTTGTCCAACTTGAAGTTGGATTCAACTTCAATCCAACTTTAATTTTGGATTTAAAGTTGTAACTTTAAGTAGTAAAATAGTTTTCCTATCGTAATTTATTATTATTTTTGAACAAATACGTTACCTTAATTCGACGGTCGTCGAAGTACCATTTTGTGAACTTTTTCGACGTTATCGGTGATTGTCACAGTTTTTGGCCTTCCTGAACGTTCATGCTGGTAAGACCACGTTTAAATTCAGCTACCCAAAATTTCACTGTCGTAAATGATGGTACAAAGTCTCCTTATCAACTCATCTTTGATTTGCGTGGGCGTGTTGCCTTTGAAAAACAAAAATATTTAATGTTCAGCTCGGTACTCAATTTTTTTCTGAATTTCGTGAAAATCCTTACAACGACTCACTCAAATGATTGTCAAACAAAAACTGAGCATGCAAAAATGGCTGAAATTTCAATGAGTACTTTTCAAAACATGCGCCAACTTTAGATGAAAAGTGCTGCCATCTTCAAGTTTAGGTCGAAAACTTTTCAGACAACCCTCGTAATTAAATTTACACTGGTCAAAAAAAGTATTCATACACTAAGTTTTTTTACTTTAACTACTGAACTTTTGTTTCTAGGATGACTATTTCTTCAGCACTGAAATCGAAGATAGTAACAATGAATTTAATGCTCTCATTTTCTTTTATAAACATAAAGAATTGAGTAAAAAGCAGAAAAATAATTTATTGTATGCAAAATAAGTATTCATACACTCAGTCTGAATGTTATAATTAAGGCAAAACTAAAGACCTAATATTTTGTAAGCAATCCCTTTGCATTTGTTATTGCCTTGAAGCCTCCTTGGCATAGATTCCACCAGGTTTAGTGTCTCTTGAGATGTGATTTCTGCCCATGATTTCTTTAAATTGGTCATGTGCTCTTTTCTGGAAGAACAATTTTCGAATTTTCCGCTCCAAAGAAGACCATAAATTTTCAATAGGGTTTATACCCGGAGACTGTGGATGGGTGAGAAGTTGTTTCCGGGCATTAAAAAGCAGCCATTCCTTAGTTTTCTTGGCTGGATGTTTGGGATCGTTATCCTGTTGAAAGAAATATGTGCTCTTGATCCCCAATTTACTAGCACTGAATTGAAATTATTTTTCTGCTTTTTAATCAATTCTTTATGTTTATAAAAGAAAATGAGAGCATTAAATTCATTGTTACTATCTTCGATTTCAGTGCTGAAGAAATAGTCATCCTAGAAACAAAAGTTCAGTAAATAAAGTAAAAAAACTTAGTGTATGAATATTTTTTTTGACCAGTGTACAATAAAATAGAAAATTTTATTTTTGTTTTTCCACCTGTACGTCATGCATCAAGCAGTCTTGGATTACTCTACGAAAAAAAGAAAAGTAGGTAAAAACAATGAGAAAATGCCAGGAGAAAATAGAAAGAAAAACTCCACTTTCTCTCACCGCATTCCCTCTCTAAGTGTTCGCATTTTCTTAATAACAAAAAAAAAACGTGGGAAACGTTGCGTTTCTAACGAGACAACCGCCATCGGATATACGGGAAGTGTGTTTCCTTGGGAGTTGGTTTGCTTCAGTTTCTTCTCCTTTCTCTTTCTCTCTCTCTCTCTCTCTTACTTCCTGCTATTCCCTGTATTTCCTGTCTTCCTCTAGGCCACACTATCTCACTCACCCTGGTGTCGGACGCAATGAAATACAGCCGGCGCTTGTTTCTCCACAAAACATTCCTCCTCATTGCCGGGTGGTAGGATCTAGGAGGCAGGAATAGTAAGCCGACAGGGGGAAGCAGATCCTTCCACCTTCCAGGCTTTACTACCATTCTCATCCTTGTTTTCCAGCATTACTGAACGGGCACGTTGCCAGCAATCCAACCAACCGTGTACTTTCTTACAAACCCTCATCCTAGACGCCTCTAGCGAGGGGGTTCTCACGTGAGAAAGATCCAGTAATACTGATATAGTTTGTTAGCGGTAACTGTGTGTTTTTTGCTTCTCTATTCTCTAACCTTTCTTCTTTCGCTCCTGACTTCTTCTTTTTAGTTCTCAACGCTCCATCAAAGTGGATGTGAACAAAAAATAAAAATCTATCCATTTATTCAATTATTTACTTCCTGTGGCGTTTAGGAATAGGAAATACCAATCAAAAAACATCGAATAATACAAATCTTCACCATTAAAAGCGCTGCCTGCTTTCCCAAGCTGTTCCTTAGATCTCAAATAAAAGTCGCAAGTAGTTATAGCTGTTTTTGAGAGTTGATAAACCACGATTGGAGAAATTAGCTGCAATAGTTTTTTTGAGAAAATCTAGAAAAAACGGTAGAACAATATGGAAATTCAACTTAAAAAGTGGGAATTCATCCGGAAGAAAATATCAGCTGACTGTTATAACAGCAGTAATATAATGATGGGAATGATATTATTATTATTATTCTAGTTCATAAAGATGCCACGGTAGCCGAGCGGTTATAGGCTAGACCCGCAATGCTAAGATGTATTGTTGGTTTAGTGGGTTCTACTCCCGGTCTTAGGCCTTGGATTTTATTTAATAGTTAATATGAGAAATTTATAATAAAGTATGTTAGGCGGTTAAGAGTCTAGACCCGCAATGCTAAGATGTATTGTTGGTTTAGTGGGTTCGACTCCCGGTCTTAGGCCTTGGATTTTATTTAATGGTTAATATGAGAAATTTATAGTAATCTATGTTTGTTAGTTGCCTCCGTTCACCACACCAAATTTGACTGTTGTTAGAAGTAAAGGCCGCCATAAAAAATAGGCATTATTACTTTAATTTACTTTCTACTTTGGATCAAACTATGTACCTATGAGTTGGCGAGAAAGAGCTCCACAGATGGTGTAAAAACTTTGTCTGTGTTAAGTCTTTTCTGTAGACTGCATTATAACTTATATTAGTCATTTTATTCTCATGTATTCTTAAAGCGGACAGGTAATAAATAAATGATATAAATCTTCATTTTCTAGGAGATTAAAAAGAGTACAGTGCTGCTTAGGATTTAAGTATGTCATGCGGTTAGAGACTAGACCCGCAATGCTAAGATGTGTTGTTGGTTTAGTAGATTCGATTCCCCTGGTAAAAGCCTTGGATTTTATTTAATGGTTAATAAAAGAAATTTACAGTAAAGTACGTTTGCTAATCGCCTCCGTCCACGATACCTAATTGGTAGTTTGATGTTAAGCTCCGCCTAAAAAAATAGGCGATTACTTTACTTGTTCATAAAAAAAAAAGAAAAAAATAAATAAAGAAAATAACGACCATTTTCCGCAAACTGTAGCACCCCACAATTTCCTTTGCTTCAGTACATATATATATATTTCCTCAGGATATTCCATTAAGTGTTTTTCTCATTTCCTGTAGCGCTGGCTAGAATTTAACCAAGTCCTAGAAACTGGTCGGTCATTATTTCGGAAATGAATCCGAAGTACAGCGTTTTGGTCCTTTACTCTAACTTTATGTTTTTGTTGAAAGTTGTATTTTAATCCTTTAATTAAATGTGTAAATGTAGTTCTGTGTGTCTGTGTGTGGAAATTAGGTGAAAACTTTTAATTAGGTTTTTTGATATGTAATTATCGTCTTTTTCGTGCATTTTCTTTATTTATTTGGAAAACTATAGCCCATTTCATTAAAAGTGTAAATATAGTTTTGTTTAATTATTATTTTAAAGGTCGTAATGTCCAGAACAACTTTGGGAATGCCTCCTCACCCATCCTGGGAAGCCCTGTGATGGTTTTGAGTCTTTCTGCCCCAGTAAAAGGGTATACCAGATTAGGTTTTCGCTCGGCCAGGCTCGGATGAAGTCCTGCAACAAGTTACCAGCGAGATCTGTTGGTGGTGCACCGTTTGCAGAGCGTATAGGATGTACAGGTACGTTGCATTCAAGTTCTACGTAACTTCCTCTTCAGTTAATAACTCATAGTGGAAGGCAGAGGAAGTACTGTTTCATAAAGACGTCTTTCTCCCTTCTTTCGGGGCTTTGACGATCTCAGATGTAGGTAGCAAGGACTAGTATATAGAGTAGATAGGCTTTTTATCGGGAATATTTGCTACTAAAGTTTAATCGATGTAAGAAATCTTTAGATAGATCGTTCGGTAGCCTGCATTGGGCGATGGTATGTGTCTTTCCAAGTAGGAAACCCTACTTTAGAGCTGAATAGGAAGTCGTCATACAAGATCATCCGCCTAAACGGCTCAAGTCCAAGCTGACTCGCCTTAGCAGTGAACCGGACTAAGCTGAATTCTTATGCCGTCCTAATCTGGCTTTACAAGCCACAATAGTTCAGAGAACTTCTCTGCTCCATCAGTGAGTGAGTCAGCTCTGTGGAGATTGTGACAGGAGGAGAGGAAAAGTCTATTTATCCCCTGTCAGATCAGCTCTGCAATTGCTAGTTCACGTCCTGGCTACTTGGGAAACCCTGGATATTGAAACTGCAAATAGTTTACACAATAAGTCTTTTTTATTCACAGATTAGGGTTGATTAGTCTAGAGAGCCTCTTGCAGATTTTATCGGAAAGAAAAGGGCCTCCCCCAGATCATGCGGAATGTAGAATTCTGTACTTAAAACAGAAAGAAAGCTTTCTTTAGTATAGACCAATCAAGCAGCTGGTATAAAACAAGCCTTCTTGGCAAGTGAATAACAACCTGGAAGACCTCCCAGCTCTTCTATAAGACCAAAAAAAAAAGGGGGCGTGGAACTGCCCATTGCTGGATGACTTACGACCACCTATCTACCTCCTCACATTAGCAGAAATTTCAGTAGGAGGCATCCAATTAGAAAACACTAGTTCCTGGCGCCTCTTTGTTAGACCACCTTTGTGACCTGGGCTGAATAGTCTACTCCCGGCCAGGTAACTTCTGCTTAGTGAAAACCACTTTATACGCTCTTTTGGATAACTTAGTCCAAGAGATAAGAGATAATCGGTAATCCCTCCTAACTGTTAAGTAGTAATCTTCCAACTTTATCAGGCGGGGCTTAACGTCCAACTACCAATTACGTGTCCATGGACCAGCTTGGAAGCTCACACTTTACTTTAAACAAATTTTTTCCACCAAATAAAAAGTAGTCATTCGCGGGATTTGAACTGGCAAACTCACAGTTACAAAGCCACTATCTTGACCACTAGACCAACACCCCGCGCCCACCTAACTGTTAAGTTTAACTGTTAAACTCAAATTTGTAACAAACAGAATTATATCCGTTAATTACTCTGTTCAATTAATAGGGAGAGTGAGATATTGGTGAATATCAATGGGATCATTCACTCTCTCTTTCTGGCATGATCTCTATCGCTCCTCTTTGATGCAGGTTTCAAATCGTTAATTGAATTTTCACACCTTTCACTGCCTGGAAAATCCTATTTTATTTAATTGTATTTAATCACCAAATTGAGTCTTTTTTAATTTGAAATTCTATTCGCATGGTCGCAATTATTTAGAACTGTGATTTAGAGAGTAATTAATAACCAAGTTTTATTTTATTCTCCTACTGATTGTTGCGCTTCAGGTTACGCGAATCGAATTTTAACATGTTAATATCCTTTACAATTACTACTAGATCTTAAAAAGAAAATCGAGATATGTTTTCGAAAAAACTGAAAAATCGAATCAGTCATAGTGGAATTCCATTTCCGGTTGGCTGGTATTTTCCATAAACTTATGGCGTCATTCCGATTCCAACTTTTTGTGCGATTTTTTTGGGTTACAGCTTCTCTTTCACTCACCCCCTCTGTGTCTTCTCTTGCTGATGAGAAGGGACAATATCAGTGAAGCTGTAGGGATTAGAAATAGCCACCAGCGAGGGGGTTGATGGTTTGTCCTTGAAATGTCCAACTCTTTTCCTCTACCACTTAGGCTGCCCAGTTAAATACTGGCCTCCCCTCCTTTTCAAGCTATTTCTTGATTTGTTGACTTCTTAGCCAGATCCTTTTCAACGGCTAACTTGGCTTCCACTTTGAGTACTCTACCCTGCGGCCACTTTTCAAGTCCGGCTGACAGTTAGCTCTTAACTGTTCTTGGACTAAGCATTAAGCTGTTGTTCCTGGTCGTTGATAGTATTATTTATTAAGCTCTTCAAGCCGTTGCATTGGAGCTAAAAACGAAGAGTTTGTTGTCTATAATTTCTGCCTCAAGATATTTTTAGTATAACATCAGATTCTTTTTTGATTAAATAACAGTTGCAAAATATAAAAATATACATAAATATATATACTTGAAAAGTACATTACTTAGAAGAAAACAAATTTTATCAAAATCAGGCTAAGATTTACAGAGTTATTAGTAATAATAATTTTGGAGGAGGCCTCACATATATAAGGCTAACTCCTCTCCCATTCAGTGTACAGCGTCGAGACTCCCAAAAGGTACATCTACATAAAATTCCGAATCGAACGACACCTCATTTATGAAAATCGGTTTACGCATTTAGGCGCTACGTTGTTTACAAAAAGTAACAACAAGACCAATTTTTTAAAAAAGCCGTTTTTGCCCATTTTCAGCAACGTATTTCCAAAAAAAAAATTATATTTATAAAGGAGGATTTGCCCTATAATATAAAGAAAATTTGGGAATTTTATCTTTTATAGTAAAAGAGAAAAAAAATTGTCAAAGTTGGGTGTTTTTCAACGTTATGCTTTTTCGTGCAGTTTTTGACGATCAACCCTTAAATACAACTGTCCTTTAAGTAATTTTGAAAACAGAAATTCCCACACGAGACTCAAACTAATTGAGCACAATCTCAGGTACAAAATGTTACTCCACCAGCGTTCTAAACTGGCCCTGACGAACAAAAGAAAACTATGTACCGCCCTACTTGCCCCAATAAGGACGTACGGAATACAATTCAAACGTACGGGCCAAAAAATCGAACATCAACTGACTTCAAAACCTTACAGTCTAGAATTCTAAGAGAACAATAGTTACCGCTCTCTTCTACGTCTCCAATCATACTATACACTCTGATCTAAATATTCCTCTCGTCTCTGGAAATAGCCCCAAATCTCGGTACACAAAACTCCACTACAAATCTAGAACAGTCATTGTAAACCCTCCGATCCACAACATGTCTACTACAAAACACTTCCTTCCAAATCCACATCGCAGACTAAAGTGGCGCTGGCGAAGAGTCCATCTGTACGCCGACCTCCTAGGATGGTTGCTGTTTAAGTTTGTCAACCTAGACGAGCTAACGGCTTCTCTATCACTGGATGGTCGTCTTGCATTACACTCCATTACTTGGCGCACATGCATATGCCTAAATAGTTATGTATTAAATTTAATTATCTGGAGAGAACATGAAAAGTACTGGGTGATGTTTCCTGGGGTCTCAAACCCAGCAAGAGAGTTATGCCCTTGGTGTGTAAACAAAGAACCAAAGTGACTCTGGGCTTGGGCAGAAATCAGATTACTCTGATTACAGGCCTATTCCAAAGGGGCACGGAAGGTTCAGTAAGCATCTGCCCAAGATAGGACTTATTAGCTCGGAACCGATGTGCAGCAGATAGTGCCAGGAAGAGGAAGAAACGGCCTCTCACCTGTTATTCGATTGCGTTGCAATCGAGAGAATGCGCTACGATATCTTTGGGAACTTTGAGACCAAAGGAGATTGTAGCGCAGAAGGAACTGGTAGGGAAAGTCATCAACCTCTTTAGAAGGGGAGGTTTCATCTACTAGACTCAAAATGGGGAAGGCACAATAAGCCTCTGGTGGCTGCGGTGCCGTGGTGCTTGGATCCGGTCCCGCTTTTCAAAATCTAAAATCTAAAAAAAAAAATCTATGTATTTATTTGCACAATTTCTCGATCTCTCATCTCTGTTGCTTATTGTACATTGAATACAGTTGCATTTTGAAAACAATGTTCCCTAAATCTTTATAAGTTAACGCCACCTTGCTCCAGTTGCAATAAATCTTCTTTTCAGTATTATCTCCTTTATACTTCGATCCACTACTTAGTATTTTACAAAAAAAAATAAATTAATAATAAATAAAATATGTCATCCATTATAGGTGATTAATTGACGTTCAATGTTGTCATAACAATGGGAACTTCAGACCCATACTTTTGTTCGCATAGAGATCGCGTGGGTCCCCGTGTTTGGATTGGTGGAATATAAAAGCGCTGACAATCGACCAACCAATGAACAAGGAGGTTACGATCATTAAGGAAGTTTTATTGTCATCTACACTCTCTCCAATTTCCTGTCTGCAGGCCAACACCGACACACGAACGCGCACGAAGCAGGCTACTTACACGATGTTTGCCTTCTTTGTTGGTGATAGTTTTTTTTTCTTTTTTGGACAATAGCAGCCAAACGGAAATGACACTGTGTTGAGATTTTTTGGGTTTTTTTTTCGAGAGATTTTCACAAAAACCGCTCATACGATTCTTTTCAAAACTTATCATTACTGGAAAGATTTGATTTAAATTGATTCCTGGGCACTTCTGGACAAGAGGTTGCTAGGACTTTCTGCTATTTCAAGGTGCTTTCAATGAAATTGTAACCTATTAAATATTCATGAAGATTAGATTTTTTTTTTTTTTAGATTTAAAATGACGGGGCGGGACCCTATCCCCACGGCACCGCAGCCACAAGTGGCTTATTGTGCCTTCCCCTTAAGTCTAATACGTGAAAAGGTCGAGAGCTTTCCCTACTAGTTCCTTCTGCGCTACGATCTCCTTTGGCCTCAAAGTTCCAAAGATGTCGTAGCGCAGTCTCTCAATTGCAACGCAATCGAACAACAGGTGAGAGGCCGTCTCCTCCTTTTCCTGACATAGTCTGCACTACGGTTCCGAGGTAATAAGCCCCCCTCTTTGTGCAGGTACTTCCTGTACTTACCATGCCCTGTGAATAACCAGGGCAATCTGATTTCTGCCCAAACCTAGAGTCACGAAGATTAAATATGTATTAAATTTATTTAAAAAAAATATGGCGAACCGGAAGTGACATTTCACTGAATATATTTTTTGGTATCTTTACTGTGGATATGTACTAGAGACTCTTGGGCTTGGGCAGAAATCAGATAGCACTGATTACATGCCTATTCACGGGGCACGGTAGGTTCAGGAAGCATCCTGCACAAAATGGAGGTTTATTAGCTCGAAACTGTTGTGCAGTTTGTGTCAGGAAGAGGAGGAAACGGCCTCGCCACTTGTTATTCGAGTTGGTTGCGCTATGAAACCTTTGGCCCTTTGAGACCAAAGGAGATAGTAGCGCAAAAAGAAATAGTAGGGAAAGTCCTCAAGCATAGCAGGGAAGGTTTCGACTGCTAGACCCTAAGGAGAGGGCATAATAAGCCTCTTTTGGCAGTGGTGCCTTGGGGCATAGGTCCTGTCCTGCTGTTTAATTTTTTTTTAAACTTCTTCTGTCAAAGCGTTGCCCTTTTTGAATACACTAACGTTAATATAAGCTTATTAGCTCAGAACCGTTGTGCAGATTATGTCAGCAAGCTGCAATGGAGCGGTTACGCTATGAAACCTTTTGTACCTTCTTAGTAGGGGAGGTTTCGTCTACTAAATCCAAAGGAGAAGGCACAATAAGCCTCTTTTGGCTGCGGTGCCGTGGAGTATAGGTTCCGTCCCTTTTCTAATTCTAATTCCAGTATAGAAGTAAACTGCCTTTCAGTAAAAATTATAAATTTCAAGAAAAATTAATTACGTGAACTGTGATAAGTGCATGTTGCACCATATTTTTCGTTTGCTGCATTTAATTCTGTTTCTGTTTGAGAAAAACGCTCTCAACTTCCTTGATAATAATTTAACACTTTTATACCTAGTATATCAACATTCATAAGTGTACCTTGTGATAATGAGTGTATGGATATGGCTACATGATTCTACAGAGAGCTGAAAAAAAAAAAAAAAAAACCTCAGGAGAGTTGGTAAATGGGAACAAGGGATTCTATAGAGTGGGGCTATAGAAGTTGGAACTGGGTAGTTGCGGGTCAACTCACAGCTCCGCTCTAACTCATTAGCGAACTGAAGGACCTTCGGCACTCATTAGCTGTGGAACTGCAGGACTCGTCGTCCTCCAAACTCCTACTCCACCTCGTCCACTACGACACAGTTAATGAGATTTGTATGATAGAGAGAGAAGGGAAGGGCCCGACTAGGCTAGGTCCTCGCCTTCATTAAATTGCCAGCTCCTATATCCTCCGCTTTCTGATGATGTCAACCTCTTCCTCTCACTCCCACTCCCACCCTTTAGGAGCATGTGTTGATGTTAAATATCAACAATCCTCTCGTTTAACCAGAGCATCCACCTATCATTTGCTAGAAAACTTGAAGCATTAATACCTTTCAGTATTTTCTAGGAATGTTAACCGCTGGCAGTAAATTGCTTGATTAAATTGCAGACATTGATCCAGTTATGTTTCATTTTCATGGATATTTACCTTCATTAATCAAGCATTTGCTCAGTAAAAAAAAAAGTTAAACCATTGTGTAGTCCCTCATTTTGCCAAATGTTTCAACACGAATGTGGGCCCTCATCAATGGGTTGGCTAGGTTATGAAGACAGCTTAAGTGAGAGGTTATTGTATGTACTTTGTTGCTCTTACAAGCCAGGTGATTGAAATGTCGGCTATCTTCTTGAATGAGTGTGTTGATTATGTACTTAGATAATCAACTGTTTTGTTATTAATTAAGCTCCTAAACTGGATGCACCATCTCTATAAAAGGAGTAAAGAATCAGCTGATTCAAGAATCTATTGAACCCTTTTTTGTACTGCTAGATATGAACCCTTAGATTACCCTCCTCTTCAATTAAAGGTATCTGAAAAGACCCAGACTTTGGGAAAGTTTCTAGGGAGATATCCTTAACCAAGTCATTTCCCAGGCTACAGAATCTTCCCAGAATAATGGACAAGATCGCAAAGTATATTGGTACGAGGGGCACTATTTATATTTTGAGCCTAATAATAAAAAAAACAGTAATTTGTCATTGAAAATGACTTTATTGTTTCTCAAAATATTCTCTTTTATGATCTATACACTTCTGCATGCGTTCGAACCACTTGTCAAAGCATTTTTTCCATTCCGCTTGAGACACCTCCAAAACATGGTTTTTGAATGCATCAACGGCTTCTTCTGCCGACGAAAATCGTTGTCCACGTAATTTTTTCTTGACGTTCGGAAACAAAAAGAAGTCATTTAGTGCTAAATCAGGACTGTACGGCGGATGACCAATTAATTCGATTTTTTGAGTGCTCAAATAGTAGTTATGGGAAATAATCTTTATTACAAGTATGTAAAATAAATAAGCACTTGAAATGCTAATGAAAAATACATTATAACCTACATAACAATGCAATCGAGAGACTGCGCTACAATATCTTTGGGAACTTTGAGACCAAAGGAGATTGTAGCATAGAAGGAACTGGTAGGGAAAGTCTTCAACCTTTTTAGAAGAGGAGGTTTCATCTACTAGACTTAAAGGGGGAAGGCACAATAAGCCTCTTGTGGCTGCGGGGCTGTGGGGCACGCAGGGATCCGTCCCGTCTTTTCAAAATCTATAAAAAAAAATCTAAAGCTTAAGATGTGAAGGATACAGAATGGCAGCGGAAAAAGGAAGGAAAAATCTGCAGCTAAAGTATATTATTGGTAAATCTGCAGGAACTTATCAAAGCCAGACCCAACTGAGTCTGGTGCTCCAAAAAGTACCTGTCAGCTCGCTAATCTATTTATTTTTTTGTCTCTAGCAGACCGGTATCATCCTCAGATCTCTCCTGACAGATCTTTGCCTTCCTCAGACTTAGAAGATTGGTTCTAGAGTAAGGGCTTCTCTGATTCATGATTTTTGATTGTATTGTCTTCTTTAAGCATTTGTACGCCGCGAATTAAATGATTTGTTGTTGCAAAATCTTTTATCGTTAAGATTTGTTTTTGGTGTTGTTGTATTGCATCTATCACTTGTTCATACTAAGTTCTTACTGGTTGCTTTTCGTGTGACGTAATATTATAAGGGCTCGCAGGGAACCGCTTTTGAAAAAGATTTGTTGAGCATATCTTACACAGTAATTAAACAAAAACTACAACTAATACAATGATTCGAAACTTATAATCGAATTTCTGACTGGTTTAATTAAGTTTTTCAATATAAATGACATTGTGATGAAAATCGATACGTATCCACCGTTTTTCCCAAGCGGTTATCTAAAACTAGGAGTAATCAACTGCTCAAGTAAAGTAATCGCCTATTTTTTCAGGCGGGGCTTAACGTCCAACTAACCAATTAGGTGTCGTGGTCGGAGGCGACTAGCAAACATACTTTACTGTAAATTTCTCATATTTAACCATTAAATAAAATCCAAGGCCTAAGACAGGGAATCGAACCCAGTACCACAATACATATAAGCTTTGCAGGTCTCGCCTCTAACCGCTCGGCTACCGTGGCGCCTCACAACGGCCATCTTAATGTACGTAGTACAGATCGTAGCAAGCGCCATTACCGGTGTAATGCCATTCGATAAGCAGTAAGGTAACAAGCATTATTAAGGGGGAAGAAGAAACATTAAGAGATATCCCCAAAGCCTTTAAAGAGTGCTTAGCTTACCCAGACAGAGCAAGAAGTATTGGACTTAATCCTTCCCATTCCCCCTGTCTGGACTTTGCAATTTATTCGGTCTGTATGGAAATTAATTAGTAAGTACTTTGGGTAGCGCAGACGCCGGCAAATCGTTGAACTTTAAATCCATCTAAATAAATAAGCATTACTTAACTTCTCTTAAGCATTTACTTTAATCTCTTTCTCTCTATCCGACATAGAGTGTAATTTATACTTTACTGCGGGTAGCATTAATGAAGAAGCCCAATCAAAGTTCTGCGCTTATAATAATATGGTTCAATTTGGGTCTCCAATTATTAATTTTTTACTTTACCAGCTGTAAATTGCAATAATGAAAAGTGATATGATGAAGACTGCATTTGCATGTGCAATGTACATGCTCACGTATGTGGACTTACAGACGTATAGTAATGTCATGAACGTGCGCATGGCCAATGTTGGTTGACCTTGTCAGCTACTGGAGACCAAGCAAGCGGCTTAGCCGTTACGTATTTACAAGATCATGAGGCCAATGTCAGCTGAGCGCCTGCGATGAGGGTTCTAGTTGGAGTTTTATAAAAGAGTGAATACAATTTATTTATTTACCAACTTATTTATTAAAAATATGAGGCAGTTGTCTCATACCTAATTTTTAAGTAGCTTACTATTCTTTAATAAAATTATCGATCCTAAAATTGAGATCCAAAAGTTCTTTATTAGCACTATCGATCCTAAAATTGAGCTCCAACTACCGTGGCGGTAGCCGAGAGGTTAAGAGACTAGACCCGCAATGCTAAGATGTATTGTTGGTTTAGTGGGTTCGATTCCCTGTATCTAGCCCTTGGATTTTATTTACTGGTTAATATGAGAAATTTACAGTAAAGTATGTTTGCTAGTCGCCTCTGTCTACGACACCTAATTGGTAGTTGGACGTTAAGCCCGCCTGAAAAAATCTTTAATAAAACTATCGATTCTAAAATTGTGCTTCAAATATTATTTAATAAAACTAATCGATCCTAATACTAACATTAAGAACGTTAAACTACACTAACATAAAGAAGAATTATTTTCACAAATTACCTGTAGCTGAGCTGGAGTGTCTGTTGCTTAGATTTCGCCTATCAACAGGTAGGAAGGCCAGTCAACAGGTGACAGTAAATAGTTTTAGGAAATAGTTAAATACAGTGCTAAAAATATGGCTCCTTCAAGTAAAGAAGATCCACTTCATTCATACCGAAAATTGATCCGATTTTTTAATTTGAAACATTTTCTAAGAAAATTCTATTAAAGATTCCCCTCTTCTGAAAAACATTTTTAATAGAATTTAGGGCCTAACTTTGATAAAGTAATGCCTACTGTTTCAGGCAGGCTTTACATCCATCTACCAAATTAGGTATCGTGAACGGAGGCGAACTAGCAAACATACTTTACTGTAAATTTCTCATAATTAACCATTAAATAAAATCCAAGGCTTAGAGACCAGGGAACCACCGAACCCTTTAAACCAACAATACATCTTAGCATTGCGGGTCTGGTCTCTAACCGCCTAACATACTTTACTATAAAAATTCCTCATATTAAACCATTAAATAAAATCCAAGGCCTAGACCGGGGGAATCGAACCCACTAAACCAACAATACATCTTAGCTTTGCGGGTCTAGCCTCTTAACCGCCTAACATACTTTACTATAAAAATTCCTCATATTAAACCATTAAATAAAATCCAAGGCTTAGAGACCAGGGAACCACCGAACCCTTTAAACCAAGAATACATCTTAGCTTTGCGGGTCTAGCCTCTTAACCGCCTAACATACTTTACTATAAAAATTCCTCATATTAAACCATTAAATAAAATCCAAGGCCTAAACCTGGGGAATCGAACCCACTAAACCAACAATACATCTTAGCATTGCGGGTCTAGTCTCTTAACCGCCTAACATACTTTACTATAAAAATTCCTCATATTAAACCATTAAATAAAATCCAAGGTCTAGACCTGGGGAATCGAACCCACTAAACCAACAATACATCTTAGCATTGCGGGTCTAGTCTCTTAACCGCCTAACATACTTTACTATAAAAATTCCTCATATTAACCATTAAATAAAATCCAAGGTCTAGACCTGGGGAATCGAACCCACTAAACCAACAATACATCTTAGCATTGCGGGTCTAGTCTCTTAACCGCCTAACATACTTTACTATAAAAATTCCTCATATTAAACCATTAAATAAAATCCAAGGTCTAGACCTGGGGAATCGAACCCACTAAACCAACAATACATCTTAGCATTGCGGGTCTAGTCTCTTAACCGCCTAACATACTTTACTATAAAAATTCCTCATATTAACCATTAAATAAAATCCAAGGTCTAGACCTGGGGAATCGAACCCACTAAACCAACAATACATCTTAGCATTGCGGGTCTAGTCTCTTAACCGCTCAACTATCGTGGTGCCCTCCTTAAATTCTTAAATATTATTAAGGAAGACATTAAGGATGGCTGAAATCCCAAGCTATGAAGTAAAGAACCGAAAGTAACACATTATACATGGGATTTTTCATTTTAATTTTTCTTTTTTCCCCCAAATTCTGCACTTATTACATACGTTCCTCATGGTAGATCTATAGAATCAATTAGAATCATTTTTCGGGGGAGAAAATTAGAGCAGTCCTGTGGGCGGGGCAAGGGATGGAAGGGCTTCCCACTGCCATTTCGATTCTGACGTGCAGCTTTTTTTAAAAATTCCATATAGTTAGTGAACTTTAAATGTATGTTTCATGATTCGGAGTTGGAAAAAAAAAATCGATTATTATCTGTGTTGTTTGTAACGAGAGATCCGAAAGTAGAAGACAGCTTCGGGGACCAATAATCTCAGATGTTCACTCTCCTTAAATAAATAAATAAAATCACTGTACAGTAGTAATCAAACTTATATAAACAATAACTAATTCTGTATTTATTATTTATTTTTCACAGGTCTTCTCTCTTGCTAGCCATTCTTCAAGATTTCATCCGTAGGCTGAATAATGAAACTGCTGAAGCGTAAGTATCTGGTTCTTGCGCCATCCTCACAGGAAGAGAAACTCTAAGAGGGGTCAAAAGCTGGATTCGAACGAGGGATCTCCGCGTTGGAATCCATTCAGCGCAAATCCACTGAGGTAATCCCTTCCCTTTTAACATTATATTCAACCAACAAATGGTTTGCTGTATTCAACAAAAAAAAACAAGGCATTGCTATGTTATACTTTGTAGTAAGTAACATGAAATAGAAGTTCATTCTCTAGAGAGAGTTAAAATAGTAATAGAATGGTATTTTGCACAGATATAACAACACAAGACTGAAAGCTACGTGCTAGGGTCAAAAGTGCTTTTGTGGTCCAATATATCTGATCCCCATAGCCTCAGCATGTGATGCTTAGGAATGTCCTGATAAATAAATATGTGCTATCCCTTTTTCCGTGTTACTCCCTTTGCAATAATCATAAAAAGAAAAGGAGGAAGGGGGAAGGAAATCAGACCTAAGGGTCTATGTGACCACTTCCGGGTTATAAAAATAAAGTCCCTTCGCTGAACTTGGGAATAAATGTTTGGTGGATAAATATTTTTATTAATATCTAATATATTTTATTCTGTGTTCGGAAATAGAATTCAAAAAAAAAAATCTTGTAAATACAAGAGTCTTGTCATTGTAAAAATGAAAAAACAAGATGCTTTCTTTATTGATCCATTCAACCAGGATAGATAAATTGTTGATTTTATGGTTGTGTCACTAAGATCCAGTGTAAACTAAGCTCTAGAGGGTTTTTGGAAATGCATCGCCCACTTCGCACCTAAAAATATATAAATTAGATAGAAAATATGATTAACTTCTCACAGTGCTGGATAACATCGTTGACTTTATCCGTCGAAGCACGCACATTTATTGTACAAACCTGGGTCATTCAGTGAATTTAATGTGAGTTTGGAAACATCAAAAACCAGTCTAGGATAGTGCTGCACGAGAAACGAGACAAATCTTTTATAATTTTATAGCTAAAAATTAATATTTGAACAACCGAGACCGAGATCAAGACATGATATATATCTCGTCGAGAAATCTCGGTCTCGTCTCGGTTTTTCAAATATTAATTTTTAGCTACAAAATTATAAAATTGTGTTCTTTATTAATAAATAATCATTACGGGTATTGAATTAATTATTAAAAGATACGATTTTATTATATATGTTCAATATTACTACATCTATTTGACTTCGAATTACATAAGTAAGCAAAGTAAAGTAATCGCCTATTTTTTCAGGCGGGGCTTTACGTCCAACTACCAATTAGGTGTCGCGGACGGAGGTGACTAGCAAACATACTTTACTGTAAATTTCTCATATTAACCATTGAATAAAATCCAAGGCCTAAGACCGGGAATCGAACCCAGTACCACAATACACATTAGCTTCGCAGGTTTCGCACCGCTCGGCTACCGTGGCGGCCCCCTTCGAATTACATAATTTTTACATAAATTCACTAAATTTCACTATTCATATCATTCATTCATTCAATTACATAAATTTCACTATTAATAATCTAATACTTTGAACTTTGATATTATTTGAATTATATTTTAGAATTTTGGAATTAGTGAATTTGAAAAAAAAGACTATCTATGCACCTAAAAAATATTGCCACAAATTTTCGTTTTTAAGATACACTTTGCCCCAAGCATTGATACATAAAAGAGCTTTTACTGAGTCAGAAGTTAGAGAAGATCTTCTATTGGTCATTATCATCGCAGCTTGCGAAAATAATCTTTCCGATGGCACTGAAGTTGCACAGATACTAAAAATATCTTTTGCCATTCTAGACAAATTTTTGAAGGAATTCTCAAGTGTTTTCCACCATTCTAAAATCTCAACGTCTACTGGTGCTTGGTCTAATTTGGTGTAATTAATTATTTCTGTCTTCCATGCTTCGGTGATATTTGCTGATTTTTGAGCAAATGGTGCAAAAATATTGATGCAGTCGTCGTCGTCGTCAAAATAGTGAATCATCAGATTCTTTATCTTCACCAACAGCCATAACTAATGGAGCGGGAAGTTTGTTGGGAGGTGTATTTTTTATTTCACGAATCGACTTGTTATAGCAGGCAGATATGTTATTTGGGTCTTTCATTTGGCGCGTTTTTAACATCTTTTTGAAATTATATAAAGATATATAACAGTAATAGTAATATATGATGCATTGAAGTGTAAGTAGTTGTCTTCTTTTACACACATTTTCATTACCAATATATAAATTAAAATAATTATTAGAAAATAATAACATTTTTTGAAAAGATTATTAATAGCAAACCGCTTTTAATACTTAAACAAAAATTCAAAAAAACCGAGACCGAGATATCTCGACGAGACCGAGACCGAGACTGCATAAAGTCTCGCCTCGTCTCGGTCTCGTGCAGCACTAGTCTAGGATACAATGCTTACTATTAAACAAATAACCGAATGAACTAGCGAACTAATCTTGCGACTAAACGTTATTCTTCTTACAAAACAACGCGTACAGTCCTGCTTGTTTCTTAATTTGCAATTTCTATAATCATTATTATCCTGTAATCTGCAATCATCCAGCATCTTTCGGCATAATAATCCTTACATAACGCTCCTGTATCCCATTTTTGGTACCGTCCATCTTTTTGTAAAGTCAATCAATCAACCCGCCTATAAAAAAAAAAGAAAAAGGCATTGCTTTACTTTCACTTCAACCATTTTATTTTAACTTTATAGACGCGTATTATTGACAATTGAAAAAAAAGTACAAAAGGAAGTCATGTGGGTGTTCACGCTAGATTTTGGTTAAATTAGAAAGAGCTTCTTTCTTTGTCATTAACAAACATTGTGTAGATTTCATGTATTATTTAAAAAATACCAAGGTGCACCTTTTAACATTATTTGTTATTACAATACAACCTGCAGGTTGTAACAGGTTGAAAAAAGGGTATATATATTTATTCTTTCGTTACAATATGTAAATAGAGATGCCATCAGAATTATAAATGAATTCAATAAAATATTTTTATATTTATAATACATGAAATATAAAAATGTATATGTAAAATTGTTTTTTTTTTAAATTAATTATTAATATTATTATTAAAGAAGTGTAAGCAAGTGCGTTGAATTATTTATTGGATGATAATGAAGATGAAGTGGGGAGCAGGCAGCAATCAGCTCCCGCAGGCTCTGGAACCTCAACAACTAACCAACAACCCCTTTGTCAAAGGATTCTTGTTTCATGAATTCCATCCCCAAAAAATAAAAATGAAAGAAAAAAACACGAGAGGGTGTAAAATAAGACGTTTGATCACTTCATTATAAAATCGTCTAATTATGATTAAAAATAATTAAGGGCTATAATGTTTAAGAAAATAAATAAAGATCAAAAATTAATTTTAAAATTTATCACAGAAATCTGCAGTCACATCTCTCCTCCTTAGAGCAGTGGCTCAAGAGATGGGCTATTAAACTTAATGAGAGCAAGTCTCAAAACATCACCTTCACTCTTCGTCGCATTTCTCTTCCTCCAGTCATCTATTACCTAACACCTCTACAAGTAGTGGACGTTGCCCGCAACCTTGGGCTTTACTTAGAAGACTTTCTTGGAAACCCCCCCACACTAGACTTAAAAGAACAGAACTGAACAGACGCTATCGACTCTTACGACGACATGTCAAAACTCTCTCTGGACAACAAAAGACTAATTTATATATCTATTTTAAAACCCATCTGGGCGTATGGAATAGAGCTGTGGGGTTGAACCAAACGCTCCAATCTCCAAAGGATTCAATCTCTATAATCTAAAATACTTCGAACTATTATACACGCTCCTTTTTATGTCTACAACCTGGACTATACACACTGACCTTAACATTCCTTTTGTCTGAAAACAAGATACAGAAAACTCCACTTCAACCTTCAATCTCTTATAAATCCTCTAGCTAAAAATCTTTCTTCTAGAACTCTTCCTGACAACCCGGACAAGACGCCTTAAGAGACAGTGGCCTCGTGATCTCTTCTCAAGTGAAGAGAGCGACTAATAGCCTAATATTTTGGAGTGTTACCACTGGGTAACTTCTCCACTCGTAAACTTCTGTTGTTTATTGTTACTTTTATCACTGTTACTTATAGCGCCAATGCGCTAATTGTAGCAAAAATAAACGCAAAAAAAAAAATTAAAAAAACTTTGTGAGACCAGATTAACGTTAGCGTATTCATAAAGGCACCGCTTTAGCTGAAGAAGATTAATAAAGATTAAATATCGGGTCGGGATCTATGCCCAATGGCTCCGCTGCCAAAAGAGGCTTATTGTGCCCTTCCCTTTTTGGATCTAGTAAGTGAACCCTCCCCTCCTAAAGAGGTTGAGAACTTTCCCTACTAGTTCTTTTTGCGCTATCTGCTTTGGTCTCAAAGAGCCAAATGTTTCATAGCGTAACCGCTCGATTGTAGCGCAATCGAACAGCAGGTGAGAGGCCGTCTCCTCCCCATCCTGACACAATTTGCAACAACGGTTCCAAGCTAATAAGCCCCCTATCTTGCACAGGATGCTTCCTGAACCTTCAATGCCCCTGAGAATAGGCCTATGATCAGAGTAATCTGATTTCAAACCCAAGCACAGAATCTCTTTGGGCCATTGTTTATACAGCCCAAAGCATCATAGTCTTGCTGTGTTTGGCCCCCCCAGGACGGAAGAAAACACAAACAAAATTTAGTTCGAACACCCACATGACTTTTTCTTACCGCAATGTCCCTAATGAAATTTTCCAGCAACAATGTGAGTGAAAAAATGGCTAGGAACCGCAAGAATTGATTCAATAGAGTGATTATTCCGCTAAATCAATTTTATTTAAAATTTAAGGCGCTTTAACATCTGTGGTAATTGGCGCCCAGAGCTTTTTTTTTCAGTGTAACAGCCAGCCTGCGGACAGTGTTCGTTCTTTACAAAGAACACTGTTAATCACCGGACAATATGCTACTACGAGGAAGAGAAAATCTAAGGGCCAACAACTGAATTCCGAACCCAAGTGTCTCCGCTTTGGAATCCAATGTCTAAATAATTCATACTAAAGAAGCGAGATCCAGGGTTCGAATCCAGCTGCTGGCCCTTAGATTTTTTTTTTTCTCTCTTTCTAGGAGCTCCTATGAAGCATATTGTCCGGTGATGGACACAGTATTGTTGTAACAAGAGAACACTGTCCGGAGGCCAGCAGTTTCCTAGAATATATAAACTACAAAGCGTTTAACAATTAAAACACAAATTATTTTATGTTTAATTGCTCGAGATCAATTAAGTACACCGCCAACGCGTTTGCCCTTTGTAAAACTTTTGTGCACCAATTAACTGCAGAGAGATGCAGACTCTGGACCATATTATAGGTCGATTAAATTAATGCTTTAATTAAAAGGGGCTACTGGTTTATAACTTTATTGCAGGATGCTGTGTTTGTGGGGGAAGTGGAAGGATTAAAGGTACCGTCGTTTATTACGTCAAAAATACCCAAAAGTTACCTATATATAATCAATAATATTTATAAAAAAGTCTCTTTATTTTTAAAAAGTAATATTACTCGTAAATTTGAGTGTATCAAGATTCTAAATTTTGGAAATATTTTGTAAAGTCAAAAAAATAAATAGTCAATAAATAATGGAATAATAATTTTTATTTGGATGAAAAGCCATCGACAAACACAAATACCCTTGATGGCAATCAATCAATCAATCATTAATCAAGAAATCAATCATTAAAACATTTTTCTACAGATAATTTAAGTTGTGCATTTAAACGATCAAACCACTATTTCTTCAAATATCGAATTTTAAAGTATAGTTAAATTTTATTGGTAAAATAGTTGGAGTAAAAATTCTAGTTCTGAATGTGTGTAGTAAGAGAACGGATTAGCTGAGTGGTTAGCGAATACTGGATTCAAACACGGAGGTTGTGGGTTCGAATCCAGCTGTATGATCCTTAGATTTTTCTCATTCTTAAAGCTATTTACAGCTCCACTGGCAGATGATGGATTTTTACTTTAAAAATGCCATCATTGTAATATTCCTAATGAATGATTAGTATTTTGTATTAGCAAAATAAATAATAATATTCCTTCTCTCATACTTTCATACAATTTAAAGCTCTCTTCTACTCTCTTTCTCTCCAATTCTTGCTCTCTAAAAATAGAAAGAGAGAAAAAAAAAAGACAAAACAAATTAAGACGAATAAAATAAAACGAACTTTAAGCGTAACTTTCTTAGCCAAGAAATCCTGTGAATAAATCAAGTGAAATCCTTCCTCATTGTGCAGAAAGGAGAGACTGCATTTGCATCTCACAGATTTCTAAGTGAGGTCTCATCCTTCTACTAAAAGATTGGTTACTCTGCTAACGGCTAAAAAAGAAAGGAAACTAGTGCATGTAGAAAATCCGAAAGTATTTCCTGTCACCTCACACTGTCTCTCTTTCCTGCATCATCTATCTTTCTCTCTCACCCTTATCGTCTCTCCTTACTACCGCCATTGTTGACCTTAATCCCAGTATTTTACTTCGACTCCCAGCATTGTGTGGGTTTTGTTTTGAACAAAAACTCCTTTACTCGTTATTTAATACATTCCTATTATTTTAGATTTTACTTTTATACCTTTCTTTTTTATTTTTAGTTTTTCTTTCTTACTTTAGTTGATTTTCCTGTTTCGGTAAATGGAAAAAGAAAGAAAATATTACTTTATCCTTTTCATTTTCTCTCACTGTACTAAAGTGAAGAAGGTTTTTCGCCGGAAATATTTGTTTTGACATCCGTTCTGAAAAAGTAGTATTTTTGAATTGCTCTGTGTATCTGCAGTGTGAGGTCAGCACAATAGTTCAAATTTTAACTTCCAGATCGTGCCACCGTCTCTTACAAAGTTGCCAGGTTTAGGTCTAATTTACCTTTTATTTTTTCCAATTTTATCAGTTGTTAGAACGCATGTTTACTGTAACCCTGATTGGTTTTCGGTCTTACAGCCATCATCAGAGCTAGATCAGTTTGGTGTAAAGATTTCTACTTCATTTATGTTACCGTCTCGTACTACACTTGCTGACTGAGTGATGGAGGTTCGTATTTGTGTTACTCAAAATGTTGGAAGAATCGTAATTAAAACAATTTTTTTAAAATAATGAAATAATATTAATAAAAAACTAGTCTCTACATCAAACTAATAAATTTTGTACTGATGATGGCTAAAAGACCGAAAACCAGTCAGAGATACAATTAACTTCGGTAAAAGCGCGTCAACATCCTAGGTTCAATGTGACCCAGAAGCTTTTTTCCATGCAATAAAACGGCCTCCTGTCCATTGTTCTTTCTCGTTAAAGGCAACATTGTCCATCACCGGACAGTGGAGCTGTAAGAAGCTTCGAATAACAGTAAATCTAAGCTAGACTCGGACCCGTGGGAATCCAGTACGCTAACTCCTGAGCTAATCCCATACTCCCAAATGCAATAAAATTTCTAGGGAAAAATCAAAAAAAGGGGATAGCATCCTAAATAAAAATTTAAGAAAAGAGTAACTGTTAAGCAATTGTTATTGGCTCCAACTCATTCCTTAAATCATTGGCTCCTCTTCCTAATCTTTTCCTCTATAATAACCCAATAAAATATAGCTCCTCTGTGAAGAACCTGGGATAACACTTTTGGCCAAAACCTCTCCTGGCAGAAGCAATGTTTCCCAAATCTCTCGTCGCTCCATCCACATCCTAAAACAGTTTAATAGTTCCCTGACACTGTTTTCCCAATTAAGACCCCCCAACTTCTAGTTTCCTCTCTTGTTTTCTACCCTATTTCGACTATGGTTGCTTAGTATATGGCCGGTCTTTCTGGTGATATTGAAGCTAAGCTCAATCTCATGGTGTGCTTCATAAGATTTATTTTCAGCATTCTCAGAGACCCTCGCATTTCCCACTACTACAATGAGTTGAAGTGGCTTTTCACCTGTCTACTGCCGCCAGTATTTTTTTGGGCTTCATTCCTTTTCCAAGTTATCCAATCTCAAAGAGACCATCTTATATTTTCCAACTCTTCAAGTTCAAATCCTCGATCCATTCCCACGTAATACTAGATCTCGTTCCTCCGATCTCTCTATATTCCTGTCACACCGAACTTCATCCTTCGACAAATCCTTCCTAATACGCGCTACCTCTTTCTAGAACTCCTTCCCTTCATCTGTCCGCCATGCTCCTACCCTTTCCATCTTTAAATCCCTTCTGCTCAATTACTCAGCTTCCTCCGAAACTATAATTGTATTCTTTTATTTTATTAATTTTAATTATTCATTTTTGTAAATACTTATTTTTATTTATAAATATTTAAAAGTTAGGCCATACTAATAGGGGCCCTCCAACTGTACATGTATTTATTCTTAGGAGACAATAGTCCCAGGATAATAAATCTATTTTCTTCTTCTTCTTCTTAACTGTATCATTTCAAAATTCATGTTTGTAATTTTTGATCTTTTTACAGCGTCCACTGGCCGTTAATGAAGGAAGTAAAGCCAGTATGCAACATGATTGCAGAATGCGACAAAGAAGATAGAAAATCTGCCATTTTAAATAATTACAAAAAAGCACAGAAATAATTTAAATATTACTTTGTATCAGTGGTGTTTGATCGAAATAAAGATAAGAAATTTTTGAGATACAGTTCATTTGTGTAACATGTGTTACTCAGTGAATATAAATTTTTGACTAAAAATATTATCGATTTTTGTAAACATTTCTCTATTATTTATTGGCATTCTCGCGCCCCCCTAAAAGTAATAAAAAAGTTCTTTATTTCTCAATAAATTTGAAATGGAAGCAAATATTAATTAAGTCCTATGATTTTTAATTGTAAAACGCCCCTTATTTTGTACTTATCGTAGATTGTAGCCAAATAAAGTTTTTAAATTAAGTAATTTTTGTAAAAAATTTTAAATTGTTCATTTTTGTTTTTTGTTTTTTTTGTTTTGGTACAATCGATATTATGTTTTGTGATAAATCGTTATTACTGTTCATTATTTTTGGTGACTGAATAATAGTTTCAATAGGATGAAAAATTAATGCCAGTTTCAGTCATTGTAAACTTTATTCTGCCGGAGCTTTCGACCTAGGGACTAGGTCATCTTCAGGGCTAATTTATCATAAACTCTATTATGCCGAGCTTTAGCCCTGAAGATGACCCTAGTTCCTAGGTCGAAAGCTCCGGCATAATAAAGTTTATCATGCCTGAAACTGGCATTAATTTTTCATCCTATTGATAAATCGTTATTTATTAGTTTGTTAATAAATACATGGTTTGAAAAATCAATTTGTTTTTGATGATACCTATAATGCAAAAGTGATCTAGGGTAAGTTTGGTTGATAATCGAGGGTAAATCAAATATAAACGGTAATTTTGCTATTCTTCTTAAGAGTGCAGGTCCTACCTAGATAATGTTGTGTGGACTAGATGTTTGGTTCATGAGGAGTGGGGGAACCGGTCTGGTTCGCCATTGCCGTCAGTAAAGCCATAACCGAGCAAGAGGTCCTTTCGTCTGTTGCGCAGCGGATTATCATAAAGTTCTTAATCAATGAAGGCGTTAAACCGTCGGAAATTTTAACTCGTTTGCGGGCACAGGTTTGTGACAGTACACTGCCTCAGAATTTCTCAGAATCGTGCGTTTGCGTGGGCGACCTGACCTGTTTTTGGTTTTCAGTCAACAACTTCGAAACCCATCGAGCACTAATTTTTCTGAAACCGAGTTGATCAGTGATTATGGATTGAACACTTCCATAGCTGATACTCACTTCTGAGTATCACGGTTAACCAGGCGATCACATTCAATAAGCTCTCGAACGGCACGAATATTGTCATCTGTAAGGCTTGTCTTTGGGCGACGATCATGACTTTCGTTTTCAACCCGTTCTCGTCCGCCCTTAAATGACAATTCTGAGACAGTGTACTGTCCCCAACCTGTGCCCGCAAACGAGTTAAAATTTCCGACGGTTAAACGCCATCATTGATTAAAAACTTTAAGATAATCCGCTGCGCAACAGACGAAGGGACCTCTTGACGTCAATGGCGACTTTGAACGCTAACCAGACCGGTTCCCCCACTCCTCATGAACCAAACATCTAGTCCACACAACATTATCTAGAGAATGTTCACTCTAAGAAGAATAGCAAAATTACCGTTTATATTTGATTTACCGTAGTATTTATAAAAAGAAAATTATTACTTTTTTTACCTCGAAACTTGGCCAGCGACTTCCTCGTACAAGTTTTGCTATATCTGGATTCAAAGACTCGAGAACTTAAGAATATATTTTGGGAATTCCTACTTCTTTTTGTCTTTTAAAACCTCATCATTCTGGAATTCCACTTAGAGTGGCACACATATTGCCAGGAACTGAGTCAGTGGTGTTTATATACGCCCGTAAGCCTCCAGGTAAACCACCTGGGCCACGTGTGTACTCATCTTTAATAGCTAAAAAGGGTTAACGAGGGAGGTATTGCCTTGATCTTTCCTAGGCGCTATTTTTTTTTACTATTCTTCATTTTATTTCAGAACAACGTGGGCCACAAAGAATTTACTTCGGGGGCTGCCAGTTTGACACCCCTGATCTAGGAAATGAATAAAAGTTGATCTGGCAACAGTGCACTGCCGGCTTTCGGATAGTTTTTTCTCATTACAGTCAACACTGAACATTACTGAACACTGAACAAACTCTTGGAAAACAAATCAGCAAAATAAATAGTTACTAAATCTTCTTTTTTTTTTAATAGTTAAGTACATTTAAACCAGGGTCCCCAAACTACAGCCCACGGGCCACATGCGGCCCCCTGAGGACATTTATGGAAGGGGCATCTCTTTCACTAGGTGGTCAGAGAGAGAGAGAGGAGCACTATGTGTGGCGGTGCCGCCGCAAAGCGCTGCGTCGCTCATTTACAGTACTACTTCCGATGACGCAGGACGGACGCGTGACGGCTCTGAAATCAAATGTAAAATAACAGCAGTAGTAGGAAGAAAGGCAAAGCACTATATCTAAACCGGACATAGGATCATCTCATTAGCCAAAAGCAGGTCCATAATTCCCACAGAAATTGGGGCAGTTTGGTGATTTAAATTTACTTGTTCTTTATTTTAAATATTGTATTTGTTCCCGTTTTGCTCTTTTTACTTTAAAATAGTTTGTTTTATAGTCCGGCCCTCCAACGGTCTGAGGGACAGTGAACTGGCCCCACTGGGTAAAAAGTTTAGGGACACCTGATTTAAAACAATTCCTATTTTTTATATTCTAAGGAATGACAATATCTGAAGCTTTTTCAGTGAACTGCCGGCTATCGGATAGATTTTTTTCTCGTTACAGTCAACACTGAACAAAACTGAACTAGTGAAGTTTGAAGTTCCTATTCTAAAAATCAACTTCAGAGACATTCAAAAAATTAGAACTTAGCAAGACGACAATTTAAAGCGAAAACTTCTTCATTATAAGACTGGCAAAATAAAGCACAATTATTTTTGACATTCTGTAAAACAAAAGTTAGGATAAATCTTGGAGTCGTTCGTTATGCTCAGTTTAGGACATAAGTGAGGCTTCTTTTTTGGAAAAGAGGATTTAGAAGGCAGAACGGAAGTGAAAAGATTGGACAGGTTGTTAGGGAAATTGGAAAATGAAAAACAAACAAAAAAATCTTGAACTAACGCTCAAAGTTAAGTAGAAATGTTGTGATCAATATGGAGATTTGGGGATCAAAATTAAATTCCACCTCCCCAAAATTAAAGTTACTAAATTGGTTACTAAAAAGTTACTGAATATTTCTTCTTTTATTAGAAAAATTCTCATCTAAAGTTTGTATAAATACGATCAGGGCCGGACTTAGATGAAAAGAGGCCCTAGGCTATTCCACTTGTGAGGCCCTTTCACCTCCCATTTTTAAGTTTGTAAATTACATGGGAGAAAATGAAATACATCACTACAATCATACATCACTAATACAGCTTTTTAGTGTTCATTGCTTTTAGAATATTTTATTTTTAGATTTGCTAACAATATGAATGTAGGACTCTTTTCATCTTGAGGCCCTTGGCTAAAGCCTAGTTAGCCTATAGGAAAATCTGGCCCTGCGCTACACTACATTGTATATTATAGGCCGATTTATTTTGAAAAGCCAGAAGTAAAAACTGGTGAAATAAGTGGAAATCTTCTCCTTCTTTCACTGGAAGGCTGCAGTTCTTGTACTTCATAGTTAATATTATGTCCTATCCTAAATTCTACATTATAGGCCGATCAATTTTGAAAAGTCAAAACTAAAAACTACTGGAAAAAGTGGAACTTTTCTCCTAATTTCACAGGTAGACTGCATTTTTTGTACTTAATAGTTAATATTTAGGCCTACTCTAGATTGTGCGTTATGGGACGATCTATTTTAAGGCAAAAACTACTGGAAAAAAGGCGGAATTTATTCCTAATTTCACAGGAAAGCTGCTGATTTTGTACTTGATAGTTAATATTAAGGCCTACCCTAGATTGTGCATCTTGGGTCGATCTCTTTGGACATCTACTAAGTAAAAACTACTGGAAAAAGCCGGAATTTCTTCCTAATTTCACAGGAAGGCTACTGTTTTTGCACTTAATAGTTAATATTAAGGCCTACCCTGTATTGTGCATTAAAAGCCAATGTATTTTGAAAATTCAGTAGTAAAAACTACTGGAAAAAGCCGGAATTTATTCCTAATTTCACAGGAAGGCTGCTGTTTTTGCACTTGATAGTTAATATTAAGGCCTACCCTGTATTGTGCATTATAAGCCAATGTATTTTGAAAATTCAGTAGTAAAAACTACTGGAAAAAACCGGTATTTCTTCCTAATTTCACAGTAAGGCTTCTGTTTTTGTAATTGATAGTTAATATTAAGGCCTACCCTAGATTCTACATCAAGAGTCGATCTATTTGGACTACTAAGAAGTAAGAACTACTGGAAAAATCCGGAATTTCTTCCTAATTTCACAGTAAGGCTTCTGTTTTTGTAATTGATAGTTAATATTAAGGCCTACCCTAGATTCTACATCAAGAGTCGATCTATTTGGACAACTAAGAAGTAAAAACTACTGGAAAAAGCCGGAATTTATTCTTAATTTCTAAGGAAAGCTGCTGTTTTTGTACTTGATAGTTAATATTAAGGCCTACCCTGTATTGTGCATTATAAGCCAATCTATTTTAAAAATTCAGTAGTAAAAACTACTGGAAAAAACCGAAATCCTCTCCTTATTTCACAGGAAGGCGTCTGTTTTTGTAATTGATAGTTAATATTAAGGCCTACCCTAGATTCTACATCAAGAGTCGATCTATTTGGACAACTAAGAAGTAAAAACTACTGGAAAAAGCCGGAATTTCTTCCTAATTTCACAGTAAGGCTTCTGTTTTTGTAATTGATAGTTAATATTAAGCTTTACCCTAAATTGTGCATCATGGGCAAAACTAATTTGCAATATCAAAAGTAAAAACTACTGGGAAAAGCCGAAATCTTCTTCTTATTTCATAGAAAGGCTGCTCTTTTTGCACTTGATAGTTAAAATTAAGCCCTACCCAAGATTGTGTATCATCGGTCGATCTCTGTGAACATCAACTGAGTAAAAACTACTGGAAAAAGTCGATATTTCTTCCTAATTTCACAGGAAGGCTTCTTTTTTTGCACTTGATTGTTAATATTAGAGCCTACCCTAAATTGTGCATCATTGGTCGATCTCTTTGGACATCTACTAAGTAAAAACTACTGTCAAAAGGCGGAATTTCTTCCTAATTTCACAGGAAAGCTGCTGTTTTTGTAATTGATAGTTAATATTAAGGCCTACCCTGTATTGTGCATTATAAGCCAATGTATTTTGAAAATTGAGTAGTAAAAACTACTGTCAAAAGGCGGAATTTCTTCCTAATTTCACAGGAAAGCTGCTGTTTTTGTAATTGATAGTTAATATTAAGGCCTACCCTAGATTCTTCATCAAGAGTCGATCTATTTGGACAACTAAGAAGTAAAAACTACTGGAAAAAGCTGGAATTTATTCTTAATTTCTAAGGAAAGCTGCTGTTTTTGTACTTGATAGTTAAGATTAAGGCCTAACCTGAATTGTACAATATAAGCCAATGTATTTTGAAAATTGAGTAGTAAAAACTACTGGAAAAAGCCGGAATTTCTTCCTAATTTCACAGTAAGGCTTCTGTTTTTGTAATTGATAGTTAATATTAAGGCCTACCCTAGATTCTACATCAAGAGTCAATCTATTTCGTCCACTAAGAAGTAAGAACTACTGGAAAAAGCCGAAATTTATAATTAATTTCTAAGGAAAGCTGCTGTTTTTGTACTTGATAGTTATGATTTAGGCCTACCCTAGATTGTGCATCATCGGTCGATCTATTTTGAAAAGTCAAAAGTAAAAACTACTGGAAAAAGTGGAAATTTTCTCCTAATTTCACAGGTAGACTGCATTTTTTGTACTTAATAGTTAATATATAGGCCTAGTCTAGATTGTGCATTATGGGTCGATCTATTTCAAGAAGTCAGAGCCAAAAACTACTGGAAAAAGCAGAAATCTTTCCTTATTTCATAGGATGGCTGCTCTTTTTGCACATGATTGTTAAGATTAAGGCCTACCTTAGATTGTGCATCATGGGTCGATATCTTTGGACATCTACTAAGTAAAAACTACTGGAAAAAGCCGGAATTTTTTCCTAATTTCACGGTAAGGCTACTGTTTTTGTAATTGATAGTTAATATTAACGCCTACCCTGTATTGTGCATTATAAGCCAATGTATTTTGGAAATTCTGTAGTAAAAACTACTGGAAAAAGCCGGAATTTCTTCCTAATTTCACAGTAAGGCTTCTGTTTTTGTAATTGATAGTTAATATTAAGGCCTACCCTAGATTCTACATCAAGAGTCAATCTATTTCGTCCACTAAGAAGTAAGAACTACTGGAAAAAGCCGAAATTTATAATTAATTTCTAAGGAAAGCTGCTGTTTTTGTACTTGATAGTTAATATTAACGCCTACCCTGTATTGTGCATTATAAGCCAAAGTATTTTGAAAATTCAGTAGTAAAAACTACTGGAAAAAGCCGGAATTTCTTCCTAATTTCACAGTAAGGCTTCTGTTTTTGTAATTGATAGTTAATATTAAGGCCTACCCTAGATTCTACATCAAGAGTCAATCTATTTCGTCCACTAAGAAGTAAGAACTACTGGAAAAAGCCGAAATTTATAATTAATTTCTAAGGAAAGCTGCTGTTTTTGTACTTGATAGTTATGATTTAGGCCTACCCTAGATTGTGCATCATCGGTCGATCTCTTTGGACATCTACTAAGTAAAAACTACTGGAAAAAGCCAGAATTTCTTCCTAATTTCACAAGAAGGCTGCTCTTTTTGCACTTGATAGTTAAGATTAAGGCTTACCCTAGATTGTGCATCATGGGTCGATCTATTTCAAGAAGTCAGAGCCAAAAACTACTGGAATAAGCAGAAATCTTCTCCTTATTTCATAGGATGGCTGCTCTTTTTGCACATGATTGTTAAGATTAAGGCCTACCTTAGATTGTGCATCATGGGTCGATCTCTTTGGACATCTACTAAGTAAAAACTACTGGAAAAAGCCGGAATTTCTTCCTAATTTCACAGTAAGGCTTCTGTTTTTGTAATTGATAGTTAATATTAAGGCCTACCCTAGATTCTACATCAAGAGTCGATCTATTTCGACAACTAAGAAGTAAGAGCTACTGGAAAAAGCCGGAATTTATACGTAATTTCTAAGGAAAGCTGCTGTTTTTGTACTTGATAGTTAAGATTAATGCCTACCCTGTATTGTGCATTATAAGCTAATGTAGTTTGAAAATTCAGTAGTAAGAACAACTGGAAAATGACGGAATTTATTCCTAATTTCACAGGGAGGCTGCTTTTTTTGCAATTGATTGTTAATATTAGAGCCTACCCTAAATTTTGCATCATTGGTCGATCTCTCTGGACATCTACTAAGTAAAAACTACTGGAAAAAGCCGGAATTTCTTCCTAATTTCACAGGAAGGCTGCTGTTTTTCTACTTGATACTTGATGTTAAGGCCTACCCTGTATTGTGCATTATAAGCCAATGTATTTTGAAAATTCAGTAGTAAAAACTACTGGAAAAAGCCGGAATTTCTTCCTAATTTCACAGTAAGGCTTCTGTTTTTGTAATTGATAGTTAATATTAAGGCCTACCCTAGATTCTACATCAAGAGTCGATCTATTTGGACAACTAAGAAGTAAAAACTACTGGAAAAAGCCGGAATTTATACTTAATTTCTAAGGAAAGCTGCTGTTTTTGTACTTGATAGTTAATATTATGTCCTACCCTAGATTGTGCATCATCGGTCGATCTGTTTAGACATCTACTAAGTAAAAACTACTGGAAAAAGCGGAAATTTTCTCCTAATTTTACAGGTAGACTGCATTTTTTGTAATTGATAGTTAATATTAAGGCCTACCCTAGATTGTGCATCATCGGTCGATCTATTTTGAAAAGTCAAAAGTAAAAACTACTGGAAAAAGTTTAAATTTTCTTCTAATTTCACAGGTAGACTGCATTTTTTGTACTTAATATTTAATATTTAGGCCTAGTCTAGATTGTGCATTATGGGTCGATCTATTTTAAGAAGTCAGAGGCAAAAACTACTGGAAAAAGCAGAAATCTTCTCCTTATTTCATAGGATGGTTCCTCTTTTTGCACGGGATTGTTAAGATTAAGGCCTACCTTAGATTGTGCATCATGGGTCGATATCTTTGGACATCTACTAAGTAAAAACTACTGGAAAAAGCCGGAATTTTTTCCTAATTTCACGGTAAGGCTACTGTTTTTGTAATTGATAGTTAATATTAACGCCTACCCTGTATTGTGCATTATAAGCCAATGTATTTTGAAAATTCAGTAGTAAAAACTACTGGAAAAAGCCGGAATTTATTCCTAATTTCACAGGGAGGCTTCTGTTTTTGTAATTGATAGTTATTATTAAGGCCTACCCTAGATTCTTCATCAAGAGTCGATCTATTTGGACAACTAAGAAGTAAAAACTACTGGAAAAAGCTGGAATTTATTCTTAATTTCTAAGGAAAGCTGCTGTTTTTGTACTTGATAGTTAAGATTAAGGCCTAACCTGAATTGTACAATATAAGCCAATGTATTTTGAAAATTCAGTTGTAAGAACTACTGGAAAATGCCGGAATTTATTCCTAATTTCACAGGAAAGCTGCTGTTTTTGTAATTGATAGTTATTATTAAGGCCTACCCTAGATTCTACATCAAGAGTCGATCTATTTGGACAACTAAGAAGTAAAAACTACTGGAAAAAGCTGGAATTTATTCTTAATTTCTAAGGAAAGCTGCTGTTTTTGTACTTGATAGTTAATATTATGTCCTACCCTAGATTCTACATCAAGAGTCGATCTATTTCGACAACTAAGAAGTAAGAGCTACTGGAAAAAGCCGGAATTTATACGTAATTTCTAAGGAAAGCTGCTGTTTTTGTACTTGATAGTTAAGATTAATGCCTACCCTGTATTGTGCATTATAAGCTAATGTAGTTTGAAAATTCAGTAGTAAGAACAACTGGAAAATGACGGAATTTCTTCCTAATTTCACAGTAAGGCTTCTGTTTTTGTAATTGATAGTTAATATTAAGGCCTACCCTAGATTCTACATCAAGAGTCGATCTATTTGGACAAACTAAGAAGTAAAAACTACTGGAAAAAGCCGGAATTTATACTTAATTTCTAAGGAAAGCTGCTGTTTTTGTACTTGATAGTTAATATTATGTCCTACCCTAGATTTTGCATCATCGGTCGATCTGTTTAGACATCTACTAAGTAAAAACTACTGGAAAAAGCGGAAATTTTCTCCTAATTTCACAGGTAGACTGCATTTTTTGTACTTAGTAGTTAATATTTAGGCCTAGTCTAGATTGTGCATTATGGGTCGATCTATTTTAAGAAGTCAGAGGCAAAAACTACTGGAAAAAGCCGAAATCTTCTCCTTATTTCATAGGATGGCTCCTCTTTTTGCACATGATTGTTAAGATTAAGGCTTACCCTAGATTGTGCATCATGGGTCGATCTCTTTGGACATCTACTAAGTAAAAACTATTGGAAAATGCCGGAATTTCTTCCTAATTTCACAGGAAGGCTGCTCTTTTTGCACTTGATAGTTAATATTAAGGCCTACCCTAGATTGTGCATCATCGGTCGATCTATTTTGAAAAGTCAAAAGTAAAAACTACTGGAAAAAGTTTAAATTTTCTTCTAATTTCACAGGTAGACTGCATTTTTTGTACTTAATATTTAATATTTAGGCCTAGTCTAGATTGTGCATTATGGGTCGATCTATTTTAAGAAGTCAGAGGCAAAAACTACTGGAAAAAGCAGAAATCTTCTCCTTATTTCATAGGATGGCTGCTCTTTTTGCTCATGATTGTTAAGATTAAGGCCTACCTTAGATTGTGCATCATGGGTCGATCTCTTTGGACATCTATTAAGTAAAAACTACTGGAAAAAGCCGGAATTTCTTCCTAATTTCACAGTAAGACTACTGTTTTTGTAATTGATAGTTAATATTAAGGCCTACCCTGTATTGTGCATTATAAGCCAATGTATTTTGAAAATTCAGTAGTAAAAACTACTGGAAAAAGCCGGAATTTCTTCCTAATTTCACAGTAAGGCTTCTGTTTTTGTAATTGATAGTTAATATTAAGGCCTACCCTAGATTGTGCATCATCGGTCGATCTATTTTGAAAAGTCAAAAGTAAAAACTACTGGAAAAAGTTTAAATTTTCTTCTAATTTCACAGGTAGACTGCATTTTTTGTACTTAATATTTAATATTTAGGCCTAGTCTAGATTGTGCATTATGGGTCGATCTATTTTAAGAAGTCAGAGGCAAAAACTACTGGAAAAAGCAGAAATCTTCTCCTTATTTCATAGGATGGCTGCTCTTTTTGCACATGATTGTTAAGATTAAGGCCTACCTTAGATTGTGCATCATGGGTCGATCTCTTTGGACATCTATTAAGTAAAAAATACTGGAAAAAGCCGGAATTTCTTCCTAATTTCACAGTAAGGCTACTGTTTTTGTAATTGATAGTTAATATTAAGGCCTACCCTGTATTGTGCATTATAAGCCAATGTATTTTGAAAATTCAGTAGTAAAAACTACTGGAAAAAGCCGGAATTTCTTCCTAATTTCACAGTAAGGCTTCTGTTTTTGTAATTAATAGTTAATATTAAGGCCTACCCTAGATTCTACATCAAGAGTCGATCTATTTGGACAACTAAGAAGTAAAAACTACTGGAAAAAGCCGGAATTTATACTTAATTTCTAAGGAAAGCTGCTGTTTTTGTACTTGATAGTTAATATTATGTCCTACCCTAGATTGTGCATCATCGGTCGATCTGTTTAGACATCTACTAAGTAAAAACTACTGGAAAAAGTGGAAATCTTCTCCTAATTTTACAGGTAGACTGCATTTTATGTACTTAATAGTTAATATTTAGGCCTAGTCTATATTGTGCATTATGGGTCGATCTATTTTAAGAAGTCAGAGGCAAAAACTACTGGAAAAAGCCGAAATCTTCTCCTTATTTCATAGGATGGCTCCTCTTTTTGCACGGGATTGTTAAGATTAAGGCCTACCTTAGATTGTGCATCATAGGTGGATCTCTTTGGACATCTACTAAGTATAAACTACTGGAAAAAGCCAGAATTTCTTCCTAATTTCACAGGAAGGCTGCTGTTTTTGCACTTGATAGTTAATATTAAGGCCTACCCTGTATTGTGCATTATAAGCCAATGTATTTTGAAAATTCAGTAGTAAAAACTACTGGAAAAAGCCGGAATTTCTTCATAATTTCACAGTAAGGCTTCTGTTTTTGTAATTGATAGTTAATATTAAGGCCTACCCTAGATTGTGCATCATCGGTCGATCTATTTTGAAAAGTCAAAAGTAAAAACTACTGGAAAAAGTTTAAATTTTCTTCTAATTTCACAGGTAGACTGCATTTTTTGTACTTAATATTTAATATTTAGGCCTAGTCTAGATTGTGCATTATGGGTCGATCTATTTTAAGAAGTCAGAGGCAAAAACTACTGGAAAAAGCAGAAATCTTCTCCTTATTTCATAGGATGGCTGCTCTTTTTGCACATGATTGTTAAGATTAAGGCCTACCTTAGATTGTGCATCATGGGTCGATCTCTTTGGACATCTATTAAGTAAAAAATACTGGAAAAAGCCGGAATTTCTTCCTAATTTCACAGTAAGGCTACTGTTTTTGTAATTGATAGTTAATATTAAGGCCTACCCTGTATTGTGCATTATAAGCCAATGTATTTTGAAAATTCAGTAGTAAAAACTACTGGAAAAAGCCGGAATTTCTTCCTAATTTCACAGTAAGGCTTCTGTTTTTGTAATTAATAGTTAATATTAAGGCCTACCCTAGATTCTACATCAAGAGTCGATCTATTTGGACAACTAAGAAGTAAAAACTACTGGAAAAAGCCGGAATTTATACTTAATTTCTAAGGAAAGCTGCTGTTTTTGTACTTGATAGTTAATATTATGTCCTACCCTAGATTGTGCATCATCGGTCGATCTGTTTAGACATCTACTAAGTAAAAACTACTGGAAAAAGTGGAAATCTTCTCCTAATTTTACAGGTAGACTGCATTTTATGTACTTAATAGTTAATATTTAGGCCTAGTCTATATTGTGCATTATGGGTCGATCTATTTTAAGAAGTCAGAGGCAAAAACTACTGGAAAAAGCCGAAATCTTCTCCTTATTTCATAGGATGGCTCCTCTTTTTGCACGGGATTGTTAAGATTAAGGCCTACCTTAGATTGTGCATCATAGGTGGATCTCTTTGGACATCTACTAAGTATAAACTACTGGAAAAAGCCAGAATTTCTTCCTAATTTCACAGGAAGGCTGCTGTTTTTGCACTTGATAGTTAATATTAAGGCCTACCCTAGATTCTACATCAAGAGTCGATCTATTTGGACTACTAAGAAGTAAGAACTACTGGAAAAAGCCGAAATTTATAATTAATTTCTAAGGAAAGCTGCTCTTTTTGCACTTGATAGTTAAGATTAAGGCTTACCCTAGATTGTGCATCATCGGTCGATCTCTTTGGACATCTACTAAGTAAAAACTACTGGAAAAAGCCGGAATTTCTTCCTATTTTCACAGTAAGGCTTCTGTTTTTGTAATTGATAGTTAATATTAAGGCCTACCCTAGATTCTACATCAAGAGTCGATCTATTTGGACTACTAAGAAGTAAGAACTACTGGAAAAAGCCGGAATTTATAATTAATTTCTAAGGAAAGCTGCTGTTTTTGTACTTGATAGTTAAGATTAAGGCCTACCCTAGATTGTGCATCATCGGTCGATCTCTTTGGACATCTACTAAGTAAAAACTACTGGAAAATGCCGGAATTTCTTCCTAATTTCACAAGAAGGCTGCTCTTTTTGCACTTGATAGTTAAGATTAAGGCTTACCCTAGATTGTGCATCATCGGTCGATCTCTTTGGACATCTACTAAGTAAAAACTACTGGAAAAAGCCAGAATTTATTCCTAATTTCACAAGAAGGCTGCTCTTTTTGCACTTGATAGTTAAGATTAAGGCTTACCCTAGATTGTGCATCATCGGTCGATCTCTTTGGACATCTACTAAGTAAAAACTACTGGAAAATGCCGGAATTTCTTCCTAATTTCACAAGAAGGCTGCTCTTTTTGCACTTGATAGTTAAGATTAAGGCTTACCCTAGATTGTGCATCATCGGTCGATCTCTTTGGACATCTACTAAGTAAAAACTACTGGAAAATGCCGGAATTTCTTCCTAATTTCACAGGAAGGCTGCTGTTTTTGCACTTGATAGTTAATATTAAGGCCTACCCTGTATTGTGCATTATGAGCCAATGTATTTTGAAAATTCAGTAGTAAAAACTACTGGAAAAAGCCGGAATTTCTTCCTATTTTCACAGTAAGGCTTCTGTTTTTGTAATTGATAGTTAATATTAAGGCCTACCCTAGATTCTACATCAAGAGTCGATCTATTTGGACTACTAAGAAGTAAGAACTACTGGAAAAAGCCGGAATTTATAATTAATTTCTAAGGAAAGCTGCTGTTTTTGTACTTGATAGTTAATATTAAGGCCTACCCTGTATTGTGCATTATGAGCCAATGTATTTTGAAAATTCAGTAGTAAAAACTACTGGAAAAAGCCGGAATTTCTTCCTATTTTCACAGTAAGGCTTCTGTTTTTGTAATTGATAGTTAATATTAAGGCCTACCCTAGATTCTACATCAAGAGTCGATCTATTTGGACTACTAAGAAGTAAGAACTACTGGAAAAAGCCGGAATTTATAATTAATTTCTAAGGAAAGCTGCTGTTTTTGTACTTGATAGTTAAGATTAAGGCCTACCCTAGATTGTGCATCATCGGTCGATCTATTTTGAAAAGTCAAAAGTAAAAACTAGTGGAAAAAGTTGAAATTTTCTTCTACTTTCACAGGTAGACTGCATTTTTTGTACTTAATAGTTAATATATAGGCCTACCTTAGATTGTGCATCATGGGTCGATCTCTTTGGACATCTACTAAGTAAAAACTACTGGAAAAAGCCGGAATTTCTTCCTAATTTCACAGTAAGGCTTCTGTTTTTGTAATTGATAGTTAATATTAAGGCCTACCCTAGATTCTACATCAAGAGTCGATCTATTTCGACAACTAAGAAGTAAGAGCTACTGGAAAAAGCCGGAATTTATACGTAATTTCTAAGGAAAGCTGCTGTTTTTGTACTTGATAGTTAAGATTAATGCCTACCCTGTATTGTGCATTATAAGCTAATGTAGTTTGAAAATTCAGTAGTAAGAACTACTGGAAAATGACGGAATTTCTTCCTAATTTCACAGGGAGGCTGCTTTTTTTGCAATTGATTGTTAATATTAGAGCCTACCCTAAATTTTGCATCATTGGTCGATCTCTCTGGACATCTACTAAGTAAAAACTACTGGAAAAAGCCGGAATTTCTTCCTAATTTCACAGGAAGGCTGCTGTTTTTCTACTTCATACTTGATGTTAAGGCCTACCCTTTATTGTGCATTATAAGCCAATGTATTTTGAAAATTCAGTAGTAAAAACTACTGGAAAAAGCCGGAATTTCTTCCTAATTTCACAGTAAGGCTTCTGTTTTTGTAATTGATATTTAATATTAAGGCCTACCCTAGATTCTACATCAAGAGTCGATCTATTTGGACAACTAAGAAGTAAAAACTACTGGAAAAAGCCGGAATTTCTTCCTAATTTCACAGTAAGGCTTCTGTTTTTGTAATTGATAGTTAATATTATGTCCTACCCTAGATTGTGCATCATCGGTCGATCTGTTTAGACATCTACTAAGTAAAAACTACTGGAAAAAGCGGAAATTTTCTCCTAATTTCACAGGTAGACTGCATTTTTTGTACTTAATAGTTAATATTTAGGCCTAGTCTAGATTGTGCATTATGGGTCGATCTATTTTAAGAAGTCAGAGGCAAAAACTACTGGAAAAAGCCGAAATCTTCTCCTTATTTCATAGGATGGCTCCTCTTTTTGCACATGATTGTTAAGATTAAGGCTTACCCTAGATTCTACATCAAGAGTCGATCTATTTGGACTACTAAGAAGTAAGAACTACTGGAAAAAGACGAAATTTATAATTAATTTCTAAGGAAAGCTGCTGTTTTTGTACTTGATAGTTAAGATTAAGGCCTACCCTAGATTGTGCATAATCGGTCGATCTATTTTGAAAAGTCAAAAATAAAAACTACTGAAAAAGTTGAAATTTTCTTCTACTTTCACAGGTAGACTGCATTTTTTGTACTTAATAGTTAATATTTAGGCCTAGTCTAGATTGTGCATTATGGGTCGATCTATTTTAAGAAGTCAGAGGCAAAAACTACTGGAAAAAGCAGAAATCTTCTCCTTATTTCATAGGATGGCGGCTCTTTTTGCACATGATTGTTAAGATTAAGGCCTACCTTAGATTGTGCATCATGGGTCGATCTCTTTGGACATCTACTAAGTAAAAACTACTGGAAAAAGCCGGAATTTCTTCCTAATTTCACAAGAAGGCTGCTCTTTTTGCACTTGATAGTTAAGATTAAGGCTTACCCTAGATTGTGCATCATGGGTCGATCTCTTTGGACATCTACTAAGTAAAAACTACTGGAAAAAGCCGGAATTTCTTCCTAATTTCACAGGAAGGCTGCTGTTTTGGCACTTGATAGTTAATATTAAGGCCTACCCTGTATTGTGCATTATAAGCCAATGTATTTTGAAAATTCAGTAGTAAAAACTACTGGAAAAAGCCGGAATTTCTTCCTAATTTCACAGTAAGGCTTCTGTTTTTGTAATTGATAGTTAATATTAAGGCCTACCCTAGATTCTACATCAAGAGTCAATCTATTTCGTCCACTAAGAAGTAAGAACTACTGGAAAAAGCCGAAATTTATAATTAATTTCTAAGGAAAGCTGCTGTTTTTGTACTTGATAGTTATGATTTAGGCCTACCCTAGATTGTGCATCATCGGTCGATCTATTTTGAAAAGTCAAAAGTAAAAACTACTGGAAAAAGTGGAAATTTTCTCCTAATTTCACAGGTAGACTGCATTTTTTGTACTTAATAGTTAATATATAGGCCTAGTCTAGATTGTGCATTATGGGTCGATCTATTTCAAGAAGTCAGAGCCAAAAACTACTGGAAAAAGCAGAAATCTTTCCTTATTTCATAGGATGGCTGCTCTTTTTGCACATGATTGTTAAGATTAAGGCCTACCTTAGATTGTGCATCATGGGTCGATATCTTTGGACATCTACTAAGTAAAAACTACTGGAAAAAGCCGGAATTTTTTCCTAATTTCACGGTAAGGCTACTGTTTTTGTAATTGATAGTTAATATTAACGCCTACCCTGTATTGTGCATTATAAGCCAATGTATTTTGGAAATTCTGTAGTAAAAACTACTGGAAAAAGCCGGAATTTCTTCCTAATTTCACAGTAAGGCTTCTGTTTTTGTAATTGATAGTTAATATTAAGGCCTACCCTAGATTCTACATCAAGAGTCAATCTATTTCGTCCACTAAGAAGTAAGAACTACTGGAAAAAGCCGAAATTTATAATTAATTTCTAAGGAAAGCTGCTGTTTTTGTACTTGATAGTTAATATTAACGCCTACCCTGTATTGTGCATTATAAGCCAATGTATTTTGAAAATTCAGTAGTAAAAACTACTGGAAAAAGCCGGAATTTCTTCCTAATTTCACAGTAAGGCTTCTGTTTTTGTAATTGATAGTTAATATTAAGGCCTACCCTAGATTCTACATCAAGAGTCAATCTATTTCGTCCACTAAGAAGTAAGAACTACTGGAAAAAGCCGGAATTTATAATTAATTTCTAAGGAAAGCTGCTGTTTTTGTACTTGATAGTTATGATTTAGGCCTACCCTAGATTGTGCATCATCGGTCGATCTCTTTGGACATCTACTAAGTAAAAACTACTGGAAAAAGCCAGAATTTCTTCCTAATTTCACAAGAAGGCTGCTCTTTTTGCACTTGATAGTTAAGATTAAGGCTTACCCTAGATTGTGCATCATGGGTCGATCTATTTCAAGAAGTCAGAGCCAAAAACTACTGGAATAAGCAGAAATCTTCTCCTTATTTCATAGGATGGCTGCTCTTTTTGCACATGATTGTTAAGATTAAGGCCTACCTTAGATTGTGCATCATGGGTCGATATCTTTGGACATCTACTAAGTAAAAACTACTGGAAAAAGCCGGAATTTTTTCCTAATTTCACGGTAAGGCTACTGTTTTTGTAATTGATAGTTAATATTAACGCCTACCCTGTATTGTGCATTATAAGCCAATGTATTTTGGAAATTCTGTAGTAAAAACTACTGGAAAAAGCCGGAATTTCTTCCTAATTTCACAGTAAGGCTTCTGTTTTTGTAATTGATAGTTAATATTAAGGCCTACCCTAGATTCTACATCAAGAGTCAATCTATTTCGTCCACTAAGAAGTAAGAACTACTGGAAAAAGCCGAAATTTATAATTAATTTCTAAGGAAAGCTGCTGTTTTTGTACTTGATAGTTAATATTAACGCCTACCCTGTATTGTGCATTATAAGCCAATGTATTTTGAAAATTCAGTAGTAAAAACTACTGGAAAAAGCCGGAATTTCTTCCTAATTTCACAGTAAGGCTTCTGTTTTTGTAATTGATAGTTAATATTAAGGCCTACCCTAGATTCTACATCAAGAGTCAATCTATTTCGTCCACTAAGAAGTAAGAACTACTGGAAAAAGCCGGAATTTATAATTAATTTCTAAGGAAAGCTGCTGTTTTTGTACTTGATAGTTATGATTTAGGCCTACCCTAGATTGTGCATCATCGGTCGATCTCTTTGGACATCTACTAAGTAAAAACTACTGGAAAAAGCCAGAATTTCTTCCTAATTTCACAAGAAGGCTGCTCTTTTTGCACTTGATAGTTAAGATTAAGGCTTACCCTAGATTGTGCATCATGGGTCGATCTATTTCAAGAAGTCAGAGCCAAAAACTACTGGAATAAGCAGAAATCTTCTCCTTATTTCATAGGATGGCTGCTCTTTTTGCACATGATTGTTAAGATTAAGGCCTACCTTAGATTGTGCATCATGGGTCGATCTCTTTGGACATCTACTAAGTAAAAACTACTGGAAAAAGCCGGAATTTCTTCCTAATTTCACAGTAAGGCTTCTGTTTTTGTAATTGATAGTTAATATTAAGGCCTACCCTAGATTCTACATCAAGAGTCGATCTATTTCGACAACTAAGAAGTAAGAGCTACTGGAAAAAGCCGGAATTTATACGTAATTTCTAAGGAAAGCTGCTGTTTTTGTACTTGATAGTTAAGATTAATGCCTACCCTGTATTGTGCATTATAAGCTAATGTAGTTTGAAAATTCAGTAGTAAGAACAACTGGAAAATGACGGAATTTATTCCTAATTTCACAGGGAGGCTGCTTTTTTTGCAATTGATTGTTAATATTAGAGCCTACCCTAAATTTTGCATCATTGGTCGATCTCTCTGGACATCTACTAAGTAAAAACTACTGGAAAAAGCCGGAATTTCTTCCTAATTTCACAGTAAGGCTTCTGTTTTTGTAATTGATAGTTAATATTAAGGCCTACCCTAGATTCTACATCAAGAGTCGATCTATTTGGACAACTAAGAAGTAAAAACTACTGGAAAAAGCCGGAATTTATACTTAATTTCTAAGGAAAGCTGCTGTTTTTGTACTTGATAGTTAATATTATGTCCTACCCTAGATTGTGCATCATCGGTCGATCTGTTTAGACATCTACTAAGTAAAAACTACTGGAAAAAGCGGAAATTTTCTCCTAATTTTACAGGTAGACTGCATTTTTTGTAATTGATAGTTAATATTAAGGCCTACCCTAGATTGTGCATCATCGGTCGATCTATTTTGAAAAGTCAAAAGTAAAAACTACTGGAAAAAGTTTAAATTTTCTTCTAATTTCACAGGTAGACTGCATTTTTTGTACTTAATATTTAATATTTAGGCCTAGTCTAGATTGTGCATTATGGGTCGATCTATTTTAAGAAGTCAGAGGCAAAAACTACTGGAAAAAGCAGAAATCTTCTCCTTATTTCATAGGATGGTTCCTCTTTTTGCACGGGATTGTTAAGATTAAGGCCTACCTTAGATTGTGCATCATGGGTCGATATCTTTGGACATCTACTAAGTAAAAACTACTGGAAAAAGCCGGAATTTTTTCCTAATTTCACGGTAAGGCTACTGTTTTTGTAATTGATAGTTAATATTAACGCCTACCCTGTATTGTGCATTATAAGCCAATGTATTTTGAAAATTCAGTAGTAAAAACTACTGGAAAAAGCCGGAATTTATTCCTAATTTCACAGGGAGGCTTCTGTTTTTGTAATTGATAGTTATTATTAAGGCCTACCCTAGATTCTTCATCAAGAGTCGATCTATTTGGACAACTAAGAAGTAAAAACTACTGGAAAAAGCTGGAATTTATTCTTAATTTCTAAGGAAAGCTGCTGTTTTTGTACTTGATAGTTAAGATTAAGGCCTAACCTGAATTGTACAATATAAGCCAATGTATTTTGAAAATTCAGTTGTAAGAACTACAGGAAAATGCCGGAATTTATTCCTAATTTCACAGGAAAGCTGCTGTTTTTGTAATTGATAGTTATTATTAAGGCCTACCCTAGATTCTACATCAAGAGTCGATCTATTTGGACAACTAAGAAGTAAAAACTACTGGAAAAAGCTGGAATTTATTCTTAATTTCTAAGGAAAGCTGCTGTTTTTGTACTTGATAGTTAATATTATGTCCTACCCTAGATTCTACATCAAGAGTCGATCTATTTCGACAACTAAGAAGTAAGAGCTACTGGAAAAAGCCGGAATTTATACGTAATTTCTAAGGAAAGCTGCTGTTTTTGTACTTGATAGTTAAGATTAATGCCTACCCTGTATTGTGCATTATAAGCTAATGTAGTTTGAAAATTCAGTAGTAAGAACAACTGGAAAATGACGGAATTTCTTCCTAATTTCACAGTAAGGCTTCTGTTTTTGTAATTGATAGTTAATATTAAGGCCTACCCTAGATTCTACATCAAGAGTCGATCTATTTGGACAAACTAAGAAGTAAAAACTACTGGAAAAAGCCGGAATTTATACTTAATTTCTAAGGAAAGCTGCTGTTTTTGTACTTGATAGTTAATATTATGTCCTACCCTAGATTTTGCATCATCGGTCGATCTGTTTAGACATCTACTAAGTAAAAACTACTGGAAAAAGCGGAAATTTTCTCCTAATTTCACAGGTAGACTGCATTTTTTGTACTTAGTAGTTAATATTTAGGCCTAGTCTAGATTGTGCATTATGGGTCGATCTATTTTAAGAAGTCAGAGGCAAAAACTACTGGAAAAAGCCGAAATCTTCTCCTTATTTCATAGGATGGCTCCTCTTTTTGCACATGATTGTTAAGATTAAGGCTTACCCTAGATTGTGCATCATGGGTCGATCTCTTTGGACATCTACTAAGTAAAAACTATTGGAAAATGCCGGAATTTCTTCCTAATTTCACAGGAAGGCTGCTCTTTTTGCACTTGATAGTTAATATTAAGGCCTACCCTAGATTGTGCATCATCGGTCGATCTATTTTGAAAAGTCAAAAGTAAAAACTACTGGAAAAAGTTTAAATTTTCTTCTAATTTCACAGGTAGACTGCATTTTTTGTACTTAATATTTAATATTTAGGCCTAGTCTAGATTGTGCATTATGGGTCGATCTATTTTAAGAAGTCAGAGGCAAAAACTACTGGAAAAAGCAGAAATCTTCTCCTTATTTCATAGGATGGCTGCTCTTTTTGCTCATGATTGTTAAGATTAAGGCCTACCTTAGATTGTGCATCATGGGTCGATCTCTTTGGACATCTATTAAGTAAAAACTACTGGAAAAAGCCGGAATTTCTTCCTAATTTCACAGTAAGACTACTGTTTTTGTAATTGATAGTTAATATTAAGGCCTACCCTGTATTGTGCATTATAAGCCAATGTATTTTGAAAATTCAGTAGTAAAAACTACTGGAAAAAGCCGGAATTTCTTCCTAATTTCACAGTAAGGCTTCTGTTTTTGTAATTGATAGTTAATATTAAGGCCTACCCTAGATTGTGCATCATCGGTCGATCTATTTTGAAAAGTCAAAAGTAAAAACTACTGGAAAAAGTTTAAATTTTCTTCTAATTTCACAGGTAGACTGCATTTTTTGTACTTAATATTTAATATTTAGGCCTAGTCTAGATTGTGCATTATAGGTCGATCTATTTTAAGAAGTCAGAGGCAAAAACTACTGGAAAAAGCAGAAATCTTCTCCTTATTTCATAGGATGGCTGCTCTTTTTGCACATGATTGTTAAGATTAAGGCCTACCTTAGATTGTGCATCATGGGTCGATCTCTTTGGACATCTATTAAGTAAAAAATACTGGAAAAAGCCGGAATTTCTTCCTAATTTCACAGTAAGGCTACTGTTTTTGTAATTGATAGTTAATATTAAGGCCTACCCTGTATTGTGCATTATAAGCCAATGTATTTTGAAAATTCAGTAGTAAAAACTACTGGAAAAAGCCGGAATTTCTTCCTAATTTCACAGTAAGGCTTCTGTTTTTGTAATTAATAGTTAATATTAAGGCCTACCCTAGATTCTACATCAAGAGTCGATCTATTTGGACAACTAAGAAGTAAAAACTACTGGAAAAAGCCGGAATTTATACTTAATTTCTAAGGAAAGCTGCTGTTTTTGTACTTGATAGTTAATATTATGTCCTACCCTAGATTGTGCATCATCGGTCGATCTGTTTAGACATCTACTAAGTAAAAACTACTGGAAAAAGTGGAAATCTTCTCCTAATTTTACAGGTAGACTGCATTTTATGTACTTAATAGTTAATATTTAGGCCTAGTCTATATTGTGCATTATGGGTCGATCTATTTTAAGAAGTCAGAGGCAAAAACTACTGGAAAAAGCCGAAATCTTCTCCTTATTTCATAGGATGGCTCCTCTTTTTGCACGGGATTGTTAAGATTAAGGCCTACCTTAGATTGTGCATCATAGGTGGATCTCTTTGGACATCTACTAAGTATAAACTACTGCAAAAAGCCAGAATTTCTTCCTAATTTCACAGGAAGGCTGCTGTTTTTGCACTTGATAGTTAATATTAAGGCCTACCCTAGATTCTACATCAAGAGTCGATCTATTTGGACTACTAAGAAGTAAGAACTACTGGAAAAAGCCGAAATTTATAATTAATTTCTAAGGAAAGCTGCTCTTTTTGCACTTGATAGTTAAGATTAAGGCTTACCCTAGATTGTGCATCATCGGTCGATCTCTTTGGACATCTACTAAGTAAAAACTACTGGAAAATGCCGGAATTTCTTCCTAATTTCACAAGAAGGCTGCTCTTTTTGCACTTGATAGTTAAGATTAAGGGTTACCCTAGATTGTGCATCATCGGTCGATCTCTTTGGACATCTACTAAGTAAAAACTACTGGAAAAAGCCAGAATTTATTCCTAATTTCACAAGAAGGCTGCTCTTTTTGCACTTGATAGTTAAGATTAAGGCTTACCCTAGATTGTGCATCATCGGTCGATCTCTTTGGACATCTACTAAGTAAAAACTACTGGAAAATGCCGGAATTTCTTCCTAATTTCACAGGAAGGCTGCTGTTTTTGCACTTGATAGTTAATATTAAGGCCTACCCTGTATTGTGCATTATGAGCCAATGTATTTTGAAAATTCAGTAGTAAAAACTACTGGAAAAAGCCGGAATTTCTTCCTATTTTCACAGTAAGGCTTCTGTTTTTGTAATTGATAGTTAATATTAAGGCCTACCCTAGATTCTACATCAAGAGTCGATCTATTTGGACTACTAAGAAGTAAGAACTACTGGAAAAAGCCGGAATTTATAATTAATTTCTAAGGAAAGCTGCTGTTTTTGTACTTGATAGTTAAGATTAAGGCCTACCCTAGATTGTGCATCATCGGTCGATCTCTTTGGACATCTACTAAGTAAAAACTACTGGAAAATGCCGGAATTTTTTCTTAATTTCACAAGAAGGCTGCTGTTTTTGCACTTGATAGTTAATATTAAGGCCTACCCTGTATTGTGCATTATGAGCCAATGTATTTTGAAAATTCAGTAGTAAAAACTACTGGAAAAAGCCGGAATTTCTTCCTATTTTCACAGTAAGGCTTCTGTTTTTGTAATTGATAGTTAATATTAAGGCCTACCCTAGATTCTACATCAAGAGTCGATCTATTTGGACTACTAAGAAGTAAGAACTACTGGAAAAAGCCGGAATTTATAATTAATTTCTAAGGAAAGCTGCTGTTTTTGTACTTGATAGTTAAGATTAAGGCCTACCCTAGATTGTGCATCATCGGTCGATCTATTTTGAAAAGTCAAAAGTAAAAACTAGTGGAAAAAGTTGAAATTTTCTTCTACTTTCACAGGTAGACTGCATTTTTTGTACTTAATAGTTAATATATAGGCCTACCTTAGATTGTGCATCATGGGTCGATCTCTTTGGACATCTACTAAGTAAAAACTACTGGAAAAAGCCGGAATTTCTTCCTAATTTCACACTAAGGCTTCTGTTTTTGTAATTGATAGTTAATATTAAGGCCTACCCTAGATTCTACATCAAGAGTCGATCTATTTCGACAACTAAGAAGTAAGAGCTACTGGAAAAAGCCGGAATTTATACGTAATTTCTAAGGAAAGCTGCTGTTTTTGTACTTGATAGTTAAGATTAATGCCTACCCTGTATTGTGCATTATAAGCTAATGTAGTTTGAAAATTCAGTAGTAAGAACTACTGGAAAATGACGGAATTTCTTCCTAATTTCACAGGGAGGCTGCTTTTTTTGCAATTGATTGTTAATATTAGAGCCTACCCTAAATTTTGCATCATTGGTCGATCTCTCTGGACATCTACTAAGTAAAAACTACTGGAAAAAGCCGGAATTTCTTCCTAATTTCACAGGAAGGCTGCTGTTTTTCTACTTCATACTTGATGTTAAGGCCTACCCTTTATTGTGCATTATAAGCCAATGTATTTTGAAAATTCAGTAGTAAAAACTACTGGAAAAAGCCGGAATTTCTTCCTAATTTCACAGTAAGGCTTCTGTTTTTGTAATTGATATTTAATATTAAGGCCTACCCTAGATTCTACATCAAGAGTCGATCTATTTGGACAACTAAGAAGTAAAAACTACTGGAAAAAGCCGGAATTTCTTCCTAATTTCACAGTAAGGCTTCTGTTTTTGTAATTGATAGTTAATATTATGTCCTACCCTAGATTGTGCATCATCGGTCGATCTGTTTAGACATCTACTAAGTAAAAACTACTGGAAAAAGCGGAAATTTTCTCCTAATTTCACAGGTAGACTGCATTTTTTGTACTTAATAGTTAATATTTAGGCCTAGTCTAGATTGTGCATTATGGGTCGATCTATTTTAAGAAGTCAGAGGCAAAAACTACTGGAAAAAGCCGAAATCTTCTCCTTATTTCATAGGATGGCTCCTCTTTTTGCACATGATTGTTAAGATTAAGGCTTACCCTAGATTCTACATCAAGAGTCGATCTATTTGGACTACTAAGAAGTAAGAACTACTGGAAAAAGACGAAATTTATAATTAATTTCTAAGGAAAGCTGCTGTTTTTGTACTTGATAGTTAAGATTAAGGCCTACCCTAGATTGTGCATAATCGGTCGATCTATTTTGAAAAGTCAAAAATAAAAACTACTGGAAAAAGTTGAAATTTTCTTCTACTTTCAGAGGTAGACTGCATTTTTTGTACTTAATAGTTAATACTTAGGCCTAGTCTAGATTGTGCATTATGGGTCGATCTATTTTAAGAAGTCAGAGGCAAAAACTACTGGAAAAAGCAGAAATCTTCTCCTTATTTCATAGGATGGCGGCTCTTTTTGCACATGATTGTTAAGATTAAGGCCTACCTTAGATTGTGCATCATGGGTCGATCTCTTTGGACATCTACTAAGTAAAAACTACTGGAAAAAGCCGGAATTTCTTCCTAATTTCACAAGAAGGCTGCTCTTTTTGCACTTGATAGTTAAGATTAAGGCTTACCCTAGATTGTGCATCATGGGTCGATCTCTTTGGACATCTACTAAGTAAAAACTACTGGAAAAAGCCGGAATTTCTTCCTAATTTCACAGGAAGGCTGCTGTTTTGGCACTTGATAGTTAATATTAAGGCCTACCCTGTATTGTGCATTATAAGCCAATGTATTTTGAAAATTCAGTAGTAAAAACTACTGGAAAAAGCCGGAATTTCTTCCTAATTTCACAGTAAGGCTTCTGTTTTTGTAATTGATAGTTAATATTAAGGCCTACCCTAGATTCTACATCAAGAGTCGATCTATTTCGACAACTAAGAAGTAAGAACTACTGGAAAAAGCCGGAATTTATACTTAATTTCTAAGGAAAGCTGCTGTTTTTGTACTTGATAGTTAAGATTAATGCCTACCCTGTATTGTGCATTATAAGCTAATGTATTTTGAAAATTCAGTAGTAAGAACTACTGGAAAATGACGGAATTTATTCCTAATTTCACAGGGTGGCTGCTTTTTTTGCAATTGATTGTTAATATTAGAGCCTACCCTAAATTGTGCATCATTGGTCGATCTCTTTGGACATCTACTAAGTAAAAACTACTGGAAAAAGCCGGAATTTCTTCCTAATTTCACAGGAAGGCTGCTGTTTTTCTACTTGATACTTGATGTTAAGGCCTACCCTAGATTCTACATCAAGAGTCGATCTATTTGGACTACTAAGAAGTAAGAACTACTGGAAAAAGCCGAAATTTATAATTAATTTCTAAGGAAAGCTGCTGTTTTTGTACTTGATAGTTAAGATTTAGGCCTACCCTAGATTGTGCATTATGGGTCGATCTATTTTAAGAAGTCAGAGGCAAAAACTACTGGAAAAAGCCGAAATCTTCTCCTTATTTCATAGGATGGCTCCTCTTTTTGCACGGGATTGTTAAGATTAAGGCCTACCTTAGATTGTGCATCATAGGTGGATCTCTTTGGACATCTACTAAGTATAAACTACTGGAAAAAGCCAGAATTTCTTCCTAATTTCACAGGAAGGCTGCTGTTTTTGCACTTGATAGTTAATATTAAGGCCTACCCTAGATTCTACATCAAGAGTCGATCTATTTGGACTACTAAGAAGTAAGAACTACTGGAAAAAGCCGAAATTTATAATTAATTTCTAAGGAAAGCTGCTGTTTTTGTACTTGATAGTTATGATTTAGGCCTACCCTAGATTGTGCATCATCGGTCGATCTCTTTGGACATCTACTAAGTAAAAACTACTGGAAAAAGCCAGAATTTCTTCCTAATTTCACAGGAAGGCTGCTGTTTTTGCACTTGATAGTTAAGATTAAGGCCTACCCTAGATTCTACATCAAGAGTCGATCTATTTCGACAACTAAGAAGTAAGAGCTACTGGAAAAAGCCGGAATTTATACGTAATTTCTAAGGAATGCTGCTGTTTTTGTACTTGATAGTTAAGATTAATGCCTACCCTGTATTGTGCATTATAAGCTAATGTAGTTTGAAAATTCAGTAGTAAGAACTACTGGAAAATGACGGAATTTATTCATAATTTCACAGGGAGGCTGCTTTTTTTGCAATTGATTGTTAATATTAGAGCCTACCCTAAATTTTGCATCATTGGTCGATCTCTCTGGACATCTACTAAGTAAAAACTACTGGAAAAAGCCGGAATTTCTTCCTAATTTCACAGGAAGGCTGCTGTTTTTCTACTTGATACTTGATGTTAAGGCCTACCCTGTATTGTGCATTATAAGCCAATGTATTTTGAAAATTCAGTAGTAAAAACTACTGGAAAAAGCCGGAATTTATACTTAATTTCTAAGGAAAGCTACAGTTTTTGTACTTGATAGTTAATATTATGTCCTACCCTAGATTGTGCATCATCGGTCGATCTGTTTAGACATCTACTAAGTAAAAACTACTGGAAAAAGCGGAAATTTTCTCCTAATTTCACAGGTAGACTGCATTTTTTGTACTTAATAGTTAATATTTAGGCCTAGTCTAGATTGTGCATTATGGGTCGATCTATTTTAAGAAGTCAGAGGCAAAAACTACTGGAAAAAGCCGAAATCTTCTCCTTATTTCATAGGATGGCTCCTCTTTTTGCACATGATTGTTAAGATTAAGGCTTACCCTAGATTCTACATCAAGAGTCGATCTATTTGGACTACTAAGAAGTAAGAACTACTGGAAAAAACCGAAATTTATAATTAATTTCTAAGGAAAGCTGCTGTTTTTGTACTTGATAGTTAAGATTAAGGCCTACCCTAGATTGTGCATAATCGGTCGATCTATTTTGAAAAGTCAAAAATAAAAACTACTGGAAAAAGTTGAAATTTTCTTCTACTTTCACAGGTAGACTGCATTTTTTGTACTTAATAGTCAATATTTAGGCCTAGTCTAGATTGTGCATTATGGGTCGATCTATTTTAAGAAGTCAGAGGCAAAAACTACTGGAAAAAGCCGAAATCTTCTCCTTATTTCATAGGATGGCTGCTCTTTTTGCACATGATTGTTAAGATTAAGGCCTACCTTAGATTGTACATCATGGGTCGATCTCTTTGGACATCTACTAAGTAAAAACTACTGGAAAAAGCCGGAATTTCTTCCTAATTTCACAAGAAGGCTGCTCTTTTTGCACTTGATAGTTAAGATTAAGGCTTACCCTAGATTGTGCATCATGGGTCGATCACTTTGGACATCTACTAAGTAAAAACTACTGGAAAAAGCCGGAATTTCTTCCTAATTTCACAGGAAGGCTGCTGTTTTTGCACTTGATAGTTAATATTAAGGCCTACCCTGTATTGTGCATTATAAGCCAATGTATTTTGAAAATTCAGTAGTAAAAACTACTGGAAAAAGCCGGAATTTCTTCCTAATTTCACAGTAAGGCTTCTGTTTTTGTAATTGATAGTTAATATTAAGGCCTACCCTAGATTCTACATCAAGAGTCGATCTATTTCGACAACTAAGAAGTAAGAACTACTGGAAAAAGCCGGAATTTATACTTAATTTCTAAGGAAAGCTGCTGTTTTTGTACTTGATAGTTAAGATTAATGCCTACCCTGTATTGTGCATTATAAGCTAATGTATTTTGAAAATTCAGTAGTAAGAACTACTGGAAAATGACGGAATTTATTCCTAATTTCACAGGGAGGCTGCTTTTTTTGCAATTGATTGTTAATATTTGAGCCTACCCTAAATTGTGCATCATTGGTCGATCTCTTTGGACATCTACTAAGTAAAAACTACTGGAAAAAGCCGGAATTTCTTTCTAATTTCACAGTAAGGCTTCTGTTTTTGTAATTGATAGTTAATATTAAGGCCTACCCTAGATTCTACATCAAGAGTCGATCTATTTGGACAACTAAGAAGTAAAAACTACTGGAAAAAGCCGGAATTTATACTTAATTTCTAAGGAAAGCTGCTGTTTTTGTACTTGATAGTTAATATTATGTCCTACCCTAGATTGTGCATCATCGGTCGATCTGTTTAGACATCTACTAAGTAAAAACTACTGGAAAAAGTGGAAATTTTCTCCTAATTTTACAGGTAGACTGCATTTTATGTACTTAATAGTTAATATTTAGGCCTAGTCTATATTGTGCATTATTGGTCGATCTATTTTAAGAAGTCAGAGGCAAAAACTACTGGAAAAAGCCGAAATCTTCTCCTTATTTCATAGGATGGCTCCTCTTTTTGCACGGGATTGTTAAGATTAAGGCCTACCTTAGATTGTGCATCATAGGTGGATCTCTTTGGACATCTACTAAGTATAAACTACTGGAAAAAGCAAGAATTTCTTCCTAATTTCACAGGAAGGCTGCTGTTTTTGCACTTGATAGTTAATATTAAGGCCTACCCTAGATTCTACATCAAGAGTCGATCTATTTGGACTACTAAGAAGTAAGAACTACTGGAAAAAGCCGAAATTTATAATTAATTTCTAAAGAAAGCTGCTGTTTTTGTACTTGATAGTTATGATTTAGGCCTACCCTAGATTGTGCATCATCGGTCGATCTCTTTGGACATCTACTAAGTAAAAACTACTGGAAAAAGCCAGAATTTCTTCCTAATTTCACAAGAAGGCTGCTCTTTTTGCACTTGATAGTTAAGATTAAGGCTTACCCTAGATTGTGCATCATAGGTCGATCTCATTGGACATCTACTAAGTAAAAACTACTGGAAAATGCCGGAATTTCTTCCTAATTTCACAGGAAGGCTGCTGTTTTTGCACTTGATAGTTAAGATTAAGGCTTACCCTAGATTGTGCATCATCGGTCGATCTCATTGGACATCTACTAAGTAAAAACTACTGGAAAAAGCCAGAATTTCTTCCTAATTTCACAAGAAGGCTGCTCTTTTTGCACTTGATAGTTAAGACTAAGGCTTACCCTAGATTGTGCATCATCGGTCGATCTCTTTGGACATCTACTAAGTAAAAACTACTGGAAAAAGCCAGAATTTCTTCCTAATTTCACAAGAAGGCTGCTCTTTTTGCACTTGATAGTTAAGATTAAGGCTTACCCTAGATTGTGCATCATAGGTCGATCTCATTGGACATCTACTAAGTAAAAACTACTGGAAAATGCCGGAATTTCTTCCTTATTTCACAGGAAGGCTGCTGTTTTTGCACTTGATAGTTAATATTAAGGCCTACCCTGTATTGTGCATTATGAGCCAATGTATTTTGAAAATTCAGTAGTAAAAACTACTGGAAAAAGCCGGAATTTCTTCCTATTTTCACAGTAAGGCTTCTGTTTTTGTAATTGATAGTTAATATTAAGGCCTACCCTAGATTCTACATCAAGAGTCGATCTATTTGGACTACTAAGAAGTAAGAACTACTGGAAAAAGCCGGAATTTATAATTAATTTCTAAGGAAAGCTGCTGTTTTTGTACTTGATAGTTAAGATTAAGGCCTACCCTAGATTGTGCATCATCGGTCGATCTATTTTGAAAAGTCAAAAGTAAAAACTACTGGAAAAAGTTGAAATTTTCTTCTACTTTCACAGGTAGACTGCATTTTTTGTACTTAATAGTTAATATATAGGCCTAGTCTAGATTGTGCATTATGGGTCGATCTTTTTCAAGAAGTCAGAGCCAAAAACTACTGGAAAAAGCCGAAATCTTCTCCTTATTTCATAGGATGGCTCCTCTTTTTGCACATGATTGTTAAGATTAAGGCTTACCCTAGATTGTGCATCATGGGTCGATCTCTTTGGACATCTACTAAGTAAAAACTACTGGAAAAAGCCGGAATTTCTTCCTAATTTCACAGTAAGGCTTCTGTTTTTGTAATTGATAGTTAATATTAAGGCCTACCCTAGATTCTACATCAAGAGTCGATCTATTTCGACAACTAAGAAGTAAGAGCTACTGGAAAAAGCCGGAATTTATACGTAATTTCTAAGGAAAGCTGCTGTTTTTGTACTTGATAGTTAAGATTAATGCCTACCCTGTATTGTGCATTATAAGTTAATGTAGTTTGAAAATTCAGTAGTAAGAACTACTGGAAAATGACGGAATTTATTCCTAATTTCACAGGGAGGCTGCTTTTTTTGCAATTGATTGTTAATATTAGAGCCTACCCTAAATTTTGCATCATTGGTCGATCTCTCTGGACATCTACTAAGTAAAAACTACTGGAAAAAGCCGGAATTTCTTCCTAATTTCACAGGAAGGCTGCTGTTTTTCTACTTGATACTTGATGTTAAGGCCTACCCTGTATTGTGCATTATAAGCCAATGTATTTTGAAAATTCAGTAGTAAAAACTACTGGAAAAAGCCGGAATTTCTTCCTAATTTCACAGTAAGGCTTCTGTTTTTGTAATTGATAGTTAATATTAAGTCCTACCCTAGATTCTACATCAAGAGTCGATCTATTTATACAACTAAGAAGTAAAAACTACTGGAAAAAGCCGGAATTTATACTTAATTTCTAAGGAAAGCTGCAGTTTTTGTACTTGATAGTTAATATTATGTCCTACCCTAGATTGTGCATCATCGGTCGATCTGTTTAGACATCTACTAAGTAAAAACTACTGGAAAAAGCGGAAATTTTCTCCTAATTTCACAGGTAGACTGCATTTTTTGTACTTAATAGTTAATATTTAGGCCTAGTCTAGATTGTGCATTATGGGTCGATCTATTTTAAGAAGTCAGAGGCAAAAACTACTGGAAAAAGCCGAAATCTTCTCCTTATTTCATAGGATGGCTCCTCTTTTTGCACATGATTGTTAAGATTAAGGCTTACCCTAGATTGTGCATCATGGGTCGATCTCTTTGGACATCTACTAAGTAAAAACTTCTGGAAAATGCCGGAATTTTTTCTTAATTTCACAGGAAGGCTGCTGTTTTTGCACTTGATAGTTAATATTAAGGCCTACCCTGTATTGAGCATTATAAGCCAATGTATTTTGAGAATTCAGTAGTAAAAACTACTGGAAAAAGCCGGAATTTCTTCCTAATTTCACAGTAAGGCTTCTGTTTTTGTAATTGATAGTTAATATTAAGGCCTACCCTAGATTCTACATCAAGAGTCGATCTATTTGGACTACTAAGAAGTAAGAACTACTGGAAAAAGCCGGAATTTATAATTAATTTCTAAGGAAAGCTGCTGTTTTTGTACTTGATAGTTAAGATTAAGGCCTACCCTAGATTGTGCAACATCGGTCGATCTATTTTGAAAAGTCAAAAGTAAAAACTACTGGAAAAAGTTGAAATTTTCTTCTACTTTCACAGGTAGACTGCATTTTTTGTACTTAATAGTTAATATATAGGCCTAGTCTAGATTGTGCATTATGGGTCGATCTATTTCAAGAAGTCAAAGCCAAAAACTACTGGAAAAAGCAGAAATCTTCTCCTTATTTCATAGGATGGCTGCTCTTTTTGCACATGATTGTTAAGATTAAGGCCTACCTTAGATTGTGCATCATGGGTCGATCTCTTTGGACATCTACTAAGTAAAAACTACTGGAAAAAGCCGGAATTTCTTCCTAATTTCACAGTAAGGCTTCTGTTTTTGTAATTGATAGTTAATATTAAGGCCTACCCTAGATTCTACATCAAGAGTCGATCTATTTCGACAACTAAGAAGTAAGAGCTACTGGAAAAAGCCGGAATTTATACGTAATTTCTAAGGAAAGCTGCTGTTTTTGTACTTGATAGTTAAGATTAATGCCTACCCTGTATTGTGCATTATAAGCTAATGTAGTTTGAAAATTCAGTAGTAAGAACTACTGGAAAATGACGGAATTTATTCCTAATTTCACAGGGAGGCTGCTTTTTTTGCAATTGATTGTTAATATTAGAGCCTACCCTAAATTTTGCATCATTGGTCGATCTCTCTGGACATCTACTAAGTAAAAACTACTGGAAAAAGCCGGAATTTCTTCCTAATTTCACAGGAAGGCTGCTGTTTTTCTACTTGATACTTGATGTTAAGGCCTACCCTGTATTGTGCATTATAAGCCAATGTATTTTGAAAATTCAGTAGTAAAAACTACTGGAAAAAGCCGGAATTTCTTCCTAATTTCACAGTAAGGCTTCTGTTTTTGTAATTGATATTTAATATTAAGGCCTACCCTAGATTCTACATCAAGAGTCGATCTATTTGGACAACTAAGAAGTAAAAACTACTGGAAAAAGCCGGAATTTATACTTAATTTCTAAGGAAAGCTGCTGTTTTTGTACTTGATAGTTAATATTATGTCCTACCCTAGATTGTGCATCATCGGTCGATCTGTTTAGACATCTACTAAGTAAAAACTACTGGAAAAAGTGGAAATTTTCTCCTAATTTTACAGGTAGACTGCATTTTATGTACTTAATAGTTAATATTTAGGCCTAGTCTATATTGTGCATTATTGGTCGATCTATTTTAAGAAGTCAGAGGCAAAAACTACTGGAAAAAGCCGAAATCTTCTCCTTATTTCATAGGATGGCTCCTCTTTTTGCACGGGATTGTTAAGATTAAGGCCTACCTTAGATTGTGCATCATAGGTGGATCTCTTTGGACATCTACTAAGTATAAACTACTGGAAAAAGCAAGAATTTCTTCCTAATTTCACAGGAAGGCTGCTGTTTTTGCACTTGATAGTTAATATTAAGGCCTACCCTAGATTCTACATCAAGAGTCGATCTATTTGGACTACTAAGAAGTAAGAACTACTGGAAAAAGCCGAAATTTATAATTAATTTCTAAGGAAAGCTGCTGTTTTTGTATTTGATAGTTATGATTTAGGCCTACCCTAGATTGTGCATCATCGGTCGATCTCTTTGGACATCTACTAAGTAAAAACTACTGGAAAAAGCCAGAATTTCTTCCTAATTTCACAAGAAGGCTGCTCTTTTTGCACTTGATAGTTAAGATTAAGGCTTACCCTAGATTGTGCATCATAGGTCGATCTCATTGGACATCTACTAAGTAAAAACTACTGGAAAATGCCGGAATTTCTTCCTAATTTCACAGGAAGGCGCTGTTTTTGCACTTGATAGTTAAGATTAAGGCTTACCCTAGATTGTGCATCATCGGTCGATCTCATTGGACATCTACTAAGTAAAAACTACTGGAAAAAGCCAGAATTTCTTCCTAATTTCACAAGAAGGCTGCTCTTTTTGCACTTGATAGTTAAGATTAAGGCTTACCCTAGATTGTGCATCATCGGTCGATCTCTTTGGACATCTACTAAGTAAAAACTACTGGAAAAAGCCAGAATTTCTTCCTAATTTCACAAGAAGGCTGCTCTTTTTGCACTTGATAGTTAAGATTAAGGCTTACCCTAGATTGTGCATCATAGGTCGATCTCATTGGACATCTACTAAGTAAAAACTACTGGAAAATGCCGGAATTTCTTCCTTATTTCACAGGAAGGCTGCTGTTTTTGCACTTGATAGTTAATATTAAGGCCTACCCTGTATTGTGCATTATGAGCCAATGTATTTTGAAAATTCAGTAGTAAAAACTACTGGAAAAAGCCGGAATTTCTTCCTATTTTCACAGTAAGGCTTCTGTTTTTGTAATTGATAGTTAATATTAAGGCCTACCCTAGATTCTACATCAAGAGTCGATCTATTTGGACTACTAAGAAGTAAGAACTACTGGAAAAAGCCGGAATTTATAATTAATTTCTAAGGAAAGCTGCTGTTTTTGTACTTGATAGTTAAGATTAAGGCCTACCCTAGATTGTGCATCATCGGTCGATCTATTTTGAAAAGTCAAAAGTAAAAACTACTGGAAAAAGTTGAAATTTTCTTCTACTTTCACAGGTAGACTGCATTTTTTGTACTTAATAGTTAATATATAGGCCTAGTCTAGATTGTGCATTATGGGTCGATCTTTTTCAAGAAGTCAGAGCCAAAAACTACTGGAAAAAGCCGAAATCTTCTCCTTATTTCATAGGATGGCTCCTCTTTTTGCACATGATTGTTAAGATTAAGGCTTACCCTAGATTGTGCATCATGGGTCGATCTCTTTGGAGATCTACTAAGTAAAAACTACTGGAAAAAGCCGGAATTTCTTCCTAATTTCACAGTAAGGCTTCTGTTTTTGTAATTGATAGTTAATATTAAGGCCTACCCTAGATTCTACATCAAGAGTCGATCTATTTCGACAACTAAGAAGTAAGAGCTACTGGAAAAAGCCGGAATTTATACGTAATTTCTAAGGAAAGCTGCTGTTTTTGTACTTGATAGTTAAGATTAATGCCTACCCTGTATTGTGCATTATAAGTTAATGTAGTTTGAAAATGCAGTAGTAAGAACTACTGGAAAATGACGGAATTTATTCCTAATTTCACAGGGAGGCTGCTTTTTTTGCAATTGATTGTTAATATTAGAGCCTACCCTAAATTTTGCATCATTGGTCGATCTCTCTGGACATCTACTAAGTAAAAACTACTGGAAAAAGCCGGAATTTCTTCCTAATTTCACAGGAAGGCTGCTGTTTTTCTACTTGATACTTGATGTTAAGGCCTACCCTGTATTGTGCATTATAAGCCAATGTATTTTGAAAATTCAGTAGTAAAAACTACTGGAAATAGCCGTTATTTCTTCCTAATTTCACAGTAAGGCTTCTGTTTTTGTAATTGATAGTTAATATTAAGTCCTACCCTAGATTCTACATCAAGAGTCGATCTATTTGGACAACTAAGAAGTAAAAACTACTGGAAAAAGCCGGAATTTATACTTAATTTCTAAGGAAAGCTGCAGTTTTTGTACTTGATAGTTAATATTATGTCCTACCCTAGATTGTGCATCATCGGTCGATCTGTTTAGACATCTACTAAGTAAAAACTACTGGAAAAAGCGGAAATTTTCTCCTAATTTCACAGGTAGACTGCATTTTTTGTACTTAATAGTTAATATTTAGGCCTAGTCTAGATTGTGCATTATGGGTCGATCTATTTTAAGAAGTCAGAGGCAAAAACTACTGGAAAAAGCCGAAATCTTCTCCTTATTTCATAGGATGGCTCCTCTTTTTGCACATGATTGTTAAGATTAAGGCTTACCCTAGATTGTGCATCATGGGTCGATCTCTTTGGACATCTACTAAGTAAAAACTTCTGGAAAATGCCGGAATTTTTTCTTAATTTCACAGGAAGGCTGCTGTTTTTGCACTTGATAGTTAATATTAAGGCCTACCCTGTATTGAGCATTATAAGCCAATGTATTTTGAGAATTCAGTAGTAAAAACTACTGGAAAAAGCCGGAATTTCTTCCTAATTTCACAGTAAGGCTTCTGTTTTTGTAATTGATAGTTAATATTAAGGCCTACCCTAGATTCTACATCAAGAGTCGATCTATTTGGACTACTAAGAAGTAAGAACTACTGGAAAAAGCCGGAATTTATAATTAATTTCTAAGGAAAGCTGCTGTTTTTGTACTTGATAGTTAAGATTAAGGCCTACCCTAGATTGTGCAACATCGGTCGATCTATTTTGAAAAGTCAAAAGTAAAAACTACTGGAAAAAGTTGAAATTTTCTTCTACTTTCACAGGTAGACTGCATTTTTTGTACTTAATAGTTAATATATAGGCCTAGTCTAGATTGTGCATTATGGGTCGATCTATTTCAAGAAGTCAAAGCCAAAAACTACTGGAAAAAGCAGAAATCTTCTCCTTATTTCATAGGATGGCTGCTCTTTTTGCACATGATTGTTAAGATTAAGGCCTACCTTAGATTGTGCATCATGGGTCGATCTCTTTGGACATCTACTAAGTAAAAACTACTGGAAAAAGCCGGAATTTCTTCCTAATTTCACAGTAAGGCTTCTGTTTTTGTAATTGATAGTTAATATTAAGGCCTACCCTAGATTCTACATCAAGAGTCGATCTATTTCGACAACTAAGAAGTAAGAGCTACTGGAAAAAGCCGGAATTTATACGTAATTTCTAAGGAAAGCTGCTGTTTTTGTACTTGATAGTTAAGATTAATGCCTACCCTGTATTGTGCATTATAAGCTAATGTAGTTTGAAAATTCAGTAGTAAGAACTACTGGAAAATGACGGAATTTATTCCTAATTTCACAGGGAGGCTGCTTTTTTTGCAATTGATTGTTAATATTAGAGCCTACCCTAAATTTTGCATCATTGGTCGATCTCTCTGGACATCTACTAAGTAAAAACTACTGGAAAAAGCCGGAATTTCTTCCTAATTTCACAGGAAGGCTGCTGTTTTTCTACTTGATACTTGATGTTAAGGCCTACCCTGTATTGTGCATTATAAGCCAATGTATTTTGAAAATTCAGTAGTAAAAACTACTGGAAAAAGCCGGAATTTCTTCCTAATTTCACAGTAAGGCTTCTGTTTTTGTAATTGATATTTAATATTAAGGCCTACCCTAGATTCTACATCAAGAGTCGATCTATTTGGACAACTAAGAAGTAAAAACTACTGGAAAAAGCCGGAATTTATACTTAATTTCTAAGGAAAGCTGCAGTTTTTGTACTTGATAGTTAATATTATGTCCTACCCTAGATTGTGCATCATCGGTCGATCTGTTTAGACATCTACTAAGTAAAAACTACTGGAAAAAGCGGAAATTTTCTCCTAATTTCACAGGTAGACTGCATTTTTTGTACTTAATAGTTAATATTTAGGCCTAGTCTAGATTGTGCATTATGGGTCGATCTATTTTAAGAAGTCAGAGGCAAAAACTACTGGAAAAAGCCGAAATCTTCTCCTTATTTCATAGGATGGCTCCTCTTTTTGCACATGATTGTTAAGATTAAGGCTTACCCTAGATTCTACATCAAGAGTCGATCTATTTGGACTACTAAGAAGTAAGAACTACTGGAAAAAGCCGAAATTTATAATTAATTTCTAAGGAAAGCTGCTGTTTTTGTACTTGATAGTTAAGATTAAGGCCTACCCTAGATTGTGCATAATCGGTCGATCTATTTTGAAAAGTCAAAAATAAAAACTACTGGAAAAAGTTGAAATTTTCTTCTACTTTCACAGGTAGACTGCATTTTTTGTACTTAATAGTTAATATTTAGGCCTAGTCTAGATTGTGCATTATGGGTCGATCTATTTTAAGAAGTCAGAGGCAAAAACTACTGGAAAAAGCAGAAATCTTCTCCTTATTTCATAGGATGGCGGCTCTTTTTGCACATGATTGTTAAGATTAAGGCCTACCTTAGATTGTGCATCATGGGTCGATCTCTTTGGACATCTACTAAGTAAAAACTACTGGAAAAAGCCGGAATTTCTTCCTAATTTCACAGGAAAGCTGCTGTTTTTGCACTTGATAGTTAATATTAAGGCCTACCCTGTATTGTGCATTATAAGCCAATGTATTTTGAAAATTCAGTAGTAAAAACTACTCGAAAAAGCCGGAATTTCTTCCTAATTTCACAGTAAGGCTTCTTTTTTTGTAATTGATAGTTAATATTAAGGGCTACCCTAGATTCTACATCAAGAGTCGATCTATTTCGACAACTAAGAAGAAAGAACTACTGGAAAAAGCCGGAATTTATACTTAATTTCTAAGGAAAGCTGCTGTTTTTGTACTTGATAGTTAAGATTAATGCCTACCCTGTATTGTGCATTATAAGCTAATCTATTTTGAAAATTCAGTAGTAAGAACTTCTGGAAAATGACGGAATTTATTCCTAATTTCACAGGGAGGCTGCTTTTTTGCAATTGATTGTTAATATTAGAGCCTACCCTAAATTGTGCATCATTGGTCGATCTCTTTGGACATCTACTAAGTAAAAACTACTGGAAAAAGCCGGAATTTCTTCCTAATTTCACAGGAAGGCTGCTGTTTTTCTACTTGATACTTGATGTTAAGGCCTACCCTAGATTCTACATCAAGAGTCGATCTATTTGGACTACTAAGAAGTAAGAACTACTGGAAAAAGCCGAAATTTATAATTAATTTCTAAGGAAAGCTGCTGTTTTTGTACTTGATAGTTAAGATTTAGGCCTACCCTAGATTGTGCATTATGGGTCGATCTATTTTAAGAAGTCAGAGGCAAAAACTACTGGAAAAAGCCGAAATCTTCTCCTTATTTCATAGGATGGCTGCTCTTTTTGCACATGATTGTTGAGATTAAGGCCTACCTTAGATTGTACATCATGGGTCGATCTCTTTGGACATCTACTAAGTAAAAACTACTGGAAAAAGCCGGAATTTCTTCCTAATTTCACAAGAAGGCTGCTCTTTTTGCACTCGATAGTTAAGATTAAGGCTTACCCTAGATTGTGCATCATGGGTCGATCTCATTGGACATCTACTAAGTAAAAACTACTGGAAAAAGCCGGAATTTCTTCCTAATTTCACAGGTAGGCTGCTGTTTTGGCACTTGATAGTTAATATTAAGGCCTACCCTGTATTGTGCATTATAAGCCAATGTATTTTGAAAATTCAGTAGTAAAAACTACTGGAAAAAGCCGGAATTTCTTCCTAATTTCACAGTAAGGCTTCTGTTTTTGTAATTGATAGTTAATATTAAGGCCTACCCTAGATTCTACATCAAGAGTCGATCTATTTCGACAACTAAGAAGAAAGAACTACTGGAAAAAGCCGGAATTTATACTTAATTTCTAAGGAAAGCTGCTGTTTTTGTACTTGATAGTTAAGATTAATGCCTACCCTGTATTGTGCATTATAAGCTAATGTATTTTGAAAATTCAGTAGTAAGAACTACTGGAAAATGACGGAATTTATTCCTAATTTCACAGGGTGGCTGCTTTTTTTGCAATTGATTGTTAATATTAGAGCCTACCCTAAATTGTGCATCATTGGTCGATCTCTTTGGACATCTACTAAGTAAAAACTACTGGAAAAAGCCGGAATTTCTTCCTAATTTCACAGGAAGGCTGCTGTTTTTCTACTTGATACTTGATGTTAAGGCCTACCCTAGATTCTACATCAAGAGTCGATCTATTTGGACTACTAAGAAGTAAGAACTACTGGAAAAAGCCGAAATTTATAATTAATTTCTAAAGAAAGCTGCTGTTTTTGTACTTGATAGTTAAGATTTAGGCCTACCCTAGATTGTGCATTATGGGTCGATCTATTTTAAGAAGTCAGAGGCAAAAACTACTGGAAAAAGCCGAAATCTTCTCCTTATTTCATAGGATGGCTGCTCTTTTTGCACATGATTGTTAAGATTAAGGCCTACCTTAGATTGTACATCATGGGTCGATCTCTTTGGACATCTACTAAGTAAAAACTACTGGAAAAAGCCGGAATTTCTTCCTAATTTCACAGTAAGGCTTCTGTTTTTGTAATTGATAGTTAATATTAAGGCCTACCCTAGATTCTACATCAAGAGTCGATCTATTTCGACAACTAAGAAGTAAGAGCTACTGGAAAAAGCCGGAATTTATACGTAATTTCTAAGGAAAGCTGCTGTTTTTGTACTTGATAGTTAAGATTAATGCCTACCCTGTATTGTGCATTATAAGCTAATGTAGTTTGAAAATTCAGTAGTAAGAACTACTGGAAAATGACGGAATTTATTCCTAATTTCACAGGGAGGCTGCTTTTTTTGCAATTGATTGTTAATATTAGAGCCTACCCTAAATTTTGCATCATTGGTCGATCTCTCTGGACATCTACTAAGTAAAAACTACTGGAAAAAGCCGGAATTTCTTCCTAATTTCACAGGAAGGCTGCTGTTTTTCTACTTGATACTTGATGTTAAGGCCTACCCTGTATTGTGCATTATAAGCCAATGTATTTTGAAAATTCAGTAGTAAAAACTACTGGAAAAAGCCGGAATTTCTTCCTAATTTCACAGTAAGGCTTCTGTTTTTGTAATTGATATTTAATATTAAGGCCTACCCTAGATTCTACATCAAGAGTCGATCTATTTGGACAACTAAGAAGTAAAAACTACTGGAAAAAGCCGGAATTTATACTTAATTTCTAAGGAAAGCTGCTGTTTTTGTACTTGATAGTTAATATTATGTCCTACCCTAGATTGTGCATCATCGGTCGATCTGTTTAGACATCTACTAAGTAAAAACTACTGGAAAAAGTGGAAATTTTCTCCTAATTTTACAGGTAGACTGCATTTTATGTACTTAATAGTTAATATTTAGGCCTAGTCTATATTGTGCATTATTGGTCGATCTATTTTAAGAAGTCAGAGGCAAAAACTACTGGAAAAAGCCGAAATCTTCTCCTTATTTCCTAGGATGGCTCCTCTTTTTGCACGGGATTGTTAAGATTAAGGCCTACCTTAGATTGTGCATCATAGGTGGATCTCTTTGGACATCTACTAAGTATAAACTACTGGAAAAAGCAAGAATTTCTTCCTAATTTCACAAGAAGGCTGCTCTTTTTGCACTTGATAGTTAAGATTAAGGCTTACCCTAGATTGTGCATCATAGGTCGATCTCATTGGACATCTACTAAGTAAAAACTACTGGAAAATGCCGGAATTTCTTCCTAATTTCACAGGAAGGCTGCTGTTTTTGCACTTGATAGTTAAGATTAAGGCTTACCCTAGATTGTGCATCATCGGTCGATCTCATTGGACATCTACTAAGTAAAAACTACTGGAAAAAGCCAGAATTTCTTCCTAATTTCACAAGAAGGCTGCTCTTTTTGCACTTGATAGTTAAGATTAAGGCTTACCCTAGATTGTGCATCATCGGTCGATCTCTTTGGACATCTACTAAGTAAAAACTACTGGAAAAAGCCAGAATTTCTTCCTAATTTCACAAGAAGGCTGCTCTTTTTGCACTTGATAGTTAAGATTAAGGCTTACCCTAGATTGTGCATCATAGGTCGATCTCATTGGACATCTACTAAGTAAAAACTACTGGAAAATGCCGGAATTTCTTCCTTATTTCACAGGAAGGCTGCTGTTTTTGCACTTGATAGTTAATATTAAGGCCTACCCTGTATTGTGCATTATGAGCCAATGTATTTTGAAAATTCAGTAGTAAAAACTACTGGAAAAAGCCGGAATTTCTTCCTATTTTCACAGTAAGGCTTCTGTTTTTGTAATTGATAGTTAATATTAAGGCCTACCCTAGATTCTACATCAAGAGTCGATCTATTTGGACTACTAAGAAGTAAGAACTACTGGAAAAAGCCGGAATTTATAATTAATTTCTAAGGAAAGCTGCTGTTTTTGTACTTGATAGTTAAGATTAAGGCCTACCCTAGATTGTGCATCATCGGTCGATCTATTTTGAAAAGTCAAAAGTAAAAACTACTGGAAAAAGTTGAAATTTTCTTCTACTTTCACAGGTAGACTGCATTTTTTGTACTTAATAGTTAATATATAGGCCTAGTCTAGATTGTGCATTATGGGTCGATCTTTTTCAAGAAGTCAGAGCCAAAAACTACTGGAAAAAGCCGAAATCTTCTCCTTATTTCATAGGATGGCTCCTCTTTTTGCACATGATTGTTAAGATTAAGGCTTACCCTAGATTGTGCATCATGGGTCGATCTCTTTGGACATCTACTAAGTAAAAACTACTGGAAAAAGCCGGAATTTCTTCCTAATTTCACAGTAAGGCTTCTGTTTTTGTAATTGATAGTTAATATTAAGGCCTACCCTAGATTCTACATCAAGAGTCGATCTATTTCGACAACTAAGAAGTAAGAGCTACTGGAAAAAGCCGCAATTTATACGTAATTTCTAAGGAAAGCTGCTGTTTTTGTACTTGATAGTTAAGATTAATGCCTACCCTGTATTGTGCATTATAAGTTAATGTAGTTTGAAAATTCAGTAGTAAGAACTACTGGAAAATGACGGAATTTATTCCTAATTTCACAGGGAGGCTGCTTTTTTTGCAATTGATTGTTAATATTAGAGCCTACCCTAAATTTTGCATCATTGGTCGATCTCTCTGGACATCTACTAAGTAAAAACTACTGGAAAAAGCCGGAATTTCTTCCTAATTTCACAGGAAGGCTGCTGTTTTTCTACTTGATACTTGATGTTAAGGCCTACCCTGTATTGTGCATTATAAGCCAATGTATTTTGAAAATTCAGTAGTAAAAACTACTGGAAAAAGCCGGAATTTCTTCCTAATTTCACAGTAAGGCTTCTGTTTTTGTAATTGATAGTTAATATTAAGTCCTACCCTAGATTCTACATCAAGAGTCGATCTATTTGGACAACTAAGAAGTAAAAACTACTGGAAAAAGCCGGAATTTATACTTAATTTCTAAGGAAAGCTGCAGTTTTTGTACTTGATAGTTAATATTATGTCCTACCCTAGATTGTGCATCATCGGTCGATCTGTTTAGACATCTACTAAGTAAAAACTACTGGAAAAAGCGGAAATTTTCTCCTAATTTCACAGGTAGACTGCATTTTTTGTACTTAATAGTTAATATTTAGGCCTAGTCTAGATTGTGCATTATGGGTCGATCTATTTTAAGAAGTCAGAGGCAAAAACTACTGGAAAAAGCCGAAATCTTCTCCTTATTTCATAGGATGGCTCCTCTTTTTGCACATGATTGTTAAGATTAAGGCTTACCCTAGATTGTGCATCATGGGTCGATCTCTTTGGACATCTACTAAGTAAAAACTTCTGGAAAATGCCGGAATTTTTTCTTAATTTCACAGGAAGGCTGCTGTTTTTGCACTTGATAGTTAATATTAAGGCCTACCCTGTATTGAGCATTATAAGCCAATGTATTTTGAGAATTCAGTAGTAAAAACTACTGGAAAAAGCCGGAATTTCTTCCTAATTTCACAGTAAGGCTTCTGTTTTTGTAATTGATAGTTAATATTAAGGCCTACCCTAGATTCTACATCAAGAGTCGATCTATTTGGACTACTAAGAAGTAAGAACTACTGGAAAAAGCCGGAATTTATAATTAGTTTCTAAGGAAAGCTGCTGTTTTTGTACTTGATAGTTAAGATTAAGGCCTACCCTAGATTGTGCAACATCGGTCGATCTATTTTGAAAAGTCAAAAGTAAAAACTACTGGAAAAAGTTGAAATTTTCTTCTACTTTCACAGGTAGACTGCATTTTTTGTACTTAATAGTTAATATATAGGCCTAGTCTAGATTGTGCATTATGGGTCGATCTATTTCAAGAAGTCAAAGCCAAAAACTACTGGAAAAAGCAGAAATCTTCTCCTTATTTCATAGGATGGCTGCTCTTTTTGCACATGATTGTTAAGATTAAGGCCTACCTTAGATTGTGCATCATGGGTCGATCTCTTTGGACATCTACTAAGTAAAAACTACTGGAAAAAGCCGGAATTTCTTCCTAATTTCACAGTAAGGCTTCTGTTTTTGTAATTGATAGTTAATATTAAGGCCTACCCTAGATTCTACATCAAGAGTCGATCTATTTCGACAACTAAGAAGTAAGAGCTACTGGAAAAAGCCGGAATTTATACGTAATTTCTAAGGAAAGCTGCTGTTTTTGTACTTGATAGTTAAGATTAATGCCTATCCTGTATTGTGCATTATAAGCTAATGTAGTTTGAAAATTCAGTAGTAAGAACTACTGGAAAATGACGGAATTTATTCCTAATTTCACAGGGAGGCTGCTTTTTTTGCAATTGATTGTTAATATTAGAGCCTACCCTAAATTTTGCATCATTGGTCGATCTCTCTGGACATCTACTAAGTAAAAACTACTGGAAAAAGCCGGAATTTCTTCCTAATTTCACAGGAAGGCTGCTGTTTTTCTACTTGATACTTGATGTTAAGGCCTACCCTGTATTGTGCATTATAAGCCAATGTATTTTGAAAATTCAGTAGTAAAAACTACTGGAAAAAGCCGGAATTTCTTCCTAATTTCACAGTAAGGCTTCTGTTTTTGTAATTGATATTTAATATTAAGGCCTACCCTAGATTCTACATCAAGAGTCGATCTATTTGGACAACTAAGAAGTAAAAACTACTGGAAAAAGCCGGAATTTATACTTAATTTCTAAGGAAAGCTGCAGTTTTTGTACTTGATAGTTAATATTATGTCCTACCCTAGATTGTGCATCATCGGTCGATCTGTTTAGACATCTACTAAGTAAAAACTACTGGAAAAAGCGGAAATTTTCTCCTAATTTCACAGGTAGACTGCATTTTTTGTACTTAATAGTTAATATTTAGGCCTAGTCTAGATTGTGCATTATGGGTCGATCTATTTTAAGAAGTCAGAGGCAAAAACTACTGGAAAAAGCCGAAATCTTCTCCTTATTTCATAGGATGGCTCCTCTTTTTGCACATGATTGTTAAGATTAAGGCTTACCCTAGATTCTACATCAAGAGTCGATCTATTTGGACTACTAAGAAGTAAGAACTACTGGAAAAAGCCGAAATTTATAATTAATTTCTAAGGAAAGCTGCTGTTTTTGTACTTGATAGTTAAGATTAAGGCCTACCCTAGATTGTGCATAATCAGTCGATCTATTTTGAAAAGTCAAAAATAAAAACTACTGGAAAAAGTTGAAATTTTCTTCTACTTTCACAGGTAGACTGCATTTTTTGTACTTGATAGTTAAGATTTAGGCCTACCCTAGATTGTGCATTATGGGTCGATCTATTTTAAGAAGTCAGAGGCAAAAACTACTGGAAAAAGCCGAAATCTTCTCCTTATTTCATAGGATGGCTGCTCTTTTTGCACATGATTGTTAAGATTAAGGCCTACCTTAGATTGTACATCATGGATCGATCTCTTTGGACATCTACTAAGTAAAAACTACTGGAAAAAGCCGGAATTTCTTCCTAATTTCACAAGAAGGCTGCTCTTTTTGCACTTGATAGTTAAGATTAAGGCTTACCCTAGATTGTGCATCATGGGTCGATCTCATTGGACATCTACTAAGTAATAACTACTGGAAAAAGCCGGAATTTCTTATTAATTTCACAGGTAGGCTGCTGTTTTGGCACTTGATAGTTAATATTAAGGCCTACCCTGTATTGTGCATTATAAGCCAATGTATTTTGAAAATTCAGTAGTAAAAACTACTGGAAAAAGCCGGAATTTCTTCCTAATTTCACAGTAAGGCTTCTGTTTTTGTAATTGATAGTTAATATTAAGGCCTACCCTAGATTCTACATCAAGAGTCGATCTATTTCGACAACTAAGAAGTAAGAACTACTGGAAAAAGCCGGAATTTATACTTAATTTCTAAGGAAAGCTGCTGTTTTTGTACTTGATAGTTAAGATTAATGCCTACCTTGTATTGTGCATTATAAGCTAATGTATTTTGAAAATTCAGTAGTAAGAACTACTGGAAAATGACGGAATTTATTCCTAATTTCACAGGGTGGCTGCTTTTTTTGCAATTGATTGTTAATATTAGAGCCTACCCTAAATTGTGCATCATTGGTCGATCTCTTTGGACATCTACTAAGTAAAAACTACTGGAAAAAGCCGGAATTTCTTCCTAATTTCACAGGAAGGCTGCTGTTTTTCTACTTGATACTTGATGTTAAGGCCTACCCTAGATTCTACATCAAGAGTCGATCTATTTGGACTACTAAGAAGTAAGAACTAATGGAAAAAGCCGAAATTTATAATTAATTTCTAAGGAAAGCTGCTGTTTTTGTACTTGATAGTTAAGATTTAGGCCTACCCTAGATTGTGCATTATGGGTCGATCTATTTTAAGAAGTCAGAGGCAAAAACTACTGGAAAAAGCCGAAATCTTCTCCTTATTTCATAGGATGGCTGCTCTTTTTGCACATGATTGTTAAGATTTATTCCTACCTTAGATTGTACATCATGGGTCGATCTCTTTGGACATCTACTAAGTAAAAACTACTGGAAAAAGCCGGAATTTCTTCCTAATTTCACAAGAAGGCTGCTCTTTTTGCACTTGATAGTTAAGATTAAGGCTTACCCTAGATTGTGCATCATGGGTCGATCACTTTGGACATCTACTAAGTAAAAACTTCTGGAAAAAGCCGGAATTTATTCCTAATTTCACAGGGAGGCTGCTTTTTTTGCAATTGATTGTTAATATTAGAGCCTACCCTAAATTTTGCATCATTGGTCGATCTCTCTGGACATCTACTAAGTAAAAACTACTGGAAAAAGCCGGAATTTCTTCCTAATTTCACAGTAAGGCTTCTGTTTTTGTAATTGATATTTAATATTAAGGCCTACCCTAGATTCTACATCAAGAGTCGATCTATTTGGACAACTAAGAAGTAAAAACTACTGGAAAAAGCCGGAATTTATACTTAATTTCTAAGGAAAGCTGCAGTTTTTGTACTTGATAGTTAATATTATGTCCTACCCTAGATTGTGCATCATCGGTCGATCTGTTTAGACATCTACTAAGTAAAAACTACTGGAAAAAGCGGAAATTTTCTCCTAATTTCACAGGTAGACTGCATTTTTTGTACTTAATAGTTAATATTTAGGCCTAGTCTAGATTGTGCATTATGGGTCGATCTATTTTAAGAAGTCAGAGGCAAAAACTACTGGAAAAAGCCGAAATCTTCTCCTTATTTCATAGGATGGCTCCTCTTTTTGCACATGATTGTTAAGATTAAGGCTTACCCTAGATTCTACATCAAGAGTCGATCTATTTGGACTACTAAGAAGTAAGAACTACTGGAAAAAGCCGAAATTTATAATTAATTTCTAAGGAAAGCTGCTGTTTTTGTACTTGATAGTTAAGATTAAGGCCTACCCTAGATTGTGCATAATCGGTCGATCTATTTTGAAAAGTCAAAAATAAAAACTACTGGAAAAAGTTGAAATTTTCTTCTACTTTCACAGGTAGACTGCATTTTTTGTACTTAATAGTTAATATTTAGGCCTAGTCTAGATTGTGCATTATGGGTCGATCTATTTTAAGAAGTCAGAGGCAAAAACTACTGGAAAAAGCAGAAATCTTCTCCTTATTTCATAGGATGGCGGCTCTTTTTGCACATGATTGTTAAGATTAAGGCCTACCTTAGATTGTGCATCATGGGTCGATCTCTTTGGACATCTACTAAGTAAAAACTACTGGAAAAAGCCGGAATTTCTTCCTAATTTCACAGGAAAGCTGCTGTTTTTGCACTTGATAGTTAATATTAAGGCCTACCCTGTATTGTGCATTATAAGCCAATGTATTTTGAAAATTCAGTAGTAAAAACTACTGGAAAAAGCCGGAATTTCTTCCTAATTTCACAGTAAGGCTTCTGTTTTTGTAATTGATAGTTAATATTAAGGGCTACCCTAGATTCTACATCAAGAGTCGATCTATTTCGACAACTAAGAAGTAAGAACTACTGGAAAAAGCCGGAATTTATACTTAATTTCTAAGGAAAGCTGCTGTTTTTGTACTTGATAGTTAAGATTAATGCCTACCCTGTATTGTGCATTATAAGCTAATCTATTTTGAAAATTCAGTAGTAAGAACTTCTGGAAAATGACGGAATTTATTCCTAATTTCACAGGGAGGCTGCTTTTTTTGCAATTGATTGTTAATATTAGAGCCTACCCAAAATTGTGCATCATTGGTCGATCTCTTTGGACATCTACTAAGTAAAAACTACTGGAAAAAGCCGGAATTTCTTCCTAATTTCACAGGAAGGCTGCTGTTTTTCTACTTGATACTTGATGTTAAGGCCTACCCTAGATTCTACATCAAGAGTCGATCTATTTGGACTACTAAGAAGTAAGAACTACTGGAAAAAGCCGAAATTTATAATTAATTTCTAAGGAAAGCTGCTGTTTTTGTACTTGATAGTTAAGATTTAGGCCTACCCTAGATTGTGCATTATGGGTCGATCTATTTTAAGAAGTCAGAGGCAAAAACTACTGGAAAAAGCCGAAATCTTCTCCTTATTTCATAGGATGGCTGCTCTTTTTGCACATGATTGTTAAGATTAAGGCCTACCTTAGATTGTACATCATGGGTCGATCTCTTTGGACATCTACTAAGTAAAAACTACTGGAAAAAGCCGGAATTTCTTCCTAATTTCACAAGAAGGCTGCTCTTTTTGCACTTGATAGTTAAGATTAAGGCTTACCCTAGATTGTGCATCATGGGTCGATCTCTTTGGACATCTACTAAGTAAAAACTACTGGAAAAAGCCGGAATTTCTTCCTAATTTCACAGGTAGGCTGCTGTTTTGGCACTTGATAGTTAATATTAAGGCCTACCCTGTATTGTGCATTATAAGCCAATGTATTTTGAAAATTCAGTAGTAAAAACTACTGGAAAAAGCCGGAAGTTCTTCCTAATTTCACAGTAAGGCTTCTGTTTTTGTAATTGATAGTTAATATTAAGGCCTACCCTAGATTCTACATCAAGAGTCGATCTATTTCGACAACTAAGAAGTAAGAACTACTGGAAAAAGCCGGAATTTATACTTAATTTCTAAGGAAAGCTGCTGTTTTTGTACTTGATAGTTAAGATTAATGCCTACCCTGTATTGTGCATTATAAGCTAATCTATTTTGAAAATTCAGTAGTAAGAACTTCTGGAAAATGACGGAATTTATTCCTAATTTCACAGGGAGGCTGCTTTTTTTGCAATTGATTGTTAATATTAGAGCCTACCCTAAATTGTGCATCATTGGTCGATCTCTTTGGACATCTACTAAGTAAAAACTACTGGAAAAAGCCGAAATTTCTTCCTAATTTCACAGGAAGGCTGCTGTTTTTCTACTTGATACTTGATGTTAAGGCCTACCCTAGATTCTACATCAAGAGTCGATCTATTTGGACTACTAAGAAGTAAGAACTACTGGAAAAAGCCGAAATTTATAATTAATTTCTAAGGAAAGCTGCTGTTTTTGTACTTGATAGTTAAGATTTAGGCCTACCCTAGATTGTGCATTATGGGTCGATCTATTTTAAGAAGTCAGAGGCAAAAACTACTGGAAAAAGCCGAAATCTTCTCCTTATTTCATAGGATGGCTGCTCTTTTTGCACATGATTGTTAAGATTAAGGCCTACCTTAGATTGTACATCATGGGTCGATCTCTTTGGACATCTACTAAGTAAAAACTACTGGAAAAAGCCGGAATTTCTTCCTAATTTCACAAGAAGGCTGCTCTTTTTGCACTTGATAGTTAAGATTAAGGCTTACCCTAGATTGTGCATCATGGGTCGATCTCTTTGGACATCTACTAAGTAAAAACTACTGGAAAAAGCCGGAATTTCTTCCTAATTTCACAGGTAGGCTGCTGTTTTGGCACTTGATAGTTAATATTAAGGCCTACCCTGTATTGTGCATTATAAGCCAATGTATTTTGAAAATTCAGTAGTAAAAACTACTGGAAAAAGCCGGAATTTCTTCCTAATTTCACAGTAAGGCTTCTGTTTTTGTAATTGATAGTTAATATTAAGGGCTACCCTAGATTCTACATCAAGAGTCGATCTATTTCGACAACTAAGAAGTAAGAGCTACTGGAAAAAGCCGGAATTTATACGTAATTTCTAAGGAAAGCTGCTGTTTTTGTACTTGATAGTTAAGATTAAGGCTTACCCTAGATTGTGCATCATCGGTCGATCTCTTTGGACATCTACTAAGTAAAAACTACTGGAAAAAGCCAGAATTTCTTCCTAATTTCACAAGAAGGCTGCTCTTTTTGCACTTGATAGTTAAGATTAAGGCTTACCCTAGATTGTGCATCATAGGTCGATCTCATTGGACATCTACTAAGTAAAAACTACTGGAAAATGCCGGAATTTCTTCCTTATTTCACAGGAAGGCTGCTGTTTTTGCACTTGATAGTTAATATTAAGGCCTACCCTGTATTGTGCATTATGAGCCAATGTATTTTGAAAATTCAGTAGTAAAAACTACTGGAAAAAGCCGGAATTTCTTCCTATTTTCACAGTAAGGCTTCTGTTTTTGTAATTGATAGTTAATATTAAGGCCTACCCTAGATTCTACATCAAGAGTCGATCTATTTGGACTACTAAGAAGTAAGAACTACTGGAAAAAGCCGGAATTTATAATTAATTTCTAAGGAAAGCTGCTGTTTTTGTACTTGATAGTTAAGATTAAGGCCTACCCTAGATTGTGCATCATCGGTCGATCTATTTTGAAAAGTCAAAAGTAAAAACTACTGGAAAAAGTTGAAATTTTCTTCTACTTTCACAGGTAGACTGCATTTTTTGTACTTAATAGTTAATATATAGGCCTAGTCTAGATTGTGCATTATGGGTCGATCTTTTTCAAGAAGTCAGAGCCAAAAACTACTGGAAAAAGCCGAAATCTTCTCCTTATTTCATAGGATGGCTCCTCTTTTTGCACATGATTGTTAAGATTAAGGCTTACCCTAGATTGTGCATCATGGGTCGATCTCTTTGGACATCTACTAAGTAAAAACTACTGGAAAAAGCCGGAATTTCTTCCTAATTTCACAGTAAGGCTTCTGTTTTTGTAATTGATAGTTAATATTAAGGCCTACCCTAGATTCTACATCAAGAGTCGATCTATTTCGACAACTAAGAAGTAAGAGCTACTGGAAAAAGCCGCAATTTATACGTAATTTCTAAGGAAAGCTGCTGTTTTTGTACTTGATAGTTAAGATTAATGCCTACCCTGTATTGTGCATTATAAGTTAATGTAGTTTGAAAATTCAGTAGTAAGAACTACTGGAAAATGACGGAATTTATTCCTAATTTCACAGGGAGGCTGCTTTTTTTGCAATTGATTGTTAATATTAGAGCCTACCCTAAATTTTGCATCATTGGTCGATCTCTCTGGACATCTACTAAGTAAAAACTACTGGAAAAAGCCGGAATTTCTTCCTAATTTCACAGGAAGGCTGCTGTTTTTCTACTTGATACTTGATGTTAAGGCCTACCCTGTATTGTGCATTATAAGCCAATGTATTTTGAAAATTCAGTAGTAAAAACTACTGGAAAAAGCCGGAATTTCTTCCTAATTTCACAGTAAGGCTTCTGTTTTTGTAATTGATAGTTAATATTAAGTCCTACCCTAGATTCTACATCAAGAGTCGATCTATTTGGACAACTAAGAAGTAAAAACTACTGGAAAAAGCCGGAATTTATACTTAATTTCTAAGGAAAGCTGCAGTTTTTGTACTTGATAGTTAATATTATGTCCTACCCTAGATTGTGCATCATCGGTCGATCTGTTTAGACATCTACTAAGTAAAAACTACTGGAAAAAGCGGAAATTTTCTCCTAATTTCACAGGTAGACTGCATTTTTTGTACTTAATAGTTAATATTTAGGCCTAGTGTAGATTGTGCATTATGGGTCGATCTATTTTAAGAAGTCAGAGGCAAAAACTACTGGAAAAAGCCGAAATCTTCTCCTTATTTCATAGGATGGCTCCTCTTTTTGCACATGATTGTTAAGATTAAGGCTTACCCTAGATTGTGCATCATGGGTCGATCTCTTTGGACATCTACTAAGTAAAAACTTCTGGAAAATGCCGGAATTTTTTCTTAATTTCACAGGAAGGCTGCTGTTTTTGCACTTGATAGTTAATATTAAGGCCTACCCTGTATTGAGCATTATAAGCCAATGTATTTTGAGAATTCAGTAGTAAAAACTACTGGAAAAAGCCGGAATTTCTTCCTAATTTCACAGTAAGGCTTCTGTTTTTGTAATTGATAGTTAATATTAAGGCCTACCCTAGATTCTACATCAAGAGTCGATCTATTTGGACTACTAAGAAGTAAGAACTACTGGAAAAAGCCGGAATTTATAATTAGTTTCTAAGGAAAGCTGCTGTTTTTGTACTTGATAGTTAAGATTAAGGCCTACCCTAGATTGTGCAACATCGGTCGATCTATTTTGAAAAGTCAAAAGTAAAAACTACTGGAAAAAGTTGAAATTTTCTTCTACTTTCACAGGTAGACTGCATTTTTTGTACTTAATAGTTAATATATAGGCCTAGTCTAGATTGTGCATTATGGGTCGATCTATTTCAAGAAGTCAAAGCCAAAAACTACTGGAAAAAGCAGAAATCTTCTCCTTATTTCATAGGATGGCTGCTCTTTTTGCACATGATTGTTAAGATTAAGGCCTACCTTAGATTGTGCATCATGGGTCGATCTCTTTGGACATCTACTAAGTAAAAACTACTGGAAAAAGCCGGAATTTCTTCCTAATTTCACAGTAAGGCTTCTGTTTTTGTAATTGATAGTTAATATTAAGGCCTACCCTAGATTCTACATCAAGAGTCGATCTATTTCGACAACTAAGAAGTAAGAGCTACTGGAAAAAGCCGGAATTTATACGTAATTTCTAAGGAAAGCTGCTGTTTTTGTACTTGATAGTTAAGATTAATGCCTATCCTGTATTGTGCATTATAAGCTAATGTAGTTTGAAAATTCAGTAGTAAGAACTACTGGAAAATGACGGAATTTATTCCTAATTTCACAGGGAGGCTGCTTTTTTTGCAATTGATTGTTAATATTAGAGCCTACCCTAAATTTTGCATCATTGGTCGATCTCTCTGGACATCTACTAAGTAAAAACTACTGGAAAAAGCCGGAATTTCTTCCTAATTTCACAGGAAGGCTGCTGTTTTTCTACTTGATACTTGATGTTAAGGCCTACCCTGTATTGTGCATTATAAGCCAATGTATTTTGAAAATTCAGTAGTAAAAACTACTGGAAAAAGCCGGAATTTCTTCCTAATTTCACAGTAAGGCTTCTGTTTTTGTAATTGATATTTAATATTAAGGCCTTCCCTAGATTCTACATCAAGAGTCGATCTATTTGGACAACTAAGAAGTAAAAACTACTGGAAAAAGCCGGAATTTATACTTAATTTCTAAGGAAAGCTGCAGTTTTTGTACTTGATAGTTAATATTATGTCCTACCCTAGATTGTGCATCATCGGTCGATCTGTTTAGACATCTACTAAGTAAAAACTACTGGAAAAAGCGGAAATTTTCTCCTAATTTCACAGGTAGACTGCATTTTTTGTACTTAATAGTTAATATTTAGGCCTAGTCTAGATTGTGCATTATGGGTCGATCTATTTTAAGAAGTCAGAGGCAAAAACTACTGGAAAAAGCCGAAATCTTCTCCTTATTTCATAGGATGGCTCCTCTTTTTGCACATGATTGTTAAGATTAAGGCTTACCCTAGATTCTACATCAAGAGTCGATCTATTTGGACTACTAAGAAGTAAGAACTACTGGAAAAAGCCGAAATTTATAATTAATTTCTAAGGAAAGCTGCTGTTTTTGTACTTGATAGTTAAGATTAAGGCCTACCCTAGATTGTGCATAATCAGTCGATCTATTTTGAAAAGTCAAAAATAAAAACTACTGGAAAAAGTTGAAATTTTCTTCTACTTTCACAGGTAGACTGCATTTTTTGTACTTGATAGTTAAGATTTAGGCCTACCCTAGATTGTGCATTATGGGTCGATCTATTTTAAGAAGTCAGAGGCAAAAACTACTGGAAAAAGCCGAAATCTTCTCCTTATTTCATAGGATGGCTGCTCTTTTTGCACATGATTGTTAAGATTAAGGCCTACCTTAGATTGTACATCATGGATCGATCTCTTTGGACATCTACTAAGTAAAAACTACTGGAAAAAGCCGGAATTTCTTCCTAATTTCACAAGAAGGCTGCTCTTTTTGCACTTGATAGTTAAGATTAAGGCTTACCCTAGATTGTGCATCATGGGTCGATCTCATTGGACATCTACTAAGTAATAACTACTGGAAAAAGCCGGAATTTCTTATTAATTTCACAGGTAGGCTGCTGTTTTGGCACTTGATAGTTAATATTAAGGCCTACCCTGTATTGTGCATTATAAGCCAATGTATTTTGAAAATTCAGTAGTAAAAACTACTGGAAAAAGCCGGAATTTCTTCCTAATTTCACAGTAAGGCTTCTGTTTTTGTAATTGATAGTTAATATTAAGGCCTACCCTAGATTCTACATCAAGAGTCGATCTATTTGGACTACTAAGAAGTAAGAACTACTGGAAAAAGCCGGAATTTATAATTAGTTTCTAAGGAAAGCTGCTGTTTTTGTACTTGATAGTTAAGATTAAGGCCTACCCTAGATTGTGCAACATCGGTCGATCTATTTTGAAAAGTCAAAAGTAAAAACTACTGGAAAAAGTTGAAATTTTCTTCTACTTTCACAGGTAGACTGCATTTTTTGTACTTAATAGTTAATATATAGGCCTAGTCTAGATTGTGCATTATGGGTCGATCTATTTCAAGAAGTCAAAGCCAAAAACTACTGGAAAAAGCAGAAATCTTCTCCTTATTTCATAGGATGGCTGCTCTTTTTGCACATGATTGTTAAGATTAAGGCTTACCCTAGATTGTGCATCATGGGTCGATCACTTTGGACATCTACTAAGTAAAAACTTCTGGAAAAAGCCGGAATTTATTCCTAATTTCACAGGGAGGCTGCTTTTTTTGCAATTGATTGTTAATATTAGAGCCTACCCTAAATTTTGCATCATTGGTCGATCTCTCTGGACATCTACTAAGTAAAAACTACTGGAAAAAGCCGGAATTTCTTCCTAATTTCACAGTAAGGCTTCTGTTTTTGTAATTGATATTTAATATTAAGGCCTACCCTAGATTCTACATCAAGAGTCGATCTATTTGGACAACTAAGAAGTAAAAACTACTGGAAAAAGCCGGAATTTATACTTAATTTCTAAGGAAAGCTGCAGTTTTTGTACTTGATAGTTAATATTATGTCCTACCCTAGATTGTGCATCATCGGTCGATCTGTTTAGACATCTACTAAGTAAAAACTACTGGAAAAAGCGGAAATTTTCTCCTAATTTCACAGGTAGACTGCATTTTTTGTACTTAATAGTTAATATTTAGGCCTAGTCTAGATTGTGCATTATGGGTCGATCTATTTTAAGAAGTCAGAGGCAAAAACTACTGGAAAAAGCCGAAATCTTCTCCTTATTTCATAGGATGGCTCCTCTTTTTGCACATGATTGTTAAGATTAAGGCTTACCCTAGATTCTACATCAAGAGTCGATCTATTTGGACTACTAAGAAGTAAGAACTACTGGAAAAAGCCGAAATTTATAATTAATTTCTAAGGAAAGCTGCTGTTTTTGTACTTGATAGTTAAGATTAAGGCCTACCCTAGATTGTGCATAATCGGTCGATCTATTTTGAAAAGTCAAAAATAAAAACTACTGGAAAAAGTTGAAATTTTCTTCTACTTTCACAGGTAGACTGCATTTTTTGTACTTAATAGTTAATATTTAGGCCTAGTCTAGATTGTGCATTATGGGTCGATCTATTTTAAGAAGTCAGAGGCAAAAACTACTGGAAAAAGCAGAAATCTTCTCCTTATTTCATAGGATGGCGGCTCTTTTTGCACATGATTGTTAAGATTAAGGCCTACCTTAGATTGTGCATCATGGGTCGATCTCTTTGGACATCTACTAAGTAAAAACTACTGGAAAAAGCCGGAATTTCTTCCTAATTTCACAGGAAAGCTGCTGTTTTTGCACTTGATAGTTAATATTAAGGCCTACCCTGTATTGTGCATTATAAGCCAATGTATTTTGAAAATTCAGTAGTAAAAACTACTGGAAAAAGCCGGAATTTCTTCCTAATTTCACAGTAAGGCTTCTGTTTTTGTAATTGATAGTTAATATTAAGGGCTACCCTAGATTCTACATCAAGAGTCGATCTATTTCGACAACTAAGAAGTAAGAACTACTGGAAAAAGCCGGAATTTATACTTAATTTCTAAGGAAAGCTGCTGTTTTTGTACTTGATAGTTAAGATTAATGCCTACCCTGTATTGTGCATTATAAGCTAATCTATTTTGAAAATTCAGTAGTAAGAACTTCTGGAAAATGACGGAATTTATTCCTAATTTCACAGGGAGGCTGCTTTTTTTGCAATTGATTGTTAATATTAGAGCCTACCCAAAATTGTGCATCATTGGTCGATCTCTTTGGACATCTACTAAGTAAAAACTACTGGAAAAAGCCGGAATTTCTTCCTAATTTCACAGGAAGGCTGCTGTTTTTCTACTTGATACTTGATGTTAAGGCCTACCCTAGATTCTACATCAAGAGTCGATCTATTTGGACTACTAAGAAGTAAGAACTACTGGAAAAAGCCGAAATTTATAATTAATTTCTAAGGAAAGCTGCTGTTTTTGTACTTGATAGTTAAGATTTAGGCCTACCCTAGATTGTGCATTATGGGTCGATCTATTTTAAGAAGTCAGAGGCAAAAACTACTGGAAAAAGCCGAAATCTTCTCCTTATTTCATAGGATGGCTGCTCTTTTTGCACATGATTGTTAAGATTAAGGCCTACCTTAGATTGTACATCATGGGTCGATCTCTTTGGACATCTACTAAGTAAAAACTACTGGAAAAAGCCGGAATTTCTTCCTAATTTCACAAGAAGGCTGCTCTTTTTGCACTTGATAGTTAAGATTAAGGCTTACCCTAGATTGTGCATCATGGGTCGATCTCTTTGGACATCTACTAAGTAAAAACTACTGGAAAAAGCCGGAATTTCTTCCTAATTTCACAGGTAGGCTGCTGTTTTGGCACTTGATAGTTAATATTAAGGCCTACCCTGTATTGTGCATTATAAGCCAATGTATTTTGAAAATTCAGTAGTAAAAACTACTGGAAAAAGCCGGAAGTTCTTCCTAATTTCACAGTAAGGCTTCTGTTTTTGTAATTGATAGTTAATATTAAGGCCTACCCTAGATTCTACATCAAGAGTCGATCTATTTCGACAACTAAGAAGTAAGAACTACTGGAAAAAGCCGGAATTTATACTTAATTTCTAAGGAAAGCTGCTGTTTTTGTACTTGATAGTTAAGATTAATGCCTACCCTGTATTGTGCATTATAAGCTAATCTATTTTGAAAATTCAGTAGTAAGAACTTCTGGAAAATGACGGAATTTATTCCTAATTTCACAGGGAGGCTGCTTTTTTTGCACTTGATAGTTAAGATTAAGGCTTACCCTAGATTGTGCATCATCGGTCGATCTCTTTGGACATCTACTAAGTAAAAACTACTGGAAAAAGCCAGAATTTCTTCCTAATTTCACAAGAAGGCTGCTCTTTTTGCACTTGATAGTTAAGATTAAGGCTTACCCTAGATTGTGCATCATAGGTCGATCTCATTGGACATCTACTAAGTAAAAACTACTGGAAAATGCCGGAATTTCTTCCTTATTTCACAGGAAGGCTGCTGTTTTTGCACTTGATAGTTAATATTAAGGCCTACCCTGTATTGTGCATTATGAGCCAATGTATTTTGAAAATTCAGTAGTAAAAACTACTGGAAAAAGCCGGAATTTCTTCCTATTTTCACAGTAAGGCTTCTGTTTTTGTAATTGATAGTTAATATTAAGGCCTACCCTAGATTCTACATCAAGAGTCGATCTATTTGGACTACTAAGAAGTAAGAACTACTGGAAAAAGCCGGAATTTATAATTAATTTCTAAGGAAAGCTGCTGTTTTTGTACTTGATAGTTAAGATTAAGGCCTACCCTAGATTGTGCATCATCGGTCGATCTATTTTGAAAAGTCAAAAGTAAAAACTACTGGAAAAAGTTGAAATTTTCTTCTACTTTCACAGGTAGACTGCATTTTTTGTACTTAATAGTTAATATATAGGCCTAGTCTAGATTGTGCATTATGGGTCGATCTTTTTCAAGAAGTCAGAGCCAAAAACTACTGGAAAAAGCCGAAATCTTCTCCTTATTTCATAGGATGGCTCCTCTTTTTGCACATGATTGTTAAGATTAAGGCTTACCCTAGATTGTGCATCATGGGTCGATCTCTTTGGACATCTACTAAGTAAAAACTACTGGAAAAAGCCGGAATTTCTTCCTAATTTCACAGTAAGGCTTCTGTTTTTGTAATTGATAGTTAATATTAAGGCCTACCCTAGATTCTACATCAAGAGTCGATCTATTTCGACAACTAAGAAGTAAGAGCTACTGGAAAAAGCCGCAATTTATACGTAATTTCTAAGGAAAGCTGCTGTTTTTGTACTTGATAGTTAAGATTAATGCCTACCCTGTATTGTGCATTATAAGTTAATGTAGTTTGAAAATTCAGTAGTAAGAACTACTGGAAAATGACGGAATTTATTCCTAATTTCACAGGGAGGCTGCTTTTTTTGCAATTGATTGTTAATATTAGAGCCTACCCTAAATTTTGCATCATTGGTCGATCTCTCTGGACATCTACTAAGTAAAAACTACTGGAAAAAGCCGGAATTTCTTCCTAATTTCACAGGAAGGCTGCTGTTTTTCTACTTGATACTTGATGTTAAGGCCTACCCTGTATTGTGCATTATAAGCCAATGTATTTTGAAAATTCAGTAGTAAAAACTACTGGAAAAAGCCGGAATTTCTTCCTAATTTCACAGTAAGGCTTCTGTTTTTGTAATTGATAGTTAATATTAAGTCCTACCCTAGATTCTACATCAAGAGTCGATCTATTTGGACAACTAAGAAGTAAAAACTACTGGAAAAAGCCGGAATTTATACTTAATTTCTAAGGAAAGCTGCAGTTTTTGTACTTGATAGTTAATATTATGTCCTACCCTAGATTGTGCATCATCGGTCGATCTGTTTAGACATCTACTAAGTAAAAACTACTGGAAAAAGCGGAAATTTTCTCCTAATTTCACAGGTAGACTGCATTTTTTGTACTTAATAGTTAATATTTAGGCCTAGTCTAGATTGTGCATTATGGGTCGATCTATTTTAAGAAGTCAGAGGCAAAAACTACTGGAAAAAGCCGAAATCTTCTCCTTATTTCATAGGATGGCTCCTCTTTTTGCACATGATTGTTAAGATTAAGGCTTACCCTAGATTGTGCATCATGGGTCGATCTCTTTGGACATCTACTAAGTAAAAACTTCTGGAAAATGCCGGAATTTTTTCTTAATTTCACAGGAAGGCTGCTGTTTTTGCACTTGATAGTTAATATTAAGGCCTACCCTGTATTGAGCATTATAAGCCAATGTATTTTGAGAATTCAGTAGTAAAAACTACTGGAAAAAGCCGGAATTTCTTCCTAATTTCACAGTAAGGCTTCTGTTTTTGTAATTGATAGTTAATATTAAGGCCTACCCTAGATTCTACATCAAGAGTCGATCTATTTGGACTACTAAGAAGTAAGAACTACTGGAAAAAGCCGGAATTTATAATTAGTTTCTAAGGAAAGCTGCTGTTTTTGTACTTGATAGTTAAGATTAAGGCCTACCCTAGATTGTGCAACATCGGTCGATCTATTTTGAAAAGTCAAAAGTAAAAACTACTGGAAAAAGTTGAAATTTTCTTCTACTTTCACAGGTAGACTGCATTTTTTGTACTTAATAGTTAATATATAGGCCTAGTCTAGATTGTGCATTATGGGTCGATCTATTTCAAGAAGTCAAAGCCAAAAACTACTGGAAAAAGCAGAAATCTTCTCCTTATTTCATAGGATGGCTGCTCTTTTTGCACATGATTGTTAAGATTAAGGCCTACCTTAGATTGTGCATCATGGGTCGATCTCTTTGGACATCTACTAAGTAAAAACTACTGGAAAAAGCCGGAATTTCTTCCTAATTTCACAGTAAGGCTTCTGTTTTTGTAATTGATAGTTAATATTAAGGCCTACCCTAGATTCTACATCAAGAGTCGATCTATTTCGACAACTAAGAAGTAAGAGCTACTGGAAAAAGCCGGAATTTATACGTAATTTCTAAGGAAAGCTGCTGTTTTTGTACTTGATAGTTAAGATTAATGCCTATCCTGTATTGTGCATTATAAGCTAATGTAGTTTGAAAATTCAGTAGTAAGAACTACTGGAAAATGACGGAATTTATTCCTAATTTCACAGGGAGGCTGCTTTTTTTGCAATTGATTGTTAATATTAGAGCCTACCCTAAATTTTGCATCATTGGTCGATCTCTCTGGACATCTACTAAGTAAAAACTACTGGAAAAAGCCGGAATTTCTTCCTAATTTCACAGGAAGGCTGCTGTTTTTCTACTTGATACTTGATGTTAAGGCCTACCCTGTATTGTGCATTATAAGCCAATGTATTTTGAAAATTCAGTAGTAAAAACTACTGGAAAAAGCCGGAATTTCTTCCTAATTTCACAGTAAGGCTTCTGTTTTTGTAATTGATATTTAATATTAAGGCCTACCCTAGATTCTACATCAAGAGTCGATCTATTTGGACAACTAAGAAGTAAAAACTACTGGAAAAAGCCGGAATTTATACTTAATTTCTAAGGAAAGCTGCAGTTTTTGTACTTGATAGTTAATATTATGTCCTACCCTAGATTGTGCATCATCGGTCGATCTGTTTAGACATCTACTAAGTAAAAACTACTGGAAAAAGCGGAAATTTTCTCCTAATTTCACAGGTAGACTGCATTTTTTGTACTTAATAGTTAATATTTAGGCCTAGTCTAGATTGTGCATTATGGGTCGATCTATTTTAAGAAGTCAGAGGCAAAAACTACTGGAAAAAGCCGAAATCTTCTCCTTATTTCATAGGATGGCTCCTCTTTTTGCACATGATTGTTAAGATTAAGGCTTACCCTAGATTCTACATCAAGAGTCGATCTATTTGGACTACTAAGAAGTAAGAACTACTGGAAAAAGCCGAAATTTATAATTAATTTCTAAGGAAAGCTGCTGTTTTTGTACTTGATAGTTAAGATTAAGGCCTACCCTAGATTGTGCATAATCAGTCGATCTATTTTGAAAAGTCAAAAATAAAAACTACTGGAAAAAGTTGAAATTTTCTTCTACTTTCACAGGTAGACTGCATTTTTTGTACTTGATAGTTAAGATTTAGGCCTACCCTAGATTGTGCATTATGGGTCGATCTATTTTAAGAAGTCAGAGGCAAAAACTACTGGAAAAAGCCGAAATCTTCTCCTTATTTCATAGGATGGCTGCTCTTTTTGCACATGATTGTTAAGATTAAGGCCTACCTTAGATTGTACATCATGGATCGATCTCTTTGGACATCTACTAAGTAAAAACTACTGGAAAAAGCCGGAATTTCTTCCTAATTTCACAAGAAGGCTGCTCTTTTTGCACTTGATAGTTAAGATTAAGGCTTACCCTAGATTGTGCATCATGGGTCGATCTCATTGGACATCTACTAAGTAATAACTACTGGAAAAAGCCGGAATTTCTTATTAATTTCACAGGTAGGCTGCTGTTTTGGCACTTGATAGTTAATATTAAGGCCTACCCTGTATTGTGCATTATAAGCCAATGTATTTTGAAAATTCAGTAGTAAAAACTACTGGAAAAAGCCGGAATTTCTTCCTAATTTCACAGTAAGGCTTCTGTTTTTGTAATTGATAGTTAATATTAAGGCCTACCCTAGATTCTACATCAAGAGTCGATCTATTTGGACTACTAAGAAGTAAGAACTACTGGAAAAAGCCGGAATTTATAATTAGTTTCTAAGGAAAGCTGCTGTTTTTGTACTTGATAGTTAAGATTAAGGCCTACCCTAGATTGTGCAACATCGGTCGATCTATTTTGAAAAGTCAAAAGTAAAAACTACTGGAAAAAGTTGAAATTTTCTTCTACTTTCACAGGTAGACTGCATTTTTTGTACTTAATAGTTAATATATAGGCCTAGTCTAGATTGTGCATTATGGGTCGATCTATTTCAAGAAGTCAAAGCCAAAAACTACTGGAAAAAGCAGAAATCTTCTCCTTATTTCATAGGATGGCTGCTCTTTTTGCACATGATTGTTAAGATTAAGGCCTACCTTAGATTGTGCATCATGGGTCGATCTCTTTGGACATCTACTAAGTAAAAACTACTGGAAAAAGCCGGAATTTCTTCCTAATTTCACAGTAAGGCTTCTGTTTTTGTAATTGATAGTTAATATTAAGGCCTACCCTAGATTCTACATCAAGAGTCGATCTATTTCGACAACTAAGAAGTAAGAGCTACTGGAAAAAGCCGGAATTTATACGTAATTTCTAAGGAAAGCTGCTGTTTTTGTACTTGATAGTTAAGATTAATGCCTATCCTGTATTGTGCATTATAAGCTAATGTAGTTTGAAAATTCAGTAGTAAGAACTACTGGAAAATGACGGAATTTATTCCTAATTTCACAGGGAGGCTGCTTTTTTTGCAATTGATTGTTAATATTAGAGCCTACCCTAAATTTTGCATCATTGGTCGATCTCTCTGGACATCTACTAAGTAAAAACTACTGGAAAAAGCCGGAATTTCTTCCTAATTTCACAGGAAGGCTGCTGTTTTTCTACTTGATACTTGATGTTAAGGCCTACCCTGTATTGTGCATTATAAGCCAATGTATTTTGAAAATTCAGTAGTAAAAACTACTGGAAAAAGCCGGAATTTCTTCCTAATTTCACAGTAAGGCTTCTGTTTTTGTAATTGATATTTAATATTAAGGCCTACCCTAGATTCTACATCAAGAGTCGATCTATTTGGACAACTAAGAAGTAAAAACTACTGGAAAAAGCCGGAATTTATACTTAATTTCTAAGGAAAGCTGCAGTTTTTGTACTTGATAGTTAATATTATGTCCTACCCTAGATTGTGCATCATCGGTCGATCTGTTTAGACATCTACTAAGTAAAAACTACTGGAAAAAGCGGAAATTTTCTCCTAATTTCACAGGTAGACTGCATTTTTTGTACTTAATAGTTAATATTTAGGCCTAGTCTAGATTGTGCATTATGGGTCGATCTATTTTAAGAAGTCAGAGGCAAAAACTACTGGAAAAAGCCGAAATCTTCTCCTTATTTCATAGGATGGCTCCTCTTTTTGCACATGATTGTTAAGATTAAGGCTTACCCTAGATTCTACATCAAGAGTCGATCTATTTGGACTACTAAGAAGTAAGAACTACTGGAAAAAGCCGAAATTTATAATTAATTTCTAAGGAAAGCTGCTGTTTTTGTACTTGATAGTTAAGATTAAGGCCTACCCTAGATTGTGCATAATCAGTCGATCTATTTTGAAAAGTCAAAAATAAAAACTACTGGAAAAAGTTGAAATTTTCTTCTACTTTCACAGGTAGACTGCATTTTTTGTACTTGATAGTTAAGATTTAGGCCTACCCTAGATTGTGCATTATGGGTCGATCTATTTTAAGAAGTCAGAGGCAAAAACTACTGGAAAAAGCCGAAATCTTCTCCTTATTTCATAGGATGGCTGCTCTTTTTGCACATGATTGTTAAGATTAAGGCCTACCTTAGATTGTACATCATGGATCGATCTCTTTGGACATCTACTAAGTAAAAACTACTGGAAAAAGCCGGAATTTCTTCCTAATTTCACAAGAAGGCTGCTCTTTTTGCACTTGATAGTTAAGATTAAGGCTTACCCTAGATTGTGCATCATGGGTCGATCTCATTGGACATCTACTAAGTAATAACTACTGGAAAAAGCCGGAATTTCTTATTAATTTCACAGGTAGGCTGCTGTTTTGGCACTTGATAGTTAATATTAAGGCCTACCCTGTATTGTGCATTATAAGCCAATGTATTTTGAAAATTCAGTAGTAAAAACTACTGGAAAAAGCCGGAATTTCTTCCTAATTTCACAGTAAGGCTTCTGTTTTTGTAATTGATAGTTAATATTAAGGCCTACCCTAGATTCTACATCAAGAGTCGATCTATTTCGACAACTAAGAAGTAAGAACTACTGGAAAAAGCCGGAATTTATACTTAATTTCTAAGGAAAGCTGCTGTTTTTGTACTTGATAGTTAAGATTAATGCCTACCTTGTATTGTGCATTATAAGCTAATGTATTTTGAAAATTCAGTAGTAAGAACTACTGGAAAATGACGGAATTTATTCCTAATTTCACAGGGTGGCTGCTTTTTTTGCAATTGATTGTTAATATTAGAGCCTACCCTAAATTGTGCATCATTGGTCGATCTCTTTGGACATCTACTAAGTAAAAACTACTGGAAAAAGCCGGAATTTCTTCCTAATTTCACAGGAAGGCTGCTGTTTTTCTACTTGATACTTGATGTTAAGGCCTACCCTAGATTCTACATCAAGAGTCGATCTATTTGGACTACTAAGAAGTAAGAACTAATGGAAAAAGCCGAAATTTATAATTAATTTCTAAGGAAAGCTGCTGTTTTTGTACTTGATAGTTAAGATTTAGGCCTACCCTAGATTGTGCATTATGGGTCGATCTATTTTAAGAAGTCAGAGGCAAAAACTACTGGAAAAAGCCGAAATCTTCTCCTTATTTCATAGGATGGCTGCTCTTTTTGCACATGATTGTTAAGATTTATTCCTACCTTAGATTGTACATCATGGGTCGATCTCTTTGGACATCTACTAAGTAAAAACTACTGGAAAAAGCCGGAATTTCTTCCTAATTTCACAAGAAGGCTGCTCTTTTTGCACTTGATAGTTAAGATTAAGGCTTACCCTAGATTGTGCATCATGGGTCGATCACTTTGGACATCTACTAAGTAAAAACTTCTGGAAAAAGCCGGAATTTATTCCTAATTTCACAGGGAGGCTGCTTTTTTTGCAATTGATTGTTAATATTAGAGCCTACCCTAAATTTTGCATCATTGGTCGATCTCTCTGGACATCTACTAAGTAAAAACTACTGGAAAAAGCCGGAATTTCTTCCTAATTTCACAGTAAGGCTTCTGTTTTTGTAATTGATATTTAATATTAAGGCCTACCCTAGATTCTACATCAAGAGTCGATCTATTTGGACAACTAAGAAGTAAAAACTACTGGAAAAAGCCGGAATTTATACTTAATTTCTAAGGAAAGCTGCAGTTTTTGTACTTGATAGTTAATATTATGTCCTACCCTAGATTGTGCATCATCGGTCGATCTGTTTAGACATCTACTAAGTAAAAACTACTGGAAAAAGCGGAAATTTTCTCCTAATTTCACAGGTAGACTGCATTTTTTGTACTTAATAGTTAATATTTAGGCCTAGTCTAGATTGTGCATTATGGGTCGATCTATTTTAAGAAGTCAGAGGCAAAAACTACTGGAAAAAGCCGAAATCTTCTCCTTATTTCATAGGATGGCTCCTCTTTTTGCACATGATTGTTAAGATTAAGGCTTACCCTAGATTCTACATCAAGAGTCGATCTATTTGGACTACTAAGAAGTAAGAACTACTGGAAAAAGCCGAAATTTATAATTAATTTCTAAGGAAAGCTGCTGTTTTTGTACTTGATAGTTAAGATTAAGGCCTACCCTAGATTGTGCATAATCGGTCGATCTATTTTGAAAAGTCAAAAATAAAAACTACTGGAAAAAGTTGAAATTTTCTTCTACTTTCACAGGTAGACTGCATTTTTTGTACTTAATAGTTAATATTTAGGCCTAGTCTAGATTGTGCATTATGGGTCGATCTATTTTAAGAAGTCAGAGGCAAAAACTACTGGAAAAAGCAGAAATCTTCTCCTTATTTCATAGGATGGCGGCTCTTTTTGCACATGATTGTTAAGATTAAGGCCTACCTTAGATTGTGCATCATGGGTCGATCTCTTTGGACATCTACTAAGTAAAAACTACTGGAAAAAGCCGGAATTTCTTCCTAATTTCACAGGAAAGCTGCTGTTTTTGCACTTGATAGTTAATATTAAGGCCTACCCTGTATTGTGCATTATAAGCCAATGTATTTTGAAAATTCAGTAGTAAAAACTACTCGAAAAAGCCGGAATTTCTTCCTAATTTCACAGTAAGGCTTCTGTTTTTGTAATTGATAGTTAATATTAAGGGCTACCCTAGATTCTACATCAAGAGTCGATCTATTTCGACAACTAAGAAGTAAGAACTACTGGAAAAAGCCGGAATTTATACTTAATTTCTAAGGAAAGCTGCTGTTTTTGTACTTGATAGTTAAGATTAATGCCTACCCTGTATTGTGCATTATAAGCTAATCTATTTTGAAAATTCAGTAGTAAGAACTTCTGGAAAATGACGGAATTTATTCCTAATTTCACAGGGAGGCTGCTTTTTTGCAATTGATTGTTAATATTAGAGCCTACCCTAAATTGTGCATCATTGGTCGATCTCTTTGGACATCTACTAAGTAAAAACTACTGGAAAAAGCCGGAATTTCTTCCTAATTTCACAGGAAGGCTGCTGTTTTTCTACTTGATACTTGATGTTAAGGCCTACCCTAGATTCTACATGAAGAGTCGATCTATTTGGACTACTAAGAAGTAAGAACTACTGGAAAAAGCCGAAATTTATAATTAATTTCTAAGGAAAGCTGCTGTTTTTGTACTTGATAGTTAAGATTTAGGCCTACCCTAGATTGTGCATTATGGGTCGATCTATTTTAAGAAGTCAGAGGCAAAAACTACTGGAAAAAGCCGAAATCTTCTCCTTATTTCATAGGATGGCTGCTCTTTTTGCACATGATTGTTAAGATTAAGGCATACCTTAGATTGTACATCATGGGTCGATCTCTTTGGACATCTACTAAGTAAAAACTACTGGAAAAAGCCGGAATTTCTTCCTAATTTCACAAGAAGGCTGCTCTTTTTGCACTTGATAGTTAAGATTAAGGCTTACCCTAGATTGTGCATCATGGGTCGATCTCTTTGGACATCTACTAAGTAAAAACTACTGGAAAAAGCCGGAATTTCTTCCTAATTTCACAGGTAGGCTGCTGTTTTGGCACTTGATAGTTAATATTAAGGCCTACCCTGTATTGTGCATTATAAGCCAATGTATTTTGAAAATTCAGTAGTAAAAACTACTGGAAAAAGCCGGAATTTCTTCCTAATTTCACAGTAAGGCTTCTGTTTTTGTAATTGATAGTTAATATTAAGGCCTACCCTAGATTCTACATCAAGAGTCGATCTATTTCGACAACTAAGAAGTAAGAACTACTGGAAAAAGCCGGAATTTATACTTAATTTCTAAGGAAAGCTGCTGTTTTTGTACTTGATAGTTAAGATTAATGCCTACCCTGTATTGTGCATTATAAGCTAATGTATTTTGAAAATTCAGTAGTAAGAACTACTGGAAAATGACGGAATTTATTCCTAATTTCACAGGGAGGCTGCTTTTTTTGCAATTGATTGTTAATATTAGAGCCTACCCTAAATTGTGCATCATTGGTCGATCTCTTTGGACATCTACTAAGTAAAAACTACTGGAAAAAGCCGGAATTTCTTCCTAATTTCACAGGAAGGCTGCTGTTTTTCTACTTGATACTTGATGTTAAGGCCTACCCTAGATTCTACATCAAGAGTCGATCTATTTGGGCTACTAAGAAGTAAGAACTACTGGAAAAAGCCGAAATTTATAATTAATTTCTAAGGAAAGCTGCTGTTTTTGTACTTGATAGTTAAGATTTAGGCCTACCCTAGATTGTGCATTATGGGTCGATCTATTTTAAGAAGTCAGAGGCAAAAACTACTGGAAAAAGCCGAAATCTTCTCCTTATTTCATAGGATGGCTGCTCTTTTTGCACATGATTGTTAAGATTAAGGCCTACCTTAGATTGTACATCATGGGTCGATCTCATTGGACATCTACTAAGTAAAAACTACTGGAAAAAGCCGGAATTTCTTCCTAATTTCACAGGAAAGCTGCTGTTTTTGCACTTGATAGTTAATATTAAGGCCTACCCTGTATTGTGCATTATAAGCCAATGTATTTTGAAAATTCAGTAGTAAAAACTACTGGAAAAAGCCGGAATTTCTTCCTAATTTCACAGGAAGGCTGCTGTTTTGGCACTTGATAGTTAATATTAAGGCCTACCCTGTATTGTGCATTATAAGCCAATGTATTTTGAAAATTCAGTAGTAAAAACTACTGGAAAAAGCCGGAATTTCTTCCTAATTTCACAGTAAGGCTTCTGTTTTTGTAATTGATAATTAATATTAAGGCCTACCCTAGATTCTACATCAAGAGTCGATCTATTTCGACAACTAAGAAGTAAGAACTACTGGAAAAAGCCGGAATTTATACTTAATTTCTAAGGAAAGCTGCTGTTTTTGTACTTGATAGTTAAGATTAATGCCTACCCTGTATTGTGCATTATAAGCTAATGTATTTTGAAAATTCAGTAGTAAGAACTACTGGAAAATGACGGAATTTATTCCTAATTTCACAGGGAGGCTGCTTTTTTTGCAATTGATTGTTAATATTAGAGCCTACCCTAAAATGTGCATCATTGGTCGATCTCTTTGGACATCTACTAAGTAAAAACTACTGGAAAAAGCCGGAATTTATACTTAATTTCTAAGGAAAGCTGCTGTTTTTGTACTTGATAGTTAATATTATGTCCTACCCTAGATTGTGCATCATCGGTCGATCTGTTTAGACATCTACTAAGTAAAAACTACTGGAAAAAGTTGAAATTTTCTTCTACTTTCACAGGTAGACTGCATTTTTTGTACTTAATAGTTAATATTTAGGCCTAGTCTAGATTGTGCATTATGGGTCGATCTATTTTAAGAAGTCAGAGGCAAAAACTACTGGAAAAAGCAGAAATCTTCTCCTTATTTCATAGGATGGCGGCTCTTTTTGCACATGATTGTTAAGATTAAGGCCTACCTTAGATTGTGCATCATGGGTCGATCTCTTTGGACATCTACTAAGTAAAAACTACTGGAAAAAGCCGGAATTTCTTCCTAATTTCACAGGAAAGCTGCTGTTTTTGCACTTGATAGTTAATATTAAGGCCTACCCTGTATTGTGCATTATAAGCCAATGTATTTTGAAAATTCAGTAGTAAAAACTACTGGAAAAAGCCGGAATTTCTTCCTAATTTCACAGTAAGGCTTCTGTTTTTGTAATTGATAGTTAATATTAAGGCCTACCCTAGATTCTACATCAAGAGTCGATCTATTTCGACAACTAAGAAGTAAGAACTACTGGAAAAAGCCGGAATTTATACTTAATTTCTAAGGAAAGCTGCTGTTTTTGTACTTGATAGTTAAGATTAATGCCTACCCTGTATTGTGCATTATAAGCTAATGTATTTTGAAAATTCAGTAGTAAGAACTACTGGAAAATGACGGAATTTATTCCTAATTTCACAGGGAGGCTGCTTTTTTTGCAATTGATTGTTAATATTAGAGCCTACCCAAAATTGTGCATCATTGGTCGATCTCTTTGGACATCTACTAAGTAAAAGCTACTGGAAAAAGCCGGAATTTCTTCCTAATTTCACAGGAAGGCTGCTGTTTTTCTACTTGATACTTGATGTTAAGGCCTACCCTAGATTCTACATCAAGAGTCGATCTATTTGGGCTACTAAGAAGTAAGAACTACTGGAAAAAGCCGAAATTTATAATTAATTTCTAAGGAAAGCTGCGGTTTTTGTACTTGATAGTTAAGATTTAGGCCTACCCTAGATTGTGCATTATGGGTCGATCTATTTTAAGAAGTCAGAGGCAAAAACTACTGGAAAAAGCCGAAATCTTCTCCTTATTTCATAGGATGGCTGCTCTTTTTGCACATGATTGTTAAGATTAAGGCCTACCTTAGATTGTACATCATGGGTCGATCTCTTTGGACATCTACTAAGTAAATACTACTGGAAAAAGCCGGAATTTCTTCCTAATTTCACAAGAAGGCTGCTCTTTTTGCACTTGATAGTTAAGATTAAGGCTTACCCTAGATTGTGCATCATGGGTCGATCTCTTTGGACATCTACTAAGTAAAAACTACTGGAAAAAGCCGGAATTTCTTCCTAATTTCACAGGAAGGCTGCTGTTTTGGCACTTGATAGTTAATATTAAGGCCTACCCTGTATTGTGCATTATAAGCCAATGTATTTTGAAAATTCGGTAGTAAAAACTACTGGAAAAAGCCGGAATTTTTTCCTAATTTCACAGTAAGGCTTCTGTTTTTGTAATTGATAGTTAATATTAAGGCCTACCCTAGATTCTACATCAAGAGTCGATCTATTTCGACAACTAAGAAGTAAGAACTACTGGAAAAAGCCGGAATTTATACTAAATTTCTAAGGAAAGCTGCTGTTTTTGTACTTGATAGTTAAGATTAATGCCTACCCTGTATTGTGCATTATAAGCTAATGTATTTTGAAAATTCAGTAGTAAGAACTACTGGAAAATGACGGAATTTATTCCTAATTTCACAGGGAGGCTGCTTTTTTTGCAATTGATTGTTAATATTAGAGCCTACCCTAAATTGTGCATCATTGGTCGATCTCTTTGGACATCTACTAAGTAAAAACTACTGGAAAAAGCCGGAATTTCTTTCTAATTTCACAGTAAGGCTTCTGTTTTTGTAATTGATAGTTAATATTAAGGCCTACCCTAGATTCTACATCAAGAGTCGATCTATTTGGACAACTAAGAAGTAAAAACTACTGGAAAAAGCCGGAATTTATACTTAATTTCTAAGGAAAGCTGCTGTTTTTGTAATTGATAGTTAATATTATGTCCTACCCTAGATTGTGCATCATCGGTCGATCTGTTTAGACATCTACTAAGTAAAAACTACTGGAAAAAATTGAAATTTTCTTCTACTTTCACAGGTAGACTGCATTTTTTGTACTTAATAGTTAATATTTAGGCATAGTCTAGATTGTGCATTATGGGTCGATCTATTTTAAGAAGTCAGAGGCAAAAACTACTGGAAAAAGCAGAAATCTTCTCCTTATTTCATAGGATGGCGGCTCTTTTTGCACATGATTGTTAAGATTAAGGCCTACCTTAGATTGTGCATCATGGGTCGATCTCTTTGGACATCTACTAAGTAAAAACTACTGGAAAAAGCCGGAATTTCTTCCTAATTTCACAGGAAAGCTGCTGTTTTTGCACTTGATAGTTAATATTAAGGCCTACCCTGTATTGTGCATTATAAGCCAATGTATTTTGAAAATTCAGTAGTAAAAACTACTGGAAAAAGCCGGAATTTCTTCCTAATTTCACAGTAAGGCTTCTGTTTTTGTAATTGATAGTTAATATTAAGGGCTACCCTAGATTCTACATCAAGAGTCGATCTATTTCGACAACTAAGAAGTAAGAACTACTGGAAAAAGCCGGAATTTATACTTAATATCTAAGGAAAGCTGCTGTTTTTGTACTTGATAGTTAAGATTAATGCCTACCCTGTATTGTGCATTATAAGCTAATGTATTTTGAAAATTCAGTAGTAAGAACTACTGGAAAATGACGGAATTTATTCCTAATTTCACAGGGAGGCTGCTTTTTTTGCAATTGATTGTTAATATTAGAGCCTACCCTAAATTCTTCATCAAGAGTCGATCTATTTGGGCTACTAAGAAGTAAGAACTACTGGAAAAAGCCGAAATTTATAATTAATTTCTAAGGAAAGCTGCTGTTTTTGTACTTGATAGTTAAGATTTAGGCCTACCCTAGATTGTGCATTATGGGTCGATCTATTTTAAGAAGTCAGAGGCAAAAACTACTGGAAAAAGCCGAAATCTTCTCCTTATTTCATAGGATGGCTGCTCTTTTTGCACATGATTGTTAAGATTAAGGCCTACCTTAGATTGTACCTCATGGGTCGATCACTTTGGACATCTACTAAGTAAAAACTACTGGAAAAAGCCGGAATTTCTTCCTAATTTCACAAGAAGGCTACTCTTTTTGCACTTGATAGTTAAGATTAAGGCTTACCCTAGATTCTACATCAAGAGTCGATCTATTTGGACTACTAAGAAGTAAGAACTACTGGAAAAAGCAGAAATTTATAATTAATTTCTAAGGAAAGCTGCTGTTTTTGTACTTGATAGTTAAGATTAAGGCCTACCCTAGATTGTGCATAATCGGTCGATCTATTTTGAAAAGTCAAAAATAAAAACTACTGGAAAAAGTTGAAATTTTCTTCTACTTTCACAGGTAGACTGCATTTTTTGTACTTAATAGTTAATATTTAGGCCTAGTCTAGATTGTGCATTATGGGTCGATCTATTTTAAGAAGTCAGAGGCAAAAACTACTGGAAAAAGCAGAAATCTTCTCCTTATTTCATAGGATGGCGGCTCTTTTTGCACATGATTGTTAAGATTAAGGCCTACCTTAGATTGTGCATCATGGGTCGATCTCTTTGGACATCTACTAAGTAAAAACTACTGGAAAAAGCCGGAATTTCTTCCTAATTTCACAGGAAAGCTGCTGTTTTTGCACTTGATAGTTAATATTAAGGCCTACCCTGTATTGTGCATTATAAGCCAATGTATTTTGAAAATTCAGTAGTAAAAACTACTGGAAAAAGCCGGAATTTCTTCCTAATTTCACAGTAAGGCTTCTGTTTTTGTAATTGATAGTTAATATTAAGGGCTACCCTAGATTCTACATCAAGAGTCGATCTATTTCGACAACTAAGAAGTAAGAACTACTGGAAAAAGCCGGAATTTATACTTAATTTCTAAGGAAAGCTGCTGTTTTTGTACTTGATAGTTAAGATTAATGCCTACCCTGTATTGTGCATTATAAGCTAATCTATTTTGAAAATTCAGTAGTAAGAACTTCTGGAAAATGACGGAATTTATTCCTAATTTCACAGGGAGGCTGCTTTTTTTGCAATTGATTGTTAATATTAGAGCCTACCCAAAATTGTGCATCATTGGTCGATCTCTTTGGACATCTACTAAGTAAAAACTACTGGAAAAAGCCGGAATTTCTTCCTAATTTCACAGGAAGGCTGCTGTTTTTCTACTTGATACTTGATGTTAAGGCCTACCCTAGATTCTACATCAAGAGTCGATCTATTTGGACTACTAAGAAGTAAGAACTACTGGAAAAAGCCGAAATTTATAATTAATTTCTAAGGAAAGCTGCTGTTTTTGTACTTGATAGTTAAGATTTAGGCCTACCCTAGATTGTGCATTATGGGTCGATCTATTTTAAGAAGTCAGAGGCAAAAACTACTGGAAAAAGCCGAAATCTTCTCCTTATTTCATAGGATGGCTGCTCTTTTTGCACATGATTGTTAAGATTAAGGCCTACCTTAGATTGTACATCATGGGTCGATCTCTTTGGACATCTACTAAGTAAAAACTACTGGAAAAAGCCGGAATTTCTTCCTAATTTCACAAGAAGGCTGCTCTTTTTGCACTTGATAGTTAAGATTAAGGCTTACCCTAGATTGTGCATCATGGGTCGATCTCTTTGGACATCTACTAAGTAAAAACTACTGGAAAAAGCCGGAATTTCTTCCTAATTTCACAGGTAGGCTGCTGTTTTGGCACTTGATAGTTAATATTAAGGCCTACCCTGTATTGTGCATTATAAGCCAATTTATTTTGAAAATTCAGTAGTAAAAACTACTGGAAAAAGCCGGAAGTTCTTCCTAATTTCACAGTAAGGCTTCTGTTTTTGTAATTGATAGTTAATATTAAGGCCTACCCTAGATTCTACATCAAGAGTCGATCTATTTCGACAACTAAGAAGTAAGAACTACTGGAAAAAGCCGGAATTTATACTTAATTTCTAAGGAAAGCTGCGGTTTTTGTACTTGATAGTTAAGATTAATGCCTACCCTGTATTGTGCATTATAAGCTAATCTATTTTGAAAATTCAGTAGTAAGAACTTCTGGAAAATGACGGAATTTATTCCTAATTTCACAGGGAGGCTGCTTTTTTTGCAATTGATTGTTAATATTAGAGCCTACCCTAAATTGTGCATCATTGGTCGATCTCTTTGGACATCTACTAAGTAGAAACTACTGGAAAAAGCCGAAATTTCTTCCTAATTTCACAGGAAGGCTGCTGTTTTTCTACTTGATACTTGATGTTAAGGCCTACCCTAGATTCTACATCAAGAGTCGATCTATTTGGACTACTAAGAAGTAAGAACTACTGGAAAAAGCCGAAATTTATAATTAATTTCTAAGGAAAGCTGCTGTTTTTGTACTTGATAGTTAAGATTTAGGCCTACCCTAGATTGTGCATTATGGGTCGATCTATTTTAAGAAGTCAGAGGCAAAAACTACTGGAAAAAGCCGAAATCTTCTCCTTATTTCATAGGATGGCTGCTCTTTTTGCACATGATTGTTAAGATTAAGGCCTACCTTAGATTGTACATCATGGGTCGATCTCTTTGGACATCTACTAAGTAAAAACTACTGGAAAAAGCCGGAATTTCTTCCTAATTTCACAAGAAGGCTGCTCTTTTTGCACTTGATAGTTAAGATTAAGGCTTACCCTAGATTGTGCATCATGGGTCGATCTCTTTGGACATCTACTAAGTAAAAACTACTGGAAAAAGCCGGAATTTCTTCCTAATTTCACAGGTAGGCTGCTGTTTTGGCACTTGATAGTTAATATTAAGGCCTACCCTGTATTGTGCATTATAAGCCAATGTATTTTGAAAATTCAGTAGTAAAAACTACTGGAAAAAGCCGGAATTTCTTCCTAATTTCACAGTAAGGCTTCTGTTTTTGTAATTGATAGTTAATATTAAGGGCTACCCTAGATTCTACATCAAGAGTCGATCTATTTCGACAACTAAGAAGTAAGAACTACTGGAAAAAGCCGGAATTTATACTTAATTTCTAAGGAAAGCTGCTGTTTTTGCACTTGATAGTTAATATTAAGGCCTACCCTGTATTGTGCATTATAAGCCAATGTATTTTGAAAATTCAGTAGTAAAAACTACTGGAAAAAGCCGGAATTTCTTCCTAATTTCACAGTAAGGCTTCTGTTTTTGTAATTGATAGTTAATATTAAGGGCTACCCTAGATTCTACATCAAGAGTCGATCTATTTCGACAACTAAGAAGTAAAAACTACTGGAAAAAGCCGGAATTTCTTCCTAATTTCACAGGAAGGCTGCTGTTTTGGCACTTGATAGTTAATATTAAGGCCTACCCTGTATTGTGCATTATAAGCTAATCTATTTTGAAAATTCAGTAGTAAGAACTTCTGGAAAATGACGGAATTTATTCCTAATTTCACAGGGAGGCTGCTTTTTTTGCAATTGATTGTTAATATTAGAGCCTACCCTAAATTGTGCATCATTGGTCGATCTCTTTGGACATCTACTAAGTAAAAACTACTGGAAAAAGCCGGAATTTCTTCCTAATTTCACAGGAAGGCTGCTTTTTTTGCAATTGATTGTTAATATTAGAGCCTACCCAAAATTGTGCATCATTGGTCGATCTCTTTGGACATCTACTAAGTAAAAGCTACTGGAAAAAGCCGGAATTTCTTCCTAATTTCACAGGAAGGCTGCTGTTTTTCTACTTGATACTTGATGTTAAGGCCTACCCTAGATTCTACATCAAGAGTCGATCTATTTGGACTACTAAGAAGTAAGAACTACTGGAAAAAGCCGAAATTTATAATTAATTTCTAAGGAAAGCTGCTGTTTTTGTACTTGATAGTTAAGATTTATGCCTACCCTAGATTGTGCATTATGGGTCGATCTATTTTAAGATGTCAGAGGCAAAAACTACTGGAAAAAGCCGAAATCTTCTCCTTATTTCATAGGATGGCTGCTCTTTTTGCACATGATTGTTAAGATTAAGGCCTACCTTAGATTGTACATCATGGGTCGATCTCTTTGGACATCTACTAAGTAAAAACTACTGGAAAAAGCCGGAATTTCTTCCTAATTTCACAAGAAGGCTGCTCTTTTTGCACTTGATAGTTAAGATTAAGGCTTACCCTAGATTGTGCATCATGGGTCGATCTCTTTGGACATCTACTAAGTAAAAACTACTGGAAAAAGCCGGAATTTCTTCCTAATTTCACAGGAAGGCTGCTGTTTTGGCACTTGATAGTTAATATTAAGGCCTACCCTGTATTGTGCATTATAAGCCAATGTATTTTGAAAATTCAGTAGTAAAAACTACTGGAAAAAGCCGGAATTTCTTCCTAATTTCACAGTAAGGCTTCTGTTTTTGTAATTGATAGTTAATATTAAGGCCTACCCTAGATTCTACATCAAGAGTCGATCTATTTCGACAACTAAGAAGTAAGAACTACTGGAAAAAGCCGGAATTTATACTTAATTTCTAAGGAAAGCTGCTGTTTTTGTACTTGATAGTTAAGATTAATGCCTACCCTGTATTGTGCATTATAAGCTAATGTATTTTGAAAATTCAGTAGTAAGAACTACTGGAAAATGACGGAATTTATTCCTAATTTCACAGGGAGGCTGCTTTTTTTGCAATTGATTGTTAATATTAGAGCCTACCCTAAATTGTGCATCATTGGTCGATCTCTTTGGACATCTACTAAGTAAAAACTACTGGAAAAAGCCGGAATTTCTTTGTAATTTCACAGTAAGGCTTCTGTTTTTGTAATTGATAGTTAATATTAAGGCCTACCCTAGATTCTACATTAAGAGTCGATCTATTTGGACAACTAAGAAGTAAAATCTACTGGAAAAAGCCGGAATTTATACTTAATTTCTAAGGAAAGCTGCTGTTTTTGTACTTGATAGTTAATATTATGTCCTACCCTAGATTGTGCATCATCGGTCGATCTGTTTAGACATCTACTAAGTAAAAACTACTGGAAAAAGTTGAAATTTTCTTCTACTTTCACAGGTAGACTGCATTTTTTGTACTTAATATTTAATATTTAGGCCTAGTCTAGATTGTGCATTATGGGTCGATCTATTTTAAGAAGTCAGAGGCAAAAACTACTGGAAAAAGCAGAAATCTTCTCCTTATTTCATAGGATGGCGGCTCTTTTTGCACATGATTGTTAAGATTAAGGCCTACCTTAGATTGTGCATCATGGGTCGATCTCTTTGGACATCTACTAAGTAAAAACTACTGGAAAAAGCCGGAATTTCTTCCTAATTTCACAAGAAGGCTGCTCTTTTTGCACTTGATAGTTAAGATTAAGGCTTACCCTAGATTGTGCATCATGGGTCGATCTCTTTGGACATCTACTAAGTAAAAACTACTGGAAAAAGCCGGAATTTCTTCCTAATTTCACAGGAAGGCTGCTGTTTTTGCACTTGATAGCTAAGATTAATGCCTACCCTGTATTGTGCATTATAAGGCAATGTATTTTGAAAATTCAGTAGTAAGAACTACTGGAAAATGCCGGAATTTATTCCTAATTTCACAGGAAAGCTGCTTTTTTTGTAATTGATAGTTAATATTAAGGCTTACCCTAGATTCTACATCAAGAGTCGATCTATTTGGACTACTAAGAAGTAAGAACTACTGGAAAAAGCCGAAATTTATAATTAATTTTTAAGGAAAGCTGCTATTTTTGTACTTGATAGTTAAAATTTAGGCCTACCCTAGATTGTGCATCATCGGTCGATCTATTTTGAAAAGTCAAAAGTAAAAACTACTGGAAAAAGTTGAAATTTTCTCCTAATTTCACAGGTAGACTGCATTTTTTGTTCTTAATAGTTAATATTTAGGCCTAGTCTAGATTGTGCATTATGGGTCGATCTATTTTAAGAAGTCAGAGGCAAAAACTAATGGAAAATGCCGAAATCTTCTCCTTATTTCGTAGGATGGCTGCTCTTTTTGCACATGATTGTTAAGATTAAGGCCTACCTTAGATTGTGCATCATGGGTCGATCTCTTTGGACATCTACTAAGTAAAAACTACTGGAAAAAGCCGGAATTTCTTCCTAATTTCACAGGAAGGCTGCTGTTTTTGCACTTGATAGTTAATATTAAGGCCTACCCTGTATTGTGCATTATAAGCCAATGTATTTTGAAAATTCAGTAGTAAAAACTGCTGGAAAAAGCCGGAATTTCTTCCTAATTTCACAGTAAGGCTTCTGTTTTTGTAATTGATAGTTAATATTAAGGCCTACCCTGTATTGTGCATTATAAGCAAATGTATTTTGAAAATTCAGTAGTAAAAACTACTGGAAAAAGCCGGAATTTCTTCCTAATTCCACAAGAAGGCTGCTCTTTTTGCACTTGATTGTTAAGATTAAGGCCTACCCTAGATTGTGCATCATGGGTCGATCTCTTTGGACATCTACTAAGTAAAAACTACTGGAAAAAGCCAGAATTTCTTCCTAATTTCACAGTAAGTCTTCTGTATTTGTAATTGATAGTTAATATTAAGGCCTACCCTAGATTCTACATCAAGAGTCGATCTATTTGGACTACTAAGAAGTAAGAACTACTGGAAAAAGCCGGAATTTATACTTGATTTCTAAGGAAAGCTACTGTTTTTGTACTTGATAGCTAAGATTAATGCCTACCCTGTATTGTGCATTATAAGCCAATGTATTTTGAAAAGTCAAAAGTAAAAACTACTGGAAAAAGTTGAAATTTTCTCCTAATTTCACAGATAGACTGCATTTTTTGTTCTTAATATTTAATATTTAGGCCTAGTCTAGATTGTGCATTATGGGTCGATCTATTTTAAGAAGTCAGAGGCAAAAACTACTGGAAAAAGCCGAAATCTTCTCCTTATTTCATAGGATGGCTGCTCTTTTTGCACATGATTGTTAAGATTAAGGCCTACCTTAGATTGTGCATCATGGGTCGATCTCTTTGGACATCTACTAAGTAAAAACTACTGGAAAAAGCCTGAATTTCTTCCTAATTTCACAAGAAGGCTGCTCTTTTTGCACTTGATAATTAAGATTAAGGCTTACCCTAGATTGTGCATCATGGGTCGATCTATTTTAAGAAGTCTGAGGTAAACACTGCTGGAAAAAGTCGAAATACTTATCCTTATTTCTCAAGATGGCGGCAGTTCTTGTACTTCATAGTTAATATTAAGGCCTACCCTCAGGGCCGGATTTAGATGAAAAGAGGCCTTAGGCTATTCCACTTGTGAGGGCCCTTTCACCTCCCATTTTGAAGTTTGTAAATTACATGGGAGAAAATGAAATATATCACTACGGTGATACATCACTAAAACAGCTTTTACTGTTCACTGTTTTTTAGAATAGTGTACTTTTAATTTTGCTAACAATTTGAATCTATGCCTCTGTTGATCTTGAGGGCCTAGGCTGATGCCTAGTTAGCCTATAGGAAAATCCAGCCCTGCATGTACGATTTATTTTACTAACTAGTCCCGTAAGTTCATTTTTACAACTAACATAACCTACTCGTAAGTAATCGCAATGTAATCAGCACAGCTGATTTTATAACATCAGCAGCTATTCTATAACGGAAGTCATTGCCTCCAACTAGAGATAAAAGTAGACCATTTACCTAGCAGCCTCAGTTACTATTGGACGATACCATCGCTTTAGGACTCTCCTTTTCCAGTTCATGGTTGGAGAACCATCTCTTTCTAGGCCCAGCTTTATTCTAGGATCTCACATTGAAACGACAATGCTTCCTTGAAGAGAAACTTGTCACCATGCGACGCCCAATCTTACGCTGACATTGTGATGTATCTCTTCTTACTTCAGACCTCTTATGGTATACCTACTGGATACAATGGATGAATTCATATCAGAGATTAGCTCTGTTGATTTCTCGTTAATCTCAAATTTTGCACTATTTAAAAAATATGGTAGTAGTATTGACAAATGCAGAGTTGTAAGTTAAAAATTAATGCGAGAACAAATCTTAAGACTATAGTCAAAGCTAACAATAGACTATTGTAATGCACAAAAGATCACGTTGTATAAAACTTAACAAATTTAAATTGGTTTTGTTTTGTTCAGAAATGTAAGTTTTGAGGTCGGAAAATTTGGTTTTCCAAATGATCAAAAAGATTTTCCTCCAATGAATTAATTCTATCTAATTCAATATAAACAGAGAAACGACGTGTCTAGGGCAACTACGTATAATCTCTTTTTATTATTTGGATTTGCTTATAACAACACGACAGAAATTTGCAACATTTTCGGCATTAATGATAATCAACGAGTGGAGGAACAACCCAATTGTAGGCACTCTGCTGCATAAGAGGTTAAACGATCATAGATTCGGTCAAGGAAATGAGGTGGCGTTGGCCACTTAAGACTTCCAGAAGGATTGTGAAGAATTGTTCGAGAAAAGAGGCGACGAACTGAAAGATTATATGCCTGGATAATGCACAGGATTTCGGTTAGTAGTACAGGAAAGGAATGTTGAGGATATTATGAATGATTCGGTTTGGATGAACAGAAGGGAGCATTGACACAATTTGATTGATTGAATAAGGTTTCAACTGTTAGGTGGTTGGGTCGCTTAGCAGAACCCCAGAAGCTGGATTCTGCAGATCCATGTTGGTTTTGGTAAAGTGGTATAATATTGGAGATATTGGTTCTCTAAGTATTTTGAGCTGTCTGCATCGTGTGTATCGCTCTTATCGCTTTCCAGTGAGAGAGTTAAAATGTTAGTCTTTTATAGGTGCAAACCCCTAGCTAGTGGATAACTTCAGAGGCTCGGAGGGAAGTTGAATTATTAGATACAGGAGGCAGTCATATGTATTAAAGTGTGGAAGTAAAATGCAGACACCTGTTTCCATGTATTTCTATGCTCCACCCAAGAAATCATTTTCTAAGATTTTAAGAGTAATTCTGCATATTTCTGGGCAAGATTATTGGGTCACCATTAAAGGAAAGGCTAGCAGTATCATCAGCATAATTAGAGCAGAAAGAATAGTCTAACAACCGATAAAAGGATGTATGATAAAAGATATCGTGTTGAAACAGAGGAAACCGGAAAAATCATAATGTAATTCTAGACACTAAAAAGAGTAGAGAAATACTTTTCTCATTGTTTCAATTGAATGAAAAATCACCGTACAGATATCAATTTAATGAAAGGCTACCACTAGGAGCGCTTAAGTTTCTACCGTAGAATAGGAAGTTAAGAGCGCTGAGTGCTGTGGTTTCGTGTTAAGTGGAGGTGTTAAAGCCTTGCTAACAGCTTCCTTCCGAAAGGCGTGAGATGGAATAAGGTATTACGCTGAACTAGCACGATCGCTCCCTTATTTTCCATCTCAGACCCCTTTTCTCCATCAGATGTTTCCATTAAATAAATAGTAAATTGAAATAATGTCATTAAAATAGTTCCAATTTTTTTACTTTCTATTTTCTCTCCTTGTAAAAGAAAATTTACCGATTATTATGCAAGTTTTCTGAATTAAATTTTCACTGGAAATACTTGTATCAAAGCCCATTCATAAACACGAACGGAAAATCTATTTTTCTCTTGTTGGTAACCTATTGATGGTTACTTTCTCGCATAACGAAGGACAAATTACGTATTTTTCCACTGTTTTTTGAGCTTATATTACGAAGTAAGGACTACCCAGTCTGTAACATCCAGCCCTGCTCTAGTTACTGGTTATTTGAGATTAAAAATCACTTCGTTCTGTGAACCTAGGCCAGAATTCCGTATTTTTCCACTGTTTTTTGAGCTTATATTACGAAGTAAGGACTACCCAGTCTGTAACATCCAGCCCTGCTCTAGTTACTGGTTATTTGAGATTAAAAATCACTTCGTTCTGTGAACCTAGGCCAGAATTCCGTATTTTTCCACTGTTTTTTGAGCTTATATTACGAAGTAAGAGCGACCCAGTCTGTAACATCCAGCCCTGCTCTAGTTACTGGTTATTTGAGATTAAAAATCACTTCGTTCTGTGAACCTAGGCCAGAATACCGTATTTTTCCACTGTTTTTTGAGCTTATATTACGAAGTAAGGACTACCCAGTCTGTAACATACAGCCCTGCTCTAGTTACTGGTTATTTGAGATTAAAAATCACTTCGTTCTGTGAACCTAGGCCAGAATTCCGTATTTTTCCACTGTTTTTTGAGCTCATATTACGAAGTAAGAGCGACCCAGTCTGTAACATCCAGCCCTGCTCTAGTTACTGGTTATTTGAGATTAAAAATCACTTCGTTCTGTGAACCTAGGCCAGAATTCCGTATTTTTCCACTGTTTTTTAAGCTTATATTACGAAGTAAGGACTACCCAGTCTGTAACATCCAGCCCTGCTCTAGTTACTGGTTATTTGAGATTAAAAATCACTTCGTTCTGTGAACCTAGGCCAGAATTCCGTATTTTTCCACTGTTTTTTGAGCTTATATTACGAAGTAAGGACTACCCAGTCTGTAACATCCAGCCCTGCTCTAGTTACTGGTTATTTCAATTTAAAAATCACTTCGTTCTGTGAACCTAGGCCAGAATACCGTATTTTTCCACTGTTTTTTGAGCTTATATTACGAAGTAAGAGCGACCCAGTCTGTAACATCCAGCCCTGCTCTAGTTACTGGTTATTTGAGGTTAAAAATCACTTCGTTCTGTGAACCTAGGCCAGAATTCCGTATGTTTCCACTGTTTTTTGAGCTTATATTGTGAAGTAAGGGCGACCCAGTCTGTAACATCCAGCCCTGCTCTAGTTACTGGTTATTTGAGATTAAAAATCACTTCGTTCTGTGAACCTAGGCCAGAATTCCGTATTTTTCCACTGTTTTAGGAACTTATGAATTAAGGGCGACCCAGTCTGTAACATCCAGCCCTTCCCAAGTTACTGGTTATTTGAGATTGAAAATCACTTCGTTCTGTGAATCTAGGCCAGAATTCCGTATTTTTCCACTGTTTTTAAACTAATATCATGAATTATGGACGACCCAGTCTGTAACATCCAGCCCTGCACTAGTTACTGGTTATTTCCAAACGGTTCTGTGAACCTAGGCCAAAATCCCGACTTTTTCCACTGTTTCTGAACTTATATTGTGGAGTAAGGGCGACCCAGTCTGTAACATCCAGCCCTCTTCAAGTTACTGGTTATATTAGTTAAAAAATCACTTCGTTTTGTGAACCTAGGCCGAAATCCCGACTTTTTCCATTGTTTCTTGAACTTATCTTATGAAGTAAGGACGACCCAGTCTGTAACTTACTGCTCTGCTCTAGTTTCTGGTTATTTGAGATTGAAAATCACTTTCTTCTTTGAAGCTAGGCCAGAACTGCGACTTTTTCCATGTTTTTTGAACTTATATTATGAAGAGAGGACCACCCAGTCTGTAACATCCAGCCCTGCACCATTGTCTAGGTGCTGTAAGTTATTTTTAATTATCATTGCTTAATCTAAAGGAAAATTTGATAGATGGAAAATGTAGCAAGTAAAGTTAGAACCCGTTTCTGGAAGAACCTATCATCATTTTATAAGAACTGTATTAAAATTGAAGTTATTGTCGTTTAATTTGTATTTAAATATGTATTCAAATTGATATTGATTATGATGAAACAATAAATTGATGAAATACAAAAGAAAATTGATTATATTGAATGAACCTGTGAGGTATTGATTTTGGATGGTGAACTGTTTCGATTAAAGATTTAATATGATTACTTTTTAACAAGTTCAACCTAAATTACCTTAATTTGCATTCTATCCTACTTTTAAATCAATTCGTGAAAACCATAACTTCGTCTCTGACTACTTTTAGGTTGATGAAATGGGAGGTGATCTTTCTTGAAAGATTTCTCGAAGACGGCTCCAGCAATTTTACTTCAAACTTTTTACAATTATTCCTCACATAATATTCTATGATATTTATTTCAAATTGTTTTTTGTGACGTGATTTAAAAATGGTTTTTTTTGGGGGGGGGGAGGGCCTCCAAACTCTACCTTCACTTTCAGCTGCTCCGTAAACGTAACTTACGGTTCGGCCACATATTAAATATTAAAGATAGTTTATTATTTAATATAAAAATTATAATTTTATAAAGTAAATCTATGGAATAGATTTTCGAGAATTGCCAAGTATAATCGTGCGGATCAGCTGTTTAACAACATCTGACAAACTTGGATTTCTTGTAAAAAAAATCCTATTTCAAAAATTAATTTAGTCTATAATCGGTAAAAAAAAAAATTTTAATAATTTCTTGGAACTATTTCATTCTTAAAACACCATGAGCACTCATACACCAGGTAACATGTGACGCCATAAAGTAGTCCCCAAAAATATTTATTAATAAATTAATTAATTTAAACATTATTTCATCCTTAAAAAACTATTTTTAAAAACTATTTACTTTTATTATAAAATTTTTAATGATAGTAAAAAAAATTGTGGACCATATGATCACAGTACCTACGCCATTTTGTCAGTACCACTCGTGATCTCGTCTAGGCCTCATCTCTGTGGCTGGTAAGTACATTTTCTTATTTTAAAATTGAAACTTTTCCATCAAATTTTTTATTATTAGTAGTAGAATTTTGTGAAAGAAACAAAAATATTCAAAATATTAGGTACTCAGGGTCGGATTTTCCTATAGGCTAACTGGGCTTCAGCCTAGGGCCTCAAGATCAAGAGAGGCCTACATTCAAATTGTTAGCAAAATTGAAAATTACACTATTCTAAAAAAAATGTTCAAATAACATGTTTCATTTAACATATTGATATATATATCACAGTAGTGATGTATTTTATTATCTCTCATGTAATTAACATGGGAGGTGAATGGGCCTCTTAAGTGGAATAGCCTAGGGCCTCTTTTCATCTAAATCCGGCCCTGCATGGTACTTATTACAAATGACATTTTCTTAATTTCAATAATTTTTAAACAGTGAATAAGATCAGTGATTGCATGAATGAATGTGAACTTTGGAATGAACTATACTTTTTCTTAGTAGGAATAAAGATATTTTTCTTTAACTTTGATGAAAACTAGGGTGCACAGTAAGTTTTTTCTAAGTCAGTTAGTAGGCTTTTCAAATAAGGTTTGAATTGAACTTTTGTAAAGTGAAGTTGCAACATATTTAAAAGTAAGAACCTATTTTAAAAGTAATTTGTGAATTTATGAAATTCAAAGTAAGTGAGAATATTATTTTTTTGTATATTTTATTAAATTTGGGCAGAAATAAGTTCAAAATATGTGTTTACACACATATCTAAACTAACTTTCTGCCAAGATCTTAACCTTTTCTTGATTAATATCTCCTGAATTTGAAAAGCACTCGATGCTACTAAGATATTGTTCACAAATGTTTCAAGTTGACTTTAAAATTGAACTAAGTAAATTTTATTAATTCCCACATTGAACAAATTAAGCAAAATTAGGCTGTACAGCTAAGTTATTTAAGAACTGTTGTTCATTCTTTTTGGTGACTGATTCATAATTCCAATAGGATGAAAAAAATAATTGCCATTTCAGTCGAGTAAAATTTATTTTGGCCGAGCTTTCGACCTAGGGACTAGGGTCTTCTTCAGCGCTAGTTTATAAAGTAATATTTTTACATTACAAGGTTGGTGTATCTTCTGTCTTGTCTGAGATCTAGAGATATCTTGGATCTAGAGTCCATGAACATACAAGACAGAAGACACACCAACCTTGTAATGTAAAAATATTACTTTCTAAACTAGCCCTGAAGATGACCTAGTCCCTAGGTCGAAAGCTCGGCCAAAATAAATTGTACTCGACTGAAATGGCAGTTATTTTTTCATCCTATTATTTAAGAACATTAACTTATTCAAATTGCTTTGTTTAAAATTTGTTGACATATTAGATTTACACAGTTTTTCAGAACATTTTTTAAATAATAACATAACTTTGTCCAATTCACGAAATCACTAATTGGTCTTATTGAAATTCGATCTAATTTTACAATAAAATTCTTCAAATCTGTTGAACCACAAAAAAACTAAATTAGTGAATTTTTGAATAGAATAGCATTTTACTTAAACTTTGACCTTATCTATTGAACAGTTAAGTTTTTTACAATTGAGTTGGAACTATTAAAAGTGAGAACATTTTTATATAGTTCATTTATAAGTAGTGGTTTAGTCACTTCTTCATGGATGTTGGTGTCCCTGAGGGTATCCCATTCTAATAACACTTAATACTAAGACACAAACTCTGACCCTTTTAGAGAATCACAAAAGATCTGTTTAATATTTAAAAATCATGTTCATAGTCCTTTCCATTCTTCTTAAGATTTTTAACTAATATTTCTTTTGTTCTTCTATTGTTACAGGAACCGCGTTAAAATCCCCGGGAGTGATTGCTCGAGAACTTTTTTCACCTTTTAGTAAAATTACAATTGATTTTAACCAGTGCGTATTAAGAAATAAAAATTGCTTCGGGTTCTTCCAAATTCCGTTCTAGTAATGCGTTAAAAAGTATTTTTTGCATTATGCATGCATATTTTTAAAAAGTGTCAAGTGCCAAAAGGGTATTTCTGACAACTATCAAGGACCAGGACTCCAGCCTGACAGACGAGAACGCCGCAGGCCACATCGATGGATATGTAACTGCAAGATATTGTTACATATCCCAACCTACAGCAAAAAAGGTATGCTGGGGAATTATAGTGGCCATGCTGATGACGTTCGGGCGCGCTTAATATTATTATTATTAGTGTGTCACTCTCCTAGGAGTGTGAGGCATTAAAATCTCCTTATCAAAAATGGTATATATTTTAATATTGCTCCAAATTCCGTCCAAAACATTTATAATTAATTCGTCTTTCGTCAACGACAAATAACCGGAAAGTAGAAAATAATAATAATTCCAATTATTAGGGCATGTTAGGGATCCAGAAGGAAGAAGACGAACAACACATTAGATAGATTAAAGTAATTATCAAAATTAAAGTTTGGAATTTGCTTTTAAGCTAGGGTTTTCAGGTGGACCAACATATTAGTTAGTTTTTTATAAATAAATATCAAAATTAAAGTTTAGAATTTGCTTTTTATTTAGGGTTTTCAGCTACACATCAACCAGCTTTTTCCAGGTGGAGAGGAACAACACATTAGTTAAATTAAAGTAATTATCAAAATTAATT